>NC_136068.1:1831339438-1831939438 GCF_964261635.1 Lissotriton helveticus | reverse complement strand
GATCGATTATTCAAAGTGAAACCGAACATATATCGGCCATCAGGATGAATAGGGATTGAAAAGAAAGCATTCTTCAAATCTATAACAGAGAACGTAGTTGCTGTTGGAGGAACCAAAGTAAGAAGTGTCGTAATATCAGAAACCACAGGGTATTGTAGTACTACAATCTTGTTCACCTCTCTAAGGTCTATAATGAACCTGTAAACTCTAGTATCAATGTCCTTTTTCAGTATCGGAAGAATCTGGCTGTTTCAGACATTAAATGGAACTTCCTCAACAACCCCCACTTGAATAAGATCATGCACAATTCGTGTGAGGGCTTCCTCACCCTCCTGTGAAATTCTATATTGAGGCAATCGTGGTAACACAGGTCCCTCCTTGACAATAATTTGTACCGGTGGGATGACCGTTTGGCCCACATCAGTGTCCGAGGTGGCCCACAAAGTTTTAGGGAGTGAAGCTAAGGCAGTATCCTCTTTGACAAGACAAGCTCTTTCAGGTACAGAGTAATTATTGTTCAAAATGACACGCACGCCTTCAGGAGAGCATCGTATTGTGGCTCTGAAATACTTGAGCATATCAAGACCCACAATATTGTCTGGTGTGTTTGTAGAAAGCAAAAAGGGACATGGAGCACTAAATTTATCAACATGAAATGCAAGTGGTTGTGATAGTGGGCTAAGGGAAGGTGTTCCATAGAAACCTATCGAAGTAATAGTTACGCCAGACAGGGGAGCCCTTGGAACCAATTGTTTAGACAAAGAGCTACGAGTAGCTCCTGTATCAACCAGAAACCGATCAGTAGAACCCAAAACATGTGCTGTAACATAGGGACCCGTCTAATGTACTGGAACTTCAACTGATTCCTTACCCCATCCTAGGCAATCCTATGCATGAGCTGAATCGTAAAGGTCGGGTTGCACATAATCAGACATTTGATACTGGTTACGTTTATCAAAGGTGTTGAACCTATCCTGTGTTCGTACATTGGTATCAAATCGAGCACGGTCATTCGCATTTCCTCTAGGCCCTGAGTAACAAAAACGATTCCTCATTTGTCCCCAGCCTTGCGAGCCCTGTTGAGCACGCAACACTGGACAATCGGCCATCCAGTGGCCAAATTGCTTACAATACGCACATTGATTAATAGACAAATTCGCACAAGTATTAGGGGGATTAAAAGAACCACGACCGCCTCGATCGTAGCCTCTAGAAGGCGGACCATAAACTTGAGCCAACATAACTTTTGTTTTTAAATCTTTTGATTTCTTATCTTCATTACCTTTCGCTTCTAATTCTTGACGCTCGTAATATTGAGCCATCATCAAAACAGATTCTGGAGAAGATGTAGTCCAAGAACTCTCACTAGCTTTTAAACGGCTAGCTTTCCCTGGTAACAGATTTGTAACATATTCGTCGACAAACAAATGTCTGCCTGTATCATTGGTCAAAGATTGACCGCTGAAATCATGAAAAGCCTCTTCGAAATGTGTAAAGAAATCAGAAACCGATTCATCTACCTTTTGTTTGCACGATGCTAGAATAGTCCAGTCAATCTTTTTAGGGGGAATAACTGTTTTAAGTTTAGTTAATATAGCTGCAGGGAGGTCTAAGATTAACTTATGCGGCTTTTGAGCGGGTTCCCTCTCCACATCGAATCGTTCTTGCTCTTTCCATTCCGCGCCAAAAATGGCACGATCATTAATTCTACGAACGGTCCTCCACATATCCGGTGGTAATATTAACCCAAAAAATAAATCAATATCACACAAAGTCATAGTACAGGAATTTATAGCGCCTTCAACTTCCTCATAGGAAGCGGCAGGATTTTTACGTGGATCGGGCAATGCTGCTTTAAGCGCCATTACGTCTGCCCTATTCCAAGGAGTATATACCCAATTATAAACGAAATAACCCTTAGCATCGGCAGAATCTTTATCATCATTGTCGCCCATTCCTCTAGGAGGACCATACAAGGGCGCGGCTTCCCGCATGGGCTTCATATAGACCGCCATTTGCTTATCTGTTCCGAAGATAGAAGACTGCGACCCTCCGGTCTGAGATTTCTGCGCAGCTTCGTCCGCAAACTTTTTCTTCTCCTTCAAGTGAACCGCCTCAGTTCGTAATTTTACCAACCGTCTAATCGTGTCTCCCACCTGAGGGAAAACAAAAAGACCATCACGCATGCTCTTACAATCAGCTGCTACATCATCAGGTTCTACATTTGGAGATAATTTCCTAAATAATTCAACAACTTCTGCAGCAAATGTTTCAGTAAAATACAACTGCTCCCTTTCCGTCCATCCCTGTGTAGTAGCTAAAAGATCGTAAGCAGGATCAGTGCTATGTAATGCTTTACGAGCAGCTTGTCTGATATCAGCTGCACGTTGTACAGACAGCATAGAACGGGTGTCCCGCGCTTTTCGTTGAGCCGAGTCGGAATCCTCACCACCTTTGAACGGAGCGGACGGAACGGCATACGGAGGTGGAGGTCGATTTAGTAACGAAAAATCATCTTGTAGATTATTAAGGACAGGATAGAGAGGCTGTCGGACAGGATATTGGCCAGATACCTGCAATCTGTGTTTTTTCTCCTCTCTCTCTTTCAGCTCTGTCACTTCTTTCTTTCTCAACTCCAACGCTTTCTCATACACATTCTTTCGCTGCTCTTTCTCAATCAAGGCTTGCTCACGCTTCGCTTGTTCACGCACTTCTTTCTCCCACATACGCATACATTCAAACATATCACGTCTAGATTTCCGCTCAAACATACATCGCTCCACATACTCCATCTTTTGTATATCGAATGACCCATGCATAGGCCAACGTAACTCAGGATATTTTTTTGTATAATTGTTCCACAACGTGCTGTACATTATGGATGAAAGACTGAATTTGATGTACATATCTCTATTAGGCGTCCCCTCGGGGGGAGCCGGTTGTGATTCTTTGAGTCTAAGTCGGGCCCCAGTACAAAAGCAGCACATCTTTCGAAGTGCGCTGAAAACAGGCATGCTGAAAATAATGTAAGATATGCAGTATTATACACAAATGGCACTTAAGGTACTTCTAGTACGTTGCCCCGTTCAAATTTGACTCATGGAAGAAAAATCTCCACATTGCCTGCCTATATGTGTTGCAGCACATATATCTAACAAATCATACAAATACTTATACAAATAAGACTAGTCTTTACCAAATACAAATATGCCACAGTAAGTGTTCCTAAAACTACCTTACCATACAAGGGCATCCAAACCCATAGTATGTGCCGTAAAACGGCTCTTACCAATCATAGGGTGTCCAGATTCCAACTGCCAAGTTCTAAATTCGACCAAACGGCCACTGCACGACGAATCGACAGAAGAGATCTCAGTCGAGGACCGGTGCCACCTGGATGGTCAGATCGGAAAGAAGGGAAAAACGCCTTGGATGCCAAGACTCTGGTCTCCTCTGGCAGTGATCACATCCGCGGCGAGATTCCAATCCTTCGTTGCGACCACTCCTTCGGGCATCCGAGTTGCCGATGAGCCCCACGTGTCGGGTGCCAATTAATGTAGAGGGCGTCAGCCAGACCCGCTAGTGCAAGGGGTTCGCCCTTCTCACCACAAGTCCTCAGACCATTAGGAAGAAGTTGGCACAGAAAATGGAATACAAAAAGTAACGTTTAATATACCTCATGAGGTGGTGCTATGATTCAAACTGCACCCTTTGGTATTGCAAGAAGTAGCACCCGAGCTAAGAAAGCATGGTTCATTTATACGCGCACTGGGGCTCAAAAGAAGGCGGTACAAACACAAGAGCGCAGTTTCTGTAAATATAAGGTAATATCGAGAGGCACAGTCGATCAGTGGGAGGAGCTATAGTTTTGGAGACTAATACACAAGGGCTCCTTTGTGGAGCTTATCACTAACAGATGTGGACCCCTCAGGATACCTGCAGAAGTTGGGGATGCTAATTATAACTTGTTGCCGGACAGATTTCAAGCGCCGTGAACAGGAAGATATGACAAACCACATGGTCGACACGAGGCAGCATGCAGCAAACAAAATGGCTACCGTGAATACAAAATGGAGTCCGCTAAATGTCAAGTTAACGGCTAAAACTAAGATGTCTTCTGCTAATGCTTAATCTAATTGCTGTCAAACTACAACACCCTGATTGACTGGGACAGAGACAGTAATAAAAAAAGGACTTATTTCCCTAAAGATCTGTTTTTCGTTAGTAGGAGGTTGTGTTTTATCTCCCCAGGTTGTGTTGACTAAACTAATGCTATCTATAGTTTAAATAACTATCCCTCAGGTTAATTTTTACTAGGTTTCTGCTTAATCTGCAATTACCATAAGTTCTATTATTCTGCCATTCTTCACTTTTATTGTAAACAATATTGCTGGAGCTGAAAGACGTCAGCCCCCTCCTTGTCTTAATGAACTGGGTGAGCCAGATATACCCTGGAGGAGATGGGAGGGTATATTAAAATCTTACCTGATTGCTATAGGAGGTGGACATTTTTCTAACATATGGAAACAACATATCTTAAATCAAATCAAATCATAGAAATTTATAGAGCGCGCTACTCACCCGTAAGGGTCTGAAGGCGCTGAGGGGGGGGGGGGGTCGCTACTGCTTGAACAGCCAGGTCTTGAGTTGTTTCCTGAAGGAGAGGTGGTCCTGGGTCAGCCGTAGGAGGGTGGGGAGGGAGTTCCATGTCTTCGCTGCCAGGTAGGAGAAGGATCTTCCTCCTATGGTGGATTTCCGAAAACGTGGGACGGCAGCGAGGGCGAGGCTGGCGGATCGGAGCTGGCGGGTGGGTGTGTAGAATGTGAGGCCGCTGTTGAGGTACTTCGGGACCATGTTGTGGAGGGCCTTGTGTGCGTGGGTGAGGAGTCTGAACGTGATCCTCTTGTTGACGGGGAGCCAGTGCAGGTCTTTCAGGTGGGCAGTGATGTGGCTGCGACGAGGGATGTCCAGGATGAGTCATGCTGAGGCGTTCTGGATGCGCTGGAGTCTTCTCTGGAGTTTGGCTGTAGTTCCAGCATAGAGGGTGTTCCCGTAGTCCAGGCGGCTGGTGACGAGGGCCTGGGTGACCGTCTTCCTGGTGTCGGTGGGGATCCATCGGAAGATCTTTCGGAGCATGCGCAGGGTTTTAAAACAGGATGATGAGACGGCGTTGACTTGCTTGGTCATCGTGAGGGAGCAGTCCAGGCTGAAGCCCAGGTTGCGTGCGTGGTCCGTAGGCTTGGGTGTGCTGCCCAGGGCAGGGGGCCACCAGGAGTCATCCCAGGCAGAGGGAGATGGTCAGAGGATGAGGACTTCTGTCTTGTCTGAGTTCAGTTTCAGACGGCTGCTCTTCATCCAATCTGCAACGTCTCTCATTCCATTTCAGGCCATTTTAGCGGCTCCCTTCATTGGTAGTTTTGACGTCGAAAAAGACACTATAATCATTATGGATGCCAGCAATAAAGGTATCGGTGCTACCCTAGCACAAAGGATCAACAATAAAGTGAAAGTTGTTGTTTTTGCATCAAGAACACGAAGAGGGGATGAACTCAATTATTCCACAGTAGAAAAATAAGCTCTAGCGGTATTTTGGGCTATCAAACATTTTGGGTTCTACGTGTGGGGAGTGCCATTTGAGATTGACACGGATCACAAGCCTTTAGTGTCAATGTTTAAAAAAAAAACATGGAAAACATGACCCCACGCGTGGCACTGTGGTTACTGGGTTTACAAGGTTTCAATTTCAAAACCAAACATATTCCAGGTCAACAAAATAAGGTAGCTGACTACTTATCTAGGTCTCCAGTGGAAGGAGAAAATGAAGAGAACATGGAAAATGAAATAGTGTTAGAAGTAAGCCCAGCAGCAATCTCAAAAGATCAATGGGACGTTCATATGGAACAAGACAATTGTTTAAAGAAAGTGAAAAACTACATTGTTAGAGGCTGGCCTGACAAATGCAAGAAGCTGGAGGCAGAAATCCAGCCTTATTGGAACGTGAGGGATGAACTCTCAATAGAAGGAAATTACCTATTAAAGGCTGGAAAACTGATCCCCCCGGAGGCTCTTAGGAACCACATCATTGATATGTCCCACGAGGGTCACTTAGGGCGTAGTTTAAGTAAAGCCAGACTTAGAGCAGAGTACTGGTTTCCTGCAATGGACAGAGATATGGAAGAGAAAGGGAAAGATTGTCATGCATGTAGTTTGAGTGACAAGTCTAAAGTAACAAGACATGCACTCTTGGTACCTGTGGAAGTACACAGTACACCATGGGATAAGCTGGGCTTTGACATAGCTGGTTCATTACACATGAGAGGATCACCCGAGTGGTACATATTGGTACTCATCGATTACCATTCCAACTGGATCTATCACAAATTTGTGCAGAACATCAACACCAAATCATTGATAGCATTCCTGACAGAAGTTTTTTCAAGAGAGGGCATTCCTTCAACCATGGTAACGGATAACGGCGTTCAGCTAGTCTCTGAGGAGATAAAAGAGTTCTTGAAGGATAGCTCTATAACACTCATACGCACCCCACTGTATTGCCCTAGAGCGAATGGTAAAGTGGAAAGAGCGAATCGATTGCTATAGGAATGCATACAATTAGCTGTAAAGTCAGGAAAAAACGTGGAAGAGTCCATCAGAAACATGCTGTGGTCATACCACACTACACCTAATCTAACGACAGGTCATTCGCCATTTGAACTTCTGAGAGGCAGGAAAGCAAGTTCCAAACTTTCTCCTAATTGGATGGGACCGATAAAGAGCCAGTAGAAGTCAATCAGGAGGAGTTCAGAAAGAAAATATGTGCCAGACAAGAGGCGTGGTATGATGGAAAGAAAGGAGTCAAAGAAAGGGACTTTGTTCCAGGACAGAGTGTGTACATCAGAAAACCCAGAATGTACAACAAGAGCGAAGACAAATTCTTTCCCCCCAAAAACATCAGGGAAGTCAGGAAAAATTTGGTCATTCTTAATGATGGGAAAATGTGGAGCCACGACCAAGTTGCACCTGCCCGTGGAAGTGGTACCACCCAAAGTTGGGGACAGTCTCCCCACCAGAGTCCAGGCAGGGAAGAAAGTAAGGGAAGGTTAGGAACGAGAGCCAGGAGCTCGCCGTTATGGCACAAAAAGTATGAGATGTATTGAACTGCTTTCCTGCATTACCGTTTTTACAAGTCTTCTGTGATATGACATGCTTTAAGTTAATACTGCTTATCATTGGTGTTATTTTTCCATACTGTTATCTGAGGTCTTTTTCTCCTTCTCAGACCCTGTTCTTCTCCCTCGCTCTTTCCCCATATCTCTCACCCTTCTCGCTCTCTCTCTTTCCCCTCCCTTCCTGCTCATTGGTTTCTCCCTCCTCTCCCCAGCATTTCTATCCCCTTCGGTGTTCGGTAGGGAGATGTGTTATAATCGCCCTGTCCCTTTCTCCCTGCCCACCCCTCCCCTCCTCTAGCATATTGGTACAACCTTAGAACCTTCATGTGAAGGCTCCTTTAGAACGTTGAGTGTGGCACTGAGCTCTGGCATCTTGGAGGCACGGCTATACTTCTATTATCTAATAAACCTGTAGTTCAACTTACCTGAGGTGTGTGTATTTACTACAGTTTGTCACTGCCAAGGTAGATCTTAAATGCCCATACGGTAGAGTGCATGGTATATAAAAGTAGGGCATTTGTATTCAATGTTTGACATGCCCTGGCACTGAAAAATCTCTAAAGTTGTTTTTCACTGTGGCGAGGCTGTAATTTCCATAGGAAAGCACTAGTTTACTTTATTACATTCAGTAAAGCCAGTTCCTGATTGTCAGTAGGATGTATTGTACAAATTAAACAAAATCCAGCCTAATGGTAGTCAAATTTTGTCTAACTATTAAAGAAAATGTGACTTTAGGCCTCTGGAGGTCTTTCTGATTAAGTACTCAACTGTCACCTGGCAGCCTGATGGATCCCCCGCAAGGAGGTGTGAACAGTTTCCAAGATCGAGAACAAAGAGTTCTTGGGTGGGGGAGGTGCCACACCCTTTGTCAGGATGACTTGTGGGCTGTGCTCCCAGAACTGGTTACACTTCAAAGAAGCCTACTGTACCTGGCACGAGGTTTGCCCCTCCCTTTTGTCTCTTTGTTCAGCCTGACTCCAATACCAGTGGGGGGGGGGGGGAAGAGCTACTTCATAGCTGGTTTATAAAGACCTGGGAGGAGGGGTTACCCATTTCCATAGGCAAGCCTCTGAATAGGTCAGGAAGCTCTTCCAAGGGAAAGAAAGTTTCTGCCATGTTGGATTTAGGAGAAGACGCGCAGTATGGGATTGTTTGCTGCCAGGCAAATAGGAACTGTTGGAAAAGTGGGTAGGGTTACCCCAGGAACCTTTTCTCTGTTGGCCAGGAGTCACCTCCCACCCACAAGCTTGTGCCAGGCATACATGTGGAACCCCTGGGTTACCCTTTTCAGAGCACTACTGGACCATTGAAAGACATAAGGGGTGCACCTGCTGTGGAGACCCATGAGGAGAACCCCAAGGGCAGGACCTGCTCCCACTTGTACCCAGAACAAAGGAGTGAACTCCATTGATCATTTGGATGACTCTAGGCAAGAAGCTTATCTTATTGGAAGAACCCTACTGACCAGTTCCAATTGGACCTGCCCTGGACAATCCTGGCGGCTTCTGTGGAGTACGGCTGAACACCAGTGTTGGAACCGGAGGTCTCTGGTTGGCACAGGCACGCACTTGTGACAAGCAGGGACCCTCACTTCGAGGTAGGGCAAGGGAACTACTCCTTCGAATAACCCCTTCTCACCCTCTAGGTAGTGTGGCGCGAGCAGACAAGGCTAATCCTTAGGGCGATAGTAAGTTAAGCATTTATGATCACACACAGTAAACCCACTGACCCACCTCAAATGGACACCAGTCGTATGATTGTATCAAAAATACGTATACTTTATATAAAATATAAATTCAAGCAGGATTATCACAAGACCATATAACGTTTAGCGATTTGAGGCCACCAGATTACGATAGGCAAGTTAATCTTTAATTGTTCGTTGTTCAGCAAGGTACGATGACAGGGAAATAAGAACGTTGCGGACCCTGGATCCGATATGAACTCAAGACGGAGTTCAGGTGTACCTTGCTTGTGGAAGTCCGAGGCGTTTCAGGCGCGGCTACTGGTGAGGGCGGACCCGGGACCAGGCCGACGATTCTCCAGCGGATCTCTCGGGCTCGGTCCCCCTCGAGGAGCGAGGTGGGGAGCAGGACTGTGGAGGATTGCGGCGATCCGGGGTCGAGGCAGCTCACGGGGCGAGGCGCCGTTCAGGCCTGCGGGGCATACTACTTCTTAGCACGCCGGGTCGTACTCGTGGATCTGTGAGGGGCGTTGCGTTCTCGGTCAGACGGGTGCAGCACCAGGCTTCCGGTACCACTGTATGGGGAGGCCTGTCTTGAGGTGCGGCATGAGCCTTGGTATGCAGGAGGCAAAGCGAGACAGTCGGGTACGTTGCGACGTACGGACCGTCCGAGGCTATGGAATGCGCTCCGTGCAGATTCCGGCTAAAGAAGGTGAGCGGCGCACAACGCGCTCCGTTAGCGGTGAGGTGACAGGAGAGCGGGAGGCCCGGCACTGGAGCGGAGAGCGACTCAGGGATGAGCGGGGCTCTCTGCGGCGGGGCGACCAGGCTCCGAGCTGTCACGACCTGGGAGGGGGCGAAGGCACCCGAGTCACAACTCTGGCGGGGGAATAAGAACTAAGGCCCAACAGCAGACGGGCACAAGCAGATGGAACCCAATGGTCCTGGGGTTCCGTTCAGGGGGCAAGCTCTCGATCAAGCCCTTGGAGATTGTTTCAGGCACAAGTCTACAAAGTCCTCTCTGGTCCTTTCCTCTCCGTTTTCAGCAAGGCACCACTGCAGGCCAGTCTTACAGGATACAGGCTGGTTTCCGTCCTTCAGCTTCTCTTGGTACTTCTAGTCAGGCAGAGGTTCGTCGTGGTCAAAACTGGATCTGATTTGTAAGGAGCGGAGCTCCTATATTTATCCTGAGATTCTTTTGTCTTTGCAGGCCAGGGGGCCTGAGCCTGGTTCAACCCGGTTTCGGAGTACTCTGTTGACAGGACGCTGCCGTCTTCTTTCAGGGCGCAGGGCAGAGACATCAGACGCTCCGCAGGAGGTGGAGCCAGCATTGGGGTGGTGGAGCACAACCCTATTCAGAGTCAAGGACTACTCCGCCCACCCATCCTGGAGTAAGCACCCCATTCACCACCTGGTGCCCCCGACTGTCCCCGGGAATCTCCCAGCCCTGTCACTCACACAAACCCAGACAGCAGATACACATCCTGGCAGAGGCGGGCTGAAACAGTTAGGCCAGCAAAGGCTAACTTTCTAAAAGTAGCATTTGCAAACACAGGATATTAAAATAAACCTTACTAAAGGAAGTATTTTATTATTCTGAGTTCAGGCATACTAAACTCGACGTGCTACCGTGTTCCCTGAGCCTGCGGGGACTATAGCGTGTAATAGTTCCGGCAGCTCATCTTGGCCTAAGAGAACAGGTAGCCCTTCAATAGTGAAGAACGTAAAAAGGGCGGTAATTCACTACTAGGACATGCCACGCTCTAGGCTTGTCCTACCTTACGCTTACAATGCACCCTGCCCGTAGGCCTACCATAGGGGTGACTGATATGAAGTTTAGGGAAGGTTCAGGGACTGGCAAGTGTGGGCACTTGTGCAGTCAGCGTGACAGTACGAGACCGTACGCGGGGTCTGCAATGGCAGACCCGAGACACATCTTACGAAGCCGCTTCTGTGGGTGGCGCAACCAGCGCTGCAGGCCCACTAGCAGCATTTGTATCTACAAGCCCCGGCACTCCTTGTGCACTTTACTGGGGACTGACAGTAAACCAAATAAGCCAATCGTGGAGATCAATTACATATACACTTTACATTGGGAGCACTTGCACTGAAGCATGGATTGGCCGTGGCGCAGTGCCCTGAGCATCGAATATCAGCTAAACATCTGAGGCACATCAGCAAAAAGTGGAAGGGAGACTCACGCCAAGGTGCCAGGTCTAACGTGTGTCCCCTCCAGATGAAACGTGAGGAGAACTACCCTTCCCCAGGGAGTTCCTCATCACTAAGGCGGAAAAACCTTGACAGACCGTCAGCATTGGCATGGTCTATGCCAGGGCGGTGTTCTACCGTGAAGTCCATACTCGGTAGAGAAATGGACCACCTCAACAGTTTCGGGTTCTCACCCCTCATCTGCATCAACCATCTGAGGGGCCTGTGGTCTGTCTGAACTCGGAAGTGAGACCCAAACAAATAGGGTCTTAGCTTCTTCAGGGCCCATACCACAGCGAAAGCTTCTCGCTCAATCGCACTCCACTTCTGTTCCCGTGGAAGTAACCTCCGACTGATGAAGGCCACAGGTTGATCACAGCCCTCCTCAGTCGTCTGTGAAAGGACAGCCCCTATCCCATGCTCTGAAGTGTCTGTTTGCACTAAGAACACTTTGGAGAAATCAGGAGCCAGGAGCACGGGCGCCGTGCACATGGCCATCTTCAGGGTGTCGAATGCTACCTGACAGGCGTCAGTCCAGATCACTTTCCGGGGCTGCTTCTTTGAAGTCAGCTCTGTCAAGGGGGCAACGATGGTGCCGTATCCCTTGACGAACCTCCTGTAATACCCGGTGAGTCCGAGGAAGGCCCTCACCTCCGTTTGGGTCTTGGGGGCTTCCCACGCCAGGATGGTCTGAATTTTGGGTTGAAGGGGCGCCACCTGGCCGCTCCAAACTTGGTGTCCCAAATACACCACCGAACCCTGCCCGATCTGGCACTTGCTTGCCTTGATCGTGAGGCCTGCCTTGCGCAGAGCCGCCAACACTTCCCACAGGTGTCGCAAGTGTTCTTCCCATGTACCGCTGAACACTGCGATGTCGTCCAGGTAGGCGGCACTGAACGCGTCCAGTCCAACCAACACCTGGTTGACCAACCTCTGGAAGGTGGCAGGGGCGTTTTTCATCCCGAAGGGCATGACCCGGAATTGGTAGTGCCCATCTGGGGTTGAAAACGCGGACCTCTCTTTGGCCCCATCAGTTAAGGCGATCTGCCAGTACCCAGACGGTAAGTCAAACGTACTGAGGTACCATGCAGCCCCCAACCGATCGATTAGCTCATCAGCTCTGGGGATGGGGTGCGCGTCAGTCTTCGTGACCGAATTGAGTCCTCGATAGTCCACACTGAACAGTAGTTCGGGTGTGGCTCCCGGCGTTGCAGCCTTCGGAACCAAAACCACTGGGCTGGCCCAAGGACTGCTGGAGGACTCAATCACCCCAAGAGCCAACATCTTCGAGACCTCCTCCTTGATGCAGGCTCGTACCCTGTAAGCTTTGTGCTTTACCGGCAAACTGTCTCCCGTGTCCACATCATGGACGCACCAATCTGTGACACCCGGAACCAGGGAGAACAAGTCAGAGAATTGCCTCAGCAGCTGGCGGCAATCACTCTGCTGCTCAGGGGTCAGGGAGGGTGAGAGGTTAACCCCATCCACGGACCCGTCTCGCTCAGAGGCCACCAAGAGGTCCGGAAGAGGCTCGGTCTCCTCCTCCATTCCATCATCGGTTGCCAACAGCATGCCCACTTCGGACCTCTCCAAGTGGGGCTTAAGGCGGTTAACATGTAGGACCCTCAAAGGGTTCCTGGGAGTTTGCAAGTTCACCAGGTAGGTGACAGGACTCTTGCACTTCACAACCTCAAATGGACCTGTCCACTTATCCTGAAGTGCACAGGGCTCCACTGGGGCCAAGACCCACACCTTTTGCACAGGTTGAAGCTCCACCAGGGTGGCATTCTGGTCGTACCACGCTCCATCTCTTCCTGGCTGGCTTCCAGGTTTGCCTCAGCAATTTGCCCGGTCTGGTTTCGGAAGGCCAGCATGTAACTGTACACATTCTGGGGAGGTTTCCTGGGAGATTGCTCCCAGCCTTCCCTAACCAGACTCAGAGGTCCTCGGACCGGGTGGCCGTACAGAAGCTCGAAGGGACTGAACCCGAGCGACTTCTGCGGCACCTCTCGCTACGCAAACAGTAGGCATGGTAAGAGGACGTCCCACTTACGCCTCATTGGTCCTTCTAGGCCCATGATCATGCCTTTCAAGGTTCGGTTGAATCGTTCAACCAACCCGTTTCCTTGGGGGGTGGTAAGGGGTGGTGAACTTGTACGTTACACCACACTCTTGCCAAAGGGACTTAATATATTTCGATATGAAATTGGTGCCTCTGTCAGACACCACCTCTAGAGGGAATCCCACTTGTGAGAAAATTCCCATCAGTGCTCGTCCCACCACGGGGGCCGTCACTGTCCTCAGAGGGATGGCTTCAGGGTACCGGGTGGCATGGTCCACCAAGACCAGGATGAACCTGTTGCCCATGGCTGTCTTGGGGTCCAGAGGCCCCACAATGTCAATTCCCACTCGCTGGAATGGGGTACTGACGACGGGGAATGGTTGGAGGGGAGCCTTGTTCTTCCCTCCGCACTTACCACTTGCCTGGCAAGTTGGGCAGGTCCTACAGTGAGCGTCTGAGCTCCTATGCATGTGGGGCCAATAAAAGTGGGTGACAAGCCTGTCATAGGTCTTGTCCACCCCCAAATGTCCTGCTAAAGGCACACCATGAGCCAAACCCAGTAGGAAGGCTCTGAACTTCTGGGGTACCACCAGCGCACTGGCTGACCCAAGTTCAGCAGCCTTAGGCTCCGAATACAGGAGATCGTTCTCCCAGTAGACCAAGTGTTTTCCGGACTGAACACCATAGGCCTGGTCTGCAGCCTGCTGCCGCATACCCACGAGAGACGGGCACTCTTTCTGCTCCTTGCAGAATTCCTCCCTGGAAGGGCCTCCTTCTTGCTGCCAATGGGTCAGCTCAGGCAGGTCTCCCAGTTCGGCGATCTGTTCCCCGGTAGGCTCCAGGGCATCCCCCTCGAGGTCTGCTTCCTCCTGGGCCGTGGGAATTTCGGGGGTCGGCTGTCTGCGCCTCCCGTGCCTTCTCTCTAAGGCCGGTTCCTGGGCCTCTCCTTCAGGCTCCAGGACTTCAACACCCCTACTGGCTGCCATGGACCTCGTGGTCACGCATGCCCAGTCGGGTAGACCCACGATCTGCAGATGAGTTGTTTTCTCCACCTTTTCCCAAGGGGAGTTCTCCAAATCATTCCCTAGCAGACAATCTACAGGCATGGAGGTCCTCACAGCGACTTGCAGAGTACCAGAGACCCCCCCCACCCCCACTCAAAGGGAACCTGAGCCATCGGACATTGGCTCTCAGAATTGTCAGCATTGACAACCCTATAGTAGGCTTGCGGTACTCCCTGCTCTTGAGACACCAGGTGCTGCCTCACTGCAGTCACACTGTATCTCGAAGAGCCTCCGCCTTCTTACCGTTGATGGTCACTACCTGCCCATATTCCTTAGTGTTACTGCGTAGGTAGTTCTCGGGGACCATCTCACTGTCTCCTAGCGAGACTAGGGTCATCTGTACGGGACCCCCACCCATTTGGACGCCTACTTCCTCCCCAAAATTAACACTAGCTATTTGCCGGGGTGGAGCACCAGCGGGTGTGGGTTTTGCGAACAAGCGACACTTAGGGTCCGAGGCAACGTGACCCAGGTCGCCACACCTAAAGCAGGCGATGGGCCCTCTTGGAACAGGTTTACCTGTCGGGGCCCCGGACTGTTTCGGGGGTGGAGGAGGCTGAGAACCTTTCCCTTGGTTCACTTGGGGACTACTTTGGGGGCCTTTGTGAAACCCTTTCTGTTTTCCCCTGTCCACCCCACTCTTCTGCTGGGGACCCTGCCCACCTTTGGCTGAGTCTCCCACTGGACCCTTGTGGACCCTGGTGCTGAGCCAGCGGTCCGCTTCCTCGGCAAGCTTCCTCGGGTTGGACAGCTTGCTATCGATCAGGTGCTGGCGTAACTCAGGAAAACAATTAAGCGACAAGTGCTCCCATGCCATTAAATCAAGTAGCCCTTGAAAATCATTTACCCTACTGCCCTTCACCCAACCATCCAGCGCTCTGCAGAAAAAGGTCACATACTCCACATACGTACCCCTTGGAATCTTCATACAATTCCTAAACCGCTGTCGGTACATTTCAGGGGTTAACCCAAATCGATTCATCAGGGCATCTTTCATGTGCGGGTAGGAGTTGGACTCTTCAGAAGGAAGATCTAGCAGGGTATCCCGCCCCTCGGTCAGGAACCGTCCCCACAACCCCGCTCCCCTATCTCGCTCAGGGACCCAGTGGGAGGACATGGCTACCTCGTAGGCCCGGAACCACTGCCCTATGTCACCCCCCTTAAAATACTCCTTAACCACATCCTTCGGTACGTAGACCCTTGACTCTACCTGGGCTGGCATTGTGCTGCCACCAGGAGCTGCGTCCAAGCTCTATGCTTTCAGCTCCATTTCTTTAAGGCGTATCTCATGCTCCAGCTGAAGCTTCTTCTCCGCCATTGCCATCTGTCCTTTTAACCTGGCCATTTCCACTTCATGTGCTCTGGTTGCGGCCCTGTCCGCCAGCTCTTCTGACGACAGGCCTCCCTGCACCTCGACAAGGCTATCTGGTGGATCCACTACCACATGATTTTGTGGCTCTCTCGACTCTTTCCAATCTGTCAGTGCCTTGACGTCCTGGGTTCTGGTTTTGCACCCGGAGTGGGTGACTCGGAACTTTACGCAGAGGGCTTTCAAATGATCGGCTTTGCATTTCTCAAGCCCTTCCCAGTCAACTTCATCGAATCCAGAGATAACAGAGGGTGCTCTCCTGGGGAGTGAACCAGGCATGGTTTGGAGATTGGATATCTCTCGGCAAGAACGTGAATCTGTGGCTTCGTTATAGGTCTGCTCTCACTACGTGGTGATCAGTAATTCACTGTACATGAATCATAAATGCAAATCCGAAATCCTCACCGCTGGTACCAATGTTGGAACCGGAGGTCTCTGGTTGGCACAGGTACGCACTTGTGACAAGCAGGGACCCTCACTTCCAGTCAGGGCAAGGGAACTACTCCTTCGAATAAACCCTGCTCACCCTCTAGGTAGTGTGGCGCGAGCAGACAAGGCTAATCCTCAGGGCGAGAGTAAGTTAAGCATTTATGATCACACACAGTAAACCCACTGACCCACCACAAATGGACACCAGTCGTATGATTGTATCAAAAACACGTATACTTTATATAAAAGATAAATTCAAGCAGGATTATCACAAGACCATATAAAGTTTAGCGATTTGAGGCCACCAGATTACGATAGGCAAGTTAGTCTTTAAATGTTCGTTGTTCAGCAAGGTACGATAACAGGGAAATAAGAACGTTGCGGACCCTGGATCCGATATGAACTCAAGACGGAGTTCAGGTGTACCTTGCTTGTGGAAGTCCGAGGCGTTTCAGGCGCGGCTACTGGTGAGGGCGGACCCGGGACCAGGCCGACGGTTCTCCAGAGGATCTCTCCGGCTCGGTCCCCCTCGAGGAGCGAGGCGGGGGAGCAGGACTGTGGAGGGTTGCGGCGATCCGGGGTCGAGGCAGCTCACGGGGCGAGGCGCCGTTCAGGCCTGCGGGGCATACTACTTCTTAGCACGCCGTGTCGTACTCGTGGATCTGTGAGGGGCGTCGCGTTCTCGGTCAGACGGGTGCAGCACCAGGCTTCCGGTACCACTGTACGGGGAGGCCTGTCTTGAGGTGCGGCACGAGCCTTGGTATGCAGGAGGCAAAGCGAGACAGTCGGGTACGTTGCGACGTACGGACCGCCCGAGGCTATGGAATGCGCTCCATGCAGATTCCGGCTGGAGAAGGTGAGCGGCGCACAACGCGCTCCGTTAGCGGTGAGGTGACAGGAGAGCGGGCGGCCCAGCACTGGAGCGGAGAGCGACTCAGGGATGAGTGGGGCTCTCTGCGGCGGGGCGACCAGGCTCCGAGCTGTCACGACCTGGGAGGGGGGAAGGCACCCAAGTGACAACTCTGGCAGGGAAATATGAACTAAGGTCCAACAGCAGGCGGGCACAAGCAGATAGAACCCAATGGTCCTTGGGTTCTGTTCAGGGGGCAAGCTCTCGATCAAGCCCTTGGAGATCGTTTCAGGCCTAAGTCTACAAAGTCCTCTCTCGTCCTTTCCTCTCCGTTCTCAGCAAGGCGCCACTGCAGGCCAGTCTTACAGGATACAGACGGGTTTCCGTCCTTCAGCTCCTCTTGGTCCTTCTAGTCAGGCAGAGGTTCGTCGTGGTCAAAACTGGATCTGATTTGTAAGGAGCGGAGCTCCTATATTTATACTGAGATTCTTTTCCTTGCAGGCCAGGGGGCCTGAGCCTGGTTTAACCCGGTTTTGGAGTACTCTGTTGACAGGACGCTGCCGTCTTCTTTCAGGGCGCAGGGCAGAGACATCAGACGCTCCGCAGGAGGTGGAGCCAGCATTGGGGTGGTGGAGCACAACCCTATTCATAGTCAAGGACTACTCTGCCCACCCATCCTGGAGTAAGCACCCAATTCACCACCTGGAGCCCCAGACTGTCCCCGGGAATCTCCCAGCCCTATCACTCACACAAACCCAGACAGCAGATACATATCCTGGCAGAGGCGGGCTGAAACAGTTAGGCCAGCAAAGGCTAACTTTCTAAAAGTAGCATTTGCAAACACAGGATATTAAAATAAACCTTACTAAAGGAAGTATTTTATTATTCTGAGTTCAGGCATACTAAACTTGACGTGCTACCGTGTTCCCTGAGCCTGCCGGGTCTATAGCGTGTAATAGTTCCGGCAGCTCATCTTGGCCTAAGAGAACAGGTAGCCCTTCAATAGTGAAGAACGTAAAAAGGGCGGTAATTCACTACTAGGACATGCCACGCTCTAGGCTTGTCCTACCTTACGCTTACAATGCACCCTGCCCGTAGGCCTACCATAGGGGTGACTGATATGAAGTTTAGGGAAGGTTCAGGGACTGGCAAGTGTGGGCACTTGCGCAGTCAGCGTGACAGTATGAGACCGTACGCGAGGTCTGCAATGGTGGACTCGAGACACATCTTACGAGGCCACTTCTGTGGGTGGCGCAACCAGCGCTGCAGGCCCACTAGCAGCATTTGTATCTACAAGCCCCGGCACTCCTTGTGCACTTTACTGGGGACTGACAGTAAACCAAATAAGCAAATTGTGGAGATCAATTACATATACACTTTACATTGGGAGCACTTGCACTGAAGCACGGATTGGCCATGGCGCAGTGCCCTGAGCATCGAATATCAGCAAAACATCTGAGGCACATCAGCAAAAAGTGGAAGGGAGACTCACAACCAGGATCTGTTCATGTGATCCTGGAACCCTTGTTTGGTGTTGGAATGTAGTCCTCCTGCCTAATCCTAAGAGTTGCGACTTAAAAATGTTTTGGAGAAATTTTGCCTGGAGCACCATTGATGGAATCGAGCCGACCTGCCAGTCAATCCACCAAGGGTTCGTCACCTGTGGTTCTGACTTTGTCACAGATGCCTCTACGGTCTTTCCTGCAGCAGCAACTCAGATTCAGTGGCCCAATGCTGACCGGCATCTGATAACATCGAAACCTTTTCATCCACAGCCTGCAGCCTTTAAATGGCTAAGGGAAATCTGACTTACAGAAAATAGTCTAAGTCCGAAGGTAAAAATCTTCACAGGGCCTGACCCAGAGCAGCCTCCAATCAAGAGTCCCTGGATGCAATTTTTGGCCTTTCCCCACTCTGAGCTTTTCCCATCTTCAACTGCTTCACCAATACCTCATCCTTCATCAGCCCGTCATCAGTGAGTCCATCTTCGGATCCAGCCTCTAGCCTTGCACTCCTGAGGACTCTGCTGCCTTTAAACTTTCCCAAGGGTGAAGGTAACTCTGTAATCCGGGAGAGTCTGACCCATGTATCCGACCTGCGCTCCATAGCAGTAAGCCTTAAAACTTACCTTTCTCCCAGTCTAAGGCGACCAATTGACCATGGGTGGCGCTTTGCACTTTTTGGTCCATTTTTATTTAAACCTTTCAATTTTCATATCACTGGATTCCCTATTGGATTTTTGTCATTTAAGTCTCTTTTTGATCATTAAAATATTCTCTATATCCATAAATTGGAATGGGATATTCATTGTGTTTTGGACTTTTAAGCAGGTTTTTTTGTAATTCAAAATGCTATATACATTTTCTTAAGTTCATCCTGTTTGCTCTGTGCCATTGCTACCACGGGTGGAGCTCAGGTTTAAGTTAATGAACCCTTTACTAGCAATAATAGTGTGCTGCAAAGTCGCCCTGGGCACCGCCTAATCTTTTTGCTGATTGGTACTGGTAAAAACTGACTCTGACTAACCCTGGGCTCTGCCCATCTGGGCCCAGGTCAAGTGCTAGAGTGAAAAAGGCTCTTAGAATACAGTTACGTACACTAGCGTACACTATGGGTTTAGGGTACCCCCATGATTGGCATGACCTCCACTATAATCTCCCTGGTACATAATAGGGCAGGGGGATTGAAACTACCTTTAAATCCCTAGTATATAATAGGGCATGGCAGTTTAGAGGCCAGCAACCGTTTATGCACCTGCATGTGTGCACTTCTGAAGCCTGAGTTCAGTTTTAAATCGGCCCTGTGTTGCAGGACAGCTTTTAAAATGCAAATTGTGTCCAAACTCGACTTTGGTGTTAAGGGCACCTAAAAATGGATTAACTACAGTGTTTTAGCATATTAGGTACTCCAGGGTCTCTCCTAGGGGGAAACATCCTTTACAACGCAACTTTTACCACGCAGTGCCTTTACGACGCAACTTTTACAACGCAAACCATTACAACGCATTGCGCTGGGGGGCGCTCTAGGATAGGGAATAGATTTCATTTACTATCCAACACCTTTCCTACTATCCACGGGGACTGGAGTTGGAATCGTAAAAGTGGTAAAAGCATGCGTTGTAAGGTCATACATCCCTCCTAGGTGTCCTGGGTGGGGAGGGAGGTGGTTCAGGTTTTTGTAAAGAGGTCCCTTATAAAATGCATTTTTATTGCCCTGGGTTAAGTGAATTTTCTCATTTCCCAACCCACATGTGATAAAGTGCTTCACAAAATCAACTTTTGTGCTAGGAGCACTGTCCAGTGAGGATCTGCAATAGGTTTACGTATTCAGAACCCCTAAGGTCTCCCCTAGGTGTTCCAGGGATGGGGGTCCTGTAGATATAGGCAGGGTCCTTATAAAATATGTTTGTATAAGCCCTGGTGTTAGAAAATGGCCCAAGTCATTTGTCCCATTGCAAATTCCCTGCCACATTGGTTAACATGGCAAGTAGTTATTAACTAATCATACCCGCTAGGAGAATGATGAAAATGTCTTTAAAAAAATTCCTATAATGGTATTGATTAATCCAACAATATGGTATTGTTGAGTTTCTCCTCAAGTGTACAAACAAGAAGTTATAAGACGTTCTTGTCTGTAGCCAAAATTCAGCCACCCAGTGGTCTGCCATGAGTGGTCAGAGTTAAGTGGATTAGCCTTTGATGAGGTGATAAATAGCCCCTGGAGTTAGTTAGAAAGCTCGTCTAGGAGGGCAGGGTTCTGCCACATAGGAATGCTAGAGCAGGAGTAGGGGGTCGTAAACAATATCCTTCAATGGAAGGAAGAGGCAGGCAGAAGAAACCCTTTTAATTTACACCTCTACTCTTTGAACCTAGCCAGATGGTAGGATTAAGGAAGGAATGAGAAGCTGCAAGGGGGAGAGACTAAGGAGTTGAGCCATCCTGGAGGTGTGTTCAGCTAGCTTTTCTCTTCATGGTGGAAAATCAGCCATGATCAATTTTGGAGAAATGGTGCTCTCTGGGAGGAAATAGTGCCACACTTTGCAGGATGTGGTCATAACCCTGGGGTGTTTCCCTGAACCTCATTCAACAGGAGTGTTGTGCTGCTGGACCCAGAGAACTTGGAATAAGTATCTGAGAGGGGCAGAGCCTCTCGGATCTGCTGTATGAAACTTAAGAGAGACCCATGCCAGTTGGGGTTCAGGGGAAAGGTGGGAACCATAGAACAATGCCTTAATCTAAACTTAATTGTGGGATAATATACCATTGCAAGGAGGACCCCCCATCTATATGGCCTTTATGGATTTGTCCACAGCTTTTGACCTAGTTAATAGGTCAAAGCTGTGGGCCATCCTTTTGGCAGGTGGGCTGGATGAAACATTGGTTAATTTCCTAGCATACTTACACAGAGACCTCCAGGCTCAAGTGAGGATAGGGATGGGAGGAGAGGTTTCGGGGACCATTGACATTGGCAGGGGTGTCGGACAAGGATGCGTGTTGGCACCCCTGCTTTTTATCATATATATCAATGGGCTGAACACCTCTCAGAAAAATGGCTACTAAAGATGTCCAATATGTTAATAAAGAGCCCATCCCGGTACTTCTCTACGCAGACGATGCGGTTCTCATAGGCCGTACCCCAAACTCTTTACGTCTTCTTGTCCAAAATTGTAATAATTATATGAAAGAGCTAGACCTTCGGGTACATTAAAAAAATCTTTTCTTATGAGCAGTGGCCCTGGGAAGAGGGAAATAGGAACAATTACAATAGACGGTCAAAAACTGACCTCGGTGAAATCATTTGTTTACTTTGGGTTGGCCTTTGCTGCGAACAGCTCCTGGAGTGAGCACTTAGCTCACGCCAGGAGCAAGTTCTCAAAGGCCACCAACTCAATTTTAAGCTTACCCTGTCCTAAGACCACGGGTGCTCTTTTAGCAGTACAGAAAATATACAAACTACAATGCGCCCCGGTGGCAACATATGGTGCAGAAATTTGGGGAACTGTTAACTGCTCAGCAATCCAGCAAGAAGAGAATAGGTTCTGCAGGAAATTGCTGAGCACCCCAATCTCAACCCCTCAATATATATGTCACAAGGAGCTCAATATTAATTTTATAACTGATTTTATTCGAGCATGGCCAGCACTTATGTGGGTATCAGTGTGGAAAAATGAAGCGGCACTTCTGACACAACAGATTATTAAGGATTGTTTACAGTGTGACAAAGGCCTAGAAATCCCATGCCTAAGCGGTGTCCTTGTCAGTTTGCGTAGTATAAACAAAGAAAGTCTTTTTCTGGATCCCATATCAGCTGAGTCAGTCCCTAAATAGAGCTTCGGAACGCTCTGTATTCACTATACAACAACGAGCGGCTGGTGGTGGAGTACAGGAAAACTTTCGTGCGAAACTATATGGCCATAGTACAGCATTGTTACCCGCTTCGCATGTACTTGACTCTACCAATGAGCCGCTGGGAAAGGAGCATCTTGTTAAGACTAAGAGCAGGCACAATCCGATTTGTACTCTGTTTCCCACTGGGCTATAACAAAAATTTTAATCAAATCATGTACAGAGAATTCCCACAATCCAGTCCACTAGTAATGAGTGCCTGAAGTATGGCTTTTCGACAGTAGATGAGGATCCAGTTAAAAATCCTGCGCCGTAGCCCATGATGCCATAGGAGGATCTACATACCGAGATAACCCCATCCTCCAGGGAAAGATTGTCTTCCATTGAGATCTCTAAATTCCTTGCTGCTTTCTTGAGGGTGGGCAGGCCAAAAAATTCTAGGCCTCCAGATATTATTCCAAATGGAAATTGACTTCCCTAATAGGATCAACTCAGTTTTATTCCCATTATTATTCAAGTACTGACTTTGCATCAACATGGCTACCAATGTCTGACACCCATTGTGGATTAAATATTTTCTGCAATTGATAAATGTGTTGAGTATTGTCTGCATATGATATAACCGTAAAAGTCAAGTTTTCCCCTTTGGAAGTCCAACGCCACACATATATGTGCGACATGCACTCTTTTGCCCAAGGATGTTGGGCGCACGTTACATCAACCCAAAGTTCAGTACCACTGCAGTGTGAAAGGACACTAAGACAATAAAGATGTTTTCTAAAAAGGATGTATTTTTAATATATTTAATGGTTCTGAGTAGAATAGAATACAGTATTTTCTTTTACTAGTTTCATAATGAAAAAGCAATGATATCATTTCACAAAGTTAAAAACTGTTGCATCATTCATTTAAAAACATGATTATCTTTCCAAAATACAGCAAAAAAAAAGAAAGCTGTTTTAAAAAAAACTGATTCGTGAACCTGTCCGAGGAACAAAGACCGGCGACACTAATAATCTATTCAATATTGCTGATCTGTTTCTACATTATACGTGATCCTGTAGTCATTGAATCAATATCAGTAATTTCGGGATTGTTTACAGGTTCGGTCTTTTAAATTTCGTTGACGCGTTTCTGTGGATTCAATGGTTTTACCACCTTCTTCAGGACATACATGTAAATTCTCCTACTTACAATAAAATTAACATGTAAGTGAGGGAAGCCAAATTCCTATTCATGACCTGTGCCATGCCGCCGGTGTTCCATTAGGGCTCCTTGGACCATGGTTCGAACCGATTAGGATACACCCTAAATAAATAAAAGCATCCCTTATGTAGATGTCCCTAGATGCCTGTATTTAGCCACTATTATTCCAGTGTGACTCCTTCCGACGACAAATTCCGATCAGTCGGGGGGACCTTATATGGGCAACTGTTGCTTATATTAATGATGCCACTTCACTCTTCAACTACCACAATCCTTTGACTGGGACCCCTAAACATCGGGCTGAGTGGATTAAAATGGGGAATTTGGTCCTCCTTGTGAAAGTCAGATTTGCCACTCAAGCTTAATTCATACCATATTTTCTATGGGTGACTACATAACTTCTTAGAGTTCAAATCTTAAACTAGAACGGGAAAGGATTCTGCATGCACTCTAAAAGAAAATATGGTATGAATTAAGCTTCAGTGACAACTCTCCTCGACCTCTTACTCGGGCGACACCTCTTCTTTCTTCTGTTTCTTTAAAACCTTCCTATTTAAGTAATATTTTTTTTATCTTCCATTTAAATATCCAAATAGATTTTATTATTTTTAAGAGGTATGGGAAACTATTTACAGACGGGTCTCATTTTTTAAATCCATCCAATCGTGCTCTGATGGGTAGTTAGTGCAAAAACAGCAATTGATGGACAGAATGCAGAACAATGTCATACATTAACCCCACTATAGAGATCTGGGCCTAAGTCTATCGTTTTTATGCTCCCCATACCATTCCATTTTGAACCCAGCCATATGCAAATCAGCCTTGACCCCGCGCACAATGGGAACAGTCCAGACCGAACTGCCAAGCCATGTCTTCCCTGGATTGGAAACAAGCATCCTAGGACCGGTTTTGGGCTTTCAGCCCTCATCAGCCAGGATAGCTTGACTCCAGTGGCATAGTGAGCATGGGACCCACGTGTGGGCATACCCGTCCCACTCGGGGTGACAAATGCAATACAACAATTGATCTTTGTGACTGGGGTAGAATGTTTACATTGTTCAGCTTTCCGCCCCTCATTTGTTCCTTATGCTTTTGTTGCCCTAAGTGGGAAGGGTATGTCCAGATGTTGGTCCCCTGCTCACTGCACCACTGGTTTCAAGCTAGCCTGGCTGATGAGGGGTGATGTCCAGTCCAGTGTGGACCTGATTTGTCAGTTTGGGCTGGACTGTTCCCATGAGGCACAGGGTCAAGACTCATTTGCATATGGCATTGTGAGCAAAAGAATGATGTATTAAACCTAGATCTTTATGACTGGGGGTGAATGTTTGCATTGTTCAGAATTCCATCATCATTTGTTCCTTTTGCTAATGAGTAGTTCGGCCATTCAATGAAATTCCTGTTTGGACATTTAATTTGATTTTTCTTCATACCTTTTCCCATTTCCTCATGTCAGCAGTTGCATCTCATTGCATCACTATGCACTGGTTTCAAATTCATTTCTCTTGCAGGATAAAAAAAGATTTTCTGTCTAAAATATTTATCTGGATACCATATAAGGGACTGCTTTCAGAGTTCATTAAAATATATTTTGGAACAAGTAACATTATAAATCACACAATGATGAGGCTATCATTTTCAAATACATTGAAAACTGTCATAGACTACACAATTTTTGGAATCTGATCAATATAGTTATCTACTGCAATTAACTGAAAGGGAATGCTTGGGACCTCTTTATTTCAAACACTTGTCTCAGCATCAAGGATGCTTTAAGGCATGGGCGAAGCGGCCAATTGCTCAGGACCCTTTCCTTCCAAGGTGCCCCATAAAGTGATCTCCTCTCTATTTCACCTCTCCCTGTTTTATTTCTCAATCTTCTCCTCTCACCCTTTCTCCCTCTCTGCCTACCTCGACCTCAGACTTGTCTGTCTATGCTGTCATCTTAAAGATTGTTGGGGTCCCAGGCAAGATGTATTTCACCTGCTTTTCATGTTAAAGATTGACATAATTTATCATTGTTTGACATCTTGTGTGCTTGAATTAGTAGAAAATGTGTAATAATATTTTAAGTTGTTTTGAACAGGACCCCCCAGAATATGTTTTGCCTGGGCTCCCAAAACCCGAATGATGACAGTGCTTGGCATAGATAAGAAGTATTTTCATGTTCATATTCAGTCTTCTGCACAGGAAGGTGAATGTTCTAAAGCTGCCTTCTGTAGCATGTCCCCCAGTGCAGGCACATTCGTGGAGCTAGGTAAACGTTCTAGTTCTTTATTGTCACTCTTTGATCTTCACAGGCTGCTGGGCGTTTTGTGGATTTTCACTGCCATGAGTCTTGTCTCAAGTACCACATATGAGTCTCTTGGGTAGATATTGTCTGGCAAGGAGACAATCAAAATGCAACATCTTAGGTACACCGCAGCAGTCTGAGTCTCAATATTTGCTAACAGGAATCTGTTCACTGCATTGCTCTGTTATTTGTAATTAATTTTGGAATGGTCTTTGTCTGTCTGTAATTCCATTTAATAACTGTACTCTGTGCTTATTTGCTCCCTTTTTTCTTTGCCGTTTGCAGGACTTCATGGTCCGCTACATAAGGGATCTCGATCACTGGATTGGCCTCCGTAGGGATTCCAATAAGAAATGGAAATGGACTAATGGCACTGAATTCAATAACTGGTAAGTCCATACTGTTTTCCTTTGCTTACACTCAACATTTTAATTGTCCAACTCAAAGAGCATATTGAGAGTTTAATCCCAACCCAAAGAGTTGCAGAAACTGTTCCCTTGTAGGGCTGTGAAGAGACTGAAAATAATGGCTTGCCTATATTCGATCAGCAGCATTATGGGGTGAACAACCCACAGCAAATATTCAAGATCCTTTGACGAGTTGCACGGTACAGGTCATTGGAAATACCAAGTCCTAAATTATTGTGTTTGAACTGATTTCTCATCCGTGCACCTGTGTTTTAGGGTCGGAGTGGAAGCTACAAAATATGTAAAAGGTTAGGAGTGATGGCCCTTAAGGCACATGCATCAGGTGTAAAACCCCAGACCTTTGAAATTATACACTAAGGCGGTACTTCTGTAGGGAAACTGTCCAGACAGCAAGTGGTGCCTCTCCAAAAATATAAATAGCCTCTGTGTGATCCAAGAATTACCGATCCTTTCCAGAACATGATTCCCCATTCTAGGTGTTTTTCAACACACAAATTTCACCTGCTTTTAGAAAGCTGAATTTGTGCATGGAAACACAAGTACATTACCAGGTACAAGTGCAAACACTTCTCCTAACTGTGCACCCTGCATGACTCTTAATTGGATCCTAAATTTATAACAGCAATGATGGTGGTTTAACATCTGCAGTTTTTCCCCAAAATGTATTCATTATGCACCAGTGCAAAATGAGAAGCCCAACTATGCTCCATCCCTAGATCCTCTATATTGATAGACCTAACAACAGCCTATATTCTAACCAGAGTGCCCCTTTCTCCCACATATCGGTAACTGAGTCTCAAATTTAACGGCAGTGGCATCAATTTTCATCACTTCCTCCATTATCAAAGGAGGAGATTTGGTCTAGTGATTTGCTGTCTATCTAAAAGTTCAGAGTTCTAAGTTTCAGGTGTGGGTACTATACCCTTGTGCGACTGTACCCCGATATCATCATTTCTGATATGACTTATTATTTGCATGCACCCTTGAGATGGGGGTGGGCTTCCTCGTAAAATCTGCAGAATGGCACGACCGAGAGACCTCACTTTTGCTTGATTGCAGGATGTGTGTGTGCAGTCACCAGTAGATAGTTATAGTTAGGACCTGGATTCCATTGGAAAAACATGTTTTTTTACTTGCTTTTAACTTTGGCGCTGTTTGACAAATCTTCATTACATTTTCTCAAAAACAGTGCCCTCCGGGGGGGATGGAGGATTCTGGGTCTGAAATGAACAAAAGAATATCGTCAGCGTATGCAGAGAGTTTTACCTGGTTAGGACCATAGGGAAAGCCAGAGATGGAAGCATTCTGGCGGATGGAGGATAAAAAGGGTTCAAGGGCCAAAACAAAAAGAAGCGTAGAGAGAGGGCAGCCTTGCCGAACACCGCTTTGAAGGTTGAAAGAGGAAGAGAGATGGCCATTAACAGAACAGAAGCTTTGGGGGAAGAATATAATAAGGAAACAAGAGATATAAACTTAGGACCAAAGCCATGCCAAGTAAGAGAAGCAAATAAGAAAGACCAATCCACCCGGTCAAAAGCTTTTTCAGCATCAACTGAGATGGCGGCTAAAGGGAGCGACAGAGAGGGGGCCTTATTCAAGACATTGAGAAAAAGGCGAGAATTATCCGAAGTAAGCCTACCCTTGATAAACCTGCATTGTTCTTTGCCAACTAGATGTGGCATAAAGGAGTTCAATCGTAAAGCAAGAAGTTTGGCAAAGAGTTTATAGTCGACATTAACTAACGAGATAGGGCGATAATTCTTGCAAAATTTTGGGTCTCTACCTTCCTTCGGGATCAAACAAATAGTAGCATCTTGAAAAATACCCGCAGCAGAACCTGAAGATGCAAAAGACTGGAAAAGTGTTAATAGTCTGGGGAGAAGGAGATCAGAGAAGTGTAAATAGAATTCCACTGGGAACCCATCGGGACCGGGGGTTTTACCTTTAGTAAGTGTAGAAAGCGCCTTAGAAAGCTCCTGAAGAGTAAGATCAAGGTCCAGGAAGGCAAAGTTAAGATTAGGGGCAGAAGGCGTAGGAAGATTCTCAAAGTAAGAATGCAGCATAGAGGAAGAAGGAGGAGATTCCGGGGTATAGAGGTGCTTGTAGAAAAGTTGGAATTGCTCAAGAATTTTATCAGTTTCATGAAGAAGAGAGTTATCAGATGAAAAAATAGACTCAATACAAGTACGTTCCTTACGGGACTTAAGATAATTAGCCAAAAGTTTGCCAGACTTATTACGCCCCCCGTAATATCGAGCACTACTGCGAAGACGTATAGAGGAGGCATTGTCCGCAGATAACTTATTAAAGGAAATTTTGGCACGTAGAAGATCTGGTGACATACACTTAGCAGAGGAGGTATAGAACTGATGCTTTAACTTTTTAATATGGGCAAGAAAGGCTTTCTGTTTCTGAAGAAACTTTTTCTTCTTCCGGGAAACGAAATCAATAATAAATCCTCTTGCCGTCGCCTTGAAGGAGTACCATAGAGTATGTGGGGAGATATCGGGAGTGGCATTGGTAAGGAAGAAGTCATTGGTAAAAGTACGGAAGGAGGAGGAAAAGACAGGGTCAGTAAGAAGCGAGGAGTTAAAGCGCCAACATGAGGATTTGGGGCGAGGGGGAAGTAGATCAATATCTGTAATAATGGGAGCAGGATCAGAAATTACAATAGGCTCAATAGAGGAAGATAGAAGATTCTGAGTGAGATGGTGAGAGAAAGAGGTAATCCAGTCTAGAAAAAGACGCATGAGGATGTGAGAAAAAAGAATAGTCAAGGGTATCTGGATGTGTGATTCACCAGGAGTCTGAAAGGTTAGCTTGGAAAATAGTGTCTAGAAATTGTTTGAAACTTATGTGGGACAAAGCAAACCGTGGACTTACGATCTAGAAAGGGATCAACAACCTGATTACAGTCACCACCTAAAAGGAAAAAATCATCTTTGTGTTGTGTACACTTGCTTGTGATGACCGGCCAAAACACACAGTCAGGTTGGGTAGGGCCATAAACATTGAAGAGAGTCAAGGGAATAGAATTAAGCAACAGTTTAGCTAAAATCCAATGACCCTCTGAATCCCTCTCCTCAAGCAAAACTTTACATTTAAGTTTCTTATGAACCAAAAGGCAACCCTGTTCTTTTTGTTATCCGTTGGCGAAAACAAAACATTACCCACCCAACTCCTCTTCAATTTAAGGGATTCTACATCATTAAGGTGAGTTTTTTGTAAAAGAACAATATCAGGGGAATAGGAAGATAAGTGGGAAAGTATCCTCTGTCTTTTAATGGGTTAAAAAAAACTTTAACATTCCAAGATATAACTCTGAATTGTCAAACAGGGTAAATGTGGTAAGTAAAATACGAAAAACAGGGACATTGCAAATACAGTAAAAAGACTCAAGAAACAAACTAATAAGAAGTTGCAAAAAGAAGAAGCAAGGGGAAATAGAAAAAGAGAAGAATAAACGCCTCGAAAGAAGAAAAGACAAAATAAAATATGGACGAAAAGGATATCAGGAAAACAGCCTTCAGAGATAAGGAAAGAAAGCAGATAGGAAAAACAGAAACCAAGTCTCAGAAGGAGAAAAGACAAAGAAAGGAAAGAAGGAGAGAAATAGGGAAAGGATAGAGAGAAGAGACAGCACAAATCCAGAAGGATGACTGCAAAGAACATACCTGAGGGGAAGGTACAAAAAGGAGGATGGGGAAATGGCGACGCTTAACCAGATGGACCAGCCGAAGAGCAGGGACACGACCACACCGGGACATCGTAGGACCACAGGATGGGATTCACAAGGAGGATGGAACAAAGGATACGAATCTGTGGGAGGGAAGGAAGATGTTAGAACTGAGTTGAGGACAACGAAACACAATATGATAGAAACAACAAATCACAAAAGTAAAGTGATAAACGAGAACGAATGAAGTACAAGTCAAGAGCACAAGTGGAACACATAAGCGCAAGGGAATGCCATAGAGAGCAACAATGAACAAATAAGCAAGGGGACATGGAGAACCAATACAAAATGTCAAGGAGCATCCAAAAAACATTCAAAAAAACGTCAAAAAGCACTCCAAAAACCACCAAAAAACATCCAGAAAACAAATCAGCCAGATGGAGAGGAGGAGGTATCCATGCCACTGTTGTTTTGCAGAAGAATGAAGTTCTTAGGTTCACGAGGATCTTGAAAGGTCCAAGTCTTATTTTGATGAGTGACTCTGAAGATGCAATGGTGGAATAGACCATAACGTGCACCAAGGGAGCGCAGAGAAGGACGAAGAGAAAAGAATTCTTTCCGTCTTGAAGCCGTAGCGTTAGAAACATCCTGAGCAAGAAACACACGTTGACCCAACCAGGAAACTTGGCTTTTAGCTCTGGCCGCAGAGAGGATCGAAAGGAGATCAGTGAATTTTAAAAAGAGAATGATAACTCCACGTGGTTTTGTAGAGGAGGCTAAGCGAGGACCAAGTCTATGAGCTCTTTGAATACTGATGGAAGTAGATGGCGGCATGTCCAAGAGCTTAGGAAGAAAGGAGGTGAAGGAGGTCACCGGGTCATCCCCTTCAAGGGATTCTGGCAGGCCATAAATACGGAGATTATTCCTTCTGTTTCTATTTTCCAAATCTTCCGTGTGTTGCTGGAAAGAGAGGACACATTTTTCTAGAGAGGGTATACGCTGTGAATTAGACTGTATGTCAGGAATTTGCTGTTCCACTGAGGTGATCCGGGTGTCCATAACCACCCACTTCTCTTTCAAGAGCTGCATATCTTTATTAGTCTCCTCAACGAAGGGACGCAAAGCTCGCATTTCTTCTAAGATTAACTCCATAGAAATGGGAGACGAAGTCTTGTCAGGGGAAGGAGGGTCATGCTTTAGGCGCCTGGAGGAAAATGCAGGAGGCGAGGATTTGTTAGAAGTAGCCTGAGCCACCGATGAGCGATGAGGTGCAGAGCCAGCCATTGTTGGCGTTGAGATGGAGGTGGACAGAGCCACAGAAGAAAAGTCCTGATTGCGCTTGGAAGGTACAAAAATAAACTTTGGTGTACGCAGTTGAACCATATGAATGAAAGGCTTCAAAAAGTTGAGTGAAAAACTTACAGGAGAGACACTCAGCAATCAAGGACCTAAGCTGAAAATCCCAAATATGAGGCGTCTGAGTGATAAAAAGGGACTCGAGTAAGGGGATACACCCCAAGTAATTGGTCATGAGAGGAAGGTCATTGACTATACACCATCCGGAGTGTCCAGCTTATAAAGAAGCACTAAGCAAAAAGAAACAATGACGCAGGTTGTGTTGCATACTTGAGAATGCCTTCCAGCATGAGGAACGAGAAGTGGGTGGTGAGAGGTACAAGAAGGGGGCAGCCAGCAGCATTGAGACTCAAATGGCAGTAAAAATATCAGCAAGGAAGCATGTCTGAATACACCACCAAATGAAATAGACGATGGCAGAAATTAAAATGCACTGAGAGAAGGCATGAGCAGGAGAACAGACTAATTTGCTTTAATATGTATAACCTACAGAGGAATATTGCAGCATAATCCCTAATAAATGCGTAGAGATCCGGTAGAAAGTGGCATTCTGCTGTTTCATGGTACAAGAACAGAAGCAAGCAGCATGGAAAGGCTCATCAACGCGTGTAGTAATCTGGAGGCAACATGAGGAGGCCACAGGCAATGTTGCGGATGAAAGTGGACGAAATGGCCGCGGCCCGTTCTGTAGGGAGAAACGGGTCGCAATTGTAAAGTTGCGCGACTAAGACTTCATGAGGTGCAGCAGGTGGTCAATTGAAGGGAGCCCCTGTCCTCACAAATAACAATGTGGAGTCGAGTACAGACCAAGACAGGAAGCCTCATTAGGTAGCGCTGGTACTTGCTGCATAAATGCGCTAAAGTCAGGTGAAGAAAGGCAAACTGCTGACATAAGCCCCAAGGTCAAAAATAAGCTGCATATAAAGGCTCACCAGTGCTTGATAAAGTCCCAGACATCAACCTCCACAACGCGAGGCAGTAGGCAGCGTAGTCGGGAAGAGTGCGCGAAATGGCGGCGGCCCGTTCTGTGAGGAGAAACGGGTCGCGGCCGCAGAACAGCGCTACGTGCTCAGCGGCATTCAAAAAAGGTCTCAGGTGACGCAGCAAGCATTCCAGTTGTGCCTTCCGTTGTCCCACATCGACGGGGAAGGCAAAATGCTGGCACAAAATGAAGAAGATTGTCCCGGCGTAGCGGAGACCCCACGCTAGGCAGCCATCTTGTCCGGCACCGAAGCCACGACCCCCGATATTATATCTTTTTAACGTCTCCCATAAGCATTCTCTATCTACTAAATCAAATGCCGCCCGGAAATCAACAAAACAGCAGTATAATCTACCCTGCTGTTCTACTGTCTTCCTTGCCACGGCCCGCAGGGCGAAACAATGGTCAAGTGTTGAATGCCCCTCTTTGAACCCTCCTTGTTCTACCGGGACAATTGCATTTGAATCAACCCATTCCTTCAGTTTAACCAGGATTATTTTAGAGAACACTTTAACACCAATATCTAAAAGATTAATTAGTCTGTAGTTCTTAGGGTCCTTTCTATCCCCTTTCTTATGTATGGGCCTGATTACGGCTCCCCTCCAGGGGTTTGGGATTATCCCTGTGGTCAGCACTGCTGTAAACATTTTTGAGAAAAATTGGGCCCACCATTTTAACTCTGTTTTTATTATTATGGCAGGTAAATTATCAGGCCCTGCTGCACGGGTTAAGTTTAAATTCTTAATAGTATCTTTTACATTTTCAAACGAGCATAGGGGAATTAGGCTATTTACTACTTATTGCCTCAACGTTTTCACCTTACTAATTTCGGGCTAATTTTTTGATTCATATAGTTGCTTTAGATGCTCCTCCCAGGATGCCTCGTCGACTTCACAGCTCATAGTTCCTGGGGATCGACCCGATGCATCTTGAATCAGCCTCCAAAAGCCTTTAATATTTTTGCTTTCTATGGTTTCTAGTATGGAAATCCAGCATTTTTCTTTGAAACATCTTTTTTTACTTGTCACTAACATTTTATATTCCTTCCTTAGTTTTAATAATTTGTTGTGACCCTCTTGATTATATCTTAACTTCATCTTTCTTTCCTCTCTCCTTTTTCTCCCTACATACAGAATCAAATCAAGTAGTTTGCAGTTTACCACCTCCTTGCTGATTTTTTTCCCCCTGCATTTATTTTCTTTATGTTGACGGACAGACATAGAGCTGCCTGCTTGATTTTTCCTACAAACCATGCAACCTTCTGGCTCCAAACTATCTTCGGGTCTAAATTTTGTTGGAAACTAGTCAATTTTCTAATATATTCCTCTGTCAATTTTGTGGTTAATCTTTTTGGGTAATCCATCAGCGGAGGTAAAACTTTATCACATTCTCTTGTGGGGGCTCTTTCAATTTCACAGTATAATGGATAGTGGTCACTTCCTTTTTGCTTAATTACCTTGAACTTTTTTACTAGCTCAAAATTCCAGGCCTGTACAAACAAATAATCAATTGGGCAATATTGATTACCCCTTCTAAATGTTTGTTCTGCTGGTCTATCATATTCTGATCTACCATTTAGACTAATGAATTCATGTGACCCTAATAGTCTCCCTAACTCTACATCTTGTTTATTCATTTTACTATTACGAAAAAGGGCTGGCACTATTTTGTATGCGTCAAGGATTTCCTTCATCCAGAGGTCCACCTTTTCTGGGTCTAACTTGTGGTTAAAATCTCCCATGATAGTTATAAATTCCTTCCCATATTTATCATATGAGGATTTCAAATCCGCTTTGAAGAGCCCCAATTCTATTGCATATTCTCCTGGGGTACCCCACTGCACGTATATATTAACCACAATCACATATTAATTTGGCCTTCCCTGGTCCTGTAGACGTATCTCACTGGCTAGTAACCATTTACAAAAAGTATTTATCAGGGAGGCCTTATTTATTGTTTTAGTAGAGATTAGAGACATGATTCCACCCGAAGGGCGGCCTAGTCTGGCTTTTGTTGCCATTTTAGAAAACTGTGTGAAACCATAGACTATCAGGGTACTGTCGCATAACCAAGCCTCTTGTAAATAGACGATGTCGGCCTTGCGTGAAATATTTTTTACACATTCTGTTTTTGACCGTTCTTTTAAACCATTAATATGCCACAAAATTATTCTTAGGTTATGCGACGACCCGCTTTCCTAATCTGTATCACTAAGATTGCCAGTCTCATTGACTATATGTATTTATTTCTGACACAACCCCTCTGAACTCTTTGAGCTCAGAGGCAAAAGTACATCACAAGTTACTTAATTAGCATACGATAAGTTGCACAAATACAGTTTTGTCCTAGGGGCCTCACAAACCACATACTAAAATAGTGGTATAGGAGCCACTATAGAAATAGTGAATAGGCCTAGGGCCTAGAGAATCGCTGGGGCTACACTAAACAACCAATGGTTAGGAAGTAGGAGACGCGTGCAGTGTCTAAACACAGCCGTGAGTTACCATGGACTTATAATGGAGAACGTAAGAGTTACAAAGTTACTGTTTTAGGGCACTTCCGGATGGACTACGACAAAACCCCTTTAGACTAGGACACTTCGAGAGTCAAGACCCACGGGAGCACCGGAGTACCCGTGTTTCCTCACCCAGGGAAGCCGGGTGCATTTTGGTGTTGGGTTTCGTCGATGCTTTCAATGGAGATCTGCAAAGAAGTGCTGCAGGCGGCCAGAGGAAGAGTGTCCGGGTGGATCCAAGGGTGTATCGAGGAACTGAAGAACCTGAAAGCAGAGGGGACCGAGTCTGGGTCACTAGCCAGTGACCAGGAAGGTACCAGGAAGGAACCAGGCGATGTTGCGTCGATTCAGGTGAAGAAGGTGAAGCTTGTCACTGCAGCCACGAGGACCAGGAGGTGTTGACGACAACCAGGAGCTGAATTTGAGCTGTTCCACAAAGGATCTAGTTGACTGTGGTATCGGTATCCGGATTGGACCCAACAAGCCTTGGCAAATGCAATCCATGCAGGAAGTGAAGATTGGCTTCGAGTCAGACCAGCAAGGTCTGGGGAGCTCCTCCTTTGCCGGGAAGCTGGAGCAAGCCTGGAGCAACCAGGCCAGTGGTGTAAATTTGAAAGAAATTCCAAAGCGTTTGACACCTTACACGACATGTTTTGATAAAGCCAAACCAAAGTTAGCATTAACCGCGAGGATTATAATGCACTTAAGAGTATATGGTATGGCTATATCATAGAACAGCTATAAGGAGATGGTTCCAAAAGCTGCAGAGGGGCTCAGCTCATGCTAGGGCACCCTCTCACATAAAACCAAGCAATCTGCCTCCAGGATTGTTAAGGCCTGACATAGAAATGACTTATAGGTTACTATGTGTCTATATATAAGGTAGATATAGATATACTATATCTAAGTAAGGGGTGATTACACCACCTTACCCAAGCTGAGTGATAAGCCTGTGGTGTCAGTTTAGATGGCCAACCAGGGGTGGCACAATACATGCTTCAGCCCCTGTTAGGCCTTTGATGCACCTATGCCCTGGATACCTAGGGTACACTATACAGGGGCTCACAAAGGTGACCCAGTAACCAATCTGGTATGTACCTAAAGTACATGGTATCAATTTAGAGTGAGAACAGCTGGGCTGTGGGTCTGATTAGCAGGCCCACAGCCACAATCACAGCAAAAAGTGGGGGTGACCATAGGAAGCAGACCCTACTCTCCTACGAGCCCTTTTTGTGATTTGGTGTAAATCAGATCAATAATTTTTGACATATTAAAGGAAAAATAAATGTGTATATCTGTCTGGAGCCTAAGGACAGGTCTCATGGTGAGATCTGATTGGCTCTCAACACTTCAACCAGGAAGCGCTAACAGCCATCTTGAGACCAATACATATGGTAAAACCCCATTGAAGTACATTGTAGTGAATGGCATGTTTTGAGGGTGACAGAAAGGAGAACTTATAAAGGGTGACAACAGACGTTAGTCACAATATACATTGTTTGTTGATAGTACCATTCTAATTTTAAGAATTGTGATGTGTTCTAAGGTAATGTTACCCTGTAAAAAAAACCTTCGAGATTTCAGGAATCATATTTGGGAGAGAACTCGTTTCTCATGATATTCCCATAGAGGTTATGAAAGGTGCTCCAGAAGACAAAATAAGAGCATATTTTCTGTAAATTCACACTAACTTTCACAGCCATACGAGAATGAAGTCTGACATTCTCAGTAAAACACGTACTTCAAAAGGAGCGGCCTGTCAGCTGATTGCCTTGTGTTATTCTACAGCCTCCAGGAGAGCTCTAAAGAATAACTAAAGCACTAACAATTTGACTTATGACAAAAGTATGGCACACCTGAAACCAGCTTGATTGAATCATACTGGTAAAAGTTAAAACATTTAATTCAGAAAGGACAAAATGAGGCAGTTAATTTTGTCATAGAAATTATGGTTAGCGCTTTAGAAAAATTAGGACATATTTTAATTGAGTTCTCAAATATCTTCCTCTTCTGTTTCATTAAGACATTCAGGCATTCAGACTGAAACATGCACTTTCAACACCAGCAGCAGACTTCACTCGCTGGTGATCAACAGCTTTACTACAGTGTTTTAATGAGCAACAAGAGTCCTCTGAATTTATGCCAGAAGTGTGGCACATCTGATCACCAAATTGAAGGAATCAAAGTAGAAAACTGAAAGCATTTTCTACTGAGGATACTGTAGTAAATGTAGAAATTAGGGAGGTGCATGATAAATAAGTCTCCCAAGATGGCCACTAGAGAAAACAAGAGCTCAAATGTAGCACATATATTACCCAAATTTAGCCCAAGTACAGCCCAATGACGGAAGTGTGTAAAACACGAACGGCCACATGCATCATTGTTGCCGTTTGCGATGTCTTAATTGCGAAAATTAAGGAATCGCAATTAAGAAATCGCAAAAGGCTATGCATTAAGAATTCGCAATTTTTTTGCGATTTCTTAATTTTCCTTAATTGCGATTCACAATTTGAGAATAGAGGCCCATAGGAATCAATGGGAAGCCATTCTCATTTTGCGATTCGCAATTAAGGAATCTCAAAATGAGTGCTATTTCAAGGGTGCTGGGGGGGTCCAAAGGACCCCCCCTGCACCCCTGAAATTTAACTTTAAGAACATTTTTCACACACACATGCCCCAAGGGCATGTGTGTGTGTAAAATGAAACTTTGAAAAATGCACTTTTGTGCATTTTTCAAAGATTTCGCAAATTACCATGAAGGTGAACTTCATGGTAATTTACCTCTCCCTATTTGCGAATTCGCAATTTCTAAAGTGTAATGCATTGCATTTAAGAAATCGCAAATTGGGATTTCTTAAATGCAATCGCAATTTAAGACATCGCAACAAAATTGCGATTCCTTAAATTGCGAAAAAATGAAAAAACATGATGCATCCCAAAAAAGGAAATTGCATTCGCAAACGGCCGAATTTTGCGATTCGCACCGTTTGCGAATGCAATTTACCTTGATGCATGTGCCCCTAAATTCTTTTTTTTTTTTGCAGCTTTTATAAAGCGCAGACTTTACCCAAAAGTATTGGAGTTCTTTACATGATCATCCGTTACATTACACAACAACAGATTCAGTTTGGTCTCAGGCATGAAGAGATTTTTAAATGGCTCCCAGTCAACACCCAGAAAACATTCAACCATACTCTTGCCACCAGCAAACTAGACGACAGGAATACCCTCTATGCTGGAAGTAACAAGCATCTCATCAGGAGGTTGCAGAACATCCAGAACTCAGTGGCCAGAATTACTCTCAACCTCAAAGACATAAGTGTTGAGCAAATTAGAAGGAATAAATAGCTAGTCTTCCTAGTTTGAAGATGTCAAGGCTTGGGTGTAGTAACGGGGACCTCCTTAAGCTTGCACTAGTATTGCATTCTTCTTGGTATCCAGGTGCTTGTGTTGAAGTCTGGCCTGTAGATAATTGTGAGTTGAGGCTGCAAGTTTAGACATCAGCTCTTACTCTCAAATAACTCTCTAAATGTTCTGTGTGCCTGTTAGGAAGAAAATATTATCTAAATCTAGAGCTTGTAGTCTACCTCCAGAATTGAAAAAAATTGGGCTTACCTGAGCGCGTGTTTGGCGCATCCAGACATCGTTTTCTAGAACTGGTCCTGGTGCTAATTCACATCCCCGCACCCCCAAATCCAACCCCTCCCCCCTCATCCCCCACCCCGAGCCGATGAGTCTGAGGCTTCGCTGTCTGCAACAACAATCCCAAACAAAGATGGCCGCCATCAGTGGTTTGCTTTTTGATTGGCATTGAGTGCCAGCTCGTCTACTCCTAAGCAGCTGCCAGCTGTCTCTATAAATAGTTCTGCAAGGCTCTCCCTTGACTTGATTCTAGTGCCTCAAGAATGAGAGGCAAAAACAAACTGTCTGCCAAACGCTGAAACATCGGCTTCAACCAGGCCGGTTGCCTGAAATCTATTACTGTTATACCGATATCACTGACTGGACATTTAGGCCACGGAAGGGCATTTCACGTGTCCACTACATAGGAGTTTCTAATCTGTTTCACCCTCCGAGAGCAGCCCTCGACAACTCTGTCGCCACCCTCTGGACGTCAAATCTCATTGCAGGTTCCTACCATTTCAGTTTACTGTGCAGATGTAGTTAACAGTATGAGGCACACATAATTATATCGTAACTGGGAGTCGAAAATACGGTTTGTAAAGCAAAAGAACAAAGCTTTTCTTGTTAGAGATTTATTTTTCGATACATCGACCTCTTCCTTTTGAATTATTATGAGCTTTAGCCAACACATTTCATTGTTTATGGGGCGGGGGGTAACCCCACGACTTCAGCACGGATATTTGGTTTCTGATGTCCTTTCGAAACAGCCCACAATTCCGGTTATATTTTCCGGCCCAAATATTATGAGGACAGCTTCACTGTGTCCAAAATAGTGGATAATGCTGGTCTCAATTGAGAATGCAGCCACCCTATGCTATTGCAATGCACATATAGGAGAGTCCACCGAAATGATATATCCCTTGCGTGATCTATGATGTGAATGTAGAAGTAGATCCATAGTCTATCAACAATTGTAATGCTGCCATGTATTTATGATGCATGCGAGAGAGTCCTCCCTAGGATTTAGCATTGCTCGCACCCAAGCACGTCGGCTGCAGACTGGCACCGTGAGCGAAAATCTTTGTGATAAATAATTGTATGTGACTATTTTTTTTTGGGGGGGGGAGAGATGTGCGATCGATGATGTAAGCAAGAGCGTGAATTATTGAAAGAGAATGTGGGCGACTAGATAGTGTGTTATATTGAGAGTGAATGTAGAATATATTAATTGAAATAGAGGATCAGTGTGAGGGCACATTTTATATATAGAAAGAAAGAAAGAAGGTAGAAGAGTAGAGACTGAGAGAAATAAAATAGTAGCATACCTGAAAAATAAAAGTTGAGATGATTAGAGACTTGTATAAAAGAAAATACCTAGACATAGGTTTTAATTGCTGTGCCTCGTTACAGCAGGGCTGTCTCCATCCTGTAGCTCCGAGTAAACATGTCAAATAAGTGTAAACGACTGACATTGAAGTAAGATAAACAGAGACCAAATAAAGCTTACTGACGTACAAAGGTTAACTGAACCCTGCTTTTCCAACCCTCTAGACCAAACGTAAATACCGATTTTTCTGTTTTATTGTATATAATGCATCTCCCTAAAACAAAAAGCCTTTAGACTTTGCTTTTTTGGGAGTTTTTTATAACGCAAGCTGAAGGAATCAGCACACTTTACATGAGCACCAGTTGCATTACAAAAAACATTTATTTTTAGGCATGGTGAGATTAAGTCATTTGCCCAAAAGCACAAAATATGGAGCCTCCCGCTAAGATTTACACTTGGGTTCCCAGTTTAAAATTTGGCGGCTGTAGCCGTAATCACCCATTACAATGATATCCAAAAAATAAGAGATGCCACGTTACTGCATTAGATATACTGTAAGGGCTGGAACAGTGTCAATAGCACAGCAAGTTCTGCTTTATGGGCAGCAAAGTGGCTCTTTTTCATTTGAATTTTTGTAACATATGTTCAAAAACATAAATTTCCGGATAAAACGTTTTTGCCTGCAGCGTGAATTTAATGCTCTTGAACTGTGTGAATTAAAACAGTTAAAATAGATAGATAAACAATGTACTCCAGCTAAGAAGATGTGAACAGTACATTGTTAGAGTTGTGAACTCTAATACTGTTGCTCCCTTAACAAGCACTAGGAATTACAACAACATGGCCTAACACAACCTATTTGTATTCCTAACTTTAAGTATAGGGCACGTTAGGTTCACCTTCTCTCTGGTAAAGTGTCATATCATATTGTGCAGCATGTAATGCACTGGACATTTAAATGCAGCTTTTAATGTGATATGCAACTTTGCAGAGGTCAAAAACCTGCATGGTTTCAGTTACTTTTTACCATCTGTAACAAAGAATAAAGAGAGCAATTATAACAAATGAATTCAATGAAATACACTGGAACTCCCAATACTGAGACTGTGAGTGCTAAATTAAATGCTCAAGATGGCACTTCATTTGCAAATTAATGTAAACTTGGTGAAGGAACGTTCTACTTCAGATGCATAGATGATGATATGCTAGCATTCTAAGACCTATCCAACTTGATTAACCGAATAAAACGAGTGACTTAAATCTGGAAGCAGCCATGTGCTAACAGCTTACTGCAATATCATTCGTAGTGGTCAGCACATCTGAGCCAAACCTCTACCCTTGGCAACTATATTTGTTAGTTTTATCGCTTAACTTGTACTTTTATCTGTCCATAGACTACATAGTGTTCGATATTTAATCTACACAGTAGTAAAAAGTGTGGGGGGCGAGTAAGGATAATGCAGATGGTAGATCCATTACAGATTAGCACTATTTATAGCAGTATTCAGATCCCAGTCAAGAACTGCAGTAACAAAGGCCACCGGCATAGGAGTTTTCAAAGCCCATAGGAATTACAGCATGCCCCGCTGAGCAGCATATGCGCGCGGACTCCGGGTCTGACTTAAAATGGCAGGTTTTAGGACCTTTCTAAAACTATAGTTCCTCAGCAGATGGAGGCGGTCTGGAATAGAAAAGCACATCCCATTGTACCCCTGTGGGGCCTAGGTGCCCCGTTACAGCTCGGACAGAATAATACTCTGTAGGGATAACACTCGGTCCATCCGTCTCCAGCCGATCCCAAGTGAGCCTTTGCTTCTGCACATACGATCACGGGGCATGGAAACCCTCTGCCTTGTTTTATCGGGTACAGGCCTGCACCCTATAAAACCATAGGGACCTCCAGAAAGGGCTGAGCCCTCCTCTCCCCAGCCCACACCTCAGTGTGGATGTAACGCACCCTCCAACCAATATGGAGTCACCACTCGCCCCACCATCCTCCCTAGCCTTTGCCCCACCTGCAACCCACATTGGCCTTCCATTCCCATTTACCACACGCTCATTAGAGTGAAACAAGAGATCAGAAAAGTTCCTGGAATCGAGGATGATCATGCGAAAAGAGACCAGGTAATCCTAAATCTGCTTGGTTATTTTCAGTTCGAGACAAAAAGTTTCAATGGCTCGATTTAGGTGTATGCTACTGGCTGGAATCGGTCTTCTGGACTTGGTTCCCTCCGCCTTAATTCGGCCAAGTGTTACTGGGTCCCTATCTTGTGTTGATGGTTAAATGGTGCTTCTCCCACTTGTCACCATCATTGTCTCCCACACTCCAGGCAGGTATGGGTGGGTTCCAAGCTGTGTGATTTTGCTCCATTTCTTCCACTCTGACCCCCTTTGGGAACATTCCTCCTAACCTCTGCCTGCTCTTCAAAGCCAATGTGGCATTTGGCCAAAGAAGGGGTAAGACTACACTTTCACCGTGAACTTCACTCCACTTGCTCAGTGGCGCGTAGTGGTATGATCTAGTAGTAAGTCAATCCTGCCAGCTGAGCCCTGTCCCTCTCCTACACCATACCTGAATTGGCGGTCTACTCCAAGTAGGCATTAACCATTTTTAGCATGCATGCTTGCTAAATGCATGTACAGTGAAATACCAACTCTTTTTTGCAAATTTGCTTCTGAGTCATAGCCTTAGGTTTGCTCTTCCAAGGGCTTTTTCACAATTTTTATGTCCGAAGTGCCCAATGTAGAACCAACAAGGTCAGGTCCATAACCGTTATTAAGGATCTCTACATAATATCTTCACATAGTGAACCACAATTGTACTTCTTTACATAGTTTTTTTTATAGATAACCGCCATGACTGGGATTTTTACTCTCTCTGTAGACACTCCATACTTTCCCACTGATGTGCAACATTGCTTAGAAAACATTTAAGAAGCACCAGCTTGAGACCAGACCTCTTTGGAAATCAAATTGTCACTTCCGTTTTGCAAAATGCCCACCTATACTGGACTGAGATCACCAGCCTGCAATCCATACCTAGATTATGTGGCTTGTTTCCCTACTATATTTTTTAAAGACTTTAGCTGCACTTGTGCCTTTAGTTGTATTTCTTCAGTACAATTGTAAATGTCTTCCACAGTCCTAACGGTGTATTTGTGTTACAGCTTCCTGGTAGCAGATTCCTCGGACTATGCTTACCTCGATCATCACCATGTCAAAAGTGGAGAAAGTTACAACACGCGGCACTGGATTTGTACCAGCGTATCCATATATGAAAGAAATTTTAAAGGTTAAATTGTGCAACTTTTAGTGTCCTCTAGACAAGGTACGAGGGCATCAGGAGACTCATCCACCTGCCATACCTCAACTGAAAAGGGTCGTTGATGAGCAAGTTTAATTGGGCATTTTACAATTTGCAGAGATCCATTCATGGGGAGGGTAATTTAAATGGGGACATGTCAAAAATAGGTTTTGCCCCGTATTATGTCCCACAAGAAACCGTTCTCCACTTCAACAAAAAAACAAATCATCAGTCTGGATTTGTAGAGCACGGCTAATCACCCGTAAGAGTTTCCAGGGGCAGAGAGTACAGCTGCACGGGCTTTGTTGAGCAACCAGGCCACGAGGTAGGAGAAGGAGCATCCTCCACTGTTGCTGCAGTGTATGCTGAGGTTGTGGGCGAGGCAGAGAGAGGTGGATCACATGTGTCTGGAGGGATGGTGGGAGTTTAGTCAGTGGTTGATGAATTCTGATCCTTATTTGTGGAGGGCTCTGAAGGCATGGATCAGTATATTGAACTGGCATCTCTTGTGAATGTGGAGCCAGTGGAGCTTCCTGAGGTGAGGGCGCAATGTGGGTCCGCTTGGGGGGGGGGGATCTAAAACAAGTCTGACTGCTGTGTTCTGAATCGTCTGCTGTCTATTGAGGAGGTGTGAGGTGATTCCGGCATAGAATGTGTTCCCGTAGTCGAGTTGGCTCGTGTCCAGGGCCTGTGTCACTGTACATTTGGTATTGGTGGGGAGCCATTTGAAGATCTTGCAGAGGGTGACAAAGCAGGCAGATGAGAAGGCGTTGCTTTGCTATTTCATGGTGAGCTTGCTGTCCAGAATGAAGCCGACGGTGCTGGCAAGGTCAGTCGGTGTTGGTGTGGGTCCTAGTTTTGGGTGCCCCCAGGCGTCATTCCATGGAGAGGTGTTTCCAAAGTTCAGCACTTCTGTCTTGTCTGTGTTGTTGTAGGCTGTTGTTCCTCATCCATTTGGCGACGTTCGTCTTGCTCATGGGGAAGTTTGTCAGTGTCGTGGCGGGGTCTTCTGACAAGGAGATGATGAGCTGTGTATCGTCTGCGTAGGATGTGAGGTTGAGTCCATGTGATCTTACTATGTTGGCCAGGGAGGTTAGGTTGGTGTTGAACAGGGTCGAGCTGAGGGCTGAGCCTTGGGAGGTAGCAGCAGATGTTCTTCTTAGGTTTAGAGGTGAAGGGCGGGAGACAGGCTCTCTGTGTTCTGTCTTTGAGGAAGGAGGCAATCCATTTGAGATTGTCTCCTTGGATTGAGATGTTGTGGAGGCTTCTGATCAGGGTGTGGTGTGATACTGTGTCAAACGCTGCTGAGAGGTCAAGGAGGATCTGGGCTGCTGTTTTGCCTTGGTCTAGGATGGATTTGTTGTAGACTGTGCCTGCAGTCAGGGTAGTTTTGGTGCTGAATCCAGATTGGTACGAGTCCTGAAGGTCGTGGCTCTCCAACTATTCTGCAAGTTGGTGGCTGATCGACTTGAGGACTGTGGCTGGGAAGAGGAGCAGAGAGATGAGATGGTAGTTCTTGAGATCATTGCGATCAATAGATGGTTTCTTGAGTAGGGGCTTGACCTCTGCGTGCTTCCATTCTTCAGGGAAAGTGCCCGTGATGATCAATGTGTTGAGGATAGAGCCCACTGCTGATTGTCTTGCTCCTGAGGTTGAAAATGTAGTGGGGACATGGATCATTGGGTGCCCCTGAGTGGATGGAGGTCATGATGACTGTGGAGTCTTGTGTGGTGAGCTGGTCGCAAGTGGTGAATGTGTGGTCGTGTTCTTTATTCGTAAGATCAAACTGGCTGAGGAGGGCCTGCCTTTGGGATTGAAGTTTCTGTAGATGGTGGAGATCTTGTTGTGGAAGAAGTCTGTCAGGGAGTCGCAGAGCCCGGCGATGATGGCGTTTACGGTGGCTGAGGGGCAAGAGAACTCTCTGACGATGTTGAAGGTGTGGTGTGAGCTTGCAGTGGTCAGCCACGGGGCTACTTTTCATCTATTTTAGGAGTTGGTGGTATTGGTTCGAGCACTAATGCAGTTTTAACCAATGAATTAATTGAGAGTCTGAAATGGAATTTGTGATGCTGAATGATTGCATTTAAGAAACGCTACTGAAGTTAGGCATGGTTGTTTTTGCCTCTCTGAGTTGATTTGAAGAAATGTTTGATTTATTTCCAGAATGAGAATAGATTGCTTTTGTACCATAGCAGCTGAAAACATAAGCTTTTTCTCTTCCTCTCTTTATACCTAATTTGACGATGCAGTTTTGCTAGCAAAGACTCCCAATAGCCGAGAGGCCCTAGTTGAAGGTTTTGTGGGCATGATGGAGAACCTTAATATTTAAACAAATAGATTGAAATTCTTTGTCATGGCATATGGCCCAAAAAATTGAAAACTGGAACCCTTACCCCTAAGGGAAAGTGCTTGGAGAGCGTGTGTTCTAATTTAGGTACCATTTTTTAGCAAAATAACATCTGGTCTACCTGCCTTGCGATGAAGACTGTTCGCTTTTCACGGGCCATTGGTTCTACTTTTAATGTCTCTTCTTGCATAGGGAACCTGCACTTTTGTCTGCTGGTTGATTTATAAATACAGATGTATTCCCGTTCTTACATGTGGAGCAGGGGTATGGGGTTACTGCAACACAAACAATTTACAACTCGAAAAAATGTGGTGCTTATTAGCTTTCTCGGGACTCAACCTAGGAGTCATAAATTTATAGTGAATAATGAACTTGGCCTGGACTATGTGGAGGACTGTAATACATTGGTGCCTTTTCTCCTCTGGTGCTGCATCTGGAGCAATACCAGGCCACTCTAAATAGAGACATAATCTAGGATTGTCTGGCATCTGCTTCCAGTCCAATGGTTCCAGGATAAAGTATATTCAGTTGAGCTTGTTGGATTTGGCAGAACCAATCTCACTTGTGACCCAGGCTCCATCTGAAAAGGAGACAAAGTATGGGCCAAGAAAAACTTAATGAAGAATAAGGCAAGGGATAGGGACCTTGGGGTGTCTATGCCTAGCGTTAAGGAATACTTGCTGATCTAAATGTATCCCCAGATTGAGCCCTCTCTGGAAGGAGTAAGCCACCCATGGGAAAACAACACTACTCACCAGGTACTGTTTGGGCAGTCAGATGAAAACTATGTTGCCCTCTTGGCCTGCCTCAATGCTACTAGTGTATGTTGTCCTTGAGACAAAACCTTGGATCAAACTTTGCTGCATTTTGTATTTTTCTGGAACTTTTATAAACATTTGACGAAGGGTTTTCTGGTTCCTATCATACAGGAGAGTCATATAAAAAATGTAGAGCAGCTCTGAATAATCTGCAATGCCTTATGTATTTTAGAAATATGTTTAAGGGTTGGCCATTTTCTAAATTATGCCATTAAACTTCAACATTCAATGTTTTTTTAACTCATGTGGCCGGTGTATTATTGAGTAATTTTTTGAATTATTGAGGCCAAACTGAGTATTTTGCTTGAATTTCAGGAGGCAATGGATATTTGTTTTTAGATATGACTAAGAATGCTTTTAACTGTGAATGCTAGGTTTTTAATAAATGCTTTGTACATAGTACTTTTCTGTAAACCTATATTTGTAAGTTATTTTTTTCTTAATATTTGCGCTTTTATGGTCTTTGTAAGACCAAAATAAAGAATAGAATAAAAAAGAATTGCAGAGTACTCATTATTGTGTGTGGGTGTATTTGTGAGATGTCACTCATTTGTAAGGCATACAATGTAAAAACGTTTTTATAGACAAATATATATGTTTAAGGGCCTGATTCAGAGATAGACAGAACCAAGTACCCTGCCTGCCATACTCTCGGTCCTCCCACCCTATTTTGGGTCAGGTGGACCGCCAGATTTACGCAGACGGAGTAAAATCCATTCATAGTGTAAACCTTCCTCTCTCAGCGCCAGGGAGTACAGGCCATCAGAGGTAACCTCTATTTAGAGTGTGCAGTGGGATGGCTTTCACTGCCATAAATTTCCGATTATGGGGGTTAGTTAAATAAAAAGAAAAAATTGCCCATACCATGTGTGAGAACGCACGTTGGGACTTAGTTTTTGGAAAAGAAAAAACTATTGAACGTTTGGTGTATGCGTCCATCACCAGTGACTTTTAAATGAATTTGTATGAACCGACATGGCGGCAGTTCATGGGATGACGGTGAACTCTGAATTTGACAGGACGATGAAAGGGGGTGTGGTGGACTTGAACTACTCCTCCACCATGATGGTCTTTACTTCATCTGTTCACCTCTAAGTCAGGCTCTAAATGTTTTATAATTTTCTTGTATTATAGTCACAATAAAAATGACTGACTATAGTTCAGTCATGCACGTAAGTACAACTAGTAATGACAAAAGGAATTTGTGAAAAGTAGAAAAAACAAGTAAATGTCTGAATGATGAACAAGAGGAAAAATCTGAGGAAACATAGAAATGGAATGCTGGACTTGTGTAGAGATCTTTCATCAACAATTATAAACCCTTTAAAAATCTAGTATTCCTAGGGCTTCCGGTTTTATGGTATTCATTTTTTTTTTCCATTTCCGTCTGTATTTATCCATATCATTTTTTGCTAATTTTATCTGTATTTATCCATATTTATTTTGGGTTTTGTGGGAAATTTAAGCTGAAATTAGCATATTACGACATTTATTTTCCGGATAAATATGCGCTCATGCTTGAATGTTGGCCAGGTTTCAGAGCTGTGAACACCCGCAAAAGATAAATCAGTGCACTAATATGAAAATATGCACACTTCAGTATCAACCTTGTGCATATCTACTGCTGTCAAAGGCTCTTTACTAAACTTCCTTTCTTTTTTAACCCTTTTATCTATCAATCCACACATCTATTGACCTGGAAGTCATGGCAAACACAGTATTTAGAATTACTCAAAAAGCAACCCAATTTTTGTTTTTATCCACATTTAAAAATAAATACAGACAAGAAAATGAATGTTTTCTGTCTGTATTTATCTGTAAAAATCAGTAAAATCGGAAAACAGGGAGCCTAAATTATGCCATAAAGAAATTCAAACCTAAACTCCCTCTAACATTTTTATCCTGCTGGTTTAACAGCTGCTTTAACAATTTAAAGTACATTTAATACAGCTTGCACGATATGAAAGGCTTTAAATTCACCAGCCCCTGTTCAGCAGCACGGTGTCCATTTTGTCATGAATACAGAATGCTGGCACTCTGGTTCATTAGAATACTGTGGGAAGCTGCAGAACACTGGGGAGTCAAGTGACAGACTGCTGCTGAAAATACGCTTACTTGGCTTATCTGGCCTTTTTTGAGATGGCTGAGGAAAATATTTGTGAATTTATAAGAAATGTGTGCATTTTAACTTCTGGAGCACTCATAACTTCCATGATGACACTACCTTAGGAACTCACCATAATTCATAACATTATTAATACATCACCATAAATGATTCATATTGTGCTACTAAAGTAGGGGAATTCAACCTTCATTAAGTTTTAGTTCTATAGATTCATGAAGTTGCAATAACCCTGGTGGTGTACCAATCGCACCTGCTCCTCCTTCCAGAGGTAGGATACTGAAGGGTATGGTAGTGCTCGTCATTGGTCACCAGAGGGATTTCCTGGGTCTATCAATCACTGGTGGTTAATGCTCCTGACCTATTTACTGAGTTATAGTCCTGTTGGTCAGGAAGAAGAGTTGAGTGAGGCAGACATGGCTCCCCTTGACACAGCTATCTGAACTAGACTATTCCCAATTCAACATAAATATCTCCACAGCATTTATTATACTCCTGAACAATCATGGCAAAACAGAAGGATCCTGGCCCCATATTGCTCTTGGTGCCATGTGATGGCAGGATTTTTTCCACATGGTCTGGTGCTGGCCGATTGGCCGATAATCAAAACATATTGGTAGTGTTGTTACAGGGATTCTATTAATTCTCAATTATAGGTTTTCTTTTTAACTTTGCATCCTTTTTTAAATGGTACTTTGAACATAGTTTTCAATAAAACAAGAATGTGCAATGCACACATTTGTTTTTGGTAGGCGTTGCTCTGTAGTCAACCCTGTTAGTTCCAGGGACACACATATTAGAACACGATGTCCTTGCTTTAATATGTGTTCGTAGGAGACAACTCATTTCATCTAGCCTATGGGTACTCACAAACTTTCTCTCGGGTGCCAAATGTACAGTGTGGTTTGTGGCCGAGGGCTGCACCGGTGGGGGCGGGGTCAGTGGGGGATGGGCGGCCTTGCTAGAGTTAAAGAAAAAAAATTGTCACCATGAGGTTGAACCGAGGCCCTGCAGCGGACGCCTTCGTCCACTGAGTCACCAGACCCGGCATACACCTCTCTCTCTCTCTCTCTCTGACTCTGTCTCTGTCTCTCTCTCTCTCTCTGTCTCTCTCTCTTTCTCTCTCTCTCTGTCTCTGTCTCTATCTCTGTCTCTCTCACTCTCTCTCACTCTCTCTCTCTGTCTCTCTCTTTCTCTGTCTCTCTCTCATTGTCTGTCTCTCTCTCTCTCTGTCTCTGTCTCTGTCTCTCTCACTCTCTCTCACTCTCTCTCTCTGTCTCTCTCTCTCTGTCTCTCTCTCTTTCTCTCTCTCTGTCTCTCTCTCATTGTCTGTCTCTCTCTCTCTCTCTCTCTGACTCTGTCTCTGTCTCTCTCTCTCTGTCTCTTTCTCTGTCTCTCTCTCTCTCTCTCTCTCTCTGACTCTGTCTCTGACTCTGTCTCTGTCTCTCTCACTCTCTCTCTATCTCTCTCTCTTTCTCTCTCTGTCTCCCTCTCTCTGTCTCTGTCTCTCTCTGTCTCTCTCTGTCTGTCTTGTCTCCCTCCATCTATCTCCTTCTGTCTGTTTTCATGCTGTCCTCTGTCATCCTCTGTCACCTCACCCTGCATGTGTGGCAGCTCGGGCTAAGACAGCTTCCCGGGCACACACACAGCCGCACCTCAGTACTTCACAGGTCTTTAAAAGACCATTTTCTTGTTGATGAGGCTTTGTTGCATTTCACCTCTTCTTAGCACCCCTGCAGCTCCGCTGTGACTGTCCCTGGCATTGCACGGCCCCCACAGAGCCGAGTCTCTCTGAGTCTGCGCTTTTGCGGCGGTGTTTGCTGACTCTCTTCAAAAAAACACAGGTACAATGTCTGCAAGGTCCACGGGCCGCCACGGAAGGCTTGCCGTGCCGCTGGCGGCCCGCGGGCCGTACTATGAGTACCCGTGATCTAGACTAAGTAAAGTTGTTTTCTTGCGTCTCTAGTGGACTGAGGGAAGGCAGGTGTTTCATTATTTACATGTTGCCTGTGTTGAAGTCGGTGCGAGGCACTTCACACCAGAGTTCTCATGAATGCTGCAGAGAGCTTTGAATGAGTGACAGCCAGACAGGCACCGACATTCACTCTAAGAAAGAGGATAGCTGCCCAAGTCGAGATGTGTGCATGCGCGCACTCTCAGATGGAGTGTATTTGATAATGCACCAGGAGTGGCTGGTATCCTTTGAAAGTGGTTGAGCGAGCAAAGTGCCCCACTGCTTCCCAGAAAACAAAATAAAACCCTTCCTCAAAAAGCCCAAAAATAAAATCAGCATCATGCAACATAAACACCAACTAAATCACTATTCAGACCTACATTACACTAACATTTGAAACAAATTAAATGGTCCTTGCCCATATATTGTGTGTCATCCTTGGTGCTCTTCTGCAGTCTGGCATGAGTCGAAGAGCTCCCCTAATTTTAACTCACCCTAATGCAGATTTTTGAAAATAACTTCCACCCTTTCAAACAACAAACTAAGATTTGCAACTTTCTTGGAGTATATTGATGAGTAAAGACCAAATTTAACAAGGATATGCGTGACCATAACTTACACAAAAATGTTCATTTAGGAGTGAAACCTCACCTTAGAGATCCACAAAATTCCGAATTTACACTCAAAAGCGATGCACTTAGTAAAATCTATCTATGCCACAATGACATCATTTTAAGAGTGAGTTTATCTGGGGGTTCTTGTAGTAACATGCAAAAGTGGTCAACACGTGCAAACATGCAAGTTTATGATCAACCGTTTACTATCCGTACACCTTCATGACAACAGGTGCAAATTTACTCCTGACAAGGACATAAATAAACCTTTTTTAAGCGTGGGAAAGGAACCCCCCGCCTCACTCTTTCCCCTTCTAAAAATTGGTGGAGAGAAGGTCTTTATTCGTGGGGACAAATATTTTACCTGGGGTGAAAGATTAACAAGCATTTGCAATGCAATAGGTCTCACATTCACCAGAGTTTGAGCTATAGACATTGTAAATGACAATGCCTTTTATTTATGTTTTAGATTTTAAAACATAAATAAAAGGCATTGTCATTTACAATACTAATAGCTTAAACTCTTGCAAATGCGAGACCTATTGCATTGCAATAAATGGCCTTCTTGACCACTTGTTAGATTGTAAATATGAGAGGAAAAGAACGGCCTGCAATGTCTTCACAGTAGGGATAAATAGTGCAGTGAAGATGTGTAAGTGTTGTAGAAGGTAAATTCCCAGCCTCGCAGCATCCGAACACCTGCCAGTCCATGATGTTGGCAATTAATGGCATCTCCTCGCCCACAACATGTGTAGGTGTCCTTGACAACGTAGGGGATGGGCCAGGCTGGAATTCCCCCTTTAGCCGCTACCCTGACAGTCCTTCCTCATACTCCCAGCAGAGGGCACTGCAGCATGAGAATTCTTTAGTCAATGGCTGCCTCAAATGCTCCGTGGATCAACCGTGCAACCAAGCTGTACTGGGGACAGAGGCAACACATTGAGAAGAGAAGTTTATAGTAACGACCCGGGAACCCCGAAATGTTTAAATATTTTTGGTGTTTACGTTTGGGGTATTTGCATGTTTTAATGCTCCCAAATGCTGAAAAAAGTGTGTGTGTGTGGTTTCGTCCCGAAACATCTGCCTAGAGCAGAAACAAATGGTACTGTCCATTTCACAATGTGACAGCCTTGCTGAAAGGTACTGGTACCTGATTGCTAAGGGTACAGCAGCTTTGAGCCTTCAGGCTTTCCCGGACTAATTCCTCCTCCTATCTGTTAGGCAGATGTTGATGTGTTCCCCAGCGCCAGGAAGCCGCTTGGCCACAGAGCGCTCTATAAATCCCTTTTTCATTTCATTTCATTTCATTTCATTTCATTTTGAGTAGAAGCGCTGGTACTGTCCATCAGTGGTATAACAGGTCTGATGAAAAGTACAGATACTGCGCATTGCTAATGGACTGTTGGCAATGCTAATATACAGGTACTCCCCGCCGCTTCCCACACCCTGCCAAGCTGAAGGTAAATTCCCAGCCTCGCAGCATCCAAACACCGGCCAGTCCATGATGTTGGCAATTGTTGGCATCATGCCTCCTCCAGTGGCGGCTGGTGGACTTGGAAAGTGGTGAGGCGAAAGACTCAACGGACACCCATTTCCAAAGTCCCTGCCTCTCTACTATTTGGTGCTGAGCTCCCTGAAGTGCAGATCTTCTCAAGCTCCGAGCACTGGTGCTTCTGATATTGCATTGTGCAAAAATAAAAGAACACATTTACACGTACATTATCACTGTTAGCTTAGACATAGCCTTGAGTCCCCATCACATGTTTCTCACCCCTCTGAACATTGCCTACGACAGCCAAACTCTTCCCATATAAGTTTCTCTCTAGCAAAGCAGCATAACTATTGTGAAACCTCTTACTAGGAGATGGTAAATGACCAAGTAAATGTAAGCATAACTCACACGTCTCTGCTTCAGTGCACGTTTAAGCATGGCCACAAGTTCGCCACAATTTTTTGAAGGGTACCTCTGAACCTCACACATGACTCCCAAATTCTTTCCATAAACCACACAATGAATCCAAACTTGGCAAACCATGCACATCAAAGAGAGTAAGTAGCCTCTTTCCTTAAAATCAAAAGCCCTTTGGAGCATTGTCAGTGATAAAAGGCACTATACAAGAGTTACAATACAGTGAAATACACTTGTTGCATAGCAACAAACCATTATCCCTTGCTAGCACAGAGGTTTTCCCCATCCAACTGAATGTGAATTCGAGGGTTGTTCAGTAACTTTGGGACTGTACAACGCTATTCTCCTAAGTTTCTTTACAGTTGGAAGTACGTTTGTAATAATGTCAGATAGTAATGTACTTCACAATTCACTGCTGCTGGAGTGATATGTAATACATGCTATATTCAATTCAATTCAAAAGACCTTTATTCGAATTTCATAAAATTCATAAAAGCAACATATACAAAAAAAGTTCCACAATTTTTTAACAAATCTATTTACAATACACAGAATTTAGAATTATTACAACTCTCATACATTTAGTTTTCACGGATTTTCCATCATTTTGCGGACACGCGTTATCAGTTTCAGAAAAATGCTGATGTGAAAAATCAATTCATCAGTGTCCAGGGAAAGTAACATTAGATAAGAATCCTTTAAGGAAAGTGGTCTTCGTTTTCTAAAATATGATGATAAAAACCATTTAATATATTTTAAATAAAATTTACAGAAAAATAGGAAATGCAAATCATTTTGTGTGCTTATTCCATCACAAGGGCAAGGTTTAAGATGTAATGTCTGATGAAAACCCAGAGGAAAACCCAGTAAAATGTTTACAGTACCAGCCCTTAGGCGAAACAGCAACTATCTTTCCCAGTTAGTCATGGGGAGGGTAAGATATAATGGAAGTGGTTGTCTAATCAATTCATTGCCCATATAAGTCACAACTGATGTTTTAAGTGTTTCCTTTTCCATCCTTTCAGAATTGTAAAGTGCGTATAGTGCATATTTTAACTCATGTTTGTCTTTAGGCTCTATTCTGGATGGATCAGAAAAGAGGTCACCCCTGCCCTCGGAACACAAGGTCTTAAAGACTCCCGCGGGCCAGGGGATTACTAAACCTATTTCGCAACCAAGGCAATCAGTTATGATATCCTGCATTAGGGCGGCCAAATTGTTCTTCCATATCCTGAGCCAGAATAAAGCCGGTCTAGTCCTAATAAAATCACATATATAGGGCAAATTTAGTTCCTTGTGACAAATGAACTCAGATGATGAGTTTGGGGCGCCCAAAATCTTTCTACAAAAACGATTTTCTTCTCGATGGATACTAATGTTTTTACCCACACCCCAAACCTTTGCCCCATATGTGGCTACTGGTACGCACTGTAATTTAAAAAATCTAAAAATAGCTTTAGTGGCACCTATTTTCTTTGGACGGGGTAAGCTCAAGATGGAATTGATGGCTTTTGAGAACTTGCCCGTGGCGTGGGCCAAATGCCCACGCCACGAGCCGTTCGCAGCAAAAACCATCCCCAAGTATGGGAATGTGCTCACAGAGTCTAGCTTATCAGTCTCCACGTATATAGTGTTGAGCTTCCGTTTCCCTGGGCCACATGACATTATAAAAGATTTTTTTAAATTCACTCTTAGATCTAATGCCTCCATATATTGTACGAAAGTTTTAACAAGTGTGCGTAACGCATTTGGGGTGCCGCCCATTAGGACCGCATCATCTGCGTATAAGAGAACCGGTAACGGTTGCCCCTTAATTATTGGGATGTCTGGAGTCACCTGTTTTAGAGAATTGGTTAGCCCATTGACATAAATGATAAAAAGCAGGGGTGCTAAAACGCACCCCTGTCTGACCCCTCTTCCTACTTTAATAGCCCCGGAGACTTCCCCACCCATCTCAATTCTAACTTGCGCTTTGAGGTCTGTGTGGAGATAAGCCAAAAAGTTTACAAGGGCCTCATCTAGCCCATAATCTAAGAGAATAGACCTGAGTTTAGATCTATTGACTAGGTCGAATGCGGATGAAAGATCCATGAATGCAAGATAGATCGGGGACGATCGAGCAGTGTTATACTTGTCAATCACTAGTTTCAAATTTAAACATTGCTCCACCGTACCCACCCTGCTTCTAAATCCCATCTGACAGGGGTCCAGCAATCCACAGTCTTCCGTCCACTCCAACACCCTATTACAGAGGACACGCCCCAGGATCTTTAAAGTGTTGTCTAATAGCAAAATTGGTCTGTAATTAATCGGATCTGACCTGTCGCCCTTTTTAAATATTGGGACGATGGTGCTAGTAGACCAAGTGTTGGGCATCGGGACTACGGGCAAACTATTAAAAACGTTGAGTAAGATCGGTGCCCATAAATCCATGCTCCACTTGATGACATCTATTGGGAGTCCGTCAGGACCAGGGGCCTTGTTTCCGAGGCTCTGTCTGATGGCTACTTCTGCCTCCTGGAGACCAATCTTGAAACAGCACAGTTTCCCAGGTGCAAAGCTTATTGTTTCCTCGATTGGGGTGGCATATACTTAGGAGAAATGGGCCTCCCAAGCACTACTGGTTATGGTGCAGTTAATTGTAGTTAGTTGTTTACCCATATCTCGCATTTTTCTGACAGCGGACCAAAAGGAGTCGCTGCTCTTGTGGGTTACACTTCCGACCAGTGCTTCCCACTGCTCTATCAGTAATGCGGCTTTTCGCTCAGCAATTTTGGATTTATAGATTTTCCTTGCTGCCTGTACCTCTGTTGTGCATCTGGGTTTTGTAGTTAGAGCCCTACGCAGTGCCCTATTCGCTGTCGAGCAGGCGGAATCGAACCACCTTGGATCTTTCTCTATCTTAGGTAGAGGAACTGACAGGGAGTTTTTTATGACTAAACATAATTTGACGAAATCCGTAATTATCCTTAAGCCGTTCCCGTCAGGGGATAGGCAGGAAGTCATCAGGTGGGGATGTTCCTTTTTCACAGTTTCTAGTATTGCAGACCCTATCAACTCTCCTCCATTTCAGTCGTAAACCATCTCCTGAGGGGGAAATGTCTCTAGCTCCATGGGATTTAACATATACAGGGCTGGAGCCTAAGCATAAAACAACTATAAGGGGGTTGTGGTCTCCATATGATGTTTCCAAAATTTTAGTCATTGTTATAAGATCTATTAAACGAGGGGACATGAAAATAAAATCAATGGTCAAGGAACAGCGTCTACCTCTAAAAGTAGGAACGTAGTAATTACTGGGGGTATGTCCTGCCTCCATTGTGTTACTAAGAATATGCTTGGTTAACAGTTTATCTAGTTCTAAGCCCATACGCTCAGCTTGGTCCAAGTGAGTTTTTTCCTTGGTCCAATGGTTCTTTGGGATTTTCGCGTTAAAATCCCCCCCAATGAGGAACCCTATCTCCTCCTCTGTAACTGTGTTTTGTTCCAAATTTAATAAAACATTAGAGAGCTCTATAAAATTCTTATTTGGGACAGAGAAAAAATCCTTATTATAAAAATGTATTAAGTAAATCCGAATATGTCTCTTGTATTCTAAAACCTGTATGTTCGGGTTCATAGTTGGTAAGTCCCTGATGGTGCCACCCGCTGATATTTTAATTCCGCTAAATAGGCCGCCTACCGCACGACCAAAGTCAGGCTTGGGTGCTGTCACACTAAAACAGTGATCACCCTCTATATAAACATTATCTGTGGCACATGTCTCTTGGAATAACTGTATCCACTGCGGTTCTGACAGTCTTGATTCTAACCCAGCAATATTCCAACTAAGAATTGTCAGGTCGGCTAACCCTGGGGGTTGTTCCAAGTGTGGCTCTTCTGTAAATCCCAGAGTTTCTATTTTTCCAGGCGCTTTAATGCCTACTGGTAGTTCACCTGTCATAGCGCATTCGTTGTCTGCCTTACAGTGGATTGTCGGTCTATGTAGAGTGGGATTTAGGGATTCAGCCTGATGGCTGTCCTTTAAGTTAGCTTTTTGGTTTTGTAGGTTTACTAATTGCTTTAAAACGTGGTGGGCCCCGTACTCCTGGATAGAGAGTCAGTCGACTCCTTCTAGCCCGGAGAGCAAGTAGAAGTGGTTATATATAGGAACATTAAGATCAAAATCAAGGCCATTGGAACCATTATTTTTTGTAGTAGTATGCCAGTAAAGGGCCCTAGATATTGAGGGATATGCCAGTAGGGATTGAGGGTAGAAATAACTAAGATTGCAAGTGGAGATTTCTTCCCCTCTTCTTTGAGAGTACCAGTCACTTATGTGTCTGGTTGCTCTGCGGTCCCTAAACTTTATTATAATGACGTCCCCTCTAATGTCCTTTGGTCTGGAGCCTACCCACCCAAGTCTTCTTACGTGAAGAATTTCCCCATTTATATTGGGTGGTAAAGGCCTGTTATTCCTCAGCGAAAATATAACTTTGTTTTTAAGTTCCTGGTAGCCCTCAGTTTTTCCCGCTATTAATTCCGGCACCCCGTTAAGGCTACGACATAGGGTGCCGCCTCTGGTGGTAGGTCAATTTTGTGCTGGTGTGACATTTGGACTTTGGCTGGGAGGAACTTCCTAGATGCACTGGTCTGGGGATTATCAGTTTTGTTGGTCTGTCCGTCCGATCTGTCGTCCCTATTCGGTATATGGTGTTTAGCTGAAAAGGGACTCATAGGAACAGTGGTCTGGGGATTATCTTTAGCTTTTTCATGGCTCTCTGTGTGATCTTTGTGGTGTCTTGACTATCCTTTATCTGTTGTCGGAGAAGCCGTTATATTCTTAGCTTGAGATGTTCGTGGTTTCTTGCTAGGTGGTTTTTCGGCTACTGTTGACCCTAATTGTGTTTTATGATTTTGTTGGTTGTCCCTTACCTTGTCAATTTCTGTAATCAATTCTGTATTGGATGAAATGGATTTTTCTATTCTCCCTAGTTGTTCAGTCATTCTTTTTGTTCGTTCTGCTAACAGGAGTATTAGTGATTTAATTAATTTTTCCATGCTACCCATTAAATCACTAGTAAAGTGGGTAGGTAAAGTATGGCAGTCCTGAATATGCTTGCCCACATTTTTCTCAACGTTCTTTGCACAGTTCCTGGGTGATTTAAATATGTTTGCATTTCTACTATTATGATGTGTGATCCCACATTTCCTGTTTCTTATTGTTTGACCATGAGCTGTTGATTGATCATACATTTCCTTGGATGAGGAATCCCTAGAGGAAATGGTAGATATTTGCTCCTCTGAGATGATCTCTAAATGTAAGTCAGTAGATGACTCATATGTAAGTGTTGACGACAGGGATGTTTGGTCTTGAAGTAGTATTGAAATGCTAATATCTACATCTTGGGGTTTTTGGGGAATTTGAGTTGGTGGGGTGGTTGCTAGCTGTATTTTGCCCAAGGATGAATGTTTGCTATACAATTGTTCTATGGATAGACGCCATTCCGTCATTTCGATCTCTCGTTCGATCGCAGAGGCAGCCCTTGTGATAAAGAGATCTAGGGTTCCTTGGACCGAGCCTCCCACCAAAGATTTCCTAGACTTACTTGGGCGGCCACTCCTGTTCCTATAATGTTTGATATGTGTACGAACTTTGTGTACAGAGACAAAAGAAGTGGATAGACAGTAGCCCCACAAAACTAAATAAAGTCAAATGATGTGATAAGCTAACCACAAGTATTATAAGGCGTAAACTGCGCTAACATTCACTAACGTCAAGAATTTCTGGAGTCAGGAAGTATTTTACAGTCTTACATTTGTACGCTCCAAGGTAAGGGGGGTGGCCCAGCCCGGCCTCGTCCTGCCCCGGATGGCCACAGATGGCCCGCCCTTTGCCCGGCGCATCCCGCGCGTGTCCTCACGGGACGAGGGACCTAACGCGGCTTTATGTGCCTCCAGGCGCGGTCACTCGTGATGTCAGCGTTGCCCCAAAGGCTCCTGGGGGTTGTAGGCAGGAGAAAACAGGTGGACCGGCGGAGCGAAGCCCGGCCGGTCGTTCCCAGTGCAGGGGCGGCGGAGCCAAGCCCGGCCGTGAGGGAAGAAACTGCGGGCTCAGCAAACAGGTAAAGCCCCAAAATCAGCGTGAAGATAGCACCAGGGGACTCGGCCCCTAACGTGGCTTTATGCGCCTCCAGGCGTGGTCACTCATGATGTCAGCGTTGCCCCAAAGGCTCCTGGGGGTTGTAGGCAGGAGGAAACAGGTGGACCAGCGGAGCGAAGCCCGGCCGGTCGTTCCCAGTGCAGGGGGGGCGGAGCCAAGCCCGGCCGTGAGGGAAGAAACTGCGGGCTCAGCAAACAGGTAAAGCCCCAAAATCAGCGTGAAGATAGCATACATGCTATACAACATTGCGCCATTCTATAGGTATTGAAATGATGCAAACAGTGTCCTGCACATATAAAACTTATTAAACTTTATTCACAAACACTGTATCCTGATGTTCATCCATTTATACAACTATCCCCTTCAGCAGCCAAAGCCAGTGAAATCCTGAGTGCACTGCAGCAAAGTGTTGCCGTGCAGTGTAAGCCCAGATGGAGAAACTCAGCATGAACTGAAACCAGATGCGGGACAATCATTTTTATTTTTAAAGGTTTCATATAGCGCTGGCTAGACCCGGAGGTATCAGAGCACTTTACATGAGCATCATATCGTAGTTACAGTTTACATCGTTACAAAGGTTACACAGTTATTAAAGCATGGCAACATAGTTACTTGTAAGGTCAAGATAAACAATAAGCACAAATACGCAAGGGGAAAAGCAAGCAAGGGGAAGGATTCAGGGGAGGGGGAAGTAGCTGGGGAAGTAGATAGGTAATGAAGGCGGGAAAGAGATGGGGAGGGTGAAGGACAATGCAAGGAAAGAGGAGGGGAAGGGCGACGGGGACACAAACCGGTAGACGAGTCAAAGCAACATCCAAAGTCCAGTAAGCTGTGATCCCAGGGGAAGTGGTGTCACTTCCCTATCTCTGTTGCGGGAGGCTCCCTTTACACAGTGGACTCTCTGAGCGGTCTCCGAGACTCCAAGGCCTATATACTGGATCCTTCGCCATAAAGGGGAGAGGGAGTGCTTTCGCAAGGGGTGCCATACCATACCTCAGCTGTAAGTGGCTCCCTTGGCACAGTGGACTCTCTCAGCTGAGACTCCAGAGTATAAATATTGGATCTTTCCCCAACAAGGGGAGAAAGAGTGCTTAGTCAAAGGACAGGGGGCTAGGCAGACTAGCAGACAAGGTGAGAGATTCAGGGGAAGAGCGGATAGGAGCTAGGGAGGTAGACAAAGGGAGAAAGAGTACTAAATGGGAACAAATTTAATTAATGAGTTATTATAAAGAGCTGGCTTGACCCGATGGAATCAGAGCGCTTTACATGAGGGACAATAAAGTTGCAAATTACATCAGTTACAAGTTGCATAAGTATCAACAAAAGCATTTAAAGAACCTAGGGGAACAAGGTGAATGGAGCAGGAAGGGTAAGGGGATAGAGTAAAGGGGTAGGAGGAAGACAGGACGTAGAGACGAGGGGAAAATAGATACAAAAGATACCAGAAAAATCTTTTTAGGAACATAGAAGAAAAGGAAAATGGGATTAGGAATGGAAAGGGGGTGAGGCCAAAAGGGGTAGTGTATAGATACATCGGAGAGACGAAGGGAAAGTTTGTCCAAGGTCCGGCTGGGTAGGTGATGGCCGATGGGGAATCCTCGGTCCATCTCCTCTTCAGCTATCAGGTTGGTCCACTGGGCATCGGTCAATTGGCTAGGTCTCAAAAGAAAAACAATTAAAGGGGAAGAGGGCAAGAAGAAGGGAGCGTAGAGGGGGAAGGCGGTGGGGTGAAAGGGTAGGAGGTGGAAAAGACAGAGAGACAAAGGAAAGACTGCCCAAAATCCGGCTGGGTAGGTGACGGCCGAGGGGAATCTACAACCCATCTCCTCTTCAGCTAACAGGCAGTTCCACCGGACATCGGACAAATAGCAGGGTCTCTACGGTTAAGGGAAAGTTCAGAGTACATGTTCAGGAGGGAGAGCAGGATCAAGGTCATGTGAGGGATGTGGTTAAGCTCAGGGCACTGACCAGTTCTATTGTCCGGGAGCGTTAGAGCATCGTTGAGAGACCGACTGAGGCTGCCAACTTGAGGTCAGGCAGGGGGTTGAGACCTTGGTGTTAAGATAAGTCGGTACCCAAAATTCCCAAAGCATAGGGGGTGTAATCTATGCCGTGACGCGGCAGGAGGACGGGGCCAGTGTCCGCATGTCTTCAGAGGGGGTGAGCGGCAGGTCTGGCGTGGCGTCTCCAGAGTCCTTCTGCAATCATCAGGGAGCCCTCCCGTTCTGCAGCCCCATCGAGCACACAAGCTCCTCGCGTACATAATCACATCAAAGAACAGGCACAGTAGCACATAAGGTGAGAACTCTATTCTGCACTAACCTCATAAGCCTATATCTAGTAGACCACAACTCCTAAACATTACTTGCATTAGGAAATAGACTTAAACTTAGTAACATAACCTGCAGTAGGGAACAAATCAAACCAAGACCACAGTAGAAAACATAAGACAGTAGGTAAAACCTAGTAACCATAAAAGCACATCTATAAGCATAAATCAAGGTGCATCAATCACACTAAAAACATTACATTTCCTAGCGCCTATAAAAAGTACACTAGGGCCTTGCGCCTTACAAACTTAATAGTCCCCTGGGCCAACTGGCCATCTATAAGGGGCTCAAATGCCCTCTGTCCAAAAAGTCAGGGCACGCTGCCAATACAGCGACGGTCACGGGGGTGCACTTCGCGCAAACCTAAACGTGGCACCTGCCCACTACTAGCTGGGCCGCTGGGAATCTTCAATGAAGGGCCTAAATGTTGCAGCTGGCACTAGGTGCTGCACAATTCTGCAGGCCAAGGTAGGGATGAGCAAAAGAGTGCATCTCACTCCTGGAGTAAAAGAACATGTCCCCTGAAATAAAGAAGAACCTAAACGGTGCAGCTGCCCACTACTTGCTGGGCAGCTGTGAAAGTGAAAATGCAGCATGGGCTCTCACTGGCCCTCAGGACAAATGTGTCCCCCTTTGTTGGAGCCACTCGGGGCTCAGTATATAATGATTAAAACGCTGGAGCCAAATGCGCCCAGGCTCGCAGGTCTTCCTCGACCGGGCCCTGCGCCTCCCAGGTGGCCCCCCGTTTCAGAAATCTCAGCGCCCATGTGGCAGGGAAGCGTGTGAAGAAGACCAGGTCCACTCGAACAGGGAGTTGAATCAGGGGCCCAGTAGTGTCACAGGCTAAAGAGCGGTCTACCACAGGGTACGCTTGCAGCTCGCTGCCCCCCTCTCCTGTATCAGCTCAGCTCTCCCACCAGCCAAGGCAATAGACCCTCAGTCTATATTGGGAAGAGTGACTAGGGTCACAGTCCATTGTAATATTGGAAGCGGGCACACTGTTTACTGCACAAGTGAAACGGAGATAGGCAAGCACACAGAAAGATGCAGTTGCAGCAGGAACAATGTAGTGGCATTAACTGTAGTATCTCTTTGCTTACATAAAGGTTTGCATCAACTTCATCATGGTTCTTCAAGCGCACACGCAAGTTGCAGAGTCAAATAATGTCAGGCACTGGCAAAAATGTTGTTTGCACTGGGCATTTTTGTGCCCACTTTTGTACTAAGGTTTACATGACTCCCACTGTCTGTAAAGTTCTGCACCGGGCGTGCCCTAACTGACTGCACTGAAAAATCCATTCTGCCCTGCAATACCAGTTATTCTAAAGTGAACTGTCTCATTTGCCCAAGCCTAAGCAATGAAGCTACACAATGGAGGCAGTGCCTTTTGATTGCATAAGTCGGAGTTTCAGAATTGAAGGCCAAGAGAATTCAAATATCTTGAATCTGTCCAGCCACCAAAAATTCTATTTATGCATGTTTGCACTAAAGGCTTGCCCACAGCACCATATGTTTCTCTTTCGTTCTATGGGGGCAACATAGTGCTGTTTGGAGGAGGCCCAATCCCGAAGCTGGCTTATTGTTATGTAAAATGAGCACAACACATAAATAACAAAATGCACACCTTCCAAGGACGCACATCACGTCCAATGCACATTTTCAAGGCAATTGTTTTTCTCTGCTGCATTGTACCACATGGCCTTCAGGTTTCAACTGGCTCTATTTCTAAGGCTCACGTTTAGTTCAATAAATAGCGTAGTTCAAATCTATAAAACATGTCACTACAGTGATCATCGCTTCCAACCATTTGTGCATATGGCCGACAGCAAACGCCAAAATAATTTCCTACCTGACTCACTGTTTGTTAACTCTCGGGCAAACCAAGTTCAGGAAAGTCGACTTCTAAATCTTTGTTTAAAGGACACACACGCCACCCTCTTGGGCGGAAGCTTTCTGTCTGTCTAATAAATGTCAAGTAGTCCTCAATGATGAATGTACATACGTCGAATTTTGTATATTTCAAATGAGCATTACGGAAAGTGTTAAGTTGAGACAACAAAGGATGTATCAGCGTGTGGGGAAATAATTGTCTCCTGCCACAAGGGGACCTTACCCCTATGTGACATCGCTGCCCGCAGTTTCAGACCCATTTACCATCACTACTCCGTCCCGATGTCAGTCTAATTGACAGCAGCAGCCAGCATGCTCGCAGAGGGAGGGAGGGGTGTGGCATGTGGTGGGTGGGGAATAAAAAACATAAAACCTACCTTACTGCTGGGAGTGCCGGGTACCGCACCGCCTCCGCTCCTGGCCGGTCGGCGGTCACGCTGTAATAGTGCAGCGGCAGCTGGTCCGCGTGTTCCTGCTGCAGGAACAGGATGCATTCAGCTTCCCTCCCCTACCCAAGCCAATCACAATGCTGCAGTGGCAGCTTTGTGATTGGCGAGGTGCAGCGGAGCGCGCCCCAGCCAGGCCATTTTCTCTATGTAGGCTACATCATGCAGCCTACATAGAGAAATGGGGGAGTGCGCATGAATGCTTTGTTCGGCCCTGGGGCTGACCAAACAGTCAGCACCCACAACAGTGAGTAAGCCACTCCCCCCTACCAGCGAGCAGGACCGCCCAACTGTCCACCCACAACCAGGCACAGACGCCCTTCTGCTTTCTCGCAGTGCGAGAAACAGAAACATGAATGGAAGTTTTTACCGTTTATGTTTCTGCCTTCTCGCACTGAGAGAAAGCAGGGGGTGACCACGTGCCAATGGGAGAGCGCCACTGGCCTCCTTGCACACATGTGTAGGTGTCCTTGACAACGTACGCGATGGGCAAGGCTGGAATTCCCCCCCTTTAGCCGCTACCTTTACAGTCCTTCCTCATACTCCCAGCAGATGGCGCTGCATCATGAGAATTCTTTAGTCAAAAGGCTGCCTCAAGTGCACTGTGGATCAACCGTGCAACCAAGCAGTACTGGGGACAGAGGCAAAACAACAAGAAGAGAAGTTTATATTAACGGACCACCATTCAGCATAAACGATGACGCCAGCCAATGGAAATGAGGGGCGGGCTTCAAGCCCTCTACTAAAACTCCTCCTTCACAATAAATCTCGCCGAGGCGAGGAGCGCTTTGCGCTGCCACGCCACACGAGACCTAATAAAGTATTCAGTGCATCTATTTATTTTTATGAATGCGAAAATCTAAACATGTCACATTTAAGAGCGCATGCATGTTGACACACATAAACGCTTTGACGCTTGCAGCTTCCCAGTGGTGCTTCCAGAAATGCTTTACGATTATCGAAAATTTGTTTCATAGAGAGGAGATCTCCAGTGCTTGAGATGGGAAAACAGAAGTGCAGGTACGGACCAATATATTTATATTTGTAAATCCGGCCTAGGAATTCGGGTTACTCTGTTTTTGACTCACACAATGTCGCATTTGTAAACACAGAGGATGGGAATGATCTCATTATAGAGCCAACAGCCCTCGTACACCTGGAAGCTGCTCCTCCTCAACTGCCGCTCTCTCTCAAAGCATCATACTGAGTTGGCGCTGTTGATTCAGGAGTACAATCCAGAGGCTCTCTTTTTAACAGAGACATGGCTCCAGTCCCACAATAATCCCACAGTAGTGTGGGCCATTCCTCAAGGCTATACCATCAAGTGTCATAATCGTCAGACAGGCAGGGGTGGAGGACTAGCTATTATTTATAAAGATACTTATAGCTGTCGCATCACCCCCTCCACCTCTTCAGCTTGTGAAAACCTATATTTCTCATTATGTCTGTCTCCGACTACTACCTTCTCTGGGATCTTGGCATATCGACCACCAGGCGCTTCTGGTGATTTTATTGCCAACATAACAGACCTAGCCGCCAACTCTGTACTTACCTCCGCCAACTTCACTTTGCTGGGCGATCTAAATCTGCATTTAGACGATCCCCTCAATGCTGCTGCTAACGACCTCCGCTCTAGCCTCCAAGCCATTGGTCTGACCAAAAAAGGGGTTTCAGGCGACACATAATAGGGGTCATCTGCTGGACCATGTTTTCAGTAATTTGGACATGCTCTCGGTGGAAACACCAGTACCATTGCCATGGTCTGACCATTGTCTAATTCCCATTACATGGTCCATCAATATTCCCACTACCTCTGCACCCCATATTAGGCATTGGGGTAGGAAATGGAGTGCGCTTCCAATTCACACCTGGGAACAGGCCCTCTCTGAACAACTGCCCCAAAAAACGGAGAATCCTGACCTAGCAGTCCATAATTTTCATAACTGGATCTCCAACTCTCTAGATCGAGTCCTTCCAAAATGCTCCCTGCAAACAATTAGAAGGCCCAAAGTCGCTCCCTGGTACTCTCTCGCCCTCAGGGCCCTGAAACAAACGTGCCGGAAAGCGGAGAGAGCCTGGAGGAAAGACCGCTCTCAATCTAAAAAATTGGAGTACAGGGCAGTTATAATGCATTACAAGAGGGAGATAAAACTTGCTCAAGCCAAGTTTTATGAAAATAAAATTAATATGGCAGCTAATTCCCCTAGGGAAATTTTTAAGATCGCTAAATCTCTGATATCTCTTCCTGCTGAGAGACCTATATCAGAGGGGGCGCAGGCCCGCTGTGAGGATCTTGCCACTTTCTTCTCACAGAAGATTCAGTCCATTTATTCCCAATTAGCAGCAAATGATGGGGGCACTATTCTACTGCCCACCTCAGATCCAGACCCGCCTCCATCCTGCTCCTTGGCTACCTTTTCACTCCTGGACCCTAATACTTTAGACTCCCTTGCTCAGAAGGTTACCTCAGGATCCCCAAATGACCCTGCTCCACCCCAGACCTTAGTAAAAGCAATGGACACCATCCGCCCCTGTTTGCTGGAGGCTCTTAACACCTCCATTACCTCCAACTCTGTACCAGCCGCCTGGAAGTGTGCAATGGTAAGGGCCCTGTTAAAAAAAACGAATTTGGATTCTAACAATCTATCCAATTTTCGCCCTATCTCGCTGCTTCCATGGATGAGTAAGTTGCTGGAGAGGCATATCAGCAAAGCATTAGGGGAATATTTGGAGTCCAATAAATTGCTCCAGGTCTCCCAAACAGGGTTTCGCCCACAACATGGCACTGAGACCGCTCTTTTAGCGGTCACGGAGGCAGCCAGAGCCATAATGGACCAAGGTGGTAAAACAGCTATCATACTCTTGGACCTCAGTGCCGCGTTCGACACTGTGAACCATGCCACATTATTACATCGCTTGAGTGGCTTGGGAGTGTCGGGCGCGGCCCTGTTGTGGCTGACCTCCTTCTTGGAGGAACGCTTCTTCCAGGTATTTGAAGGCGAGGTGACATCATCAAAACATCTTCTCAGCTGTGGGGTTCCTCAGGGCTCCTCCCTGAGCCCCACACTGTTCAATGTCTATATGCAGCCTCTGGAGAAGATCGTTCTCCCCTTTGGTGTGCGGATTGTCACCTACGCAGACGACACTCAACTCGTGGTCTCTTTGGACCACGAGGGGGGTTCGTCGAACACTTTGGGTTCATGTCTAGAGGCTGTAGCTGGGTGGATGCAACTCTCCCACCTCAAGCTCAATGGGGAGAAGACCGAGATCATGGTGCTTGGTAATTCCTCCCCTACCTCCTTCCTGGATGACTGGCCTCTGTGTCTCGGTACTCCCCCCCCTCCTAAAGAGCAGATAAAGAGTCTGGGAGTCTGGTTGGACAGAGCGCTAGACTTCTCGTCCCAAGCTACTATCACTGCCTCTGAATGCGTGGGGCTAATGAAAATGCTCCGGAAAGTGCTCCCTCTGCTCCCATTCCAGGCGAGGAGGGTCATGGTCCAGGCCCTGATTCTCTCCCCCCTGGACTACGGAAATGTTTTATATCTTGGGGCCCTGGCAACAGTGACAAAAAAACTTCAGGTCACTCAAAACTGCGCCGCCCGCCTACTGTTTAATATCCCTCGCTGGCAGTCGGCGAGAACCGCCCTAAAGGAGCTTCACTGGCTTCCAGTGGCCTCAAGAACATTATTCAAGGCCATGTGCATCCTGCACAAATCCCTTCATCAAACTGGCCCGGCAGTACTGTACCCTCTTATACCGCCGTATGTGCCGCTTAGAACCCTACGTTCAGCTTCACTGCACCTGGCAACCAAAGTAAAAATCAAGAGAGCCCGATGGGGTGGCCGCTCTTTCACCTATTCAGCGGCGAAGGCATGGAACTCCCTGCCTCTGTCCCTCAGGAAAAACAGCAACCTGATGTAATTTAGGAGAGAATTGAAAACCCATCTGTTCTCAAAAGCGCATTAATCCTTCCCTGCAGTCGCACACAGAATTCAGTCCCTAGCGCTGCGAGGCCTTCGGGTGGTTATGCGCTATATAAATGGAATTTTCAATTCAATTCAATTCAATAGAGACGGTGCATTCAATCACAAAGGCACAACAGTTCAGAAATGACATTATTTCTATGTGTCTTCTGCACGGCTAGTACGTAAACTACCTCCCTGCATACGATGATGCAATGGCCCCATCTTGTGGATGATAGATAGAGAGCTAGATAGATATATAGACAGACAGACAGACACCAGAAAAGGTTGTGTGGCAGGGATGCAAATGTATTGTCACTTTTTCCGGGACGAACTGTGTGCCCACGGTTGCTTTCTACTTGTTTTTCTGCCCACTTCTGCCCTCTACAATTTTTTCTCTCCGGCTGTTATTTTGCCTCTATCTGCTCGTTTCTGACCTTTATTTTTTATCTTTTTGCTTGTTTCTGACCTATCCTTCATCTTTCTGCTTATTTGTGCCTGTTACTTTTTTCTTCTTTCTGCTCGTTTCTCATCTTTATTTTCCCACCTACTGCTCATTTCTGACCTTCATTTTTCTTCTTTCTGCTTATTTCTGACCTGACTCTTCGACAGTGACATCCCATCCACCTCGTCCAGATACCCCTAGGGGTGATAGTGCTGCGTTACACAAATGCTGATTGATTCCCCCATTATTTGGAAAAAATATTTTGCTTTTTCTGAAACAATACTTTACAAACATTGGCAAAGCCAAGCGCTTGGCACATGCATTAGAAAAGATAGGCTTATTGTCTTTATCAATGCTTGTTATCTGTGGCACTGGAATGGAGTCCTACTGGCCCCACTTTTGTAAAGTTCCACTTCAAAGTGCGAGATATGTGCACTAACATCCCTAGTGCATGTTATGCATGTGCATGTATGCATCCTTTTTGGTGCATACAGTGTGTAATACAGGATGTGCATACATATACACAGTGTGCATACAGGGTGACCGTCCTGACTCGTCAGAAGCGGTCGCTACTTTTCACGCTGCCTCCCCGACCTCAGTGCGGTATTGTGACCTGCCTTGAGCTGCTTTGAACTGCGCCCGATTTTAATTATTTACTCCCACAGCGCCCGATTTTAATTATTTATTTCCATAGCGCTCCACCATCTCAGTAGTTGTGCAGTTTGTCTTGCAGCGTAGCGCTAGTCCCAATTGTACCAATTAGCATACTAGCACAGCGCTAACCTTCCATAGCGCGCTGTAACGCTGAGCTTTGTCTGTATTGCCTTGCATTTCAATATTTTGATTGTTTGTGCCCATTTACAGTTTCTTAGCGTGTCATTAATACTCTGTGCCCCAATCACTGCATAGGATTTGGCCAACTGCCATCTTGTTTAGTTTCTTGTTGTTGTTTAGCCTTCCCTCCCCGGATATCCACCCCGCCTCCCAGCTGCTCTGCCCTCCCACAGTTCGTCAGGCTCGGTCTCTCCACGAGACCTCTGTGACCGTCCTGACTCGTCAGAAGCGGTCGCTCCTTTTCACGCTGCCTCCCCGACCTCAGTGCGGTATTGTGACCTGCCTTGAGCTGCTTTGAACTGCGCCCGATTTTAATTATTTACTCCCACAGCGCCCGATTTTAATTATTTATTTCCATAGCGCTCCACCACCTCAGTAGTTGTGCAGTTTGTCTTGCAGCGTAGCGCTAGTCCCAATTGTACCAATTAGCATACTAGCACAGCGCTAACCTTCCATAGCGCGCTGTAACGCTGAGCTTTGTCTGTATTGCCTTGCATTTCAATATTTTGATTGTTTGTGCCCATTTACAGTTTCTTAGCATGTCATTAATACTCTGTGCCCCAATCACTGCATAGGATTTGGCCGACTGCCATCTTGTTTAGTTTCTTGTTGTTGTTTAGCCTTCCCTCCCCGGATATCCACCCCGCCTCCCGCCTCCCAGCTGCTCCGCCCTCGCCCCTCCACTATCCATATATTACTGATGTCTCTCCGCGCAGCGTTCACGCGCAGCGTTCACGCGCAGCGGTCGCGCCCCATTCGCGCCGAAGGTGCGCCAAAGGTAAGCCCGTCTGCGCCCGTCCGTGCCTGGACCGCGCCCAGCGCCTGTCCCCCTGGTTCCCGCCGCTCCCAACCCGCTAGAGTCACTTATGACGCCGCAACTCTCCTCGCCCTCAACCCCGGACGAGCACCACAATGCTGCGAAGCCATCCCAGGTCGCTCCCACGGACCTTTCGCCTGCCTCTCCTGCAAGTTCAACTGCTCCAGGACCCTCACCAAATCCAACCCCTCAACACACAGCTCTGACTCTAACCGCCTGAAATGCATCCTGCTCAACACCCGCTCGGTCCACAGACACGCAACGGAACTCTGGGACCTACTCGACACTGCGTCACCGGACATCGCCTTCCTTACAGAAACATGGATGAACACATCATCTGCATCCGACATCGCCATAGCCATACCGGACGCTTACAAAATCACCCGTAAAGACCGCACCAATCAAACAGGAGAAGGCATCGCCATCATCCACAAGAACACCATCAAAATCACGACCAGCTCCGAGGATAATCTTGCAACCGCCGAATATCTCCACTTTCAGATCCATACCAACCCTAGGACCACTCTTAGAGGCACCCTCATCTACAGGCCTCCAGGTACCCGCAATCAATTCAGCGATGACATCACCGACTTCGTCTGCCCACATGCCCTCGCCTCCGAGAACTACATTCTTCTAGGAGACTTCAACTATCACCTTGAAAACAAACATGACAGCAACACCACCACCCTTCTGGACAACCTGGCCAATCTCGGACTCAAACAACTTGTTGACACCCGCACCCATGTTGCCGGACACACGCTCGACCCTATCTTCACCTCCAGCAAGCATATCTCCTTCAATCGCACCACAGCTCTCCATTGGACGGACCACAGCTGTGTTCACTTCAGCTACAAAACCACCCTGACCCACAACCGCCCACAACCTATTCCTCGGAGAAACTGGAACAAAATCACCTCCGACCAACTCCTCACATCACTCAACCAAAACCCTCCCACCCTCTCATTGGACCCAAACCAAGCGGCCACCAATCTCAAGCAATGGATCACCCACAGTGCTGACGAATTAGCACCCCTGAAAAAACACCAGATCAAATCAGACTGCAAAAAGGCTCCCTGGTTCAATGATGACCTTAAAAAATCTAAGAAGCTATGCCGCACCCTGGAGAAAACATGGAGAAAAAACCCAACCACCGACAACATGTCCATCCTCAAGGCTGCCACCCGCAAACACCACCAACTGATTCGATCCGCTAAGAAATCAGCATTCAAGGATCGTCTTGACAACAACAATCACAACAGCAAGGAACTCTTCAACATCGTCAAAGAATTCACCAACCCCACCGCAGCATCTAACGACATCACTCCCTCCCAAGACCTCTGCAATGCGCTATCCTCCTTCTTCTACAACAAAACTGCCGACATCCACAACAGCTTCGAGAATACTCCCAGCTCCCAACCCACCCCCCACCCCACTCAGATCCTACTCCGCCAACTAACAACCTCACCGTCTGGAACCCAATCACCACTGAAGACACCATCCGCCTAATGAACGCCATCCACTCTGGCTCGCCAACCGACCCATGCCCCCACCACATCTTCAACAAAGCGAACTCCATCATCGCACCCCATCTCTGTGATGTCATCAACTGCTCATTCAACTCTGCCACCTTTCCAGAAAGCTGGAAACACGCCGAACTCAGCGCCCTTCTGAAGAAACCCACAGCAGACCCCTCTGAACTTAAAAACTACCGACCCATATCCCTCCTCCCATTCCCGGCCAAAGTCATTGAGAAAGCCGTCAACAACCAGCTCGCCGCCTTCCTTGAATCCAACAACTCCCTCGATCCATCTCAATCCGGATTCCGAGCCAAACACAGCACCGAAACCGCCCTCATTGCAGCAACAGACGACATCCGAACACTACTGGACAACGATGAAACTGTGGCCCTCATTCTACTCGACCTCTCCGCCGCCTTCGACACAGTCTGCCACAGCACCCTTATACAGCGCCTCAGCAACATCGGAATACAAGGAAAAGCCTTGGACTGGATCACCTCATTCCTCGCTTGGAGAACTCAAAGAGTACGACTTCCCCCATTCAACTCTGAGGCCACCGAAGTCATCTGTGGAGTACCACAAGGATCTTCACTCAGTCCCACCCTCTTCAACGTGTACATGAGTCCACTCGCCTCCATCGCGCGCCAACCCAACCTTAACATCATCTCTTACGCCGACGACACCCAGTTAATCCTTTCCCTCACCAAAGACCCTAACACCGCCAAAACCAACCTTCACGATGGCATGAAAGAAGTAGCCGAATGGATGAAACAGAGCCGCCTAAAACTCAACTCAGACAAAACGGAGGTGCTCATCCTAGGATCTTCCCCCTCTTCCTGGGACGACTCTTGGTGGCCTTCTGCTCTGGGCACAGCACCCACACCCACAGACCATGCACGTAACCTTGGATTCATCCTAGACTCCTCTCTCTCGATGTCCAGACAAGTCAACGCAGTCTCATCATCCTGCTTCAACGTACTTCGCATTCTCAAAAAGATCTTCCGTTGGATCCCCCTCGAGACAAGAAAGACTGTCACCCACGCACTGGTCACGAGTCGACTGGACTACGGCAACACACTATACGCCGGAATCACAGCAAAATTACAGAAAAAACTCCAACGCATCCAAAACGCATCAGCGAGACTCATATTAGACATCCCTCGCCAAGCTCACATCACCGGACACCTAAAAGACCTCCACTGGCTTCCCGTCAACAAAAGAATTACATTCCGCCTTCTCACCCACGCACACAAAGCCCTTTACAATCTAGGACCCGAATGCCTCAACACTCGACTGTCCTTCTACAAACCCACCCGCCAACTAAGATCGTCCAACCAAGCCCCCGCCGCCGTCCCGCGCATCCGAAAACCCACCATGGGTGGCAGATCCTTTTCCTTCCTTGCTGCCAAGACCTGGAACTCACTCCCCACTCACCTCCGCCTTACTCAGAACCACATCTCCTTCAGAAAAGAACTTAAAACCTGGCTATTCGACAAATAACGAACCCCCTACCCAAGCGCCTTGAGACCCTCTGGGTGAGTAGTGCGCTATACAAATACTCGAACTTGAACTTGTAAGAGCAAGCCAGAGTAATGTAGGGTCGCGGGTTCCATATTGGACTCCTCTAGGCTGCTCCTCTGCACAAGATGGAGGTACGGTTGTTTTCCCAGATAGTGGAAGTTTAATGTTGATGTTGATGTTCATGAAGCTAGAGGGAGATATAAAGGGACTGAAGTGGGGACACAGGAAGCAAGGCACTATTAGAAATGTATTGAGGCCCCTTTGTTGAGGAATGCTGCAGATTCATTGCAGGGAGTTCTGATGTTTGGTAGATGGTGGAGGTGAAGGGATGGACTGCAGTCAATGCCGAGGGTGCAAGGGATCTTACTGTTGAGGCAACTATTTATCTTCTCCATGATCTGCGCCTGGGGCAGAAAGCTCACTCCTCATTTTGCCTCTGTTGTGGGTACTCCAGGCTGGAGAGTGCCCCACTGTGAGGAGCATCAGTCTACACAAAGGCTGTGCCTGAAGAGCAACGTAGAGTGTACTTGAAAGAAGAAGCACTAAAAAACCTTTCTGGAAGTGTCGATGGATAATCCACACCCCGTCTGCTGACCCGGTATTGTTAACCAGTGGTTAATCCAGATGCTGAGCTGTGGCTCAGGAAAAGGTCTTATTGGCACCTTGAGTTAAGTATCCATGCCGCTTCCACTGCCCACCTCTATATGTCAGTCAATAAGTCCCTCGCACTTCATCTGGTGACTACATTGTGCGACATGAAAGCAGGAAACCTGGGATAAAACGAGGTTTACATGCTTGACAAAATTGTGTGACCCTAGGCAATTACCCTTTTTCACTGTGTCTCCTTCACCTTTATCACCACATTTGAGATTAACTTAAAAAACCTCAGTTTAGAATTGGCACTTTTGTGATAAACCTCACTTGTATATTTGTTAATAAACGTTAATGATGGTCTACGAGTTATAAAACCCTGAACAGGGCACACATAACAGCGGACTGGCCTCTTGGTTCACTAATACCATCGTCATCAGGGGTATGATGAATCCTTCAAAGTTTAGAAACTGTGACTTCTGATAAACGCCACTCAATGCAGCGATTCACCTGCGTTTCTGAGGCAAGGGTGTGACAGGAGCGCCCTCTAGCGTGCTGAAGTGAAACGCTTTCACATTAAAGGAAGATACTTTTGTATTTTGTTGAGTCTTCAGCATATTTTACTTGAGGATTTGACCACCGTACAGGGATTTGTTTCTGTTCTGGCTCTTCGCGGCAAGGCAGGCCACTGGCCGGGCTCTGCCTCCGCGCTCTCCAGTCGTTTGCTGCCGGCCCACCTCTGTGTTTTTACTGAAATCTGTTCTCTCACTGTGGCAGCCCCAGCCCTTCACAAGGGCAGGGACAGGAGAGGCAAGAGCGGTGCGTCCATTGGGGCGTAGGGGCGTAGCCCCACCAGCCACCATGGACGCATCGCAGCCGCCGGCCTATCTAAATAAAAGACATTGCCTCACAATCAGCCTCCGGGAATGCGCAGGGGGGGTGTGGCCTGCTGCAGCTTGAGTGACAGACACTCAGGCTGTAGCAGACCGTAGTGGGCAGTCCCGCTAGGGAACTTATAGTGCGCATGCTTGGGAAAGTTGAAAACTTTCCCAAGCATGCGCACTGTAAGGTCCCCAGCGGGACCCAGGGGTGCTGTTCTCCTGCCACAGCCCGGGTTTACAGAGGGCGAAAAGGGCGAGCAGCAAATATGCCATGCTAGCCAATCCTTGCGCTGCTGTCCACCGGTGCAGCATCCCATTGGATGCCGCGCTTGGGGGTGGCACACACACTGTCTGACGCACGCACTGCTAGGATGTCGGCGCCGCCCGCGGTAAGAAAACTTTGGGAACCTTTCTCCCGTTATTGTTTTTTTTCCAGGACGACTTGTAAAAAATGTTGGTATTGATGCTCGGCTCGCAAAGGCTAGACGGTAATAATGACTAGGTTCCATGAAAGTGTCCAGCGGATGATGAAGAACTGCTCCCTGCCTGCATGCACCGCCACCTTCGCTTTGGCGCCGACCCGGCTTTTTAAATTTATTTATTTATGCAATGTTCAGTGGCAATGTTATATAGCGCGGACTTTACCCGAAGGTGTCAGAGCGCTTCACAAAAGGACCAATAATGATACACGAGTAACAAAATATAAAAGCAAACATTAAGTTACATGGATGGATCAAAAGTTTTGAAAGTGACGGTGCATTACAGGAGAAATAAAAGTGATGTGTGCTGGTTACAAAAACGTACAAAATACAAGTATTTGGTAAAAAGCCCATAACGTTAAGATCTCTGCGCGAAGTCCAATTCAAAAGCTCGTGACTGCGGCTCACACTCAGCAGTGCTAATTTGCTACGAACAAGTTATCATAGAAATTCTGACTTTTTTTTGGCCGCCAAAATAGCAGTGGAGTTGTTTGCATAGTGGTTACAGAAAGAACGTCTGCCGAGGGAGGAGGATTATGGTTACAGCAGCTGCACGCGCACACGCCATCGCTCCCCAGGGGTGAAGATGAGATAATGCCCTGATGTGCGCTGTGCCTACAGCACAACAACATTCCTTGCCTTGTCATGGCCTGTGTCCAAAGCACTCTCCTCCAGATGGCAGAGTGGTCGTGACACTAAAAGAACTACTTAAATGCTAGTCTACTGAATAAAGAGGACTTCATCTGTAGAATGCCTGCTTAATTTTCTGTTAAATGTGGTCTGGAGAGGCCTTTACATTAAAGTTTAAGTGCCCAGATGTGCTTGGCAGATGCCTTTCAACAGAACAGTTCAGTTGTTCTCTAATGATTCGTATGTTCTTTGTTAAGTTTTCTTAAATACAAATATTGCTCTCTAACTTTTTTTTTTTACTGAAGGTGCCTTTTTGATCACGTTTAAAGTGAATTCTTATTTTCTGATTGTTGAACCGTCAAGCTAATGGCTTTGATATTTCATCCTTTGGCGTACCTGATAGGATGAAAGCATGGCTACGGGCAAAATGAGTGTTTAGAGAAGGTGCGGCGTGGGATGACACTGGGGGTGGAAGGTATAGATTCTAGAATCAGGTGATGCTAGATTCCAATTTATAGCGAGCTGACTTTGGAAAGTCCATGACTCAGAGAATATTGTTAATTCATTGGTCTTTGAAAGCGAATCAGTGCTATAATCAGCCCACGCAGGAAATTGTTTATGACTCAGCCAGTGACACTAAACAAAAGAGGGTTGAATTCAAGCCTGAGATTTGAACGCCACCCTCGGCAAAGCCAGTAGGTTTGAGCATTTTATAAGTGGAAGCTCTCTGCAATAAAAGGCAGACACTCCAGCACAAGAACAAACGTTACGTAGGCAATGGTGGCCGGGTGCAAGTATCAAAAGCAAACAAAATGTGCGTGGTAGCAAACAGTGTGTTACAAGACGCTTCGTAGCTCGTGTGTCTGCTTGTTGGGATTGGTGGTCAGTTTGTCTGGAGCCTGTTTTGTTCGTACTGTCCACAGTCACCTTCGTTGCCAACATTTACAGATATTCCTGATGTCCGTTGTTGCGAGGCAGTTCCATGGATAAGAACTTTCTACCCTATGTAGCGCCTGTTGTACACGGGCTGGGCTGTCAGGACTGCTTGGTGAATAAAAGACTGCTGCTGAGATGAGATGATTTGGATGGCATGATTTCAAACCTGCAAGGCTGACTCAGCCTTCCATCCGTTCGATGACCTGTCTGCTGGCTATTGATCCGGCTGGGGTTCAGGCAGCCATCACTCGGATGCCTGCTCTCTGCAGCAATAAAACATGATTATCTGGAGCCCACGTGAGGATCTTCCATTACCGACATGTTAGGACGGGTGGAGGAAAGCACACTGTAAAATCAATCCGCTTCCTCGGTCACTACATTTTATGTCTGATACATGATGATTGAAATGACAGCAGAAATAACAACACAGGTTTCTTTCTTGAGGGGTTTTAGTACATGTTCCCTCTAGATAATAATGAATATATATTATATAGTATATCTCATATATAGTACAGAGACTCTTGGCAGACTTCTGCCAGATTTTAACAACGTGGTTTAAAAATCATTTCTTTCTACCAATCCCAACAATTACCATAGGGCATGTGAGCAAATTTTAGTACATAAGGTTGTTTGTTTGACAACATACAGTTTGCTTTTAGTTGCACAAAAATTACGTGAGTAATACAGTATTACTAAACTGGGTAATGGCAACAGCTGGTATTTACAGCGGTTTAGAAACAGCACAAGGGCGGTATGAAGCGCTTTATTAAAAGGAAATTATGGTTATTACACTGAAAAAATAGGTTTCTTCTACACTGTGGTATGTCCATGTTTATAATATGACCAACATCTCAGGGGAGTGAAAAAATATTAATTTGACTTTAAAGAATAAGTGATTATGTCTGCTCATAGATAAAAGCTGGCATTTTGAACGTACACAGATGATACGTTTACAAAAATGGCTTTGATCCGAATGCCTCAAAGCACTTTCCTCTTACACCAGGTGATTAAGCCACCATTCTGTAGGCATGCTTGTGCTTCACCTCCTTAAAGGTGAAAACCACATGCTCCCCTCAATAGCCGTTTGCGCGAGTCCTCGTGTCCGCTGCTACAGGTCAACGTTTACTCAAACCCTATTAAAGCGGCCAAATGAAAACAGCTGACCTTAACAAATGTGCTGCTAGCTGGTGGCTTAGAGTTATCAAAAAGTTGCAGAATATTGGCAACGCTAATACCGGGTGCTAGGGCACGGACTTCCAGGTCATGCCATTGCCCCGACTTGATGCGACTACAAAGCTGCTGGTTTGAGCAAGACATGGGTCCAGATTCCATTTTGACATTATGTGATTTGGGGCATATCTATCTCAATGTGCACAGAACTGTAAATGTATATGTTGATGTGCTTTGAGTTCCGTGCCGAGTTATATGCCAAGTACATGTTACTGCGTCTCTTCCATTGAACCTTCTCAGCACACATCATGCTGTTGTAGCTACCGCACCCCATACCCAACATTTTTATGGTAGAGCGTTTCAGGGCCTTTCAACATGGCAGTGCAAAAATAAATTTGCAGATGTGTGTACCAGCGATGAGGTTGATCAAATTCATGTGTTGTGAGGCAGGAGGTGGGTCTTGCAGTAGGGTTAAAGGAACAGGGGCAGCGGGACCCATGGGAGTAGGAATGTTACCAGCATCTGAAAGTGATCACATGCAGTAGTCTGGGCTTGGTGTGTTCTTGTTTGCAGAACTGCTGGCGAGAGTTGTCTGTAAGCCCTGTCTGCGCAGTGTTTATATGTACGTCATGTTTGCTGTCAGTTGACCTCTGTTGCAAATGTATATTAAACAGTTTTGGGTGGGAAGGGAGTTCTGCCGAATCCCAGGATAGTACCTATTGTATTACGAGGGAAACTGGGAATTGCATTTATATAGCGCCTACTACCCCTGGCCATTCGTTGGCGCGCTTCACTGCGAGTATCCAGTTGTTCCGACTACCGTCCTCAATGTAGCATCCTTGTTGGCTAGGCTACCCCGGCATTCGATGGTGGCTGTATAACTAGTTATTTTTATGTAATTAAAATGATAATGGAATCGATTAGTCGTTGACTGCGAAAAGCAGAATTTGTATGATTTCCAACGTCGTCCTAAAGAACATTGTAACAGAAAGGTGTTTTTTTTTCTCGCCAGTGCACTTAAATTGGTGTGAAATCCCCTTTTATTTAGCTCAGCGGGTTAATACATCTGCTGCAGAAATATGCAAGTGCAGATCGATTTGAAGCGCCCCAAAGGGCTGACTAAGAGGTTCGTTCTTCTGTACTTAGGAAGATTTCCTTTTTTTACTAAGGGGGGGCGAGTATATCTTTTGCGACCGATACCCACATCTGGGTACATTGCCTTCCTTCCCAAAATCCCATCAGTGCCCGATAAATGAGCCGAACAAAGGGTTATCATAAACGTCTGTAAATACGCGATGATATGTAGAATGCAGGAAAGCGATTATCAGCTTTACTTTGAGACGCCTTCACCGCACCTTAGTGTAAAGGTCACTTCCGGGATTGTGGTGGTTCTTTCAAGCTTGTGCCGCATACTTGACTCTGGAATCGACTAGAAAAGTCCGGGGTGTCTGAGAGCGCGAGTGAGTGGGTGTGTGAAAATTAGATGCACACTGCTTCCAGCGCTGCGGCCGCGCCATGTGATCTTGTGCATGCCCATCCCCCACTGTCACCCCTGTCATTCTTTGTGCATGCTTACTGTAGTTCGTTGTCACACTTGTTTCGCTTTTGCCAAGAGGGACATGTTTTTAACGTGCCTTTTTATTCTTCCTTTTTAGTTTGAAAGATTGGAAAGCCCGCATGAACTACTTCCTGCAGCATTCCCCCGCTTCCGACGACTCCCCGAAAACCGTCCAGGGCAAGAAGGGCAAAAAGTACGCCTATTGCAGGTAAGAGTGCCACTACCTTGTGTGTACATTATTATTATTATTATTATTATTATTAAAAACTCTTCTAGAGCGCGTAGTCACCCGTAGGTATCCCAGCGCTAAGAACCCTACCCTGACCTGCCATGGGGGGGCCAGACGGAGGGGAAGTGAGGAATGGGACGGGGATACAGTGGTTCGGATAGGAAGGGATCATTGGGGAAAAAGAAAAGTCTTCAGCTGCTTCCTGAAGCGGAGGTAGTGTGGTTCAGTTCTCAGGTCGCGCGGGAGTGCATTCCAGAGGCTTGCGGTCTGGACTGTAAACCGCCTTCCACCTGTGCGTACCCTCCTGACTCTAGGAGCGCTGATGAAATTCTCCGTGTCCGATCTGAGGGATCTGCAGGATTTGTAAGGTTTGATAAATTTTCTAAGAATGGGAGGGCCTTGATTTTGTAATAATTTGTGGGCTAGACACAAGGCTTTAAATTTAACTCTCTCCCTTATAGGAAGCCAGTGGAGGAGTTTCAATGCTGGTTTGGCCGAGTCTCTGGCAGGGGTTTTAGTGAGAATCCGGGCGGCTATGTTTTGGATTCTCTGAAGTTTATTCAGTGTTGCTTCCGGGGCGCCCAGATATAGCACATTGCTGAAATCAAGCCTAGAAATTATCAGGCCTTGTATAAGCAGTTTTTGGGAATTGGGTGGCAGAAGGGGCAGGATCTTTCTCACTGATTTCATATTGCATATCGGGTGCTGAAGTGCACTTTATACTTTGCTTTTGGGTGACACCAAGTATTGCTGGTTTAATTGGATTCAGTTTGCTGACTTGTGATGCACGGCTTGATGGGTGCATGCGTTTGTTTTCCTGTGACTAGTTTGTTCTGATATAATTGTCTTATTTAAAATAGTTTTCAGTACACAGTTTGCTCAATCAGTTATGATTTTGTGTGACTACCTGGATTCCTGGAGTGCCTCTAACTTCGTTCTGTTTCTTTACTTTTTGTGACTGTTGGTCCTGCGGGGAAACATTTTCAATTTATGTTGTCTTGTTTACTGGGAGCATTGCTTTTATTTTCCTTTAATGTAATAGGCTGGCTGGTGAAGTGCACTTCCCATAGTGTGCAGTCACTTCAATTTGCCTTTAGGTGACTACCTGGCTTGATGGTGGTTTTCTATTTGATTTCATGTAAATCCTTGTCTTGATGAGTGCATTGGTTTTAGTTTGTTTGAGGTAACTGCTTCACATGCTGGTTTCATCACACAGCTGACACCCACCCTGAGAAAGCCAGAGCTGCCCTGTTAGTGGTATCAACACCAGTGCGCTTAGGTTCCTTACAGCTCCTTCACTTGAAGTGGGTTACCACCTACCCGTTACTTTTTGTATCCTGCTCGTACCAAGTCAGATCCAGATCCAGACCCAGACCAGTCCCCACAGTTGCTCCGGATTAAGGGACATTGTCATGTCATCTCAGGCGCGATGTAAAGACTCCCAGTGAGCTGAGGACTCTTTTGGCTCAAGAACCAACTAGCTGGAGACCCTTGTGGTTGTTTAAAGATTTAGGATCAGCCTGTAACTCAGTCTTGAGCTGGGTGGGTGACCTCGATTACAAAGTGGCTGTGCCAGATGTCCCATTATGACCCCTTTTGCCTGTCTCCCCTTCAGACACACAGGGCATAAAAGTGGGGGGTGCTCCACCCTGCCAAAAAACTGAGGGGTGACCCTAAGAGCACAGCTGCCATCCTATCAGTGGTGGGATGCTTTGGTGTGCTGGTCTGGTTTTCTGGATGCATTGGCTCAAGTTTTTCCCCATGTAATTGATTAGGTGTCTTGGTAAGTTGCTTTTATGTGAATGTCTGACTAATGACTGCGCATTCCTTTCAGTGTGCACTTGCTTCAGTTTACTTTTTGAGTCACTGTCTAGTTTGCTGGATGTATTGCTTTCATTTTTCTTTCATTAAACTGTTTGACTTGCTTGGTGCTTTTATGTTGGTGCCTGCATGCTGAGGTGTACTCTTCTTCAGTTTAAATGTATGTGACTGGCCTGTTGACTAGCACCCTGCTTTCAAAGTGAAGGTTCACAGGTTCACACTTGCTTTAGTTTACTTTTGTATGGTTGACTGCATGCACAGTTTTGCTGGATGCATTGCTTTAAGTTACTACTTGATGCATTGCTTTCAGTTTGCTTTCAAGTAATTGCCTCTCATTTTCCCAATGCTTGTGAAGGCTGTTTCCCAACTGCTGAGCAACTTCTTCTACTCTTAGAGCTGAGATTTTCATGAAAGTCTTATAGTCTGAATTCAGCGTAATAGGACGGAATGTATGAAGCTCTGTGGTTATACTGAATAAGCAGCTACCTATGTTATGCCATCTATTAATGTAATAACTGCACTTTCACAATTGCTTTATTAACCTTCCTGCTTTCTCAAATTTGCTTGAAAATGCACGATTTGTCTTCTTTTTTTCAAAATTTTCTTGGGGGGGGTTATCCCCCCAAACCCCCGTTTTGGGGTTCGGGCTCGCTCGCTGCGCTCGCTCGCTACGGTCCTGGATGATAATTACTTTGCACCCCACCACTTTCAAATGTCACCCACCGCCCCTGAAAGAAGCAGTGAAAACACACAGAGGCTGGTAACTGGTCCTTTGAAGGCCTGCAAGGTACTCTACATGAGGCTGAGACGTCACCCCTGCACACCCCTTGACAGCTCAAGACCTGCCTGTGTCCTAGAAACCAATGCTGCACAGCCCGGGCTAAGGCAGAGAACGGGGGCTGGAGGCTAAAGCCCTGTTAGCCCAAAGGGCGCTGCACACCTATGTTTACCATATGTATGGTGTCCATCAGGGCCGGTTTGGCACAAAGCGCACTAGCTTTGTTCCTGCCCTGGCAATTATGTCTGAACTCCCCAGCCCCACACCCCCTAGCCCCCCCCCCCCAGGGGGGCCGCTCAGGGCTGGTTTGCGATCCCGGTCCGGCATCAGTGGCGTCACTAGGGTTGGTGTCACTCAGTGCGGTAACTCATGGTGTCACCCCCTCACGACTTACGCCATGATGGACCTCCTCCGAGGTCCATCATGGGGTAAGTCGCTCTAGCACCAGGGCTCGAGTCGGGGTACCACGGGGGTGGATAGCGTCCCCCGACTTATTTTACCGGGAGCACGATAACTGGAGCAAATGGAGCCACACATTCACTCTTTGGCCTCTCTGGGGCGAGATCGGAGCTCATGCAGAACGCTGCTCACACGCTGGCTTCTCTGATGCAATAGCATCTAAGGGGTGAGCGAGGGGAGGCAATGAGTCTGTAGGCGCAAGCCACCTTAGTGATGTCACTTCCCATCGTGACGTCAGCGTCCCCCCACTTCTTTTTTTAGGACTTGTGCCCTGTCTAGCACAAAGCATGGCATGGCACAAAGAAAAAAAAAGTCCCGAGACTTAACACCTTTCATAGAAGGTAAAAGTATCCGGCAAACCACCATGCTATGTTGCCCACCGTGATATGGCGTACATGTTTTTATTAATTCATTTCAGTTGGGTTTGAGCTCTGGGCTGCTGCACTGTGCTGGTGAGGCCCAGATTTTGATAGCCCACTTTCAATAGCTTTGTAATTGGCTGGACGGCAGCGCGTGCCTCAGTGGTGGCTCATGAGATTTAAAAGTGGCAGGGCGTAAAAACAATTTCCAAAGTTAAAAAAGGGAGCATGCATGCATTACTATTTTTTGTATATATGTTGCAAATTTGCTCTCTGAAACGTTTTGATGGTTTCTTTTTACTGTCACTCTTCAAACATATATACTTGGCTCTAGTCGCTTTTCGTTTCTCCCCATGCCCCAGACCTGTCTTCGGGTCTATAGCTACTGAATGTGTCCCCCTTGCCGGTTTGTATGTTTGCCCGCTTCCCTTCTTCCTTGGCTCACGTCTTTCTCCCTGCTTTTAATTTCTCTTTCTTTCTTCGAATTACTCATCCGTTTATTATTTACCTATCTGCCGCCACTCTGTCTGCTTCTCCATTCCTTCCTTGCTGGCACTATCCCCTCAGATGCTATTTTCTTTCCTTCAGTACGGTAGTCCCTCCTGCGCGGGGGATTTTGGGAGCTGCGGCTGCAGGGACTGCTTCCTCTGCTGCAGGAGAGGGCTGGTTCAGATTCACTTCCCTTCCTCTCTGCAGCTACATTCCCCGCACAGACAGCTCCCATTGCCTCGAGTTGTAAGTGACATTCATTGCACTCTTGATGCCACGTCTCCTCATAGAGCAATATTGATAATTTCAGACAAAATCATATATGTAGTGAGTAGGCAGTTCCTCAATCTCCATCGGCGTTAAATGTAAGTGCAAAATGTGCAAAACTGTAAAGAGGCCATGCAAGGACAGCACTGGGATACAGCCGGCAATCAATAAAGTGACAATGCATAACTAAACATGTTACCTTCCGCGTTATGTGCCGAAGGCCGGAAATTGACCTGGACAGTATACAACAAAATAAAGTGCAGAATACAGTACAAATATGAAGGTCAGGTGACCGTTAGAAGCAATGGGGCTACCGTGCGTGAGAGGCCTAGCATCGGCCAGATAACTAACAATAGAACGTGACAGTGCGGATAAACTGATAGTGCGATTTCCTTTTCATCAAAACTGGATATCTAAGCAATAAAGTGCAATGCTATACAGTTCTACTACGATCCAGCAAGCGAATTGTTAGCTAAATACCGGCTGCAGAAGTAAGTGATAGTGCGAGAACCAACCATGCCTTTAAAATTCTCTTAAAGTGTTAAGCAGTCTATGTCAATTCTCCTCAACCATCTTACACAAAGGATAACCAGTACACAGGAAGATCGGCGGGGAAGGAAATCTGTTGTAGAATAAACAAAGGCTTTTGTAGGAGGGGTTTTGTGTGCTGCACAGCGTGTATTTAAAAAAAGAAAAACTATAGATTCATACAACTTCCAATACAGAAGTCCTCGAAGCCTCCGAGAGGCTCAGGGTGTCACCCCATCTGAAGGTGTCACCCGGTGCGGTCCGCACCCCCCGCACCCCCCTAGTGACGCCTCTGTCCGGCATTAATCTCGATTCTTAATATACCCTGTTTGAGGTAAGAATTCATGCCACTCTGCCCTTATTGATATAACCCTCTTAACATCCAACGCTTTTATAGAAAATACCAGCCGTTAAAGTCCTTCTTTTTTATCATTCTCTTAATATACTAGTCAAAATATTCCTCGCAGGACCGTCATTTTCTCCTGCATCCCAAAGAGGACTTCAGCCTCCACTAAAGGTAACATTTCTTAATACAAGATGGTTGTGAAACTTAACATCCTAACAATGAAAACTCACCGTACTAATGGGGATTATTATATATTCTCTCTGTTACCACGGGAGGGCAGTATTTTCCTAATAATGACACCGTATGAACATTCTCTACAATCCAAAGACACAAGAATCTGATGGGGGCGTTATCTATTTATACCGAAAAAGCGCTGGTAGAAGTTACAGATAACAGCAGATTAGCATTAGAGAGAGGACAGTCATCTATTCTCATCCTGCTAGACCTATCAGCTGCTTTTGACACCATCTCCCGTAGCATTCTTGAACAGCGGCTCTAGGGGATGGGTGTGAGGGGGAAGGCCCTGAGGTGGCTTAAGAGTTATCTAACAGACCGAGTCACAGCAGTACAGATTGGCGACCTGGTTTCTTGCAGCAGCCAGTCAAGATGGGAGTACCGCATGGTTCCATCTTGAGCCCTACATTGTTTAACCGTTATATGACCCCTCTAGCCAGGGTGAACAGATCCTAGGGCTTTGATGTAGTGTCATATGCTGCTGATATTCCAATTCTGATCATCCTTGGCCCCGACCCCCTGGACACAAAATCTAATTTCAAGAATTGCGTGGCCCAAGTCGATAGGTGGATGAACAGCAACTACCTACAAATAAATGGAAGTAAGACCGAGATATTACTCTTTGGTAAGGATCATGAGCACTGGTGAGATGACTGGTGGCCCCAAAACCTCGGTCCATGCCCTGTTCTTAGTCAGTCGGTGAGGAACTTAGGAATCCAAATTGATAATCAATTATCAATGAAAAATCAGGTTAAACACATAATTGCCACCTGTTTTGGCATCATGCGCAATTTGCGCAAAGTGTTTAAGCGGATTCCGTTAGAAGCCAGGAAACCATTAGTACAGGGACTGATCATCAGCCGTATGGATTACAGAAATGACCTGTTGACACACATACATGAAGACTGTTCTTCCTGGCTTCAGGTCCTGCAAAATACAGCAGCCATACTGGTGCTAAATCTCCCATCTGGATCTCCCTCGGCACCTAGCCTAAGACATCTTCATTGGCTACCAGTGAAGAAGCGTACCCATTTTAAGACCCTATGCCTTACGCATAAGAACATGTATGGTAGAGGTCCAAGCTATTGGGCAAGAAAGCTCAGCTGGTATCTGCCTTGCAGGACCTTAAGATCTAGTATTAGTTCTCTCCTTACTCCTGTCAGAGTGCGCACTGTCAAAAACAAGGGAAGATCTTTTTCTTTTCTCGCTCCATCCCTCTGGAATAAACTGCCTTTATACTTACGCATCATCTCTGATCACAACTGCTTTCGTAGGGAGTTAAAAACATGGATGTTCGATCTTTAGTTTGGTTACTTCTCTTTTTCTAGCCGATAATCCTGAGACTTTCGGGTGATTTGTGCGCTAAACGCTCCTGATTTGATTTAATCTATAAATACTATTCGAAACTATACTTGTCGCCCCTTTAAAAACTCTCTAGAGCAAAGGCACAAAAATTGACACCCGGCTTAGAATATTTGAAGGACTTTATACAAAATGTAACACTTGTTTGTGTGCGAAAAATAACTTACTTAGGCTCATGTAGACTGATAAGGCTCGGATAGCAAAAATGTTCCTGAACCGTGTGGTAACGATTAACAACTTGGGGGCATATTATCAAGAGAATTATTGCCGCTTTAGCAGCCGTTTTCGGCCGAAAAGCTGCGATAATTCTATTGCAGTATCAACAAGGGCACGCTAACGCGTGTTTCCTTGTTTTAGCAGCCCCTTAAACGCCACTTTGCATGTCAGCGATGAATATCGCTAATGACATGCAAAGTAGGCGTTCCCTTTCCTTTCTCCCTTGAAATCCGCACTGACATGGCAGCGCAAGATTATCAAGCCTCAAGCAAACCTGCGATGCAATAAAATAAACCGCGCTAACCCCGGTTATCGCAGGTTTGTAACGCCTGGTCAGAAACTGACCTAACCATACTTTTAATGGCAGGTGGATTGTACGGCTGAGGCAACGGGGCATATTTTCAAGGAAACGCAATAAATATCGCATTTCCTCCTTTGTGCAATTCTGTTTCAAGCCGCTATCGCTGGATTTAATCGCCGTGGAGATATGCCTTGATAATAATGCGATATCTCGGCGTTTAAATCCGGCGATATGCAGCGTTAAACAGAATCGCGGAAGAGGGAAATGCAGTATTTATCGCGTTTCCTTGATAATATGCCCCTTGGGTCATACCATTCCCTTTGCCTCCGTAGTGTGGGAATTGGTTAAAAACTGCCACTATAACCACAAAACAATGACCCATATTGATGACATCGAAATACATATCCATAATACCACAAACACACCTACTGTTCAAGATAAGGTGTGACCTTATGGGAATACAAAACTTATCCTAGGACAAAATTCACCTCAGAATTGTTCTCGTTCCTTTTCCTTCTTTCCTGAAAGCTGATCATGCTTTCAAATTTACACAGAACTAATGTGTGTGTCATTAGCCAGGATTTTTTTTAGAAAATCCCAAATATTAACAAGGCTTATTTCTGGATAATATCCTCCGCCAGTCGTTATTTTACAGTCACCCAATCATTAATTAACCCCGCTGTACCACGTGCACGTTTCCCCCATCGGGCCGTGGTATTTATAGCAAGCCTGGGGCAGTCACAGTTAGTAGTGAATACGGCTGAGCGCTGCGCCTGACAAGTAAGTTCACTTTGTCTCCACTTGATGGCAGTCAAATTGGATGATACACTCTTTAAATTGATTCGGCATTACAAACCAATGAATAAACACCGTAAAGGCTTAGACGTAAATATCGATTACATTAAAAGGTCTTGTTTGTACAATTCAAAGCAACGACCCGAGGCAAATGTCTGCGTTGAACTTGGCATTATTGTAATGACATCCAACTTTCCTGACTTCATCCACTAAAGGCGACAGGTGCCTGGTGCACGGGTTTCCACTCCAGACTTGTTTTTGAGATTTTTTTCAGACAAAAAAAACCACTTTTGTTGAAAGATCACAATTAATCACGCCCGCCCGCCATTCTTTATGCCATAAATTCGTAAATATTCTGACAGCGTAATTTGTATACTTATCAGGCTCTTTCCTACATCCTCTCCCCACTCTGCTCAGTGAATAATCGAACCCACTGGAAAGGGACTTTGCACCAGTCCTGGCAGTGAGGCCTCAGGAGTCTTTATCGTGTGGGCTTAGGGATCAGGCAGACTGTCTTGCACAACTCCCCATGCACAAGTGCGACTGAATAAAGGTTTCAAGTTGTTGTGGCTCCACTTTCGCCCAATGGAATTTTTTTCATTCTAAAATGGCAATCTGATTATCGACCGCTTGTTCGGTCACCAGCAACGCGCACTATAACTAATGCTCCACTCTAAGATATAATGGTAAAATTCCCATTGAACTAATGCACTGAGCTGTTTAGGTGTGGTGGGGAACCTCGCAGCTCAACCGCTTGTAAAGTTCCCCAAATGTGGACCACCAGCCATACCGCACCCCAATCCCCCAGAAAAATAATAATAGCTAAAAACAATTGCTTTAATATTTTACGTTTTGCACAAAGAAAACATTTAATGGAGCAGGTCCATTTTGTCATCTTTTTCAACTTGCACAATAAACAAATGGTAAGAATGCATTCAAGGTTTTATTGACTCCTACATCTCAAGTGTTACATATAGACCAGCATCCTCTCTGAGGTTTTTTTAGGTCTCGCTGAACCAACGCGCATGCGTTGTTCAGCGAGAGTATAGAAAGGGCTCCCAAAAATGCTCCCAAAGTGCGGATCAGACACAGTTCATGTGCGCCGGGCAGGCACATACCATCTGTCCGCCTTCAGCCTGGAGCAATTTCGCGGCCGCTTTGATGTTCTCAGTGAGTCGCTGGGCAACTGAGAACATCAAAGCGGCCGCGAAAGTGCTCACCATTTGACACCCCCTCCCCAGCTCTTGTTCACTTTTCCTCTCATACAGTCCTATGACTTCTGCAGACCAACTTTTCCTTTATTCTTCTGTGCACGTCCACAACCACCACCACATCCACCACCACTACGTCCACCACCACTACGTCCACCACCACTACGTCCACCACCACCATGTCCACCACCACCACCACATACACCACCACCACCACATCCACCACCACGTCCACAACCACCACCTCCACCACACCCACCTCCACCACAACCACGTCCACCACCACCATGTCTACCACCACCACGTCCACCACCACCACGTCCACCACCACCACGTCCAACACCACCACGCCCATCAATACCACATCCATCACCACCATGTCCACAACCACCACGTCCACCACCACCACGTCCACCACATCCACCACCATTACGTCCACCACCATGTCCACCATGTCCACCACGTCCACCACCACCACACCCACAACCACCACCACAACATCCACCACCACCACCACATCCACCACCACCACGTCCATCACCACCATGTCCACAACCACCACGTCCACCACTACCACACCCACCACCACCACATCCACCATCACCACCACCAGCACATCCACCACCACCACATCCACCCATACCACCACATCCACCACCACCACGTCCACAATCACCACCTCCACCACCACCTCCACCACCACATCCACCACCACTACATCCACCACCACTACATCCACCACCACCACATCCACCACCACCACCACACCCACCACCTCCACCACCACATCCACCACCGCTACGTCCACCACCACCATGTCCACCACCACCATGTCCTCCACCACCACACCCACCTCCATCACCACCATGTCAACCACCATCACGTACACCACCACCAAGTACACCACCACCACGTCCACCACCACCATGTTCACCACCACCATGTTCACCACAACCATTTCCACCACGAGGCCACCTCACTCTATCTATCGCCCTCACTCTATCTATCTATCTATTGCCCTCACTCTATGTATCGCCCTCACTCTATCTATCTATCTATCTATCTATCTATCTATCTATCTATCTATCTATCTATCTGTCTATCTGTCTATCTGTCTATCTGTCTATCTGTCTATCTGTCTATCTGTCTATCTGTCTATCTGTCTATCTATCTATCTATCTATCTATCTATCTATCTCCCTCACTCTATCTATCTATCACCCTCACTCTATCTATCTATAGCCCTCACTCTATCTGTCGCCCTCACTCTATCTGTCGCCCTCACTCTACCTATCACCCTCACTCTATCGCCCTCACTCTATCTATCTATCTATCTATCTATCTATCTATCTATCTATCTATCTATCTATCTATCTATCTATCTATCTGTCTATCGCCCTCATGCTATCTATCACCCTCACTATATCTATCTATCGCCCTCACTCTATCTATCTATCGCCCTTACTCTATCTATCGCCCTCACTCTATCTATCTGTTGCTCTCACTCTATCTATCGCCCTCACTCTATCTATCTATCTATCTATCTATCTATCTATCTATCTATCTATCTATCTATCTATCTACCTATCTATCTATCTATCTATCTATCTATCTATCTATCTATCTATCGCCCTCACTTTATCTGTCTATCTATCGCCATCACTCTATCTATCGATTGCCCTCACTCTATCGCCCTCATTCTATCTATCGCCCTCACTCTATCTATCTGTTGCCCTCACTCTATCTATCTATCGCCCTTACTCTATCTATATATCACCCTCACTCTATCTATCGCCCTCTCTCTGTCTATCTATCTTTCACCCTCACTCTATCTATCTATCGCCCTCCCTCTATCTATCGCCCTCCCTCTAGCTATCTATCGCTCTCACTCTATCTATCTATCGCACTCACTCTATCTATCGCATCACCACGGCATCACTCAGCACCACCACAGCATCACTTAGGGGCACCACAACATCACCATGCGCTACCACAGCATCACTGAATGCCACAGCATCACTTGTCGCCACCACATCACTCAGCGCCACCACAGCATAAATCCATGCAACCATTCAACAAAAACTGGTTCAAATATGTTCTCTCAATTTTCAAGCTTTATTACAAATGTCACAAAAAGATGTTAATATTTCAATTCTGTTCTTGGATTTCGTCACAATACACTGAACATAATCTTCTCAAAAGTTATTTACAAAAGTTTAAGCTATTGCCATTATAAATTACAATAGCTTTTATTTAAGTATTAATTATTAAAAAAAATAAAAGCCATTGTTATTTGTAATATCAATACATCTAAGTTACGTAAATACAACACATATTGCATTGCACATGCTATAGGTGTCACATTTACGAAAGTTAAAACTATTGGCATTGTAAATGACAAAGCTATTAATTTAGCTATTTTCAAAACCAACACATAAATATAAAAGTGTCATTTACAATACCAATAGCTCAAACTTTCCTAATGCGAGACCTATTGCATTGCAAATGCTTGTTGGGAATTAGCGCCTGCTTGACTCACTGAACCTGATGAGAAGGCGCATCCGAGAGGCTCTGGCGGCGGCGGCCGTTGAAGAACCATTTTTCCACTGATACGCAGTGCTTTAAATGGGCTGGTACTGTCCGGTACGGAGTACCAGCTCTTTTTTATTTTGAGAGGGAGAGTGTGGTAAATAAATAAATAATACCCTATTTTTGACTAGACTTATAGCATAACAGATAGCTCAATAAATAAGAGTCAAGATTCGAGGTAGTAGGAGTTTCTGCAGGCTTATTACAGCATAAGGACAGGGACAGGACAACCTGCATAGGATGACCCAGCAGCTGCTGGGGCTAGGTCTGGGATGAGCGCGCTAACTTTTAATAACAATACATCGACTTATATACATAGCGCAAACACATAGTATTACATTGCAGTAGGCGTAGCAGTGGGTGGAGCAGAAGGCGTGACGCGTAACAGTCGCGAAAGATAACAGTAAAAAGAGGTGTAACTGGGAGTATACATAGACATGTGATGCAAACGTAACAGAATATGTCATGAAATGGGCGGAAACATAGGAGGGGGCTACCTAAGGAGCCGGGACCTCTAACCTAATGGTGCGCGAAAACTGGCAATGACGTGTTACTAGGAGAAGCTGGGGGCTACGAACTCTGTGCTAGGAGCAGAGACTAGAGTCTGGAGGGTCGGAGCGACATGTACCTAAACCCTATCTGGTATCTGATGTTTAGGGAACATGTTGATATAAACTAGAAGTCATGAGGGGAAAAGCTAACTTGATTCTAAGACTGGACCATGCATTATTCTACATGTAGTGCGTGATGAAGAATATTAAATGACCAGTAAATGCAGTATTTCTCTAACATGGAGACGAGAAGGCTAGACAATGACGGAAACTATTGATGCAGTTCAGTAACTTAGGAATGCAGAGAAGGAGGACTGAACTGATAGCTGGAACTATAACATACTTTTGGCAGACTCAGAGGCAGAGCCGAGCTGCACCGGGCACTGCGAGGCAGGAAGTAAGTGAAAGGTCGAGGATACAGGTGGGGGCTGTATCGCTCCTTAACGAGGCTTCAGAAGACAGGAGCTGAATCTGTGGTCCGGGCCCTTTTGAGGCCTGGAAACGGGGACTTTATAATGGAATAACGTGCACACTGGGAAACGTGGCAACGTAGCTTTACATAGACCTGATATTCGTAGTATTCACGAGAACTGGAAAATGACATACCAGAGGTGGACACAACTGGAATTGCGTCATTAATCGGACATGGGGAATAACATATGCATATTGGTCATGCACACATAACATATGATGGATGAGGCGTAGGGACACAGAACATGGCAAAATTTACTTTTCCACATTCCCTCCTTGTCACTACGTTTCCATCAGGAAACATCAATTTTCATGATACCATCTATCATTTCATACAGTACCATTTGCTCGTCTCGAATTGTCTTGGAACGGGATTTAGAACGGGGCTTGGGACTAGGAATACAAGAGGTAGCACACATGCTGCAAATCGCAGGGCCACATTGTATACAGAGGCAGCAGCTAAACATGATCGCTACTGCAATGCCTAAAAAGGACAGGACTTTCCATCCCCATGCGGAAATTATATTCCAGAACCAACCGGACCATGTCCAGGTGCCTGGGTCTTGATGTAACAGATGGGCAATTTTATGGAGTCTGGTTATAGCTGAATAAACAGACGGCGCGTTATTTGGAATGAAAATGCAGCAACTAGATCCGAGAACTCTACAGGCCCCGCCCCTATCGGCCAGTATGACGTCAAGGACGAGACGATTCTGTAAAACGACAATTCTCATAAAGGATTGCTCTTCAGTTAAGTTACCTAGAGCGGAGGCAGTCTCATCTACTACTGCTTCAAGGGTTCTTGTTAACCTACGGATTAGCTTACTATTTACAACTGTACCTAAATAAGGGAAAACACCTTTATCTATATCAATGAATTGTTCTGCGGCGGTTTCAGTATAATCGACAATCGGGAGATTTCTCTTGTGTCTAGTATGTACTAGGAAGGAATTCCTATGGTAGGCAGGTGGGGCTAGGAAAACGGGTGGCAGTAGGAAAGCAATGTAACAGGTTCCCTCCCAATCGAGGGGCAGACGAACATATGCAGTTTGACCACAAACAAAATATGAATGACGTGAAGCTTTGAAAACAGATTTCCCACTGTCACTATACTGGATAACAGTAGTACATTCACTATGTCCTACGTGTACAGAACCATAACTACGGACACATAATTCGCCTTTGACTGGTAGTACTGAAATAGCAGATAAGTCTGGAGTAGTATCAGACTGAACATTCAGGACCATAAAATTCGACGAATAATTACCTAAATTATATACTTCGTTTTCTAGATCTAAACCTGTTCTGTGGGGGAGACCTTGCTTGTCTGGGAAACATGTACTGTTCAGAAAAGACATATCTGTTGAGGATGACGTTAACGTGGACCATGCTCCACACGAACCATTATGTGAGAATGGATAAGGAAAGAGTGGCAGAACTCCCTTCGGTGTCTGGAAAGGGGGGAGTCGACCACACACCCAACAATTAGTGGCATTGCTGGTCTGGTGTGAATAATGTAACATACGGATGAAAGAATTGTTGCGCATAGCAAGGCGGTAAGAATATTCGTGAGGAGGCAGATCACTAAACGTGTGCTCTACTGTAGCATTAGCAGACATATTTACATGAGGAACTAGAAAATACAGATAGAACGCATAGCTGGTGCAGGAAATCATTATGCTGATTAATAGTATGAAACTTAGAAAAACGATACATCTGATTGAACTTCGACTGACTCTCTCACTATGGGGGTCTATTTTATACATGTCAGAAACAGTCTAACCGTTTCACCTAGGGGAGGACTTATACAATCAAACTGACTGACTTATTTTACTAGACCTGAGCTTTAACTTATACTCCTGCTGCGGAGTTTTCTCTAACAAGGAAGGGGTTGTAATAATGTCTTTTGCGGGACAGTCCTTTAAAACAATGTCTTGACAGTTTTTAGAATCTTGGGAATCCTGGGAAATGTTCTTGGAGACGGGTTTCAATCCTTTGACAAGTTTAACATGAGAAAGGTGGATCCATCCTTTTCTGCCTTCCAGCTTGACGGCAGTACGGGTGGTCAAGAGGACCTGACGTGGCTCCTTCCAACGGGGTTCCAACGGACTTGATCTGTCAAAATTTCGGACCATCACAAGGGAGCCTGGAACGATCTCGTGCGGTGCCACCTCGGTATTGTCTGGAAATGCGGCGGCAACCTGTGAACGACATGAGTTGAGGGCAGACATCAAGGAAGCTAGGTAATCTGTCAGCATATTACATGAAACATCGGTAATACTTCGGGGTCTAGGAGTACCCCACATATTAGGGGGGCGGCCGAATACGACCTCATACGGGGACAGACCTGATCTGGAATGTGCGACCATGCGCATATAAAATAAAGCGACTGGCAGAGCTACTAGCCAGTCCACACCTTTTTCTTTACAGACTTTGGCAATGCGGATTTTCAGGGTCTGATTATGTCTCTCTACGAGACCGGCTGCTTCAGGATGGCGTACACAATGAAACTTCCACTGGTACCCTAACAAAAGGGAAACGTGCTTCATGAGTTCAGATGAGAATGGCTGACCGTTATCAGAATATACGACTCTAGGGAGTCCATATCTAGGGAAAAATTCACGAACCAACTGCTTGGCAGTGGTCGCGGCTGTGTAATCTGGGACTGGATATGCTTCTGTCCATCTGGACAAAGCGCATACAACTACAAGAACATACTTGAAACCTCGACATCGCTCCATCTGAATATAATCCATCTGGAGGACCTCAAAAGGGTGGTCAGGGGGCTGGAAACCACCTTGTTCCACCGGGACACTTTTACCTGGATTAAACTGACAACATATCATACAGGTACGGACTTTCTGCTTGGCTGCAGCTCGTAAATGCTTGTTGAACCAAATGTTCTGGATACTGTCTAACATAGCTTTTTCTCCTAAATGTGCTGGACTATGTGCGGTACTGATAATGACTTGAACCATAGAGTCGGGGAGAAACCATGTGGCTCTACCCTTCGTTAACCATCCTTGATCTGTCTGGACCCCTCCTTGTTCAGACCATTTCTTGATTTCATCGGGAGTAGCATGTAACTGGATATCTATGACGTCTTGAGTAGGGTCCTTAACTGTCATGCATGTAGTCGGATCTGGAGTATGTGTCTGATTGACTGGAATGGCTGGAGTCTGTGCTGTAAGCTTGGCTGTGCGGTCTGCTAGATCATTACCTTGAGAAATAATGTCTGTAACTTTCGTATGTGCTTTGCACTTCATGATAGCAATAGATGTCGGTAAATGTATGGCATCTAACAGGGCTTGAATAAGGAGACCATGCTGAATCTTGGTTCCATGAGAAGTCATGAAACCTCTCTCCTGCCAGAGCACTCCGAAGTCGTGTACAACTCCGAATGCGTAACGTGAATCTGTGTAAACATTAACTTTCAGATTCTTGGCGTGTATACAGGCTTGTGTCAGAGCAACTAGCTCTGCTGCTTGAGCGGACAGGGTATCAATACGGTGTGTTTCGATAACTTCGGTGTCAGTAGTCACTGCATACGCGGCGACTAGTTCTCCTGTACTAGTTCTCATACATGAACCATCCACATAAAGTGTCAGGTCAGGATCTGGTAACGGAATGTCTGTCAGGTCTTGTCTTGGCTTTGTTGTAATGTTAACTACTTCCACACAGTCATGTGGGTCAGAATTTGAACTAACTGATGGTAACAGTGTAGCAGGATTCAGGACGTTGCAGCGTCTAATTTCTATGTGTGGCTGGAACAGTGTCAATTCATAACCCGTTAAACGTGCAATTGTCAAGTGCTGAGTTTGTGTTCGGTTTAAAAGAACTTCTACTGAATGTGGGACTTGTACTGTCAGGGAGTGCCCTAAAACTATGGAATCACTTTGTCTGATAGCTAGTGCTGTGGCTGCAACTGACTTGAGGCACGCAGGCAACGCCTGGGCGACTGGATCTAATGTGCTAGAAAAATAAGCACAGGGCTTGTATTGTCCTGCTTGATCTTGTGTGAGAACAGATAATGCTGTACCTTCACGTTCAGTAACGAAAAGTGTAAAAGGCTTACTGTAGTTCGGTGTAGCTAGAACTGGAGCTTGACATAGGGCTTTCTTTAACTCGTTGAAACTAAGTGTATGTTCAGATGTCCAAGGGAGGACAGTCGATACGGCTGCCTCCTGTGTCGTTAACTGTATCAGTGGCTTAGCTAGAAATGCATACTGGGGAATCCATTGTCTACAATAAGAAGTAAGGCCGATAAAGGCACGTACCTCCTTCTGGGTTCTGGGCTGGGGAAGACTCGCTATTAACTGGATACGGTCTGGTGTCAGCTGCCTTCCCCTCTTGGACAGCAAGTGTCCTAAGTATACCACTTGCTGGACACAGAATTGAAGCTTAGAAGGGGACACCTTGTGCCCCATCTCGGCTAGGAAATACAGAACCGTGAGTGACGCTCGTTCGCAGTCACGTTCAGAACGGGCTGTGATCAGTAGATCATCGACATACTGGAGCAGGGCAGTGTCAGTTGGCATGTGAATGTTGTCTAGTTGTCTCTTAAGTGCTTGACTGTAAATACTAGGGCTTTCTGTGAAACCTTGAGGAGCGCGTGTGAACATATAGCTCCTTCCATTTAAACAAAATCCGAAAAGAAACTGGCTGTCTGGATGAATTGGAACACTAAAAAATGCATTCTTGAGGTCAATGACAGTGAAAAACATGGCTTCGGAATCAATGGCTGTTAACAGGGAAGAAATGTCTGGAACAACTGGGTACTGAGGAATAATACATTTATTAAGCTCTCGTAAATCAATCACTAATCGATATACTGGGGTGCATTTGGATCAGTACGTTTCATGACTGGAATGATCGGAGAATTACATATATTGGAGTCAGTTTCTACAACTACTCCTTGAGCCATGAGCTCGTCAATAATTTTGGATAAGGCTGCTACAGCCTCGGGTGGCAATCTGTACTGTCTGATTCGGGGTAGCACTACACCTGGTTTGAGAGTCACACGATGGGGTGTGATTTGCATGTAACCTACATCAGTTGGACCTTGCGCCCATAAATGCTGCGGAACATTAGACAATCTTGAATCAAAATCTCGTAATACATAGTGACCCTTAAAGTCACGTAGGAACAGACGTATTCCCTCCGGGGAACAGCATATAACGGCACCTAACTCTTTCAGTGTCTTAATGCCTAACAGATTTTCTGGACATGACTTAGTAAGTAACAGATCAGTAGTACGGGACAATGGACCTACTTCTAGAGTAACTGGCTTAGATATCTCATTAACTATTGGCTTTCCTGAAAATCCAAGGGAAACATTTCTTGAGCCTGAGAGCGGAGCCCCTGGAACTTCGGCATGACTAATTGTGGTCCTACTTGCCCCTGTATCGATCAAAAACTTTCTGTCTTTCCCTAATACTTGACTGTGAACATAGGGACCTTCTTGATCTACAGGTATCTCGATGAGAGGCAAGCCTACCTCCCTCTCTAGGCTGTTTCATGAATACTGCTGGTACTCTGGATACTCAGACTGTGCATACTGGTACATCTGCGATGTAACGTGCTGTGTTGCAGCTATAGGCTGCGGTGCGGGAACTGTCTGTTGTGCATTCTGTGACTGAGGAATCTGTGAAACTTGTTCTTGTCTAGGCGGACGTGGTCTTTCTTTAGTCTTACCAGTAGCTATGTTGTGTTTCAGAACTGCACACTCGTTTATAAAATGACCTGGCTGTTTACAATAATTGCAGTTCCCTTTAACGGGAGCTGCAGGATGACTGGCTTGATTCGGACCCCTCTTCTGACTGTCTTGAGGAACAGATTGTGCAACTAGCACTTTCATTTTCGTGTCTTTCATACGTTTTCTTTCGTGTTCTTGCTCTTCTCTGATTCTATTCTGGTGATACTGTAGCATCTGGAGCATCTGGGACGGAGTATTTGCTTGCCAGGTGCTTTCTACTTTCAAAACTCGATTTTTAATTTGAGGGCTTGAATTCTCGACTAATTTAGTAACGAAAAGGTGAGGGTACGACTCACTACTTGTCTTGAGACCACTGTTAATACTGAAACATTTTTCAAATCTAGAATAAAAATCACTAATATCTTCGTCTTGTTTCTGTTTACAGGCTGAGATTGCATCCCAGTCTTCTTTTCTCGTTGTCAATAATCTGGGTAAAACTTGAATCAATAATTCTGGTAATTCTTTACATTTATCTCCAAGACCGGTACCTGGTACTCGTGCCTTGTCTTCAGCTTCTAGAGCTGTCCAATCGATCTTTTTCTCTCCCACCTCCCATTCTTTTTCCTTTAACTTTTCATACACCCCTGCGGGTAACAGGACCTTTAACATTTTAATGATATCTGGGTAAGTGTATTCTCCCATACGGAGCATGTCTTTTAATTCTCTATGGAACCCTGCTGGATCTTTGTCATGACAGGGAATTAATTTCTTCATTTCAAGAAGTTCCATCTTTGATATTGGAGTGTATACAAACACTCGTTGCATTTCGCCACCCGCCCCTTGGACTGGGTGGACTTCTCGTAACGGATTCTGTCTGTCTATGTAGAATGGTTTACTTTCTGGGGGTGAGACATGAACAAAATGCGGGTTCAGGAACGTTCTATATTTGTGGCGCTGTTCTAGAATAACACTAATTAAATCGGTACCTAGACCTCTCCATTTGTACTGGAGTAACTCGTTCAGGATATCATGTAACGGACCTGGATCAGAATGTTGACCCTCATACAGAGTAATGAGGTACTGGATCATATACATACCCACCAGTCGTTGCTCGGCTGGGGGCAGTTTCAGAAACATTTGTGCCACTATTTCGTCTGGAAAAGTGGTAGAATCAGTAATCCATCGGACTGCTGATCGGGCTAGTTCTTGTTCATGCATAGTACTTAATTCGCTATAACCGATTCGTGATTTCAGAATGTGATCGGTAGCTTGAAATACTTGTTCTAGAGAACCTTGTTCTGGTGCTGGATGATGAAAAATAGACTTGTGTTCTAGACGTAAATGGCGATCTGGAAATCTGGATTTTCCTACATACGCTATTCTGGCGGGATTCTCGTTTTCCTCTTCAGGATCAGAGATACTTTCTTTCTCGCTTACTTGTGCTGCTTTACGCTGGTCGTGTAACCTTATTATTTCTTTACGGATTTTCTTGTACATACTCTCCATAGCACTAACGGTCTTGTGCTTACCCTCGGCTATATTATCACTCCACCTTGTCAGGATTCTCATTTCGGCGGAATCTTTAGACGGATAATCTTGTTCTCTTATTAGACAATTGATCAGGAACTTTAATATCATGAGCTGGATCTCGGGTTTCCTTTGAGACATAATCTCGCCAATACTTTCTGGATCATCCCCTGTACGGATGAAACGATATATTCTGTCTAGATCTTCTTTCATATTCGGCAAGGTGACTAGATACTCGGTCACTCTCCTTACACGTAAGGAATATAAAACCATATTATATTCGCCTGGAACTGGATCATAGACACATTCGTTAAGGGCTTGCCTGATTTCTGTAACAGACTTATTACTTTTAGGAGTACGCTGTAATGCTTGAGCATGTAATTCGAGTGCTGATAAACGCTTGTGTGGCGGCGGGGTTTGAGGAGGACCTCCTCCTGCGGCCCCTAGACTAGAATCGTCGACTGACATTCTTCGTCCTGGCAAGGTCGGTAATTGTAACGTGGGCTGGACTTGTATGGCGGGCTGGACCGGGGGTACCGTAACAGGTACTCCGGTGTCTGGAGGAGCGGGAAGTGCCTGATTTACAGGGACTGGCGGAGCGCGAACAGGATTTGCATATTCGGGGACTGTGTCGTCCAGATAGGACGAAATAAAAATATCAGCTGCGGTCGGTTTGTGACGTAGCTTGGTCGGAACTAATGGTGGCGGGAAATTACTGGATGCCTCTGGGGTCGCTTTTGGCAAGCCCTCGGCAAGAAGAGGATACATACCCTTAATAAGGGCATGCCTCTGTCTGTCTGACTGTTCGGTTTTGACTCGTTCACCTATCTCGATTAATTCTCTTTCTTGGACTCGTTCTTGGGATTCTCTACTTAACTCTGACTTTCTGACTTCCTTTTCGGTTCTTCTATGAGCTTCCTTACGCCATAACTCGATGGCATCTTTCTGTGACTGTCTGGCTTTCTTTTTCCATAATGCTTCTTCTACTCGCATGATACATTCGGCATCCCATGTACCCGATACGGGCCATCTATACTTTTCTTCTAACTGTTTGGTATACTCTACCCATAAATCTAGATACAGTATGGCGCTTATGCCATGTTTCTGATACATAAAATGACCTGGACTGTCCCTGGGCGGGACAGGAACTGCTTCTTCTAATAAGCCCTTTCTAGTTTTTAACTGACGTAACTTGGAAAAGAGCGGCATTCTAAACTTGAATCGGAACACAATACAATACACGAAAAACAATAACAATTGGGAAAACAATTCAGGCATACCACGACATTGGAAATACATTAAACAATATTATAACATAACAGTTCGAACAGGATACTACCTGAAAATACTGAAAACAGAAACAGAACAGAATTCTCGAGAACGGAACAGACTAGAGTTACTGGATGCACTGCTGTAACAGTACGGAACATACCGGTCCCATAAAGGAACGCATCAAGACCCGTATCCACCTAGGTGAACACTTCGTTTGTGGGCTTGGGTACCACCAACCCACGGACCAGGAGTCAATTTAGACTGACCCTGTCTAGATACTACCCCAGCAATGGTACTCACCGGGCAGCACGGAACGGAAGGCCTTGGACTGGACTGGACTTCTACGACGACGAACTTCGGACTTCAGTTACGGGTGGGCCTCCGGATACCTCGGACCTTGGACTCTCGGCTTGGGCTCTGGTCGGGACTCGCCGCGTTCCTCCACCGTCTCGTTCGGATGCTGGACCGCCTCCTCCGTCTCCTCCGTGGGCCTGAGGGATACTTGAGCAGAAATATCTGCCACTGCGCAGAAGAGTTCCGTCACGACTGCAGAGGGTCAGGGGGTCGGCGTGGCTTCACCGACGCGTGGGGAAAGGGCAAGTCCCTGTTCGGGCGCCATTATGTGGTAAATAAATAAATAATACCCTATTTTTGACTAGACTTATAGCATAACAGATAGCTCAATAAATAAGAGTCAAGATTCGAGGTAGTAGGAGTTTCTGCAGGTTTATTACAGCATAAGGACAGGGACAGGACAACCTGCATAGGATGACCCAGCAGCTGCTGGGGCTAGGTCTGGGATGAGCGCGCTAACTTTTAATAACAATACATCGACTTATATACATAGCGCAAACACATAGTATTACATTGCAGTAGGCGTAGCAGTGGGTGGAGCAGAAGGCGTGACGCGTAACAGTCGCGAAAGATAACAGTAAAAAGAGGTGTAACTGGGAGTATACATAGACATGTGATGCAAACGTAACAGAATATGTCATGAAATGGGCGGAAACATAGGAGGGGGCTACCTAAGGAGCCGGGACCTCTAACCTAATGGTGCGCGAAAACTGGCAATGACGTGTTACTAGGAGAAGCTGGGGGCTACGAACTCTGTGCTAGGAGCAGAGACTAGAGTCTGGAGGGTCGGAGCGACATGTACCTAAACCCTATCTGGTATCTGATGTTTAGGGAACATGTTGATATAAACTAGAAGTCATGAGGGGAAAAGCTAACTTGATTCTAAGACTGGACCATGCATTATTCTACATGTAGTGCGTGATGAAGAATATTAAATGACCAGTAAATGCAGTATTTCTCTAACATGGAGACGAGAAGGCTAGACAATGACGGAAACTATTGATGCAGTTCAGTAACTTAGGAATGCAGAGAAGGAGGACTGAACTGATAGCTGGAACTATAACATACTTTTGGCAGACTCAGAGGCAGAGCCGAGCTGCACCGGGCACTGCGAGGCAGGAAGTAAGTGAAAGGTCGAGGATACAGGTGGGGGCTGTATCGCTCCTTAACGAGGCTTCAGAAGACAGGAGCTGAATCTGTGGTCCGGGCCCTTTTGAGGCCTGGAAACGGGGACTTTATAATGGAATAACGTGCACACTGGGAAACGTGGCAACGTAGCTTTACATAGACCTGATATTCGTAGTATTCACGAGAACTGGAAAATGACATACCAGAGGTGGACACAACTGGAATTGCGTCATTAATCGGACATGGGGAATAACATATGCATATTGGTCATGCACACATAACATATGATGGATGAGGCGTAGGGACACAGAACATGGCAAAATTTACTTTTCCACAAGAGTACCGGCACTTCTCGAGCGTGACGTAATACATTTAATTGAGAGTACTGGCACTTCTCAGAAACAAGCAGGTACTCTGGTATAGAGTACCTTCACCTCTGTTTTTCTGCTGATACGTAGAGGTCCCACCGGTTGCCACTGCCGGGGACCTAGGGATGTGGCCGACGCGGGAAAAGGTGAGGTTGGGAGGCAGTCACGGCCCGTAGAGGGAGTTTCGGTGGGGCGAAGAGGCGGGGCGCGGGAGGGGCAGGGTGGGGGTGCTAAAAACCGGAGTATGGATAATTGAAGGTAAGTAAACCATTTAATTAATAAAACGAATTTCGTAGCGCGCCCTAAGGGGGAGTCATGGTAAGAGCCGTAGTGGGTTCCCCTAAGGGAGAGTCCTGGTAAGAATGTAGTGGGTTCTCCTAAGGTGTAATACGTTTGATGCGAGCCTTCTGAGCGCCTCCCTTCCTCTTCCAGTGCACCATAGCTAGGAAATTATCATATGATTCCCTCTCATCAAGGACACCATCTTCTAATGCAGGGGGTCATTTAACAATCTAAGGCATTTTGGGAAATGTAGACCTCCTTCCCTTCAATTGAATTTTTCAACTTCAGTTCTAGTTTACAGTTGTAGGCAGTTGGCCCCATCCCAGGATGTTTTGAAGGGGGTCGAGGTCCGCCCATCCCAACGGGAGGGGCTCTCAGGATACGAGGAACATACTAGTGGTGTAACTGATCTTAGGACCCTGGTGTAATTTTTCCCGATTCATGCCCTTATGTAGGTATAAAGTATCATTACCTTATATAGTCATAGAAACCATTACCTTATTCACTCGGGGCCTATGCAGACCAAATACGGCATGGTGGCTTCCACTTAGTTTCAAGAATCAACAATGGTTTCTTAGAGAAACCTGCCTTCAGCGGTAGCCAACCCGCCGGTTGACGAGCTGAGTGATGCTGTCTTTGTTCAGGCCGTGAAATCCAGCTCCAGTGTTTCCGGTCCACCTTTGCGGGGGCCTTAGTGAATCAAGTTCCAAAAGGGAGATACAGGACCTCCCTGCTGCTAAACCAAATGTACAGAGTGGATTAAACCCGCAGAGAATCCTGGGATAGACTCTTGGCAGAAATTTACTAAACTTAAGCTACTCCTCACTTACTCCTTTCCTCGTACTAGACTTAGGTTAGGTTCACCGGGGTAGGCGTAATTTAGAGGCTCCGATGGAGTACTTTTGGCATCTGTTATCATGGTATATATTTATGTTGTTTAAACAACGGATGGCTTGGAGACCATATAATGCTTGACAGTAGTACTTTGGAATACGGCTCGTATATACATTCATTGTAATTTGTAACCAGTATTTCTATTATAGCAGTACATTCCCTATGCTTGGGTTAAACAATCTAGTCCCTGCCATTGGGGGGGTCCTGAGTGCCCTACTGTGCCCGGTGGTCCGAATGCGGTCATACTCGGCCATGCGCCCAGCAGGAATGGGACAGGCCCGGGTTGTACATGAGCTTGGCGACTGTGGGGTGCAGCACCATTAGAAGCTGTTTTGGTTTAGCATTAGCGGGACTTGGCCTAGGTGCGTTATGCAGAGGCAGGCTTACCAAACAGCGCGGTGGAATAGGTCTGGCACTGGTCGTCCGACAGTTATATGAGACACATTCGGCTGGAATGGTTGTGACAAGAATGCTGATGATTTGCCAAGGACCATGCTTGACTTTTCTGTTTCTCTCCTGTTCAGTAGAATGCCCGCAAAGGTGGTGTGGGTACTGGGGCACTCGTTCGTGCGTCACGCTACGATGCGACTATGGCAGCAGCGAGTGGTGAAGCCGGTAGGCTGGAATGGGACGGAGTTTCGGTGGCGAGACGGGCGGTCCCGGAGTGCAGGCAAGAGCCTGGAAGGTCTTGGTGAGGCGGCACAAGGGGGAATTGGCCAGGTTGTGCTCAGTGAAGGGCCGCTTGTGTCACGTTCTGCTCCGAATGGTCTCCGGTATGGTGATGTATCACTAGGATGAAGTGCAGTTATCTGCCAGTGTGGGACGGGACAGGTTGTGATCAGTGAAGGGTCGCTTGTGTCACATTCTGCACAGAAGGGTCTCCGGTGAGTGGAAGTTCCACAAGGATAGAGTACAGTTACCAGACAGTGGTACGGAGACCAGGATTAGAGGATTCAGGTCTTTCATTCAGAGCGCGGGTGGGGAAGGTGTCGGACCTGTGGGCCCGGGTCACCTATGTGGCGGTAGAAAGACCTTGGAACAGTAAAATTGACCAACGGAATGGACGGGAGTCCGCCTTGCGTACTCCATAGGCCAGCACTGAGGGGGGAGACGGTAAGCTCTCCGCTGGAAAATATGGCAGACAAGTTATCAGGAGGGAGCGGGGAGCATGCTGGGGGATCCAGGTCCTATAAGAATAGGGCTCCCCAGAGCATTGCAGGAGTTGCGTCGTGCTTGTGACGCAACTCCAGCAATGCACCGCCTTTAGGGCACAGATGCGTCACGCATCTGTGCCGTTTTTGCCCCATGGTGCGCCGCATTGTAAATGCAGCACATCCATGGTGGCGGAGGCATGGCGCACAATAACTAGCGCATCCCTGCTGATATTCAGGGATGCCCCTATTATTGTAAATCTGCCCTGAGATGCATTGTGCTGGACCAGATCCAGTGACACATCCAGGACCTAGAGAAGGACCACACAAACCTGGAACAGTGCAGGACCTAGAGAAAGATGGAAACCAAGGACCAGATACAGGGAGACACCAAGAACCTGGAGGACCAGGGCCAGGTGGAGCAGGATGCCCAGTCCTGGTGGAAAAGGCAGGAGCCTTGGTAAGTAGGAAGGGGTTAGGAAAGGGTTAGACGTAGAAGAATGAGCAGGAATAAGAGGTTGATTATGGCTGGAATGAGAAAGCTCGGGTAGGGGTTGCGGTGGGAAGAGGACCAGGAGGCGATCGATTGGGAGGAGCAGAAGGACCAGGAGGAGGAAGATGATTTGAGGAAGAGGAATAGGAGGCGGAGCAGGAGATGGGAGGGGCCAGTGTGATTCTAGGCCACAGGTGGATCCCTTAGTTACACAGGCCACAGCGCAGGAACTGCTCGTAGTTACCCTTCTCCGGCCACAGACTCTTTGGAAGCCCTCAGACCCTTGGAACCCTAAAGGAGGTCTGTAAACGAGAGCAGTGTCCCCATAACCTTGTCCTGCTTGAGTGCAGAAGCCACAATGGCCTGTGTTACACCCCTGCCCTGAGCACGCGCGTGCCCTGCACCAGGACACCTCACTCTTCGCCCCCAGGGCCCTCCCCGTGACTGTGCTGGTGCGGCCGCCTCTGCTTTACTCCTCAATGTTTGAAATAATTAACACGAGCAATGAACAGTTATATCAATATTAATACGAGCTTTGTTGCTTCACTGGAAACTTGAAAAGGAAGACAAAACCAGTCCTAGGCAGAGCGGTGAACTAGGCCTGCTGGTGCAAAGAGCGACACAAGCCGGTGTGATCTTTCTGGAGGTTTGCCACAGCGCACGACAACGTCTTCATGGCAAACACATGTATATTTCATTGGCTTACTCAATATGTCTTTTTGTGTCCTCGTAAACCACGCATCACAGGCGATAGTAACGCAAACTGGCGAAATGTCCGCATCCTGGCAGGGTCGGGGATGAGTCATGCAAATCAGTTGTTGATTCCTGTCCATGAGTGACCTCCTATCCTTTTCACGCGCGTGTCACTAACTCCTCTCTCCGAGGCTGGGGACCTCTTCGGTGGCTGCTTAAGGGGCCTGTGGTTTGTCACCTCCTGGCTCGAGCTGTTTCACCGGATGTGATCACATTTCCCCTTATGAGGAGTATAACTATGGTTAACTGGGGCACAACAAACATTTGCAAGAGGATGATTTGAAACAGGAAGTAGCTCAGTGGATTTGCAGGCTGATTCTGAAAATGAAGGTGGTTTGAAGCCATTTCTGGTCCCTTCCATTGCACACAGGGGTCACTGATGTGAGAGGCCAGCTTTGTTCTACTCGACATAAAGTGTCACTGTAAATGGCACACTTAACACTGCAATGTTGCATGTAAGTATCCGAAAACATGAACATGTCAAACATGAGCCTGCAGAAAACTTGCAGCTATGTTAGGGTGACCAGGCGTCCCCGTTTTGCCAGGACGGTCCCCAGGGCCGGACTGGGAATTGAAAGCAGCCCTGGCAAATTTTGGCAGACCAGCCCCCGACCGGCACTTCTGGGGGCAGCGGGCGGCCCGTGGGCTGTGGCAGGAGCAACCAAAGCAGGCAGGTCTGCTCACAAATAAATCCACACGTATGCTCCAGGGCACTAGTGCGCTGTGCGCCTGTGCAGTACAGGGCCAGGGACTAAACAAAAATGTATAGGCCAAGGCCCAGGCTTGGCCTTAATTGAGTGTTAACATGCATTTCCACCTCAAATCTCTGTTAACAGATCACTATCTGCTTTCATTTCATTTTGTCTACTCCCATTCTGCTTTTTTGCCTATTTTAATTGGCCACCCAAGGAAGAGGACAAAATATACGGTTTTATTTATCCAGTCCGCATCACTAAACCGCACCAACCTTATGTAACCATTTTAGAATGCTGTTTTTTGTTGACGTCTGATGGAAATCTGAGACCTATCTTGACATCATTTCCTGGACAGCACCTTTATGTCTGCTGTTTTCCAGGGGATGTCAACCATTGTTGTGTCAAATGAGAAGGTTGTGGCGTAACAGCTAGAGTTGCCGACTTTAGAGCTGTGGAACCGGTTCGAGCCTCGGTGTCAGCTCAACATCCTGTGATTCTGGGCAAATCACTTCATCTCCCCGTGTCTACCAAAAATGAATGTTTTTTTTGTAATGTGACTGGTGCTCAAGTAAAGGGCTCCAATACATTCGGGTTGCACATTTTTTTTTTTTAAACAAGTAAATGACTTCCTGCTCTTTCTAAGAATTCCTCTTAGGCAGAAGGATATACGATACCATTTAGAAGCTGATCGTGTCAACAACACGTGCCAAGCAAATTAGATGTTATGATACATTTTAGAGAGTCTGCCAAGTGGATGAATGTCATTCTTTGATTGCAAAACAGGTACACACATCAAAGGACATAAACGTTTTATTCCGAATAGTTTCTCTGCAGTAACATCCGAACCTTTTTTTACATTTATGAAGTGCAGCAGCTGATAAAGAGGGCCGCCTCGCTTATTGTGTCGCTCAGTCGCTGTGCATATTATTGAAAGTATTTGCCCTGTTTAAGGAGCATACCAGACTCAGAAACTCTGAATTAGTAAATAAGCTGCAGGTAGCACAGCACAGCTCGGAAGTAATCAGGGCAGTGGGTGGGGTAACAGCTTTGAATTTGGATGCATGTTCAAGCATCCTGTGATTCTGTGCAAATTACTAAATCTCCCCATGAAAAGCGCTTTCATACCTTCGGGTCGAGTACGCGCTATATAAAACTGCAATAAAGAAAAGAAAATAAAAACACCGCCGCAGCAATCATACCTACTTCCGAGCTATCCTGTCGTTCAGCTCATGTTCTAATATATACAACTCTTCCAGTTTAACTGAAATAAACGGGCATAGTTCTCTTCTGCTCTCGTGCACAGCACCTTGTTCATGATGAAGCCCCTCCACCCCCCCAACCGGCCCTAACTTGAACGCCTGTGTAGGCCCAGATCAGAGCTGTGCATCTGTGTCTGAATGTAATCACACTTTCAACAACACTTGACACGTCCTGAGCTAATGTACGACATTTTCAAGAAATGCAAGATTTGTCAGTTCGCTCATGATTAGGTGCAGAAAGAAAAACTTGGAAAAACGTGGTAACCACAGCTCAATATTTCGGAGCTGAAACTCATGCAGTAGTTCCTTTAGTTTAATCCCGCCCATAGTGCCATTATGAATATATCCAACCACCCACCCCCCCGCCCCCCTTCGCTACACCCTCCAGATTCCGACCCCTTATAGCCCATGTGTTGTCATTTGTTGTCATCTGCCTGCTGGAGACAGGTAAAGGTAATGCTCATGTGATCTGGTTACCTGCCAGGGTCAGGGCAGCCCCAGAGACCGGGGTGCAGGGGTACTCTCAGCAAAGCGCATAGAAAAGAGAACACAGAAATGGGGCGATGCTGCGCCGGCCGGCCTCGTCGTTTTAGCTCTATGTTCACTCTGCACATAACCTGAACAGCATTCTCGATGAAATGGCAACTTAATGTTACAAAGGCAAACAATAAAAACGCGCCGACACACACACGATGTGAAATGATCTCTTCAATAAGCTGCCCCCCATAAATGACAATAGAGCTAATACAAAGAGTGCACGCTTTGCTTCCTATCCCGCTGTGGCCCTCTTGTTTTAAGACTTAAGCTCTGCGCCGCCCGTGGTTGCCTACATGTACTTCGATCCTACTGTTAGTTACCCGCGTTGAACCCATGCTCCTATTGCACGTTCAGCTGTGGTATTGCATGATATTAAGTGATTGCAAATGCAAACAATTTGCAAAAATGCAAATGACACTCACCTGCGGGCGGCGGGCGGCAGACAGTCGGCAGCAGGGACACTGGGACAGGCAGGGGCCTAGAAATAATTAAATTATGGGAACGGACGGTGCCACCGAAAGAGGGCCTCTCTCGTCGTTTGACCTAGTTGAAGTTAGTTTTCTGGAATGCGTGTTACACGCACTTTTTATCGCGCTAGCCCTAATGCGCATGTCACCAACAGCCGCGCCCACCTCATCCACACACCCCTAAGGTGGGTGAACTAAAGAAGACTGAGAGACTGCGCAGACGCGGCGGAGGGTGGAGGCATCTGCACGCTGCCCGCACGCACGACGCACCCCCTAAAATGGCACTCGCAATCCAATACATTATTTCATTAGCAGCAGAGATTGATAACGTTTTCGTGAGGTGAGAGTGAGAGTCACGCAAACGCTCGTGCGCAGCAGAGTACAGTAGTGAAGTCAGTGACTACTGTACTAGTGAGTGTACAAAAAAAAAATCGGCCCCAGCGCCAATTCCGGCCCCCGCCCAAAAAAACGGCCCCAACTCCTGGCAGCCGACCGGGGGATTGCCCGGTGCCCGGCATTGCCAGTCCGGGCCTGACGGTCCCTGTTTTTAACCAGCTGTCCCAGCAAATTTCAAGAAATTTGGCTCATGTCCCCGTTTTTAGAGAGGGTTGACTGAAAATGGTGGGAGGTGTTTTTTATGTTTTACAAAGCAGGGATAGTTAGCAGGTGTGTCAAGAACGCAATTTAATAAACAGGCAAGCTACTGGGCTTAACATTTTTATTTTATGTATGTTCTTACTGCCTGTTATGTAATTCTCTCCTGAGGAGCGCTCTCATCGCTTGAAGTAAAATTGTAGTCCTTCTTCTATTTTTGTGAAATGTCCCGGTTTTTGGCTTTAAAATTCTGGTCACCCTAAGCTATGTGAACATGTCACAACAAGGAACCGAGCCGGAGGAGCAGGTTCCTCAAACAACGAAAGGATAAGGAACCGGCGGTATGAGGAAAGGCCAGTCCGCACCCCAGGAGCGGTGGAGCCGACCCGGGCTCTCCGCTCGCCCTGGGCCATCGGGTGGGCGATCACCCTCAGAAAAGGCCTCGAGCAGCAGGTTTGTGAGGGAGACGGAAGGCAAGAGAAAGAGGGGGTGAGGTGGGGGCGAGGATGAGATGAGGCTAAAAGCAGAGGTCAGAGAGACGGCTCGAGCCCTTCCTTCCCTGTGCGAGGGAAGGGCCCCTTTGACTGAGGCTGGGGTAGTAAATACAGCAATGACCAGGGTTGAAGGGCCCCTCAGGGCTCAGGCACCAATGACAGCCGCGCTTTTGGAGAGAGGGGGAAATGGGGCGAGAGAGGGGGGAATAGGGCGAGAGAGGGGGCAATAGGGCGAGAGAGGGGGGTGAAAGGCCGGGGAAGGGGGCATAAAAAGGCGAAAAAAGGAGGGAGAAGTCAGAGAAGGAAGGATTGTGAGAAGGGACTGTGGAGGAGAGAAAAGGGGGAAGTGTGAAGATGAGTGGGGGTGAAAGAGCAAAGGAAGAGAGGTGGAGAAGAGGCAGGTGGGGGGGACAGGAAGGGGGTGACTCGCTCCTCCCTTCTGTGCCTCTGGTGGCTGAAGTGCTCCGTGTGAAGGATGGGTGACGTCACGTGACCCCTGCTGTCATCTCCGCCGAGGGAGGAGACCCCCGCAGCGCGAGGACTGGAGTCTGAGGTAAGAGGGACGCGCCGTGACGTCGATCATGTATGCTAGTCACGCATAATGAAGAAAAATATATGTGAGTCCCTGACTTGCCATATGATTGGCGGAACCGAGCTTACGCTCTTGAAAGGAAAATACTAATTGCCTTTAGATACAGACCTTAACCACATGAATAATGAATCACCACTAAGCAACATAGAAACAATAATCGAGAAAAACATTTTATGAAAAAGTTAGACAATTTATTTAAAAGGTGATATAATCATCAAACAATTTGTCTTTAAAAGCTTTTTAGTACCACAAGCACAGTCATATCATTACATTTGAAAAACATTTAAAAACCCAAAATCATATCATTACATTTGAAAAACATTTAAAAACATATTTGTTGCAAAAGTTGTCGACGCAGCGTTTCGGTATATCGATAGGACCTTCATCAGGACAAGGTTCTTATCAAATTAGTATTGAGTGGAAGGTACCAAGTTACCTCCACTTTGGTCAATGGTAAATCCAAGCTTTTCTTTTAATGTAGAGCTTAGGACACTATGTAACTTCTTTAATAGTATCCACAACTTCTCAATTGGTTGTGCTCATTTAGAGTCAAGGGAGCCACCGATTTTGAGTAAAAATGGTTAAGAATTAACCCTCTGTTTTAGGGATATCGGCCAATCGTTGCAGCGTATGGTTGGGTGCATTAATGCTTGTGCCGTTTATCCTTCGCCTTTTATGATTTGGCTAGAATTCCCTCCGATATGTATGAAGCCGTGCTCTTAAAGCATCAAGACGGCCTCCCTGCTCCACTTGTAACTCCTTGTTTTCCGGAAAATGTTTTTCAAATGTAATGATATGACTCTGTGCTTGTGGTACTAAAAAGCTTTTAAAGACAAATTGTTTGATGATTATATCACCTTTTAAATAAATTGTATAACTTTTTCATAAAATGTTTTTCTCGATTATTGTTTCTATGTAGTTGATTGCTTAGTGGTGATTCATTATTCATGTGGTTATGGTCTGTATCTAAAGGCAATTAGTATTTTCCTTTCAAGAGCTTAAGCTCGGTTCCGCCAATCATATGGCAAGTCAGGGACTCACATATATTTTTCTTGCTTATTTCTCCTTGTCCCCTATTGGATTCTAAAGGAGACCTCCCTATTCTTTTTGAAGTGAGGCATAATTAATTGGACCAAGCTTCAGGGTCACCCCATAATGATATCACGTTTAGTAAGTATTGCGATATTGGTGAACACGATTCATTATTATTTCAAATATGACAAACCCACGTCTGCTGTTTAATGTATCTTAGTATATTCCTGGAAATAATAAGCGATTATTATTATAGATCGAGCAAGTACAGTTGCTTTGATTTCCGATTGTCTATGAAACTTTGTTACAATGCCTAAGTTCATCACGATTTCTATTTTGGTGTAAGCCTCGAACTACTCACTTTTCATTTCCGACGCAAACGTGGGCCCAGGGCTTTAGGGGATGAAAAAAACCGGGGGTGCCTCAAAGAGGCGTGGCCACTGTAATTAAGGGCGTTGCTTAAAACACATAAGCTAAAAATCTGTGCTTAACATAGTGTGCTGCCCGACTTGTAATTTGCTGTTTCTGTCATTGCATCCAGATATAGGATACAAGTAACATCATACCTACAAGAAGTCAGAACTATTGGCTTTGTCAATGGTTAGTTGCATAAGATAAATAAGCGGAAACTATGATTTGTATATAATCTTGAAATAGTTTCCACTTAAAGCCCTGGTGACACCACGACAATTTTGCTGCTCCTTAGTTTCAAATAGAAGGGAAATCTAGAGAGAAAATTATTCTCTTTAAAGGATTTCTAATCGGCCGTAATCTGTAGTTTACTACTCCCACCCTGCCCCTACCCCGACCCACATCAGCGCCAGCAGCATTCCCACCACGGGCCGCTACTGGCACCAGGGTGTTTTCATTTAAGACTCACAGTCTCATAAAAATGAGCAAGCGCACCGCACACTGAAGTGTGACTTGGCGCTATAGTATTAGCCATCTCTTGATACACACGTCGATCTTGGAAGGATGAAAGGATGAGCTGATGCTTTTTTACCACTTTCTAATGCGCAAGTCTTCAGAACAATATGAGCTATTTTCAGGGCACAAGTCCTAAAAAAGAAGTAGCATCGTTAATCAGTATGCAAGTGACATCACAGTGTGTGACATCATGGTGCATGGGGGTGTGGCTTGGGAGCCGATGGCGGAGGAAGCGTGAGCCTGCAGCTCCGCGCTAGCCCCGCTGATTATCCTGACCAGGGGACCGCTGTGGCCCCCAAATTGGCCCCCGGTGTAGGGGAACGGCAAAGATGCTTGCCCCGGTGGTCTGTGGAGGCTGGCGCCCCCTGGATGCGCTGGGAGCCCTGCTTCGGCCCCCAGCTCGAGATGGGCTGCGAGACAAAATGGCGGCGACCACGGAGCGGGTGGAGCGTCGGAGCTCCGCGGATCCCTATCTGACACGCCTGGGAGTCCGGGAGTGAGACCTGTCTGCTGCGGAGGTGGGGGACAGTTGTGGAGCGGAACCGGCAGCCCGGACGATTTCAGCTGCGGCGCGGTGGCGGCCCACGGCTGCCCCTCTCTTTGAGCGGATCCTGGAGGCGGGGTCGGCCAGCGGCTGGTTGGCGGTGCCTCTGAGCTGAGCCTGGCACCGGACCGGAGTTTCGCCTCCTGCCCGGAGGGGGGACCCAGGAGGCGGCCGGACTGCGGGCGAAAGCTGAGTGGGTGTATGGGAGTGGCGCGGAGGATTGGGAGTGCCTTCCCCCCCTCCTCCATTGTGTTCCTTTTTGTTTCCCCCTTGGCGGCGGCCCTCTGGGGGCTGCTGATGGCAGTGCGGCCCGACAGAGCACTGGGAGACTCACCCGGGTCCAGGCGGGCGCTGAAGTACATTGGGGAACAAGCGGCAGATGGACTGCCCTGCTGCCTGTGTTGAGGCGGCGGCGCTGCAGGAGTTGGACTGTCTTGAGCCGGCAGCCCTTGAACATGGGGAAACCCCGAGGAAGGCAGGGTGGTCCTACTTGGATGGCGCAGAGCCGGATGTGGAGCGGGGACCGCGGGACCCGGACACCATCCCTCATATATCACTCCCGCAACACCAGGTGGACCAGATTCTACAGGCTATAACGGACACTAGAACGGCCCTTCAACAATATATCGCGCAGGTGGCGACGGGCCTGGGGCTCTTGAGGGCTGATCATGCAAAATTATCGGACAGGATGCGACAAACGGAACTTACACTGAAGGACGTGGGGCCTGCACAGCATAAGTTGGACTCCCAGATGGTGGATGTTATGGCCTGGTTGCAGACCTTGGAGAAGAGAGCAGACGATGCGGAAGGCCGCAATAGGAGGAATGACGTCCAAGTAGTGGGCTTGCCGGAACGGATTGAGGGGACTGATATGGTGGCCTATTTGGAGTGCTGGTTTTGGGAGGTGGTCATTCCGGAAGGCCTGTCGCAGTTCTACACACTGGAAAGGGCTCATAGGGTGCCGGCGCGCCCGCCGGATCCGGAATGCCCGCCTCGACCGGTGGTGGCAAGTCTTCTTCACTACAGAGACAGGGATCTGCTCCTTCAAAAGGCCAGGATGTCTGGCCCCTATACTGTAGACAATAGCAACATCACGCTGTTTCCGGATTACACGCTTGAGGTGCAGCGAGCTAGGGCTTCCTTTTTTGAGGTCAAGAGGGCACTATGTGACGAAGGCTTGCAATATTCTCTGATGTTCCTGGCTCGGATGCGGATTGCCCTGGATGGCAAAACACCCTTTTGCAATACTCATGAGGAAGCCTTGTCCTGGCTGGAGGAGTATAAGGCTGGCAAGGGTGAGGCTGGGTTACCATCGCGGTGACCGGTGCTGGAGGAATGACTTCGCAGATCCCACCGTAACCGGAGACGACGCTCGGTGCCTGGGGGCCCTTCACTGTCCCAGACGGAAGCGGAGCGACTGGCAGCGCCACAGGCGGTGGCAGTAATTGCTGTAGCGGAGGCATCCTCCCGGGGGTTGGCTGCAGGGTCTGAAGAGGAGGCTGATGGGACTGAAACTGAGCTGTCGGAGTCTGGCAGCCAGATCCTTCCTAAGGTGACACCGGGTACGGCAGATGACATGGTGGACGCTCCATGAAGATGGGGTAGTTCCAAGACTCTGGACCTTCTATGGTGGTAGCTATTGATTTGTACTTCCTGGAATGTTGGGGGGCGGACGGCTGGGGTCTGGGGTGCCTGGGGCTCTGGGGGGCTGGGGGCAGCCTGGCCACCAGTGGAACTGTTAATCATTGATAGGGGAGCAATGCCGCTTTCACCGCTGGGGGCTTGGTTGCTGCTGAGGGGCTGGAGCCGGAGGACTTGGTTGACTGTTGTTGTTTGTTAGGCTCTAACTCACCCCCGCCGGATGGTCCACAATTAGTACACCTTGACATTTTGTTGGGGCATTTGTTGGGATCAGTTTGGATGGGATTCACCATGATAGTGCCAGTTCAGGGGAGGGTTGGATGTGTCTGGGAGGGGGGACTGGGGGAGTTGGGGATGTGGGGAGAATTAGTTTGGGGATGGTACTCACCGGCGTGCCTTGGAGTGAACAGCGATTCATTGTGCTTTTACATATTGACTATGGGGCCATTACCTGATGTTGCATGTATGACTTGGAATGTGAGGGGCTTACACTCGATGCGGCGTCGACATAAGGTCCACTCCTACTTGGTACGCAGGGGCGCGCAGATAGTATTCCTGCAGGAGACGCATCTGACTAGGGCTGATGGGATGGTGTTGCAGCGTAGATGGCGTGGGCAGCTTTATTATACTACCTATTCGGCCTTTGCCAGGGGAGCGCTGATTTGGATTAGGGCCGGGGTTCCTTTGCAGATGACTGAACAAATGGTTGATCCTGAGGGCCGGTATGTGGTGGTTGCAGGACACCTACACGGGCGGGACTTGACCCTCTGCAGCATTTATGCTCCCAACGTGGAGCAGGCGACCTTTTTCACTCATATGTCTGAAATACTGGCAGTTTATTTCACGAACCCGGTAATAATGGAGGGAGATTTCAACTCCATAACGGATGTGACCAAGGATAGGTCCCACCCCTCGCTGCCTGATGCCCCCATTCATAGGCTTTCAAAGGTCAGAGCACAGTGGCAGGATAGTTGAGGGTTAATAGACATATGGCGGACGCAACACCCAGATGAACCTGATTACTCTTACTTTTCAGAATTGCACGAGTTACATGTGAGGCTTGACGCAATGTTGTGTAGTTCCGGCCTGGCTACTATGGTGATACAAAGTGAATACCTGGCGCACACTATGTCCGATCATAACCCGCTATTGGTGAGTTTCTGCTGGGCCCAGGAGCGTCCGGCTGTGCCGACCTGGCGACTGCGTCCGGAGATGCTTGAAGACCCGGTCTTCCGCACTGAGCTGTAAACGGGAATAGAACATTATTTTGCCGACAATGAGGGTACAGCCACGACAACTGCCCTGGAATGGGATGCCTTTAAAGTGGTGATCTGAGGCTTGTGTATTACCAAATGATTGGGTGTACGGAAGTTGCTGTTGCAGGAAATCAACACTGCGGAACAGACACTAAGAGAGGCAGAGAGAGCGCACTCAACTAACCATGAGGCCCAGGACTTAGTGCTGAGATCAAAGGAGGCCGTGGCGGTAGTCGTAGAACGCTTGAGGTGTTTTGACCATAGGGCTTACCTAGCTAGGGCGCATGCCGAGAGAGATAAGGTAGGTACCTTATTGGCTTGGTTGGCTGACCCCCTCCCCGTGGCGCTCCCATTTTAGCGTTGAACTCCCCGACGGGTCAAACGGACTATACTCAGTGTCAGATTAACATCCACTTTCGCAACTATTACGCAGATCTGTATGATAGCAAGCTGCAGACCGGTGAGGTAGACGTCCAAGCTTTTTTGGAAGATTTGGAACATCCTGCACTGGATGCAGAACAAGCTGATTCCCTTGGCCAAGAAATCACACTATCTGAAATTAGAAGCGCTATCAAGCATATGGCGCAAAACAAAACTCCGGGAATTGATGGCCTGCCCATTGAGTTTTATGCGGAGCTTCTTGCCCCTAGGTTATTATTGGTCTTTAAAGAAGCTAGAGAACTAGGGATATTGACGACCTCGACTAGGGAAGCTATCATCATTCCCCTATTGAAACCAGGGAAAGCCTCAACAGACCCTGCTGCATATCGCCCATTGTCTATGCTCAATTCTGATTACAAGATTCTGAGTCGCGTGTTGGCTACCCAACTCCTTCCGTACATGGTGCGTCTGGTTCATCCTGATCAGGTGGGCTTTATCCCTACTCGCAATAATGCAGGCAGTGTGCACCGACTGATATGCATATTGGGAGGGGACCACGATGGGGACCCAATGGCAGCAGTCCTATATGTGGATATTGCAAAAGCGTTTGACAGTTTGGAATGGCCCTATTTATTTTTTGTTATGAGAGCTTTCGGGCTTGGGGAAGGTTATGTTCGCTGGACCGAAATATTGTATTCCTCGGCGTGCGCGAGAGTGAAAGTGGGGACGGTGGTTTCCTCCTCCTACCCAGTGGGCAGAGGCCCACGACAGGGGTGCCCGCTTTCCCCGTTGTTGTTTGCTCTGGCCACAGAGCCGTTGGCTGTCAGGGCTAGATTGGGGAGGGCATTCCAAGGTTTACAACTCCGGGGTCAGACGTATTTCATATCGTTATATGCGGATAATCTCCTACTGTTTTTAAAAGACGCGAGTAAAGGCTTAGAAGGGGCTTGAGCACTGCTCCATAGGTTCGGGGACGTCTCTGGACTCAGAGTCAACTGAGCAAAAACTTGTGTTTTCCCGTTTAATCCGGCATGTGGCCCGCCTGCAGCGGCGCAGGGTATCGTGTGGGGCCTCACTGTCTTCCTTATTTAGGGACACATATTTATCATACTCAGGAAAACCTACTAGATGGCAATATCGGTCGGGCGATGCGAGGCCTCAAGAATACCATGCAGTTCTGGGGGACACTGCCTTTATCAGTGGCAGGTCGTGTGGCCCTGTTAAAAATGGTAGCACTTCCCGGCTACTTTATTATTTTCGAACGTTGCCGGTGTGGATACCCGCCTCCTTATTTCGAAAGCTCTGGTCTATGGTAGGTGGCTTTATTTGGGGTGGTGGAAGACGGAGAGTAGCACTTGACACATTAACGCACTCGAGAGAAGAAGGGGGTCTTGTGGTCCCTGACTTCGAATTATATTATCTAGCTGCACAGTTTCAGGTGCTTACTCAAGCGGTGGCGATGGAATTCAGGGGCCCTGAAAGAGACGATGAACCGGAGGTACTATGGCAAGTGCTATCGTTTATTATACTCCAGCAGAAATTGTGCGTAAATTCGCTGTCCATAGAGGAACGCACTCTGCAGCTTTGCTGGAAACGCTATTTTGGTAAAATCAAGGTGCGGAGCCCCTATGCCCCGGAAATACCCATAGGTATGTGTACCGCCCTGCCACACGGTGGGGACTGGCTGGCCCTTGCGGAGTGGGAGTCCCTCGGACTACAGGTAGTGGGCGACTTGTATGAGGGTGGCACGTTGCTACCCTATCGCGAGTTGCAGGAGAGATTCGGGCTCCCACACGGTCACTACTTACTCCATTCAGCCCTGACGGCGGCGGTGTAGAAGTAATGGGGCGAGGGCCTTTCGGAACCACCGGTAAGCACGGCGTGCCAATATGTGGTGATGGCAGCGGGCACTTACAAGGCCGTCACCTGTTTATATAGGCGCATGCTTGGGGAGGGATCGCAGCCTCTACAGAAGCTGCGTGACCAGTTGACAACAGACATTGGTATATACATACCGGACGCGGCTTGGTCACAGTTCGTTAAGAGGGCATGGACGAGTACCAGAAATGCCAGATTTCAATTGGTTCATTTCTTCATATTGCATAGGGCCTACCTCACCCCGGCGAGGATCAACCAATACTTTCATGTAGACACAGCGCAGTGATCTCGTTGTAGGCTTGCGGGTGCGGGCCTACTCCATATGTTGTGGGACTGCCCGCAATTGGGCACATACTGGGAAGATATGGAACTACTATGCAGTGTCACGGAACGGCAGATTACACTGGATAAGGGTGCTTGCCTATTGCATTGGTTCCCCCATACCATTAAGACCAAAATAACGAGTAAATTCCAAGATCTGGGGCTGGTGTTGGCCAAAAGAGAAATCACACACCATTGGAAGGCTGCACGGGGGCCGAGTTTTGCTAGATGGAAGGCCATAATGCTTACGTGGGCGGGGAGTGAGAGTGTGATTCACCTGCAACAGGCCCAGAGGTCCCACATTGAGAAAGCGTTAGAGGCCGCCCGGGCGTGGGAAGCCCTAGTTACGGAATTGAAGGCTACTGATGCGGACTCTGGGTCGGATCTGATGGTGCACTCAGGGAGTGGGCCTTCACAGATCACTGCAACAACATAAGGAATGAAATGTACGAGTGTGCCCCCTTCCCTAGCATAGTCATGATCGTCTATGGTAATTGTATGTATAATACCCTGAACAGTCATCTAACTACAAATGGTTCTGAGATAAGTTACGCTGTAGTGGGCGCACGCCGGTGAGAGGGGGTGGGTGAGGGAGGGCTGTAGGGGGGAAGAGTAGTTGCATTAATATTGTATAGTTCTACAGCACATGTATATATAAGCTGCAACTGGCTGCACTATTAGTAATGTGAGGATGTTGGGACTACCCAAATGTTCTTAGACAACTGTTTAGTATTTATCCTGACCTCGTACATCGACTGTATCATTGCATGCCATGTGGCTTTATGGTTATTTCAATTGAGACAGTAGCGCTTGTTTGATAATACTCAACTACTGGGTGTGTTGATGATGGTTGAAAATCAATAAACAGATAAAAAAAAAAAATCATGGCGCATGACATTGCGGCGCGTGAGGTGTGTGACATCACAGCATGGGACATCACAGGAAGTGGCATCACAAGAAGTGACGTCAGATCTTAAGTCCTCACATATATGTTTATCAGGTGTCTCATGAGTACATTTGAGCACATTTCGAGTATACTTGCAAACCCTCCTGATTTAGGTTGAAGATTCACACTTTTGTACCTTACACATAAAACAATGTTGCCTATTGTCAGCGTAAAGCTTCCTCTACCCTTAGTGCATTAAAATAAATAGTGATATTTAAATTATTACAATGCCTCCTCAGGGGTAGTAAGCTCTATATAAATATTATTTATTTTGTGCAAATACTTGGAAATACCAACACATCTGATCAGGGTCGGACTGGCCATCAGGCATTTCCCCGCTGGGCTGCCAGGGTGGGGACCGGTTTCGGACCCATGGGGTGGTCATTTATTACCGGGGGTCGGCAATATCGGCTCCCTGTAACGAAATCGACCAAAACCGGCCCTCGCACACAGCTCGGCTGCACCCACCCCTCCCTCCAGGGGGGCCCGGCCGAGAAGTTTGTCAGGGCTGGTATCGGTTCCCAGTCCGGCCTAGCATCTGATGTTCTTACAGTGCATGCATATCTCTTAAACAGAGCCTGAACAAAGTGAAAAGCGGCCTCTCTTAAGTATGTGCTAACAAGGTGTGAGCCTTTGTTTCCCCTCTGCTGCATTTGCTTCTAGATGTGAGGCTCCTGACTGCTGCCATTCAGGAGACTCGAACAAAAGGAGGCCTGATGACCCCTCAGATTCAGCCTTTGTTATGGGCCCAGCGGGAGTTAAAAATAAGAGAGCCTCATCCCATCCCCGCCTGCACATCCCCACCTGCATGTTGTTGCGGATTGAAAGCAGATAACAACGTGCAGGCACAGCTGAAAGTGTCCCGGTGTTTGGAAATTATACCGGGACGAATTCAGCATCTTTTTCAGTGGGGTCCAACTTCTTGGTAGGGTGGACGGTGTCCACCCACTTTTTACCTGCGTGTTCCCCTGTCTCGTGCCCTGGCTTTTTTATGATGACCTCATAACCAGAAATAGGCCGAGTTGGGATATTTGGGTAAAACGTGCACCCGAGGAGTAAAACTACGACAGTACCTGGTGTGGTGTATGTTGGTGCCTGAAGTACTCCAGAGGTCAGTTTAGAGGTGGGTGATGCAACACATGAAAAGGGAGAACTGAGCCACAGCCAGGTCAAGTGTTTGGCTTGGCACTATGAGCCAGTGAACGAGCCGGGTAATGGACATGTTTGGAGCCTACATCAAGCCACAAATATGTAAATGTATGATAAAGGGACTGATTATGACTTTGGTGGTCTGGGAGTGGGCTGCCACGCCAGAGCCCCACTCCCAGACCGCCAAAGTCAACCGCTGCCCGCCCGCAAGATTACCAGTTTCCTCATTGTCTGGTGGGATGGCAGTGCAGTGGTCCCATTGCGGTGCCTGTTGAAAAGGCATGCAATGGAAGCGCCCAAGGCTGTTCCTGCACGGCATGAACTGGGCAGTTCATGCCATGCAGGAAATGGGGTGCATGCAGACTGGGCACAACAAGTGCCCCTCTGTATGAATCCCCTTGCACAGGGACAACAGGGCCCCCTTTGTTTACCCACCATAAGCATTTTTATGATGGGCTCACTGCCATGAAAAGGCTGGCGTTGGGGAAGCTCGTAATGTGCATGGCGGTGCTGCAGTGGCAATGCCATGCATATTTCTTCCCCAGACCACTGCGCCACTGCCAGGGTTCGCAGATCCCTGGCAGTTGCGGCAGTCCCAAAGCACTCAGACCGTCGTACTCATAATGCGGCGGTCGGATCGTTAGTATGGCAGTCGCTGTCCTCCACAGCACCTCAAAAATGGGTTCACCAAACTCGTAATCAGTCCCTTAGTCTCATCAAAGTTCGAAGTGTACTTCTTTAGCTTGCAGAAGCATTTTACCTAAGAATGTCATATTATATCACTGCATCAAGAGGCATTAATTAACAGTTTCTAACATGAACTTAGAAACAATCCTGTCCCCCCCAGGCCCGCGTACTGACTGCAATCCACTAGTGATCTGAGAGTCAAGCCAGTTCTTGTGCACCAGACCTGAGAGATGTGAGGGGAGGAAGAGTGGCTATCACGTCCAGGAAGTGTGGTGAGGCAGTGGGGCATGCATTCCAAGCAATGGGGATGGAGCTATCTTTATAGCCAATATGAGGGAAAGAAGTGACAGACTGCAGTTTACGCATATTGAACAAACCATATCTAATTTTGACGGACAGATTGGAGTCTATGATTTCCATTAGATTCCTCACTTGGGCTGGGTTGCTTGGCTGTGGGCCTGGTTGCTGAGGCCATATTGTTCATGGATGGTGTTTGATCTTTGTGCCACATATAATTGTTTTGATTTGTGTAAAATGTATTTTCTGTTGTTAGACATCATCAATCATTTGACCACTTGACGCATTGTGCAATTGGGTATGACTCAAACGCAGGTGAGTTTTTATACTCAAGTATGATTTGTGTATTATCCGCAGAACAGTAACAGTGGAGAGTGAAGAGGGAAAAGGAGGTAAGATCCGTTAGAGAGCTAAGATAAATGTTAAAGAGGTGGTAACGCCGATTGGGACATTAGTTCTGTTCTAAATACAGCTGACCCGAAGGGAGGAGGTGAGATAATTTTCTGTCTGATAGAAGAGATTCAATCTGCTTCAGTTCGCTCTCTGCTCTGGTGTTGTTGAGTCTCTGTAGAAGCTTGGGATTGTGAACAGTGTCAAAGGCAGGGGAGAGGTTAAGTAATAGTGTGCTGGAACTCCATTTTTTAGTCAACTCTAGTTTAACAAGCATTTGCAATGCAATAGGTCTCGCATTAGGAAAGTGTGAGCTATTGGTATTGTAAATGACACCTTTTTTTAAATATGTGTTGGCTTTGAAAATATATAAATTAATAGCATTGTTATTCACAAAGCCAATAGCTTACACTTTCCTAATGGGAGTCCTATTGGCTACGGCAATGCTTGTTGGTAGCAAGCAAGGACAGTGCTGTTGCGGTGCTGAGTGATGATGTGGTTGGGCTGAGTAATGTGGTGGTGTATTAGAGTGATGTGGTGGTCTATTAGAATGATGTGGTGTCCCAGAGTGATGTCGTGGTGCCCCCGAGTGATGTTGTGGTGTCCCCGAGTGATGTGGTGGTGTCCCTAGAGTGATGTGGTGGTGTTCCTAGAGTGATGTGGTGGTGTTCCCAGAGTGATGTGGTGGTGTCCCCGAGTGATGTTGTGGTGTCCCCGAGTGATGTGGTGGTGTCCCAGAGTGATATGGTGGTGTCCCCGAGTGATGTGGTGATGTCCCCGAGTGATGTGGTGGTGTCCCCGAGTGATGTGGTGGTGCCCTTGAGTGGTGCCCCTGAGTGATGTGGTGGTGCCCCTGAGTGATGTGGTGGGGTCCCTGAGTGATGTGGTGGTGTTCCTGAGTGATGTGGTGGTGTCCCCGAGTGATGTGATGGTGTTCCTGAGTGATGTGGTTGTGTTCCTGAGTGATGTGGTGGTGTTCCCTGAGTGATGTGATGGTGTTCCCTGAGTGATGTGATGGTGACCCAGAGTGATGTGGTGGTGTCCCTGAGTGATGTGGTGGTGTCCCCGAGTGATGTGGTGGTGTTCCTGAGTGATGTTGTGGTGTTCCTGAGTGATGTGGTGGTGTTCCTGAGTGACGTGGTGGTGTCCCCGAGTGATGTGGTGGTGCACCTGAGTGGTGCCCCTGAGTGGTGCCCCCGAGTGATGTGGTGGTGCCCCTGAGTGATGTGGTGGTGTCCCTGAGTGATGTGGTGGTGTTCCCGAGTGATCTGGTGATGTCCCCGAGTGATGTGGTGGTGTCCCTGAGTTACATGGTGGTGTCCCCGAGTGACGTGGTGGTGTCCCCGAGTGATGTGGTGGTGTTCCTGAGTGATGGAGGGTGAAGTTGGAGGGTGGAGTTGAAGGGTGGAGTTGAAGGGTGGAGTTGAAGGGTGGAGTTGGAGGGTGGAGTTGGAGGGTGGAGTTGGAGTTGTAGGGTGGAGTTGGAGGGTGGAGTTGGAGTTGGAGGGTGGAGTTGGAGGGTGGTGGAGTTGGAGGGTGGAGTTGGAGGGTGGAGTTGGAGGGTGGAGTTGGAGGGTGGATTTGGAGGGTGGAGTCGGAGGGTGGATTTGGAGGGTGGATTTGGAGGGTGGAGTTGGAGGGTGGAGTTGGAAGGTGAAGTTGGAGGGTGGAGTCGGAGGGTGGAAATGGAGTTGGAGGGTGGAGTTGGAGTTGGAGGGTGGAGTTGGAGTTGGAGGGTGGAGTTGGAGGGTGGAGTTGGAGTTGTAGGGTGGAGTTGGACTTGGAGTTGTAGGGTGGAGTTGGAGTTGGAGGTTGGAGTTGGATGGTGGAGTTGGATGGTGGAGTTGGAGGGTGGAGTTGGAGGGTGGAGTTGAATGGTGGAGTTGGAGAGTGGAGTTGGAGGATGTAGTTGGAGGATGGAGTTGGAGGATGGAGTTGGAGTGTGGAGTTGGAGTTGGAGGGTGGAGTTGCAGGGTGGGGTTTGAGGGTAGAGTTGGAGGGTGGAGTTTCAGGGTGGAGTTGGAGGGTGGAGTTGGAGGGTAGAGTTGGAGTTGGAGGGTGGAGTTGGAGTTGGAGGCTGGAGGTGGAGTTGGAGGGTGGAGTTGGACTTGGAGTTGGAGGGTAGAGTTGGAGTTGGATGGTGGAGTTGGACGGTGGAGTTGGAGGGTGGAGTTGAATGGTGGAGTTGGAGTTGGAGGGTGGAGTTGGAGTTGGATGGTGGAGTTGGAGGGTGGAGTTGGAGGGTGGATTTGAATGGTGGAGTTGGAGTTGGAGGGTGGAGTTGGACTTGGAGTTGGAGGGTGGAGTTGGAGTTGGATGGTGGAGTTGGAGAGTGGAGTTGGAGGATGGAGTTGGAAGGTGGAGTTGCAGGGTGGAGTTTGAGTGTGGAGTTAGAGGGTGGAGTTGGAGTTGGAGTTGGAGGGTGGAGTTGGAGGGTGGAGTTGGAGTGTGGAGATGGAGGGTGGAGTTGCAGGGTGGAGTTGGAGGGTGGAGTTAGAGGGTGGAGTTGGAGTTGGAGGGTGGAGTTGGAGTTGGAGGGTGGAGTTGGAGTTGGAGGGTGGAGTTGGAGGGTGGAGTTGGAGTTGGAGGGTGGAGTTGGAGGGTGGAGTTGGAGGGTGGAGTTGGAGTTGGAGGGTGGAGTTGGAGGGTGGAGTTGGAGTTGGAGGGTGGAGTTGGAGTTGGAGGGTGGAGTTGGATGGTGGAGTTGGAGTCGGAGGGTGGAGTTGGAGGGTGGAGTTGGATTTGGGTGGGTGGAGTTGGAGGGTGGAGGTGGAGTTGGAGGCTGGAGTTGGAGGCTGGAGTTGGAGGCTGGAGTTGGAGTTGGAGGGTGGAGTTGGAGTTGGAGGGTGGAGTTGGAGGGTGGAGTTGGAGTGTGGAGTTGGAGGCTGGAGTTGGATTTGGATGGTGGAGTTGGAGTTGGAGGGTGGAGTTGGAGGGTGGAGTTGGAGTGTGGAGTTGGAGTTGTTTCAGGTAGCCCTAGTACTCCGAAGTTGAGGTCTGTGTTTAGCGACAGTATTACTGTAGACAGCAGCGACAGGTGCCCATGTACCAATGTTATAATGCATAATATACAGATAAGTAGTTACAGAAACACGCTCTAGTGTAAGCGCCTCTGTAAGCGTAAAAGCGTAATGGAACTTGGAAGCTTTTGAAAAGTCATAGAAGCTGTGATGTGTGAAGCAAATAGTAGCGCCTTGGGTGCTATACAAATGACGACAGAAGAACAACATCTACTAGCGCATTATATGGAGTACGTTTTTATTACACAAAGCGAAAGACAGCTGTGGGTTAAAAAGTGAGCATGAATGTATTATAGAACCTAAAGCTAATCTAAGCACTCTGCGAAGATGTATAGTGAAATAGGCCACGAAAGTCAAGTGAGACTGAACATGGCCTAAGAATTGTGAGAAACTGTATTTTTACACAGGGTGTTTGATACTTTAATGCAGTGAGTGAATATCGGCGCAGCAATAGTGAAGCAGCCCAGAGGCATAGTGCGCCTTGCGTGGCAGTATGGAAGTTAGAAGAAGCATTGGCATTAGAGAAGTAGCATGGCTGCTAGTGTGTCCGTGAGCTGTCAGTGCCATGTGGCTTTTCAAACAGTCATGTTTGCCACTGCTTATGCCCCTTGTTACTTGCCATGATTGTATATAATGTGGACAGCATGGAGCCGGAAGTGCTCTCAGCAACGTTGTAAGTAATATTCATATTGTTGCTGGTAGCAAATGAAAGGTAGGGGTAGGAAGATGTTATTTTAATACAGTAACTACTATGTTTTTCCTAACTGTTTCCGCCTTTGCATTAGCTTTGACCAAAGTAAATGTAAACAGATTAGGCCGATTGGTATGTGGCCACCATAAATATAAAGCTTTGCGTCCAGCACTATGTAAAACCATATACACTGCAAAAGGTATGCATTTTAGTGGTGTGCAGGATAATAAAAAAGCGCGCCTACGGTATGCGCTGTATTTAAACCAAAGTGGCCAAAACAATTTGCAAATGCTATAATTCATCCGCGCTATATAAATGTTGTGGTTGCTATTATCAAAGTTAAAGACATTAGAGAAAAGACGTGCTGTTATAAATATAAAGCTTAATGTGCAGTGCAGTTACGTGGTCACGGTAGCCTACGAACGACGTAAACCAGCAGACTAAACACTGTGAATGAAATAAAGGCAGACAACACCAAAAGAGAGTATACATAATGTTTGTAATGTGCGCCTGCTTTACACCTAATTACACGAATTTAGCAGCAATCACAACAATTAGAGAAGAAGCTACACAACAGAGTAAAGAGAGGGCAGACAAAGTGTTTGTAATGCGCAGTTCATTCGCACCTTAGTAGACAGAAATGTTAGGATGGCACTGTGAAGTGAATGCATAGAACACAACAAAGAGTATGCAGACACGATGCTTATCACCATTGCGGCCATACGACTTAGTAATTCAGAGTGGGCTGTTAGATGTTAGACATAGAAGTGAATAGAGAATGCTTGCAAGTAAACAAACTAAACAAACGGTAGACAATCTGTTTGTGACGGGAGCTTGCTTTGCATGTAAGTAAATGGGCATGGCAGAAAACAAATAGTGTGAATGTAAAGTAAGTCACCAACGTACAAAATAAGCTGGACAGCCTGTTTGTGACAAGACCTTGCTCTGTCTATTAGTACAGTTTGTAATGCGCGCGTGGTCTGTTTGTGCAAAAATGGAGATTTTAGCCAAATAAAGAATGTGAGCTAAATCTTAATAGCAGTGTAAACACAGGGCACACAAGATTGTTATCAATATTGCCTCCACGTGATTCACTAACTCACAGTGTGTTGCCAGTAAGTAGACATGCAACCTAGCAGTAAAAAAGACTTAAAAAAACAAGCAATCCATGTCTGTGAAGTAATAAAAAGGATGGTTATCGCTGGAGCCTGGCAATATCTGTTGTTTCTGATGTCAGTTTGCTTCCCCCTAAAAATAAATGCTAAGCAATGTTGAGTATCTTACACAAACCCATATGCTATTCTTGTAAACAACAAACTGCGTGATAACGTGTGCCAAAAAACGTCTGAAAATCTGCCCAAGTACGCAACATCAGAAAAAGTATGAAAAACTATGCGCCCTGCTATTAATATAAAGCTTGGGCTGCAGCGCAGTTATGTGCTCACGGTATCCTAAAAAAATCAAAAACTGTAAAAACAGCATGCTCTGTTGCTATCAAATAATTGTAAAGACGTACATTGTAAAGCCCTTCGCTCTCAAACTAAAACAAGCTCTCGGCATTGCTGTGGCGGGGGGTGGGGGCGGGGGAGCGGGAGCGCATTCCTTTAAAGTCTGATGCGAGGCACAGACAAATGGTGGTGCGCGATGTGCACATTGGGGGCGGGGGAGCGGCAGCCTTTGAAGTCTGATGCGAGGCACAAACAAATGGTGGTGTGACGTGGCTGGCGATGGCGTGCACGTGCATACTCACATGAACTGGACACGATCCGCAAGTTTGGTAGAGTTTTTGAACTGCCTACTATACTCTCGCCTATCTATCACTGCGGGAAAGAATAGTCGAGACCTAAAAATCAACCTAGATGGAAATCACTGCTGTTTCTGTGCCGCGGCCATGCATCGTCTGTTTTGGTGATCCCTGGGAGGGTTCTTTTCTTAGATGAATGTAGATGTTTGTTTTGAGGCAGACTGTTCAATCTTTCTCATTTTTTGTCTGTTATTAGCCATAAACTAGAATAATCTCTTTTCCAGGCCCGTTATAGGTAAGATTTTGTGTAAGGCATTTAGAGTTACTGTGTGAAGATACTTGTACTGTGAACAGTTTTGACAGGATTGGCTGCAGAACTATTCATGAGGACAGGGTCTGCGGTGCTTCTACTGGCCTACAAGTGTTTGCTGCACTCATGAAGTCTCCTGTGGTTAGACCGTTATGGGTGAGCAACTGTAATTGTTTTCATTTTCTATCTGATGAAGCAACTTTGTCCTGCAATTGTGGTTGAGCAGCGAGAAGGGAAGTAGAAAGACTAAAACTGGTGTGAAGAAGTAATTCAAAAGCCAGCAGTCAGAGGCCTTCTGTGTGTGCTGCCAAGAAATCAGGATGTTCTAAGGTGCTGTGATGTACAATATTCTTGCTAGTTTTTTCTTCAGAAAAAAAGGAAGCTTGTTTTTTTATCCACCTAAGAACTCTTGTCAGTGTGTCACTCTTTATCTGATTCAGGCTCCCAGCAATGGGACACTTCGTGAGAAGTAGGAGTGTGCTCTACAAATGGTATTATTATTAATAACCTTCATTTCCTCTGAACTGTTCTAGTGGGGCTGTTTGTGACCTACAGAGCCCTGCACAGCTCTCCCCATATGTCCCAGGATAAGAACTCCTGGTCACTCTCAGCTCTCCAGGGAGAAGGCAGGTCTCCCTGAGACAAGGCAGACATCAGGCATCAGGTCTTAGCTTTACTGGCTCCAGTCAGCTTTCTTCACTGCCTCCTTCCGGGTTGTTCTTCAGAAGAAAAGAAAATGAAACAACCGCGCTGCTCACCATTGACTGGGTGCTGTACTCTACTGTACTGTGTGCAAGGCACAATTCATGCACGTGTGCACTGCGTAAACACGAGCAATGATCGAAAATAATGTATATTTAGACCAGTGATTAGACTTTCAGACACAAATATGCAATTGTTTGGTAAGCGTTTGGTAAGCACAAAACATCAGATTTACAGGAGTCACGTAAACATATATGGAGTGAAAATACCATGAGAAAAAAACAAATTAATTTAGGAATCATAAAATATTGTCTAAACATGCTTTTGAAAAGGGAATGTGCCCTTCAAGGTGTCCAGTCGTGTTTCCCGGTCTGGACTGGGAGTTTCTTGTATCTCGGTTTTTGATTTTGGCCCTATGCTCACGCTAATCTAGTAGAGAATGTGCACGGAGGCCGATGCCTGTCCCTTGGCATGAATGGGACCCTGGATCTATCCTGTGACCTGAAGGGTGCACACGTTTGCCCTCGTTTGCTGACAGTGGACTGCCGTCCCTGTCACAGGTTTAGAAAGTAGAGCTGTGATGGCGGCATACTGCATTTATTTTTTAAGCCGCTCGCAGTGAGGTTTCTTGCCTGTCATTGTTCCTTGACGCTACAGGAGTAGCTTGCTGTCTGTTCTTTGCTCCAGCCCCTGGTGAAGAGGAGTAACACCATCTGCGTGGCCGCAGAGGAGGCGCGAGGCGCGGCTCCGGGACTGCGAGGCTCAGCGCTCAGCTCCATCAGCTGTTGCCTCTTCCCGTGTGAGCCGCGCCCCCTCCCAGTGCCCGCCCCCACCGAACTGCTCATAACCTATCGCGGCCCCGCTACGCGGGTGCCGCTCGCAGTGAGGTTTCTTGCCTGTCATTGTTCCTTGACGCTACAGGAGTAGCTTGCTGTCTGTTCTTTGCTCCAGCCCCTGGTGAAGAGGAGTAACACCATCTGCGTGGCCGCAGAGGAGGCGCGAGGCGCGGCTCCGGGACTGCGAGGCTCAGCGCTCAGCTCCATCAGCTGTTGCCTCTTCCCGTGTGAGCCGCGCCCCCTCCCAGTGCCGGCCCCACCAAACTGCTCATAACCTCTCGCGGCCCCGCTACGCGGGTGCCGCTCGCAGTGAGGTTTCTTGCCTGTCATTGTTCCTTGACGCTACAGGAGTAGCTTGCTGTCTGTTCTTTGCTCCAGCCCCTGGTGAAGAGGAGTAACACCATCTGCGTGGCCGCAGAGGAGGCGCGAGGCGCGGCTCCGGGACTGCGAGGCTCAGCGCTCAGCTCCATCAGCTGTTGCCTCTTCCCGTGTGAGCCGCGCCCCCTCCCAGTGCCCGCCCCCACCGAACTGCTCATAACCTCTCGCGGCCCCGCTACGCGGGTGCCGCTCGCAGTGAGGTTTCTTGCCTGTCATTGTTCCTTGACGCTACAGGAGTAGCTTGCTGTCTGTTCTTTGCTCCAGCCCCTGGTGAAGAGGAGTAACACCATCTGCGTGGCCGCAGAGGAGGCGCGAGGCGCGGCTCCGGGACTGCGAGGCTCAGCGCTCAGCTCCATCAGCTGTTGCCTCTTCCCGTGTGAGCCGCGCCCCCTCCCAGTGCCCCGCCCCCTCTCACCCGATAGTCTTTTAACCAGGACCACAAACGCGCATCGCGGGACGCGCGCGGGTCGGAGCCTGGGGCGAAGCCTGGGCCAAGGGTGGGCCCGTCCTAGCCCGTCACAGACCGGAGGAGACCGGGCCGGGCACACCCCCCTAACATCTAATGAAAGGTACAATTTGAGTAAAAGCTCCCTAAGAGGTAAAGAAAATAACTGTATAGCACTCCTCCTAACGATACACTACTAATTCTAGTTCCACATACTCCGTTGTACCTTGCCATCCAATACACAATGTCCACAAGAAGCACCAGAAGTAAGACCATGAAAAAAAACATAACAACTACTGTGGGTCCTATCGAACAATTTTTACACAAAGTAAATGAAACCATTGACCAAACAGTATTGCTGATTGACCGCCGTGTCTCATATGAGCTAGACCAAGCACGGCGCTCATCGATGGGTATTTTGGCACAGGCCCAAACCCCAAATGTGGTATCCTTAAATAAATCAACCATGGGCACAAATGTTGAAATCCACGCATTACCAAACACTGTTGACCTATCAGTAACCTCACAACTGTCTAATTCACAATCTTCCGAGGATCTCTAACTGACCCCCGATATCTTTGCAAGCTTACAACCAATGAACACCGACTTAACACAGTCCGAACTTAAAGGCATAAGGGAAGGAGCAATCCCTAAAAAACAGAACCACTTACAATTACGATCTCATAGTTCAGAACACATAATTGTCACAAATCTGGATACTGTTTTACCCTCTAGCCAACAAACTCAACAGAACACCGACATTATAGAACCCTCTAAGAATTTTTTTTCCGATGTCCTCATAGTTGAAGACCATGCGAACAGTCTCAGCACCAATCCGAATCGACAAAAAAAATTGGTTCCTCGCATGGAAAAAAGTACAAGTCACTCCAAAGTAGATACATCTTTGTTAAACAAAATTTCGGAAATAATAAAACATCAACTACAACCCTTACAAAAGAGCCTTGAAATAATAGAAAAACAAGTGGCTATATTAATCGCCTCAGCTAAAACAACCACCAACCTAAGGAAAAACGATCTTCCCGTTTCTCTAGGCGTCGCCACCAACCAAGGAGAAAGAAACACAACTAACCTATCAATACAACCAGCCAACAAACCAACTCCTACTAACACTATTAATACCACAACGAAAATGGTGAAAGAATCGGAAAATAAATCAACTAACCAGATCAATTCCGCGAAAACAAAGCTTGACCAAAACAACACAAAACCCATTTCCAGCACTCAAAACCAACCAATTACAGATTCCATTTCAACAAATGCTAATCAGACAAAAATTTCCTCCACTGCAAACACTCCTAGACTTGATCAACCACAGTCTCATAACAGTAAACCTGGACGATCTAATAAGAGATGGCCAAAGGTAGTAAATCTCCCCCCGGAAGCAGCTCCCTTCGTAGCCATATTAACGGGTGTCCCCGAATTAAGCAGAGACACGGACGAACCCACCTGGTCTCTACTTAACAAAGCACGATACTGGTTAAACATCAACAGGCCCAACCACTCTAATTACAACACCAGAATAACCACGGTAAGAAGGGTTTCCTGGATAGGTCATCAGCCAAAAACAACCTCCGGGGACTGCATAATCGTAAATTTTGAAAATCCACGTGCAGTCGATTACATTTGCTCCTGGGACACACTAGAAAATAACGAAGGAATAAACGTTAAACGCCTATCCTTTTTCTACCCCCGACAAAATCATCGCTTTGAGGACCCTAGTTGGCCTTCAAACTGGTCCTGGAGTCAACCCGAGCAAGGACCAAGAAACTGGCATCAGGTTAATAGGGGACAAGTAAATAACCAAAGGTCCCACCCTCAGGGGGATTGGGGAAATGACCACAGAGAACGAGGTGACTGGAATAATTTTGGCAGAAGATCTTATCAACATACGTACAACGAACCATGGTCGGGAATTCCGACCTTTAATCATTTTAGCTGCCTAGATATGGTCGACTGACCACCATCACAGTCCCACATGCCAAGCCAAACGTACAAAACTAGCATGCTACTACCCTCATCACCTGGTATCTCTAAACCAAATACTCTAGGAAAGGCTCAAAGCCCATTACAACGAAGAACAAAAGACACCATCCTAAAACCCATAATTCCAAATGGAGGCCGCCAGTTTGAAACCAGGCAACATCACGTCAATCTGGTCACAGGTCCGCAGATACCGTCACTATCTCCCCAAAAAAAGCGACCGCTTGAAATGGCCCAGTTTGGAGACGAACCAAATTTAATGGCATATGAGCTATCCCCTCCTCTTACGACCCATCCTAATGCCAATATAACCAATGTCGAGAGGAACCTGCTATTCTGGAAAGTGGCGGGTCTCGCAACCAAGTACAAAGAGAAAGCCTTTTTGGACCTGGCCCAGACAAACGATCTAATATGTCTTCAGGAGACATGGCTGAATGATCCAGTCCACCTGGTAGGATTCAGAACATACTTCTCGCAAGCTACAAAATCGCACTCAGGGAGAAGCAAAGGGGGTTTAACAACATACATCTCGAACCTTTGGCCCTGCCAGGAAACAACGCCCATAGCTCTTCATCAGAACTACCAAGTAATTAATATTAAAGCAACTAATCAAATTTCCTACACAATAATAAACTTTTACAATAATATGAGCTCGGCGGACTTACTCAAAACACTAAGCGAAATTACTGAAATAACAAACAAGCAAAAAATTAAACATGCTAAAGTCACACACTCAATAATCTGGGGTGGAGACTTCAACTTACACATCTGCGACAAAAGTAACGCACCCACCTGTGGGATTACCGATGAACAGGATAACCCCTTAACTCATTTTCAACACACGGAGGAAAGAACAAATATACAAGCCGTTATGTTTGAGCTGGATTTGGGGTTTGCGAACATGATAATGTCACCGACAATCCCATTTACGTCAACTTTTCACGGTAGAGGCGCTCAAACACTAATTGATTACATCCTGGTTTCTACCCTTAATGCAGAACGCATAAAGCATTTCGAAGTGATTAATAATGTACTCAGCGACCACTATCCCCTCAAATTAATATACTTAGAACCTGTCTGCTATAAGAACCCAGCAAAGGATAATTTTGCCCTACTGCATCAAGAAAAACTTACGCTAAACAGGCTGAACGGCTTCACCCTAAAATGGGGTATTTTAGATCAAGAACTGACTACAAAAAGAATAGTTGAAAAATGCAGGACACTTATCGATAACTGTTTAAATCCTTCTGCCACTGCGAAAGAAATCCTGAGCGACTACGACAAAATAGTGAAGACCATAGGAAATGAATTAATCAAACCCAGAAAACAAAACAACACACTAAGAAAAGGATGGTTTAATACTAAGTGCACAAAAGCCTATTCTAATCTAAAGAAAGCCCTAGCAAAGAAAGAACGAAACAGGGAAGAGATAGTCAACTTAAGGAAATCATACGCGCACGCACTAAAACAACGGAAAAAAGAGATACAACTCAACCTCTGGACTCAGCTTTTAGACAGCAGCTTGCAAAAAGATCACCTAGCATTCTGGAGAATAGTCAAAACTCCATTCTTAGCTGGGAACAAGGAGGGCCCATCCTTGGATATTGCAATAAGCGCGGAGGACTGGGTGTTGTATTTTTCAGGGGTCTTTGGAGTGGCAAAAACTGGAGATCTAACTCCTCGACCTGACCTTCCATCGGTGAAATATCCGTTAGACATACATTTTACCATCAACGAGATACAGAAAGCTATTAACCTGGCAAAAAATGGTAAAGCGCCAGGTCCAGATTCCGTTCCAATGGACCTTTACAAATTTCTTCCTGACCTCTGGTCCCCACTATTAACAAAAGTACTGAACGCAGCCAAAGAAATCAATCTCCCTAACTCATGGTCAACATCAATCTTGGTCCCTATTTTTAAGAAAGGCAATAGAGACAGTCCTTCCTGCTACCGACCCATCTTGCTCCTGGACTCAGTGGGAAAGATGGCAGGAAGGATACTTCTTGATCGTCTCCAGGAGTGGTCCAAGGAACAAGGGCTCCTTTCAGACCTTCAATACGGGTTTAGGTCAGGCCTGAGCACCGTGGACCAAGTTCTGAACTTAACCCTACTGGCCGCAAAATATACAACTGTAAAAAAAAACAGTCTCCACATGGTCTACGTTGACCTTACGGCAGCGTTTGACTGTGTGGTACATTCAAAACTTTGGCTAATAATGCTGGAAATGGGGATTGACCCTGCAATAGTGGACTTTTTACGTGAGCTATATTCTGGCGCCACAGGCAAGGTAAGATATGGGCTGGAAGGACAACTTACGGATAGCTTCCCAATACAGAAGGGGGTTAGGCAGGGGTGCGTATTGGCCCCGTTCCTATTCCCGCTGTACACTAACGGCTTAGAGGCAGCAATGCTACAGGGAACAAAAGACTTTCCAACAGCAGGTCGGCGACCAATTCCGGCACTGTTATACGCCGACGATGCGGTGATCCTCGCTCGAACTCCAATTCAGCTATAAAGAGCTTTAAACAATTACTGCACTTTCATGACCAATCTTAACCTGAAAGTTAACATAAAGAAAACCTTTGTGATGCATGCCGGCAGTAAGGGGAAAAGGGTGAAAACAATCTTTGTGGACAACTTACCGCTTGAAACAACAAAAACCTATCCATATCTTGGCATCACCATCGATGAGGAGTTCAAATGGAAAGACGCAATCAATTCCCGCAAGCTATCGCTCATACGAACAGTGGGCGCTCTAAAAGCCTTTTCTCTTCGCCTAGGAAAAAAAACCCTCGCAGAGATGTTAAAGATCTATAATGCTAAATGCATTAGTACGGCGATTTTCGGAGCAGGAGTCTGGGGAATAGCTAATGTTGACCAAATCCAAAAAACCGAAAACACCTTTTTCAAATTTTTATTAGCAGTCCCCAAAAGCACGACCACCTTCGGATGCCACCTAGAACTGGGAGTGGAACATATCTCCGACCTTATCAAGATCCAACCCATAATGCTATGGCGTAGAATATGGGCTGCGGACGAATATACACTCACCAGAGAAATTATTGAGGACTGCATGAACCTAGAGCACATGGAAAAGATAAAGTGGCTACACTATGTAAAAACTTTCCTTACAGATATCGGCCTCCTGAGGTTCTTTAATGACCCACAGTCAGTAACAGACATAGCAAAAAAAGAGCTAAAAAAGATATGTCTGTCTCACTTAAACCAACTAAGGCTGATGACAGAAATAGGCAAGCCATCAGTACAACACTGCCTCATGATACAAACTGTACCATCTATTCAATCATATCTGCAGCAAGACCTGACTCAATTCGAAAAGTTACTGCTCACCCGTTTCAGGTTCAATCTTTTTCATATCATGGTTTCATTTCCCACTCAGAACAACTGGACACATAACACAACAGCGTGCCCCTGCGACTCCAACTCTCCTCAGTCCACAATCCACGTTCTTTTCTTTTGTACTTTTTATTCACCATTCCGTAAGAGATGGATTTTACCAGTTCTAAAAGTAATGAAGGTCAGAAGATGTCGTCCAGCATTCCTGGCATTGCAGTTCTTGGAGAATCCCCTAGTATCAAAATCCGTGGCACATTACCTTAGAATGTGCCTCAAACACCGCATGAACCTTTGAGTAATCCGAGAACCTGTCTTAACATGGACCCTAGTAAATATACTGTTCAGTATAAGAGTCCTTAATTACAACAACTCACGAACTTTTAACTTCTTCTTTTAATTTTTGGTGTTTTTACTGTGTAAATTTGTACTTTTGTGGCTTTCATACTGAAAACCGAATAAAGATATTTTGAATTTGAATTTGAATAATCCATAGTCATGACCGGATCTTTCTAAGTTGAGCCTACAGGAGCGTAAGCTTTCTGATCGCAAAAGACCTATTGTGAACCTACAGTGGCCTTACATACTGAGCATTGCTTACCATTGGTTGGCTGTATTGTCACTCTCATTTGGTGACTTCTGATTTGATGGCTTGCCTTCCGCTTCTTGTGTTTGTCCTTCCCCTTGGACATGCCCTCTTTATGATCCTTTTGATTGGCAGACTTGTATCCTGCACTGCTCACATTCAGCACCCCATGAGAGCGCATGTGTTTTTTACCTCTCTCCCCCGTGTAGCGCTTGCCTTCCCTCAAGCCCCTCCCTGCGCTGTGTTGCTCCTAACCCTTCCCAGGCTGTCTGTTAAAGCGCAGAAGTAGGTATTTATGCTTGGCTACGGTAGAAAGCAGACTTTAAGACTTGTTTCTGTTTTATCTCCTGCATTCTATATATTGTATGAAAGTACGAGCATTGACACACAAAGGCTTTTCTGGCACTGGGGGAAGAGCCATCTGCTGCACTCACCCAGCTGGTGTGTGAGACAGAAGGTGTACTTAGCATGATGCTTCTCCTTGACGCCCATACACCGGCTCCCAAAGCTACCACAGAGGAGCAAATGGCTGAATCTTATGGGAAATACATTGAGCTCAGGGAAGCATTTCCCTTTGCATTCCGACACTTCCATATTCTTTATAAATTCTGTTCAGACTTTCCTGAGGGAAAATAATTTGAAAAATAACTCCTACCATTTATAAAGGTTTTGTAATACTGTAAGATATGTTTGCAGGTTCTCATGCCAGCTCACCCTGCGACAGTTCTCCTGTCCAGCTTGCCCGTAATCCACTACCCTCCGCTGCCTTAGATTTGTGTCTCCTCTGCTCGTTTTATGCCTTCTTTTCTGCTTGCTTTCTACTCGTTTTCTACCCGCTTCTGCCCTCTCTTTTTGCCTCTCTCTGCTCGTTCTGCCTCTTCATTTTCCTCTCTCTGCTCCTGTCTGACCTTTATTTTGGCTCTTTCTGCTCGTTTCTGATCTATGTTTCCTCTTTCTGCTTGTTTTTTCTCTTTAATATATCCTATTTCTGCTTTTTTCTGACCTTTGGTTTTCCCTCTTACTGCTAGTTTCTGACCTGACAGAGACATCACATCCACAGCGTCCTGATACCCCTAGGGGTGACAGCGCTGCATTGCACACATGCTGATTGATTGGATTTTTTTTCTTTACATTTTTTTAAACAATACTTTACAGACATTGACAAAGCCAAAGGCTTGGCACTTGCATTAGAAAAGATAGGCTTATTAACTTCACCAATGCTTGTTTTCTGTGGCTCTGGAATGAAGTCATACCAGCCCCACTTGTGTAAAGTTCCACTTCAAAGTACGAGATATGCGCACTAACATCCCTAGTGCATGTTATGCATGTGCATGTATGTGGCCGTTTTGGTGCATACCGTGCGTAAGAGGGAGCCAGAGTAATGTAGGGTCGCGGGTTCCATTTTGGACGGCTCTAGGCTGCTCCTCTGCACAAGATGGAGGCAGGGTTGTTTTCCCAGACAGCGGAAGTGTAATGTTGATATTCATGCAGCTAGAGGGAGATCTAGAAACTGAAGTAAGGACACAGGAAGCAAGGCACTATTAGAAATATATTGAGGCCCCTTTGTTGAGGAATGCTTCAGATTAATTGCAGGGAGTTGTGATGTTTGGAAGATGGTGGGGGTGAAAGGATAGACTGCAGACAATGCCATGGGTTTAAGGGATCTTACTGTTGAGGCATCTTTTTATCTTCTCCATGATCTGCGCCTGGGGCAGAAAGCTCACACCTCATTTTGCCTCTGTTGTGGGTACTCCAGGCTGGAGAGTGCCCCACTGTGAGGAGCATCAATCTACAAAAAGGCTGTGTCTGAAGAGCAACGTAGAGTGTACTTGAAAGAAGAAGCACTCAAAAACCTTTCTGGGAGTGTCGATGGATAATCCACATGCTGACCAAATTATTGTTCCAGGACCAGTTCCAAGTTCTCTTTGACCAAGGACAGGAGTGCTCTGCAGGGGACTCAGAGGAAAGGTTTTGCAAACAAAGCTAGCTTCTGCCTGACAGCCAGCTTCCCGGTGGTGAGGGGACAGCGCCTAGAGTCTGACATGAAAGGAAAAGCTGTAACCCTGAATTATCACGCCGGTCCCCCTCCAACACCAACTCTCAGCCTCAGTTCACTCTCCCAAACTGCCCCTGTTCGCCCACCCTCACTTCCTCTCTCCCACTTATTGTGCCTGCTCCCCCTACTGTAGCCTTTGAATACTTTCGCCTTCTTTACCACATCATCTTCCCTCCTGTTTCGGACCCACAGCTTAAGTCTGATCCCACACAAGCTTCAGCCCAGTCCCCCTTCCCGTACCATTCCACGTCTCAGTAGATTTCGACTTTTAGACTAACCCCGGCCCTGTAGTTGTGGATGGAAATGAATCGATATTTAGAGTACTGCGGGAAGAGCAGGTATCCTGTGGATGCATCTGTAGACAAATGCTCATGAGTGGTAACTTAATGTGTGCTGTGTGAGAGGCGCGTCTGTGTAAGTGCTGGATGACGAAGAGTGGTGTGGGTGGAGGGAGAACAGTGTGAGTGCATAAGAAAGGTGTGCGCTGTTAGGGTGGGTGAGAGTTGTGAGTACAGGGTGAAAGGTTTTCATGTGTAAGTGCAGGGTGAGAGTTGTGAGTGCAGGGTGAGTGGTGTGTCTGTGTGAGATCTGGGTGCTCTCTCTGCTTGTGTAAGTGGAGTGTGAGATTGAAGGGTGCTCTCTCTGCTTGTGTAAGTGGAGTGTGAGATTGAAGGGTGCTCTCTCTGCTTGTGTAAGTGGAGTGTGAGATTGAAGGGTAAGCTGTGTGAGTAATGGGTGAGTGGAGTCCCTGTGTTAGTGAAGAGTGAGTTGTGAGCCCATGTAAGTGTTAACGCGGGATTACTGGTTACTAGTTACCTTACCAGCTCCCAAACCAAGTCGACTGGATCGTTGGTACCTGTCATTGAGTAAAAGGCAATCTAACAATGGGTCAATCAATTAAGAACTTACACCACTCTAAATGACCACTGACCAGGATTAAGTTTCAAAGATTTAATATAAAGTCAAAGACAACTGAAGATACAAACTTCTCAAGATGAGATTCAAAAGATAAACTGGTATCACTATGAACATGAATTCTTTGAATAATCTGAGTCTACAAAACAGAATAATGAGTACAAGTTCGAATATCATGAGCGTTGCCAAAATGGATACAAGTTGCAACCTCAAAGTCATTACAGAAAAGAAAATTCCGGTTAGTCTGTCCCTACACTACACTAAGTGACATCCCTACTTAACAAGATCTTTACCCCTCTAGGTGTCAGCCGTGGTGACTTCCTAAGAAGATCACGCACTTCTCTTTGTCTCTTCTCTGATAATGGGTCTCTCCTGATCAGTCTATCTGCCTACCCATCCGCTTCCTTAGGCTCCCAAAATCATCTGCTCTACCCTCCTCCCGGGTCGCTTTCCCTAATACCAAATCACATTTCCGATAGGAACGCCCCTTGGGACGCCCCTCACGTGGTACATCTTTGCGCGGTAAACTCCATGATGGTACTCTTCAAGACCCTCGTTAAAGTTGACCTTGGTTCCCAGGCTTCTTCTCCAGTGCGCCGATACCCCCTGAAATTCCTGAAGACTCCTACAGGCCTGCGCCAAGCGCCACTGAACAAAGCTCCATTCATTTCGACTGATTAGGACCCCTCGCACCTGCATACAGGCCATCCTACAGTGGGCCTCAAATTCCAGGCTCCCCCATATCTATAGGTCATAAAGCATATGGAAAGCACAGTACTTGGCACCTCTCGACTTCTCCTCTAACGAGCACATTTCAGTTCAAAGGAACATCACTATCAGTTTGAGCCTACTTGATTTACATGAAGCAGGTCCCTGCGCTCTGAAAACATTTAACTTGATTTAAACAGCATTCTTAACTAACATACGTTTCTTAAAGCACACATCTATAAAGCATATATTTCAAACTAAATTCGATAATACAATTTTGAAGAACTACGTTAACCCCACCTCACATTATTTTAGCAGCACGTTTAGATTTTCTGTGAATTGCCATGAGGCCTACACAATATAACTGGTTTTGTAGAGTTCCACTTAACTCTTACATGATTCCTTTAACATGAGAATGTGAGGTTTTCATATTCATTCCAACATTTTCTACATTAGTCTCATACTGCTATGATTATTGTTACCCTACTTAAACACTCTATACATTTCACTACTGAATATAAGACACTCTGGTGCAAGGTATATGTTAACTAACTACGTGCTTGTAAATATGATGCACTTATACATTTTTTTCTCAGACTAGTGCTCTCTCAGTCCCCCCTTTGATGACCTTCAGGGGTCATCACCATCAAAACACCATCACAAAAATGTAGGACTCTTCAAAGTGAGGTTGTAGCAGTACCACTTCTTTTCATTGTCTCCAATGCCTTCAGACTCTTATATTGTGTATCTTGCATCGCTGTCAACCTTTTCTCCTGTTCTCGCATAGATCTCTGCAATCTGTTTGCTCTATACCACTGATACAAACGCACCAATCCCCACAAAGTGATTACACAAATCACAATTATGATGATGGGTTTCAGTATGTACCAAACGATACCCTTTCCCAGGTTGGCAAACCAACCTCCAACTTTACCCAATCCATGACCTACTTTTTCCCACACGTTGACTTTTGCCTGATCCTCAATTTCATGGTGAATTGCAGTGATGTTTCGTATGTACTTCTCTAGAGGTTTTGAATTGTCCGGAATGTAAGTGCAGCACTCCTGGACCTTCAAAGCCTTACAGACTCCTCCCTCTTTGGCTAACAGAACGTCTAAAGCAAGCCGGTTCTGAAGAACCATTGCCCTTATCGATTGCATCTCACCCTCCACCAGCATTAATGATCTAGCAGTACTGGCAGATAACCTATCTACGACTGTAGCCAATCTCCTAATTTTGATGTCATTCAGTATCACTCCCAAGATAGGGAATGCAGCACCGAATACATCCCCAATTACTTCTGCTGCGCCTAGCCCTCTTTTCCCTCTAGTTGGTATTCCTTTCTTTGTCGTTTCTAAATTCTCAACATGATATATTTTAGGGAAGACAATAGCCAGATAGCATGATCCGTACCAATTATCTGGTAGCTTCACATAGGCATTTCTTCCACATACAAAATATACATTTGGAATTGCTTGCATCTCTTTCAGAAAATCCTTGGAGTAGTACTCCAATTGAAAAGCATGTTCACAACTGACTTGACCTACATACAGATTCTCATAATAGGAGTAACTCCTGTGAATGCACAGTTTCCCCCATTTCTCCTTGTCTAAAGCAATTGGGCCAAAGCTACCCTTTCTTTGATGTATCCTTTCCTCCTTGGTCCAATCTGTTTCCCATTGTCCTGAGGCCTTTAGAATCTTCTGCCTCCTGTATCTAGTATCTACCTGCCCTATAAACTTTTTCTCAATTTCTGACACTTGACAAGTCAGATTATTTCTTCTGGCATGTGAAGTATCTAACGTTTTCCATGGAATGAACCATTTGTGTAATCTGTCTTCGCTCTTGTAATAGTCCCACTTGTTCAGGTGCTTGTAATTTGGGACCTCTGGTAATGTCGAATCAAAGTTCGAGAAATAATACTCGAACCCCTCTCGTCCATAGAATATGCTTAACAATAAACTACATGTAATTCCATATGTCAATGGAAGATGATGGTATCTGATACCCTCCTCTACCGAAGCTGGTAATTGCATACAAACGTAGCAATTCTTCGCCTCCATGACATCAATGTATTCGTAAAGCAATTTTGCATAAGCATTTGACCTGAAGTTTCCCTGTGACTCATCAGTGTGTAATCTTTTTATTTCCGCATCTAACAACGCTTTGTCTTTATCATTGATGTTTCCCTTATAATTAACAGTAGTAGTTCTCGGTGTTGACACTCCCTTGACTTCCCTGACTGCAGTTGCATCCTTCTCGTGTCCCACTATGTTAGAGACAGTAACCACTAAAACTATCAGGGAAATCACTACTCCTAACAGTGTGCCAACTATACATTTTGCCCTGCGGTTCGGGTTGCCAGCCTCCATGCTCTCAAACAGTGTAGCTCTTGACGTCCTTTCAGCATTCACTTCTCCTTCTCTCTGAACAAAGTCTTCCTTTAAAACAATGTCTCTCTCTTTGGACTCTGAGAAGCTGACAATTTTCTCCGCAAAACAGTTTAAAGTCCTGTAGAAAACAGACAACCCTAGCCCTTCTCCATCCGCTAAAAGGAAACCCCTACCATTTTTTTTCTTCTTCCACTCGGCGCTAGGTTATCTTTCAGTAATTTTACAAAGTCCTTTTTTAAAAAAAATCTTTTGCAACAAAGTGTTAGTCCAAAACAATGAGCGCTCCAAGAACTTCCACTACTCGCTCAAGCATTTCCAACCGAAGAAGAGTTCCCTCCAACACTGGATATCGTGAACAGCAAACCGGAAAATCAACTGTCTCTAAAATCAATTTTCTTATTCCGCTTAGAAGAGGAGGATAGACGATGTTGAGTGTCAGCAACCTTTCGGTCTCCGCCCCCGGTAGCAGGAATAGTATTTGTACTGTAATGATCGGATCAGTTCTGATCAGGTTCACTTCCCTGACCCACCCGGTTCGGTGTCCCACAGACATCGGCAACGAGGTAGGTCCAATCGGGAGTAGAGTACCTTCTGCTAGGCACTCGCACCCTCCTTGATCTTCTAAGACCCTCCTCGGCCTGATCCTGGGTATCTTCTTCTGGATCCGAGTCTTCGGATATAGGAACAAGCGTTTCTTCCTGAGCCGACCTTAAACTTAGCCTCCTTCTTCTTTCCGGCCAAGTGGCAGCTCCAAAGCCTTATTCCCCTATTTCTCGTCCTCACACTCGGTTCTTGGTCGCTCTGGTACTGATCTGTGTCTGAGTCGTATTCACTACAGCTCTCCCCTTCAGTCGCGTCTTCAGTCTCACTGCCGTCCAGTCTTCTCTCCTCTTCTGGATCCGATGCGTTCCCACCTTCTTCCGACACCCCCTCAGCTGATCCGATCCCCTCCTGTGACTCTTCTTCCACGTCTGGACTTTCGTCTGGGATAGGAGCTGTTTCTTCTAGAGGTGCTGGAACTCTTCGAGTATGGGATGCATGGATCCAATTTGGCAGCCCCCCGCACTTCACCGCGGTGTTCGTGATCAGGATTACCTGAAAGGGCCCACGCCAGCGTACATCTAGGCAGTTCTTCCGGACGTGCTTCTTGACCAACACCCAATCTCCTGGGTTCAGGTCATGACACAGATTCCTTGATGCTGGAACTTCCGCCGCATGCACCTGAAGGGACACAGAATCGATGGCGTCAGACAGTCCTTTACAATAATCCAAGATCAGATCATCTGTAATATTCTTTAGGGCAGCAGTTGGAACCGTGGGAAGTCTCATGGCCCTCCCCATCAGAATCTCGTGTGGGGAGAGACCTGTCCTCCTGTCAGGGGTGCTGCGCACACTCATGAGCACTAAAGGAAGAGCATCTGGCCAACTCAAAGATGTGGATGCCACTACTTTAGCCAATCTATTCTTCAGAGTGCCGTTCACTTGTTCCACAATTCCTGAAGCTTCTGGTCGATAGCTACAATGCAGTTTCTGATCAATCTTTAGAGTGGAGCACAACATCTTCACTATTTCGCTGTTAAAATGTTTTCCTCTGTCCGATTCCAGAGAGGCAGGCACCCCGAAGCGCGGTATCAACTCCCTGAGCAACAATTTAGCCACTGTGAGTGTATCGCACCTACGTGTAGGGTACGCTTCAACCCTTCTGGAAAATACGCATACAATCACCAACACATACCTAAGGCGATTGACTCTTGGCATTTCAATAAAGTCTAGTTGCATTCTATTGAAAGGCCCCCCCGACCTCCCAATGTGACTCAGTGTGACTGGTGTTCGTTTGCCTACGTTCAGTTGTTGGCAGGTAACACATCGCTTGCATACTGATTCTGCTGCTATTCTAAATTTAGGGCAATACCAAGTTTGCCTAAACACTCTCATCATAGCATCTCTTCCTAGGTGTACTGGACCATGTATTTCTCTCGCCATGGGATTAGCTAATTCTTCAGGTAACACAGCCCTCCCATCTGCTGAAACCCAAAAATCCATTTCACTTCGCACACAACCTGCTGTTTCCCATGCCTTTTTCTCAGTTTCTGGTGCATTCTCCTGCATTACCCTCAAGTCTTCCCAGGTATCTACGGTCTCTAACATCATGCTCAATTCTGTCTTTTCTTCAACCCCTTCAATTTCCACCTTCGAGAAGGAATAATTTTGTTCCGCACAATAACGTGCGACCTCATCAGCGTACCTGTTGCCTTGTGACACAAAATCTGTATTCTTAGTATGAGCTACACACTTTACAATCGCAATGGCAACTGGACCTTGTAGTGCTTCTAACAATAATCGCACAAATTCTCCATTTCGAATGGGCGAACCAGAGGAGGTCATGTAACCTCTCTGAAAACACAACTGCCCGAAATCGTGAACCACACCGAACCCATATTGGCTGTCCGTGTAGATGGTGACTCTCTTTCCGTTTCCTGCTATGCAGGCACGAGTTAGGGCAATAATTTCTGCTACCTGTGCGGAATGTACTCCTTCCAGGCAAGCGGCTTCTACAACTCCAGTAATGGTACAGACAGCATAAGCTGCTCTCAACCGACCAGTATCGTCTCTTAAACATGAGCCATCAACAAAATAAATCTCATCAGGGTCAGACAACGGCTCATCCACAATATCTGGTCTGGGTTTCGTGCATAGTTCAGTCACATCAAGGCAATCGTGGTCTTCACATCCTTCGCCTTCTATTACAGTAGGTAATGGCATCAAAGTAGCAGGATTCAAGACAGAGCATCTCCTGAGGGTCACGTTCTCCGCGGCAAGAATAACTTGCTCATAGCGCGTGAGCCTGCTATTAGTCAGATGCTGCGTCTTCGTCCTAGTCATTAACAATTCTACAGAATGCGGTACATACACCACTAACGAATGTCCCATCACAATACTCTCGCTCCTCTCAATGCTGACACCTGTTGCAGCAACGGATTTGAGACATCCGGGCAACGCTGCGGCTACCGGATCTAATGTAGCCGAAAAGTATGCAACTGGTCTACGGGCAGTTCCGTGGGTCTGTGCCAAGACTGACAAAGCACATCCCTCCCTCTCACAGCAATAGAGTGAAAATGATTTCTCGTAGTCGGGCATTCCCAGAGCCGGAGCACGACATAAATCGTCTCTCAGCTGCAAGAACGCCACCAGACATTCTTCGTCCCATGGCACCGGATTGCTCACCTCCTTGTGCGTCAGTTTCTGTAAGGGTTTTGCTTTCAGTGAAAAGTTGACTATCCACTGTCGGCAGTAACCCACCATCCCTAGGAACATTCTAACTTCCCTCTGTGTTGTAGGCGCATTCATCTTCATTATCGCCTCAATCCTCTCTGGGGACACCTTGCGTTTCCCTTTTTCTAACCGGTGCCCTAAATACTGTACTTCTGTCAGACAATACTGCAACTTGCTCGGAGATACCTTATGTCCATTCTCAGCTAAATGGTTCAGCAAGGCAATTGAATCTGCCTTACAGGCTTCCTCTGTCTCTGACGCAACAAGTAGGTCATCTATGTACTGGACCAGAACCGAATTCTGGGGCAGTACTAGATTTTCGAGATTCTTTTTCAACAACTGGTTGAAGATAGATGGGCTGTCTGTGAACCCTTGTGGGATTCGACACCATGTTAAAACGCGATCTTCCATTTTAAAAGCGAAAAGATACCTGCTCTCTTCATCCAAAGGGATTGAAAAAAAAGCCTGGCAAAGATCTATCACTGTGAACCACTCTGCTTGACATGGTATTTGAAACAGTATCACTGATGGATTCGGTACCACGGGACAACATGAAACAACTATACTGTTAATTTTTCGTAAATCCTGCACTATCCTGAATTTCCCACTAGGTTTCTGCAAACCCATAATCGGGGAGTTACAAGGACTACCCACGATTTCTTTCAGTATTCCCTGTTGAATCATTGACTCGATCACAGGTTTTATACCTGCAATCGTTTCCTGGGACAATTTGTATTGAGGCGTTCTTGGAAACTCAGCATTTGGTTTTACCAATATTTTTACTGGTTCTACCCCCTTGATCAATCCTATCTCTTCTCCTGTGAAATCCCATACCTCTGACGCCACTGCATCTCATAAGTCTTGGGGAAGATCTTCTACTGTCAGAGTAGGATATAATTCTACACAAGATTTTGAATTGGCCACCTTGAAGTAGCATCATCGTCTGTAGTCTGTACCTCCACTCCTTGCGGGGTGCAGTATATTGTGCAGTTCAATTTGCACAACAAATCCCTTCCTAACAGACATACAGGACTCGAGTCACAAACCACAAACTGATGCTCATTCATATGGTTTCCTATCTTCACAGACACTGGTTCTGTCAAGGGACTAGTCATTCTTTTATTTGCGACTCCTACCACCTGAATTGTTTCCCCTGACATCGGCAAGTCTGGAACCACCGCTGATCTCAGAGTTGATCGAGTAGCTCCAGTGTCCACTAAGAACGTTGTAGGACACCCTGCCACTTCTGCCTCAACAAATGGCCCTCTCTGATCCACCTCTAGGACTGCCCCGAGGTGAGGTACTGGGTTTTTAGGAACCGGTAACGAACCGGTAACCCAGCGGTGCCAGGGGATCAACACACCAAAGACCTCGGGTTCTCCTGAGTCAGACCCACAGAAACTTCAGAGTCTTCTAGGTGAAGTCAAAGATTAGTTTATTGGCTGCAACCAAGGTGACAGGGTCCTAGAAGTACAATGCCAGTATATTCAGGAGACTGCACACTTTCACAAAGTTAGGCTTCTCTTCTTATACATAACATTTGCCCTTTGGCGAAACATTCCTTGGGTGCGCGGTATTTCATTTATGGTTACTGATTACAAAAGGAAAGCAGAGTCATGATGACATGTACATATTTCACGTTGTGATGCCCATAACAAATCATCCGGCAAGGCCCAACATTTCATCAGATATCGCTGGACCCCTAATAAAAATGGTCACCTCCCCACCATAAAATAAGTGAGGCAAAGGAAAGAAGAAAGATGTGAGCGAGATATGGCAGGTGTGCGTGCTGAAATGGCTTTATGGCCGGTTGGGCCTAGATACTATCTTGCTTGGTCACTGGGAGGGAACTGACCTAACGAGCTCGGCCTGGGGCAATGGTTCTAACTTGTACTGGGGTCAGGAAGAAGTCGATTAAGGAGTACGTGTCCTTGTGGAATCAAATTCGACTGGATTAAGGCCTATGAAAAGGGCAACATGCAATTAAGGGTTCAGAAGGTAAGTGACGATTTCGAGGTGAAATTGTCACTCGAATATACTGAAAATACATGTGCTTGATGTACTCGTCATTTCCGGTCTTTTGATACCAAATTCGTCCTATTTAGACGAAGTTTTTATTCTCGAGTCCGGTACTGTTACGGATCCATATTTTTCAGAACCACAGACCCTCCTTTTGCCCTTACATAGGCAATTAATCTATCCTTATGTTAATCTGAGTCCAGATCTATATTCCTAAAGTCATTGAGGTGTTGCTGCAACATCATTCTAGTGCTGAGTTCGTGTCTTGACACAGGCTTCCTTACACATGATGTAGCCCAGAGGCCACATATTGCAGGAGCACACTGTATGCATAGACAGAACAGGAAAAGAATGGCTAAGACCATCCCAATGACCATCAGAATTTTCCATCCCCAGGCAGATATCAGTCCCCAGAGCCATCCCATTAATGACCAATCTCCGTTATCCACATGAATAGATTCGGAAATCTTATGTAGTTTGGAGATGGCCCCGTACACTGTTGGAGCATTATCTGGAATGAAAATGCAACAACTGGACTGGATCAATTTGCATACTCCACCCCGGTCCGCAAGTATTACGTCTAAAGCGACCCGGTTCTGAAGGGTCATCAGTCGATCCGACTGGAGCTCAGCAGTCAGGTTACTAAGGGCACCGGCAGTCTCGATCACAGTGGATTCAACTACCCTTGTCAATTGCCTTATGTTTCTGCTGTTAACCATGGCTCCCCAGAACGGCAGAATACCCATTGCAAAGTCACCAAATTCTTGACCCGCAGTGTCTTCTTTACTCAAAACACCTCGGACTGTCCTTGTCCGATGGTAATCCGCCGCTGCTGTGTAGGTGGGAGGTAACAGGAATGAAACAAAACATGAGCCCGAGAAGTCAGGGGGCAACCATGTATAGGCTCTATCGTGACAGATGAAATAAGTACCCTTTGCGGCTAAAAAGGCGGGGGAAGTCTGAGATCCAAAAACATACGTTTCTGTGCAGACACTCTTCCCTAGCTGAGCTCTGGGATTCCTACCAATACCTTGCAGACACAGGTGACCTTGATGGGGCACGATCCAGATAGGGGACGATCTCTTAGCTTGCTGTTTCTCACTTAGTGTAGTGCCATATCCGGTCACATTCCAACCTACATATGCAAGTATCTCATCGTCGGGGGTATCTTCGTAAGAAGTCACTTCCTTGATCATGTCAACTATACCCTTCACTAGGGCGCTAGTCTTGAGGTTGTCTTGTACAGAACGTAGGGGTTGGATTTCTCGTGCATATATGAACATTGTCCTATATGCCCATACTGACCCATTGTGACTAAATGGCAGGACCAAATAGGGGATACCTCTATCCGTGGTGTGGGGCATGAGACCACACACCCAACAGTTGGTTGTGTTCATTACAAGTTGGTGTTGGTGTAATAGCTGAACGAAGGAGTTATTAATGAACTCTAATCTCCTATTTGATTCGTGGTCAGGCAAAGAGTGGAAAGAATGAGAGGAAACAGTAGGGGGAGGTATGGGTGATGTAGTAGGCGTGAATGTCATATGAGAAGAGAATAAAACATAGCTTATCAAAAACACCATTACGCTAAATATCATAAAAATACACATCATTATAAAAATTTTCTTTCTCATTGTTTTCAAAAGTCTCTGCTTAAAGCTCATTTGTCTGGCAGTTCTCTCCACATCAGGAAACTCCATCCTCTCTAAGGTGCTGCCCGCGGCGGTAGGTTGTTTCTGCTAAGGGATGCTTCCGTCAGTCTAGGGTGGCTCCCTTCGACCAACTGGAACCAGCAACCTATTGTTGTCAGCTGCACCCAAAAGTCTTTAGTCAACCGCGACCCTAGCAGCGGAACCCGGATGGCGGTTCAAAAAAAACAAAAATAAGCAAGTTACCTAGATGGGAGAATCTGCATTTTCAAAATAGCATTTTGGAAGGAAAAAATTCATTATTTTATTAGTCCACAGGTTTTTCTCTCGGATCAAAAATAAATCACTTTTCCTTTAGTCTGTTTTTCTCGGTCGGAAATTATAGCGTCTTTTCCCGGGTGCTGTCTGGTCCGGAAATAGTAGCTCAGGTTCCACAGAGTTCAATTGTTCTGATGGCGGCGTAGTTTCTTGAAAAATGTTCTTACTGTCTTCTTTTACGCGTTCATCAATTGTGCGCTTTGAGTCAGTGCCTCCTGTCCGGACCCATTGGTCATGTGGCAGAGGGAAAGGTATTTTCTTACAATGGATCCCGTGGACCCAATTGGCCTTCCCCTCCACCTTAATAGTTGACCTTGTAGACAGGAGGACGAGGTGAGGTCCGGTCCATCTGGGCTGGTCGTTTCTTGTTCTCTGGAAATTCTTGACCAACACCCAGGTGCCGGGGTCAATGGAGTGACCCGGTGTCTCGGAAACCGGAGGCAAGGTGTTGTGGACCTGTTGATATAAAACACGCAATTTAGCCGTCAATTCATACAGATAGTCGAGCAAAATTGGGTGTTGCAGCTCGCTAAACTTCGTGGGCCTAGGCACTCCCCATATGTTGGCTGGCCGACCAAAGATTATCTCATAGGGGCTGAGTTTCATTCGCGAATGCACAGTCATTCTGGTGGATAGGAGTGCTAAGGGTAGAGCGTCGGGCCATTTAAGACCCGTGCTCGCTTGGATTTTGGCCAATTTAAGTTTAAGCGTGCCATTGTAACATTCCACTAATCCAGCTGATTGGGGGTGATTTGCAGCGTGGAACTTCTGACTAATGCCTAGCCCTTCACACACTCGTTTCATCACACAACCCACAAATTCACTTCCGTTGTCCGACCAGACCATTCTAGGCATTCCGAACCTGGGGAAGAACTCTTTCACAAGGGCTTTCGCTGTGGACAAGGCAGTATTGTCCCTTAGGGGATAGGCTTCTACCCATCTTGAGAAGGCGCAAACAACCACGAGCACATATTTTAAGTTGTTGCACCTCTCCATGTGTATGAAATCTAGCTGCAAAACCTCGAACGGATACGTAGGAGGTGCGAAATGACCAGCTGGAGTTGGGGTTCCCCTACCAGGATTGTGTTTCAGGCATACCATGCAATTCTTGACAACATTCTCTGCACACTTGGGGATCCCTGAATTCTTCCACACTGGGGCCAATAACTCGCAAATCCCTTTCGCGCTGATATGGGCCATCCCATGAGCCATTGTAACCACTGCAGGCACATACGCATCGGGTAACAACCATCTTTGTTGCTCTGTCGATTCGATCCAACAACCATTTACATCCATTCTCCCTGTACTTTCTTTCCACATGCTTAACTCTTTCTCCGTGGCCTCAGCTTGGATGGACTTCACACTCTCTATTGTGTCTTCACATATTCCAACATCGCCAGTCCATCTTTCTGGGCTCGCAACATACATTCGGCTCATCACATTCTTTGCCGTTTCTTTAGCAGTTTCATCAGCAAATGCATTTCCACGACCAACATCATCGATCACTTTCTTGTGTGCACTACATTTCACAACTGCTACTTTCAGGGGCAACGTCAGGGATTCAAGAAGCTCATTCACCAACTGACCGTGCTGAATCTTAGCTCCATGCGAAGTCAGGAACCCACGTTCTCTCCACAATCGTCCAAAACTGTGAGCCACTCCAAAAGCATACTGACTGTCGGTATAGACAGTCACTTTCATTCCTTTTGATAACACACATGCTCTCGTAAGTGCCACGAGTTCGGCGGCTTGAGCCGAACCATGTGGTATTCGCGCAGTTTCAACGATTGTGTGCAAAGTTGTGACAGCATACGCTGTAGTCACGTTACCGTTTGGGAGTTTAAAGCATGAACCATCCACCCATAATGTACCATCACATTCGGCGAGAGGAGTGTCGGATAGATCAACTCTCCCTTTGGTCTCCTCCTCCGTCCTGAGGAAACAATCGTGCTTTTCTGAAGCATCCGATTCCTCAGCAATTGGTAACAATGTGGCGATGTTCAGGGTGCTGCATCTTTTGATGTGCACATGGCTTGCTAGTAGCGTCAATTCGTAACTGGACAGTCGAGCACTAGTTAAGTGCTGTGTCTTGGTCCTATTTAACAATGTGTCTACTGCATGCGGGACCATCACGATTAGTGTATTATTCATTACTAGGCCTGCAGACTGTCGAATAGAAACAGCTGCTGCTGCTGTGGCCCTTAGACAACTTGGCAATGCTCGTGCTACCGGATCCAAAGTTGACGAAAAATAGGCGCATGGCCGTTGTCTATCTCCGTGTAACTGAGTCAGCACAGACAATGCACAGCCCTCCTTCTCGTGGACATATAATGTGAAGGGCTTACTGTAGTTGGGGTTACCTAACACAGGGGCCGAACATAATGCTGTGCGTAATTCGAGAAAACTTTTCTGACACTCGTCGGACCAAGGAATGGGATTGGGTGTATTTGTACACGTTAGTGCCAATAAGGGTTTGGCTAATAACGAAAAATTTGGAATCCACTGTCTACAGTACGATGTAATGCCCAAGAAAGCGCGTACTTCTCTCTGTGTTCTTGGCACATTCAATTTAGCTATTGCCTGAATTCTTTCTGGGGTCAGTTTCCTTCCCTCCTTCGATAAGAGATGACCTAAGTAGGTCACTTCTTGTCGGCAATATTGGAGCTTGGAAAGTGACACCTTGTGATGTAGATCACATAGATGACGCAGTAGTGCCAATGTGGCCAGTTTACATATTTTCTCAGTATCCGCGGCTATGAGCAAATCGTCCACATACTGTACGAGAGTGGAACCTTTGGGCAAAACCATTGCGTCAAGCTGACTTTTCAGAGCTTGACTGTATATTGAGGGGCTCTCACAGTAGCCTTGAGGAGCGCGTTTAAAGCGGAAACTGCGACCACCTAAACTAAAGGAAAAAATATCCCTGCTCTCCTCAGCAATCGGGATACTGAAGAAAGCATTCTTCAGGTCAATCACCGAAAACCATGATGCGGAGGCTGGAATCATAGTCAATAATGTTGTAATGTCGGGGACAACTGGGAATTGTGGCACCACTATCTTATTTACTTCCCTAAGATCAATCACGAATCTATACACAGGTGGCTGAGAAGGGTCAGTTCGTTTTAAAACAGGCAGAACAGGACTATTGCAAACATTGCCTCGTGTTTCTTCAATTACGTCTTTCTCAATCAACTCGTAAACAATCGCTAGCAAAGCTTTTTCGCCCTCATTGGATATTCTGTATTGGGCAATTCGTGGCATTTTGACATTCGACTTCAATGTTACAACGTATGGTGGAATTTCTAAAAGACCCACATCATTCGGACCAGTAGCCCAAAGAATATCTGGAAGAAGTGTCAATTCTGTTGGAAGCGTATTTCTCGACAAATACATGGGAGAAACCACTTTCTTACCTAAAGTCAGTTGTACTCCTGAGGGAGAACAGTACAAAGTCGCATACAATCTTTTTAGCAAATCTAATCCTAGCAAATTTTCACCACAACCTGTTGTCAAAATAAGGGGTGCTTCGAATTCACAAGGACCAACAGAAAGAGATAAAGGGTCAGAAATCGGATTTCTAACCGGGGCGCCAGAAAAACCTACGGAAACGTTCATTTCGCCAGACAAAGGTGCGCCAGGGAGTTTGGAGTGCATAATAGAACTCTTTGTAGCACCAGTATCCAACAGAAAAGGTTCTGACACACCCGATGTAATCACCTCAACGTAAGGTCCACTCTGATCTACTGGAACTGAAACAACTCCCTCTCTTCGTCTAAGGCTGTCCTAGCAATCGTTATTCTCCCACTGCTCATTTTCTGGGTAATACTCATCGACGTAGTATTGAGCTGTCCTGTCAGATACGTTATTTTGCTGGTCAAACCTGTTCATAGAGTTTTGTGGTGGAGGGGGACGTGCGTCCTGAGGGGTGTTTCCACGCCCTCTACCTCTAGGCGCTTGCTGACTACCACGGCCTCGTACACCAGAAAACTCGTTTGTACGTTGCGGCAGGGCAGGGCAGTCATATTTGTAATGACCTTCTTGTTTGCAGTATAAACACTGATTGGGACCTACGCGGTTTTGATTGTAATCGAATCTCTGCAAGTTTCTCTGCGGTTGCTGAAAAGTGGTCCGGTAGTGATTCGGACCATTATTATTTTTATTACCACCACCACGTGGAGGATATGCTTGCTGTAGCAAAACCTTCGTTTTGAGTTCTCTAGTTTTCTTCTCTACTTTATCTTTCTCATCCGTGTCTCTATTCTCATAGTATTGTGCGGTAGCTAATATCTGGGCTGAAGATGAGACTGCCCAAGAGCTTTCTGAATCTTTCAATTTTCTACACAAGTCTGGAAGCAGATTGTGCACAAATTTATCGACGAACAATCTCTGACCACCTTCTGTAGTCATATCTTGACCGCTGTGGTCAATGAATGTTTCTTCAAATCTGGTGAAGAAATCTGACACAGTTTCTTCTTTCTTTTGCTTGCATGCAGATAACTTATCCCAATTTACACGTATCGCAGGCATTATTGTCTTCATGTAATCTATTATCCTACCAGGTAATTCCGCTATCAGGGGCTCAGGCTTGGCACCACCAACTTGTCGTGCATCTGCAACAGTAATATTAGCCCACGTGTCACCTAATTCCTGGTCATGATCTTCATGACGAATTTTTCCCCATAAAGGCTGTGGAACGACGTTCCCGAATAACATATCGATATCGGCTAAATTCATAATGCATGATCCAGCAGTTTGCGACAATTCTTTATAGTACCCTGCAGGATTTTTACGCGGATCTGGTAGTGTTTGTTTGAGTGCTAAAACTTCAGCTCGCTTCCATGGAACATGTACCCATACTCGGTGAAAGTGGGGCAGGACAGGTGGGACAGCTGTCGCGTCACCCTCTCTCCATTGTGGGGGTACTTCTCTCATAGGGTATTGTCGTGCCTTTTTCCTACTAGATGCACTAGATTCTGGTGGTGACCCAGAACTACTCCCCTTACTTCGATGTGATAATAGCATTTCAACTGCTTCTTCCACATCGGGACCTACAATCATACCCAGACTAAAATAATACCTTATACGACACATCTCTTGTAGGAGGCAATCCTGATCATTGTCTTCTAAATCTTCGCAAAGAAAAACACACATCTGTTCGAACACATATCTCTGTGTCGCTGTTTCCCATTGATGGAAAACTTCCATGACAGACTGTAAATCATATTTTGCAGTGTCCATGACCCATTTCCGAGCTAAATTATTCAGGGAATCTCTCTCTTGATAATCGGGCAGTTGACTTCGCAACTGTCTTTTTCCTATGTTAGGGGTCGTAGCAGGCGACCCGAAAAGTGGTAAAAGAAGATTAGTAACAGTACTGGCCATTTTCTGCCGAAAGGAAGGTGAAACGGAAGAACAAACAGATGAAAGAACGGGGTGAGGTAAAGCGGATGCAGAGATGACAGAAGAGGTATGAGGAATAATAGATGTGGTACTAGGCAAAATCATAGAAGGGGCATTTGTAGAAAGTACAGTAGGCAAGATCGTAGAAAACACAGGAGCAACAGAATTGGTCGGTGGGCCTAGAGGAGGCTGCACCGAAGAAGTAGGAGCCAGTTGAAGAACAGCTGGTGGGTGCTGTGGAAAAGCCAGAGGCGCAGCTTGTGCAACTAAAGGTTGCGGGGGTGCGGTAGCATTCTGCGCATAGGGCGGTGGCGAGGTTAACAATTGCGACATTAATTGGTCTTTTTCACGCTCTTTTACTGTCCCTTGCTGAAGAGACAGCAAAACTGGATAACATTTATCTATTGCCATTTTACGTTGCCTGTGCAATTGTTCATTTATCTGCTCTTCCTCATTATCTTTAAACTGCACGGCAGCTTGTATTACTGAAAGTCCCTCTTCTCTCTTATTTTTCTTAGCTAATTTAATCTCTTTTTGTTTGGCTTCTTTGCGCCATATGCGGAAAGAGTCAAACATCGCCGGCCGGGCTTTCTTTTTGAAGAGTTTAACTTCAAGGTTGTCTAAGATTTCAGAATCAAAGCTACCATATTGGGGCCATTTTAAAACACCGTCTTTCCTAGTGTATTTAATCCATACCTCGTTGTAAACGATGGGGCCTACCCCATGTTTAACGTATAGCTCGTAAGTCGGAGTTCCAACTGGAGGAACCGGACATGAGTCCTCCAATCGGGAGTCCCTATTATTATTACCAAGACAAAACAAATTCCCGAGTCTAAGACTAGGCATCCTTTCTCTCTAGTCTAGTTCCAAAACTTCAAAGGAGTTATCGATTACGATATTGCTCGTGAAAACACGAATCCTTCGGTTATGGTACTTGCAAGAACCAATAAAAACCTTTATGTATCTCTAAGATATACAAAGTAAGTCCAACTAAGGACTAGGAGACGCTCCACTTATACTTAACTGAAAATTATCGATGGCTTCACCAGAAGACTCGTCTCAGCGTTTCGCTCTACCGAAAATGTCAAGGGTCCAACATCAGTGCGATAGCCAGGGCAGCAGTCCTTGTAGCCGTCGGGAAGCGGGGAACCTCGCAGTAAAGACCTTCGGACCACGTCGACATGCAGGGGTCGATGAGGTGGTGGGCCCTCCTCCGGAATTTTCACACGAAGCTCCTCACGATCTTCAGGCTGATTGGTACCACTGGAATCGCTCCAACGCTGGGCGCCAAATGAGGTACTGGGTTTTTAGGAACCGGTAACGAACCGGTAACCCAGCGGTGCCAGGGGATCAACACACCAAAGACCTCGGGTTCTCCTGAGTCAGACCCACAGAAACTTCAGAGTCTTCTAGGTGAAGTCAAAGATTAGTTTATTGGCTGCAACCAAGGTGACAGGGTCCTAGAAGTACAATGCCAGTATATTCAGGAGACTGCACACTTTCACAAAGTTAGGCTTCTCTTCTTATACATAACATTTGCCCTTTGGCGAAACATTCCTTGGGTGCGCGGTATTTCATTTATGGTTACTGATTACAAAAGGAAAGCAGAGTCATGATGACATGTACATATTTCACGTTGTGATGCCCATAACAAATCATCCGGCAAGGCCCAACATTTCATCAGATATCGCTGGACCCCTAATAAAAATGGTCACCTCCCCACCATAAAATAAGTGAGGCAAAGGAAAGAAGAAAGATGTGAGCGAGATATGGCAGGTGTGCGTGCTGAAATGGCTTTATGGCCGGTTGGGCCTAGATACTATCTTGCTTGGTCACTGGGAGGGAACTGACCTAACGAGCTCGGCCTGGGGCAATGGTTCTAACTTGTACTGGGGTCAGGAAGAAGTCGATTAAGGAGTACGTGTCCTTGTGGAATCAAATTCGACTGGATTAAGGCCTATGAAAAGGGCAACATGCAATTAAGGGTTCAGAAGGTAAGTGACGATTTCGAGGTGAAATTGTCACTCGAATATACTGAAAATACATGTGCTTGACGTACTCGTCATTTCCGGTCTTTTGATACCAAATTCGTCCTATTTAGACGAAGTTTTTATTCTCGAGTCCGGTACTGTTACGGATCCATATTTTTCAGAACCACAGAGGGTACAGTCCTCTTCACTGCTCACACGTTGTCCTGTCAATGGATCAATGTAATAACACTTTTCTTCCTCGATAAAGAGAGGCATTTGTTTAAAGACCTTTCCCCCTGTCGATATTTTCGGTGGCTGTGGGAACTGGGCCCGTGGAGCCGGAGTCCCCCCTTTGGCCCCCTTGCTTCCTGTAACTGTCACCTTTGGAGCTGGAACCTCCTGAACCTGCTCTTCGACTTCTAGCTCTCCATTTTCAGGGTTAAAGGGACACTCGCGTCGCCAATGTCCCACCTGATGACACTGGTGGCACTTTGTCATTTTCTTTAGAGTGGCAAAGTCTACCCTAGGTCTCTGGCCTTCCTCATTATCCCTGTTCTGACCATTTAACTTCCGTCCCATTGTCCCCGTTCCCTGTTTCTGCTGTCCGCCTTTCCCGGCTGACTGCATTTGTACCACCATCAATTTCTCCTTCAGATTCTTGGCTTTAGACTCTATTTCGTCACTACAGTATCTCGCATATCGCAGGATCTCATCTAGTGGTTTGTTTTGCCAACAGATTAAGTGTTGCTGAATCATCAAACAAATATCAGGTCTCAACCCCAAAACAAACTTTGATACAAACTGTCCTATATCTTTGGGATCCATTACATCGAGTCCACTGTATTGCTTGAATGTTTTCAACAACCTCTCATAAAACTCATGAACGGTCTCCTTTGGTTCTTGTCTCGTTCGGTCTATTTTTACCCAATCTATATCCTGTGGTGGTACCTTATCTTTCAGCCAAGCTATTACCCTTTCATACTTTTGCATGACAGTATCGGACGGTCCATTAGTTCGAGCATCCCTCACTGGTTCAGTATTTGGCCATTCAACACTAGTCTTGCACGGGGTCCACAAATCAGAAGGGACCACAATGTCAAACAACGTGTTCAAATCAATCCACAATACTTTCGAGATCTTTACAAACCTTTCTACCTGCTTATACCACTCTACTGGATTGTCCCTTAACTTCGGAAATGAGTTGGTAAATGCAGCTAAGTCTCCTCTACTCCAGGGCACATGTACATAATTTCCGTTTGATATTTCTCGCAAAGGGAATGCCTCCATCTGCATTACCCTTCCCTCGGGGGTCATCACATTTGTACTTCGTCTAACTGTGCCCTTTTTCGACCACCTTTCTTCCCATTTATCCAGTTCTCTCCACACTCTTATTCCTGATACCAACTCTCTTATGTGTGTTTTTAATCCGGTAGTCCTCTTCTCATCTAGGTCTTGGTCTGAGTACTGCAATCTGTGGTTACTCTGCAATGCCCTCGTCCTAGATAAATCTACAGCATACCTGTCTGCCAAATTAGTCAGTTTCTCATGAAACGCTCTAGCTCTCCTAGTAATGTCCTTCGCTATGAACAGCAGCTCATCTTGTTCGTACAAATCGATCCTTTCTAAAGGCACCGTCCCTTCTATAATCTCATCTAGATCGGATTTTAGACTGGAGACATCAAGCCTTTTAACCTTTATCGCAGCCTTCAGTACCTCGGCTCCAGATGCTCCTTCCACGTCCCTCCCGTCCCAGCTCCTAGTCCGGCGCCTAGGCACTGGTGAGTTATAGGGAGTCCTCCCCTGTTCCCATCTCTCTAGATCCCATGCCTTTCCATCCTCTCGGGGTGGATGGTGAAATACTTCCTTGTTTCTCATTTTCCCACCTTCCCCGTTCTGCCTGTTTTCTCTGGATATATAGTAAGGCATTCCATTGCTCCCCCTTTCCTCACTATTTCCCTGTGATTCTTGATTACTCGAGGCATGGCGGGACCTATCACTGTTCTCTTTCCTCCAATGTTGGACGTCTTCACCGAGTACATGATGAAGGCACCTAAACCTATTCTGAAAAGCTTGTACCATTTGGTCTCCACCTTTCTCCCAGAGACGGGACATCTCCTCACACTCTACACTCCTACCATTTTGCTCCTGTTGTTCCCTCTCATCCGTAGGACGTGTAACTCCTCTATTCTCCTGACTTTGGCCTTCCCGCCCCTGACTGCTTTCGCTGGCCCCACAATGAGATACAGACCTGTTATCTCTGCTTTCCCATTCTGGTTCTGTTCTTGACCTGTTATTCGGGGTTACTGCGGACCCGTCCCATTCCCTCAAATCAGCTCTTAATTCTGTATAGGACTTTGGCCGCGGTCCCCTTAGGTCCATCGGTCCTCTCTGACCTCCCTGTCCTGCGTTGGGATCTACGGTTGTATCTAATGGGGTGTTCCACGTTACCGAACCTGGCAATTGCTTCCATGCATTTGTCACGTTATTCCTTCTTTCCATCTCGATTCTTTCTCTATCCAATTGCCTCTGTTCTTCCTCTCTATCTCTCTCAGGGTTATAGATCGATACTATAGGTCCTATGGTAACAGGCACTTGAAGAGCGTCTGGCAATCCAAAAGACTCAACCCTTTCGGTGGCTGGCGTTTTCTGCACCACAAACCTTCCCACTACACTCTGTACTGTACTAGGTTGAGGTGTCTCCCCACCTTTGATAGGTGTCCATTCTGATATAGGGAGTGGTGTATACCCCTCAATGGCATTCCCATCTTCCCTTGCGAGCCCTCTATCCCCAATTTCCTCAACTCTCGGAGGTGGTCTGTCCATCAATAATCTATTTATCACATTGTCCTCCGACTCGCTCTCCTCATCCTCTTCCATGAGGTTCCTCCCACCTACCACCTCCCTCATTGGGTACAACTTCTCTACCTCTATAGCCTGTACCCTCCATCTCTTTGCCTCCTCGTCCCATTTGGAATCTCGCACTGCTCTTACCGATCGCGTCAATCTTTGTTGACGCCTGTCCAAATTTTTATCGTGTGCCGCCCTAATCCATGCATTAAGGGCCTCAAACTGTGTTGGTCTAGGTGAGGGTTTCAATGAGGACATGGTTGCTTTCAGCCGATGTAACACCTCTAGCTTAAACGTTCCGTATTTTGGGAACTGCATTTCCTCATTTCCTTCCGTAAGCTTATTCCAAGCCCCAATCCATAATATCGTATGCAGCCCCACATTCGCTGCCATATAATGAGCTGGTGTACCCTCCGGCGGTGCCTCTTCCCCGTAATAATGTTCACTTCTTTTTCTTTTAAAAATCCCTTTCAAGCACTTAAAGCACTTCATGATTTCTCTTTTCTCCGCGTTTGTTTACTTCCTAATGACAATCTACCAATCACCGTGCTGTTTCCGCTAACTGGCCTATCCGATCGCGACTTTTCACTGACGTCGCACCAGCCGCCCAATCTCGTCGCGGCTCTTGCCGACGTCACACCAACAGTCCTATCACGTCGCGGCTCTTCACTCGCCACCCTATCTCAGCGCGACTCTTTTCTGACGTCACTCGTCCCCCTTTGCAGCAGTTCCCCTCCTTTTTCAGCTCGTCTCCTCGGTCACGCATGCATCTCATTCATACTCTGAAAAATGATTACTTCCGTCCAAGCGATCACCTTTCTTGACTGTACGCCCACAGTCTTTTCTGTAGTTGTCACCTTAACTTGACGAAATGTCTTTCCGTTTACTTCCAGACAATCGCCTTCTCTGATAGGTTACTCACACACAGTAACTTCCGACCAGCGTCCGTTACTCATACGCTCACTCTTTCACTCCCCCTATCTCGGTTCCACGGCGGTCAATGGTACCTCGTGACCTCCGTACTATGGTCGACAACTACTCTGGATGTTCGATACACCCAAAACCACTTAAGCTCTGGCCTGAACTTAAGATTTTCCAGTTCACCCGTTTACCAGATAACCGGTTCACCAGGTTGCGCGCGCTCACAACCTTCTCTCATTCACACTACAGGCATTCAACTCCGCCAGACATTACAATACAAATACAACACAAAACACCGCAATCTGTTCACGCATGACCCTTGTTATACTCACTCTCCTCCGATACTGCTGCTTTTCTCGCACCGTCTGCACCTTCGGCTCACGATTCTTCCGCTCCTCGTCTCTCGATGTCTAGGGGCCTTGGGGTAAACTAACCTCTCTAGATTACCTTCCTCAAGAAGATAACCATCCTAACTGCTACCAACTGTTAACGCGGGATTACTGGTTACTAGTTACCTTACCAGCTCCCAAACCAAGTCGACTGGATCGTTGGTACCTGTCATTGAGTAAAAGGCAATCTAACAATGGGTCAATCAATTAAGAACTTACACCACTCTAAATGACCACTGACCAGGATTAAGTTTCAAAGATTTAATATAAAGTCAAAGACAACGAAGATACAAACTTCTCAAGATGAGATTCAAAAGATAAACTGGTATCACTATGAACATGAATTCTTTGAATAATCTGAGTCTACAAAACAGAATAATGAGTACAAGTTCGAATATCATGAGCGTTGCCAAAATGGATACAAGTTGCAACCTCAAAGTCATTACAGAAAAGAAAATTCTGGTTAGTCTGTCCCTACACTACACTAAGTGACATCCCTACTTAACAAGATCTTTGCCCCTCTAGGTGTCAGCCGTGGTGACTTCCTAAGAAGATCACGCACTTCTCTTTGTCTCTTCTCTGATAATGGGTCTCTCCTGATCAGTCTATCTGCCTACCCATCCGCTTCCTTAGGCTCCCAAAATCATCTGCTCTACCCTCCTCCCGGGTCGCTTTCCCTAATACCAAATCACATTTCCGATAGGAACGCCCCTTGGGACGCCCCTCACGTGGTACATCTTTGCGCGATAAACTCCATGATGGTACTCTTCAAGACCCTCGTTAAAGTTGACCTTGGTTCCCAGGCTTCTTCTCCAGTGCGCCGATACCCCCTGAAATTCCTGAAGACTCCTACAGGCCTGCGCCAAGCGCCACTGAACAAAGCTCCATTCATTTCGACTGATTAGGACCCCTCGCACCTGCATACAGGCCATCCTACAGTGGGCCTCAAATTCCAGGCTCCCCCATATCTATAGGTCATAAAGCATATGGAAAGCACAGTACTTGGCACCTCTCGACTTCTCCTCTAACGAGCACATTTCAGTTCAAAGGAACATCACTATCAGTTTGAGCCTACTTGATTTACATGAAGCGGGTCCCTGCGCTCTGAAAACATTTAACTTGATTTAAACAGCATTCTTAACTAACATACGTTTCTTAAAGCACACATCTATAAAGCATATATTTCAAACTAAATTCGATAATACAATTTTGAAGAACTACGTTAACCCCACCTCACATTATTTTAGCAGCACGTTTAGATTTTCTGTGAATTGCCATGAGGCCTACACAATATAACTGGTTTTGTAGAGTTCCACTTAACTCTTACATGATTCCTTTAACATGAGAATGTGAGGTTTTCATATTCATTCCAACATTTTCTACATTAGTCTCATACTGCTATGATTATTGTTACCCTACTTAAACACTCTATACATTTCACTACTGAATATAAGACACTCTGGTGCAAGGTATATGTTAACTAACTACGTGCTTGTAAATATGATGCACTTATACATTTTTTTCTCAGACTAGTGCTCTCTCATAAGTGTAGGGTGAGCTGTCACTCTAAGTAACTGACCATGCCATTGATTGATGGCAAGTAGGGTTTCAGGTGAAGTTAAACTTTTTGCACTAACAATCAGGGATTTAAGGTACATTAACTCCTTCCGTGCTCATGACGAGCTCAGCTCGTCATGAGGCACGGCGCTGTGCTCATGATAAGCTGAGCTCGTCATGACACGCGCGGCGCTCACACGCGGGGCTAATTCCCTTTTTGTGCTAAGCGTTCTATGAAAACGGGCGTGGTCATGACGAGCTCAGCTCATCATGAGCAAATCGCCGCCGTGCAGGGTGACGTGCCGAGTTCGTCACAAGCACCGTGGCGCTGCGCGCTCCCTACCCCCTCCCCCCAGCGCCGAGGGGGAATCAGCCCCGCGGTGAAGGTGTTAAATAAATTATCTGCTTATCCTGTAACGAAGTGTCAGCCTTTTGGACATGCCTAAAGTTACTTCGCTAGAGGTGGCGGCTACTGAAGGCCGGAGCCGGATGCTGAGCTGTGTTTTAGGAAGAGGTCTCCAGGAACCTTGAGTCAAATATTCATGCAGCTTCTGCCACCTGCCTCCTTATGTCAGTCAATAAGCCCCTCCAACTTCATCTAGTGACTAAATGGTGTGACATGAAAGCTAGAAACCTGCGATGAAATGCGGTTTACCTGTTTGACAAAACTGTGTGACCCTAGGCAATTAATTACCCTATTACACTGTGTCCCCTTCACCTTTGTCACATTTGAAAATACCTTTAAAAATAAACTCAGTTTAGGATGTACACTCTTGAAAATCCTCATTTGTGTAAGCTTTCATAAACTTTAATGTTGGTACATGTGTAATAAAACTATAAGCAGGGCACACGTGACAACGGACTGGCCTCTTGGTTCACTAATACCATCGTCATCAGGGCAATGATTTCCTCAAAGTTTAGAAACTGTGACTTCTGATACATGCCACTCAATGCAGCGATTCACCTGCGTTTCTGAGGCAAGGGCGTGACAGGGGCGCCCTCTAGTGTGCTGAAGTGAAACGCTTTCACATTAAAGGAAGATACTTGTATTTTGTTGAGTCTTCAGTACATTTTACTTAAGGATTTAATCACCATAAAGGCAGGGAACGAGTCGGGGGTACACTCGGGTGGACGGCGTCCACCCACTTTTTTCACAGGGTGGACCCCGTCCACCCTGCCAAGAAGTTGGAACCCACTGAAAAAGATGCTGAATTCGTCCCGGTGTAATTTCCAAACACCGAGACACATTCAGCAGCGCCTGCACCTTGTTGTCTGCTTTGGATCGGCAACAACGTGAAGGCGGGGAGGGGGCTCTTATTTCTGAGTCCTGTTGGACCCATTACAAAGGACAAATTTGAGGGGTCATCAGGCCTCCTTTTGTTCGAGTCTCTTGGCTGTGAGCAGTCAGGAGCCTCACACCTAGAAACAAATGCAGCAGAGGGGAAACAAAGGCTCACAGCTTGTCAGCACTTCACACATACTTCAGCAGCTTTCCACTTTGTTCAGGCTCTGTTTAGGAGATATGCATGCACTGTAAGAACGTCAGATGTGTTGGTCTCTCCCAGTATTTGCACAAAATAAATAGCATTTATATAGCGCATAGGTTGTAATAATTTAAATATCACTATTGTTTTTTTTAAAGCACTATGGGTTGAGGAAGCTTTACGCTGATAAAAGGCAACATTGGTTTATGGGAAGCTTATAAAAGTGTGAATCTTTTGCCTAAATCAGGAGGGTTTGCAAGTATACTCGGAATGTGCTCAAATGTACTCATGATCGACCTGCTAAGCATATATGTGAGGGCTTAAGATCGGATGTCACCTCCTGTGATCTCACGCGCTGTAATGTCAGACGCGTCACGCGCCGCGATGTCATGTGCCGTGATGCCACTTGGATACTGATTAATTAAGTTAGTCCCCCCACTTCTTTTTTTAGGACTTGTGCCCTGTATACAGGGGTTTGTTTCTGTTCTGGCTCATTGAGGCAAGGCAGGCCACTGGTTGGTCTCTGGCTCCGCTCTCCAGTCGGTTGCAGCTGGCCCACCTCTGTGTTTTTACTGAAATTCATTCTCTCACTGTGGAAGCACCAGCCCTTCATAAGGGAAGGGACAGCAGAGGTATCAGAAGCAGAAGCAGTGAAAACACACAGACTGGTTGATGGTCTTTTGAAGACCTGCAAAGTACTCGGGGTGAGGCTGAGTCTGAGACGTCACCCCCTGCACACCCCTCGACAGCTCAAGAACTGCCCGTGTCCTGGAAACCGATGCTGCACTGCCCGGGCGAAGGCAGATGACGGGGGTTGGAGGCTAAAGCCCTGTTAGCCCAATGGGTGTTGAACACGAATGTGTGCTATATGTGTGGTCTTGATTCTTAATGTACATCGGGTAATGCTATAGTTTATTAAATCAAACACAAGAGGTTTTTGTACAGCACACGTCCTCTGCTCACATACTTCAAGACGCTCCCACATGCAATAATGAAGAAAATATAGGCCCAGTAAAATATATTATTTTGTTAGAATCACACAATGAGGTCAAGTGGGGAAGCCGGGATTGATCCCAGTTTTTGTGGTTTCACATTGTGCATCCCAGGAACCATTTTCTCCTGTCCTACAGCAAAGGTTAATGTTTTGTCTTTAATTCTTGGTGCAGGAGGCTAGAGTGTGGGTGGCAGGCAGAAGTCACATGGAAGCTCGGCTCATTTTGGGCTCGAGGGTCCAACAGGACTTTGAGCTGAGCCTGAGCCAGGCATCTGGCAAGAACCTGGCATGAGGCTTCAGTGGTTGCCACCCTCTACTGCAGGTCCTACACCTGGGGATGAGAATAGTGTCCTTTGCAGTTGACACCTCAGGTGTGAAGCAGGAGCTGTGTGTAGAGGGGCCTGTGAGAGACCCTCACGAGGGAAGCAAGGCTGCCAAGGGTTCAGCCTGCTTATGAGAGACATTGGCATGTCTCATGTGTGTCTCCTTGAGTGACACTTTGTCACACACCTAATCATGATCCACCTTGAGAGGAAGTAGTAAAAAGTATGTACCTGAACTAATGGATCATTTCCAGGAGTAACTGGACTAGCCCCAGCAGTTAAACTGTACAAGTGCCCAAGCTTGGCATACCACGGTGCATCATGTCTCAGCTCATGGGCTGGTCCACCACCGACCTCTCCAGGCCTCTGACCAACAGGCTCCTCTAACTCTTCAGCAGCAGAGGCCGCAGTGATAGCGGCACGTAAGACAATAGGGTTTCTCCTGATACTTCGTGGTATCTTGCTGCTATAGTTGTTCAAAACTAGCAAGCTTTATTAGCATGGTTATAACCCCTCCCATGCTGGTGATGAACCCTAGCTGTCACGCTCCGCAGTGCTCGTGTGCGGATGACAGCTGGGGTTCGTCACGGCCCCGCCCTGTTCTTTTGTTTACCGCACAGCGGAAAAATCGTGGCCGCAGCAAAGGGGTTAAATACATAAGCATTATGAAGGAACAAGTTTTATGCATGTACATGACAGATCTTTGACTGAATATATATATTTTTCTGTATTGCAACAGTTTTAATTAACTATGCAAATAAAATATACTTACTTACTTACTGCGTAGCATCTTGTGCTCGTTGATGGTGGGGGATAAGCGTCTGGGTCTTGGTCACCAGGAGCTGACAGAGAGTGGTAATGTCATTTGTAAATTAGAGATTAAAGATTATGTATGTGCCAAACCCAGACATGTTATACATTAGATTTAAGCAACAGGTGGCACTTTAGTATAGATATACGACACATTCATTTATTATATAATGTTATTTGTTGGTTAATATATGCGCAGATAAATGAGAAATAACCATGTCTTACCTGATCCTGGTATGGGCGCATCCTTAGGGGTTGGGCCCCTGGATATAATCTGCTGAACTAGTGCTTGCGAAGCCGGAGTTGGACACGTCTCCCTTGATCCAGCAGCTGCAGGAAAGAGTAGTGACAGACACTACAGTTGTAACAGCATGACTGTGACCGGTCACACCAATGGTGTCCATAGTGATTAATGTAATAAGATATATGATATATTTTGTGACAAGAAGAAATGTCTGAAAGGACTTACATTTTTGGAGATGATAAAGAGGGCAAATATAGAGGTGTGTGTATTACACTCTCAGGCTCACTTAACTGATGGATGGTAGAGGCTGGAAGTCCTTCTTGCAAGATATCCCTTGTCTGATGTGTGGGGTATGGTGGGGAAAACAGTATTCTGTACCCCTGAAGCTGTTGAGAAAGACCCTAAAGTAAAGAAATATTCCTCAAGAAATAGTATGATGACATCATTGTTGTAGGCTACATATATACCCAGAAAAACCTCTAGTGGGGGAGGGATACTGGATTAAAGTTGTAATTTCTATCAAAGATTGTCTCTACATGACATTTCTGTGAATTGTTGTCTTCACTTGAGACTTAAGTAGACAGCTTGTATGACAAGACATGTATACACGTTCAATGAAGTTGCACAACTGAATAATGTACTTTCTGACATAAGGACACCTATGTCAGACATGAATGTTTACCCATTAGACCCATCAATAAAAGATGCTGGACATGGGCTACTGGTTGCGTTATTGGAAGATGTCTGTGTCCTTAGCTGTTGGGGTCCCTGCTATCTCTCGTGTGCTGTTTTGGACGTTTATGGTCCATCTGGGCCTACCACACTAAGGTGTCTTTGGAGTGCGATCATTATGTCCATGGAACTATCCTTCAGGGGGCATTGGTTTCTCTGTCCCTGATTGCTGTTGGTGGCCGATCTGTGGCCCATGTCCAACTCTGGAAGCCTGTCTGGTCAGGAGCACGACTGTCTGTGAAGTTGGAGCACATTGGAGCTGAGGCGCCAGAGTCAGAGCAGGGATGACAGTCTGAGCCACCACATGTCTGCGCTGCTGTGCGGTGGATGCCAAGGCATCCATGGGAGCCTGCAGCGCCCACAGGTGCAGAGCTTGTAATAACTCCTTACCCTGGATCCCAGGGACATTAGTTTTACTGCAGTTTCTTGACATGGCCGCCTAGATTGTGTAGATCCATCATATTCTGGTTATGTGCTTTTTTTGGTCCCATTATGATATTTGTAAATGTAAATGTAAAAATGTAAAAAAAAACATGATTTAGCTTATTGAATGACACTTTTGGCTAGGTAAATGGCTCCATTCCAGTGCCAGCCTACTCCACACTCTTTACCTATAGGATGAACTATCTCAATAGCAAACATTCGCAATTCAAGACAACGACCGTTGTCATGCTGAGTTCTTTGGTGTGACAGGCTGGCAGCAGGGCGTTATTTGGTAGAATACAATATGGTATCAATGGTTCTCAGCTGAGTTTTTTAACTTGAATCTCGTCCTTCAGTAACACTAACATAAAGCACTTCATGTCCAAACCAATGTAAGCCTCTTCTTAGGCCCATTTTAGATTTAAAATGCCTTTTTGTACCTAAACCAAGAACATTCTAATTTCTGGATTTTTTCACATTCTTCTTTTGAAAGTAAAAATAGGCACACATATAATTTACCTACAGCCTTCCCTGTTCTTTGACCCCTAGCCAGGTAGTCACACCCTGATCGGCCCGGAGAAGGATTGCCTTAGCTGCTGCTTAGCATAGGACACTGCAGCATTCAAACAGTGCAGCTAGTTTTCAAGAAAGTGGAAACATCTTTAGTATTAAATAATCAAAAACTTTACAAAACACAACATAAAAACTGTACACTGTCGGGCCTGATGTATGCGGTGAGTAAAAAAGTATAAAGAAAAAACTGATCCCTATTGAGCAAGCATAATCCTCAACTTCCTCTACAACCATTGCTAGGTTGGTTTGATCAGGAATCAAATCAAAATGTATTTAGTTCATTTAAAACCATAAGTTTAAAGATACCGTTTTGTAACATATTGCATTGCAAATGAGGTGCTCCAAAAAGACCACAGTGAAAGTGAAAAGAGTGAATTAAAGTGCGGAAATGATATGCAGAAAGCATATGTACAAAACAAGTCACTAATATGGATATAGTTGTTGTTAAACGCCACCCCGTATCAGAGTGTCATGTTACAAATCGAATTTACAGACAGTTCACAAGTATTTTTGTTGATGTTTCGACCCCATTATATTACTTATATAAGGATCATCATCAGGACGGAAAAGGATTTTGGAAGCACCGGAAACATGAAAAGTCATGTTTCAATAGATGGAAGAACACTCAAGAGTTACAATAGCTAATCTTAAAATATACACAGAGGACATACTAACAATTGTAGTAATCCCTTCCATAAATTTATAATGCAGCAATGTGGTGGAATAATCCTAACCAACGTCAGAAGCACACGCAAATAAATTGTTTGGATGATTCCGTTGAAAAACCAACAGTGTCATTGCCTTAAGTCACTAGGTGGCGCTAGTTTGTGTCAATCATAACTCAAGGAGACTCCTACATGAAGCAAATTTGAGTGTAAGGCCTATTCACCAACAAAGTATTGGTGTTTCTGTGAAAATATCAATGAGTAAGACTATGTATAAATATTTAGAGGTATAATGAAAAAAAATTGACATAGAAGAAGCGAGTTGCGAAACTCAGCTAGAGGATAAGGAAATAGTAACCACTCTCTGAAAATTACAAGTATTGAAAACATGTATATTTATGTATGATTGATAAACATTAGCATAGCATTTCTGGTATAAATTCAGTAGAGCAAAAATAGAACTCACAATCATAGTGGAATGAATCACTAGTGTCAACGACCCAGAGTCTCAAGCAAATTGTATCGGAGACCCTCAATCACACTTTCACCGTGCTCCATATATGTTTTTTCTCCGTTCGTGCGGTAAGGTGGATAGTGTCATCATCGGGTCGTAATCACTTGATGGTTTTGCTCTCCAAGTGATTAACAAACCTCCACCAGGAGGAAGACTGTCTGGGTGGTTTGCAGTCGTAAAAAGTGATTAGTGGTTACAAATATCTCCTAATTCTGTTTAGAGAAGTTTTATTAGTCAAGAAAGGGATTTGATTAAAAGAAAGGGTGGTGCTTAAGTGTATTACAAACTGATCACCAACACCTAGTGTGGGGTCGACATGTTTCAGCCTAGAAGTTTCTCTCCCTAGTCAGGTGGCCTTCTTCAGGCTCATGGTGTGAGAGATGGTCTTTTTTCGGGACACCTCTGGAATGAAGAGGGTGAGTACATTCACTTACCCTTCTTCCTCAGTGAGCGTGGTAGCCCATTGCTTACGTGGTGATATGTGCAGCCTTTGCCCATGACTAAGAAAGAAAAAAGAAAAACATAACAATGTACATAACACAATGATTTATGCAATGTTTGGGTTTAAAAAAAATAATGAGACACACGTTAGTTTTGTGTACATTTGAAAGCGTGTTCAGCTTCAGGAAAGAAGGACAAGAAACGAAAACAGAAAAGTTTGAGGTGAATTTTGTTATAGGATAAGCCTTGTATTCCAATAAGTACACACCTTATCTTGAATAGTAGGTGTGTTGGTTGTATTATGTATATGAATGTTGATGCCATCAGTATGGGTAGTGGTAGTTTTGAACCAATTCACACACTGCGGATACAAAAGGAATGGTATGTTCCAAGTTGTTTATCGTCACCACATGTTTCCGGACATTTTTAATAGCTGAGTGTTATCAGTCTACATGAGCCTAAATAAGTTATTTTTCGCATACATGTGAGTGTTAAATTTGGCATAAAGTCCTTCAATGATTCTAAGGCAAGTGTCAATTTGTGTGCCTTTGCTCTAGAGAGTTTTTAAAGGGGCGACAGGTATAGTTTCTTGCATAGTATTCATAGATAATGTGCTCATCAGATCCTTGTGGCTTCAGATTGTAGAGAATGTTTATATGGTGTCATTATTAGAGAAGCACTGCCCTCCCGTGGTGACAGAGAGAATATATAAGAATCCCCATTAGTACGGTGAGGTTCGTTTTCATTGTTACGAGCGTAAAGTTTCTCAACCATCGTGTATTTCGAATCGAAATGTTACCTTTAGTTGAGGCTGAAATCCTCCTTGGAATGCAGGAGAAATTGACGGGCCTTCAAGGACAATTTTGACAAGTAAGTGACTAGCCAACTTTTGATAAAGTAATTATGAGTAAGGAAAACATTTCGGTCCTTTCTGTTAATGCCAATGGCCTGAATAATGGGCTGGCTTTCACTGTTCAGCGAACGCAGGATGTGCGCAGAAGAGGTTAGGGATATATATGTATAGGGAAACGTACAATTCCAAGTAAAAAGCACTCAGTCGGACCCGGGAGGTAGGTGGGCTCTCGTACATGGAAGTTTAAATCAGTCAAATCTCACTTTGGTCACAATTTTCGATAATCCTTGTTGTAATCTAGTTCGGCAATTCACTCGTGCCCTTCGTGCGCGAGGTGTCTATCCATCTCTCCTGCGTGAGAACACCCTTTGTTCCCTCACCTTTCCTATTGGTTCCCCAACATTCCACTTTCCCTCTGGTCCAGTCCCATACCACCAACTGTCATTCCTTAAACTTCTTAACTGACCTACGCACCGCACTTGGTGTGGGGCTGTTATAATAAACTTAGCACTTAATTCTTCACTCCAGTCTCCTACTTTGATTTGCTACAAGTGGCGACGTTGGCCGGAAAAACGCCATCTTAAAGACAATGTCAAAGTTTACTGGGAAATAAGAAATGAACTCAGTTGGGAAAACGAAGTGTTGTACAGAATTGGAAAAGCTATAGTCCCCGTCACACTCAGAGACAGAATTCTTAAGCTTTGCCACATTGGTCACCTGGGCATTTCTAAGACAAAGCAGAGAGTCAGAACCAGTTACTGGTGGCCTGGTATTGACAAGCAAATTGAAATTCAGATAAGAAACTGTGTAGAATGCGGTGATTCGGACAAAACCCTTAAAACATCCAAAGTTTCTCTCTCTCCACTCCAACCCCCCTTAATTGCATCGGAGAAATTAGGCATAGACATCGCGGGGCCCATTGAAGGACATGATGGAGAGATCAAGTATATCCTGGTGGCTATAGATCATTTCTCAAAGTGGCCTGAAATAGAAATTGTCTCGGAAATTGACAGTTCAACTGTCATTTCATTCTTGGATAAGCTGTTCTTGAGCGAAGGATTACCCAAGTTTGTGCTCACCGACAATGGTCCACAATTTTGCTCAGAGGCGTTCAAGTTATTCCTTGAAAGAAATTGTATCACTCATCACACCACCTCATTATACAATCCTGAAGGAAATGGCCTCACCGAACGCTTCAACCGTGTCTTGAAGGGACACATACAGCTGTCAAGAAATGCTAATCTAAACTGGGAAGAAGAAGTGTTCAAACTCATCTGGGCCTTCAGAATATCTCCTTGTGCCAGCACCCGTAATGCACCATTTGTTCTCATGAGAAGCAGACAGCCCCTGAGAATTGACCTAGGTTGGATGCCTAATTCCAAACAAATCGAATGGTCACCTGATGTCATCAGAAATAACATAATCAAAGCTCAAAAATACTACAAAGAATGGTATGATTCCAAACATGGTGCAAACGAACATTCATTTAAGGTTGGCGAGCTTGTAAAAGTCTGATTAGAGAAAAAAGTAAGGAAAGGAGAAAACACATTCACCGCTCCTCTTTACATTGATGAACTGTTTAACAATGCGGCCAGACTCAGTGATGGGAAAGTATGGCACATGAGTAGATTGGCAAGATACCATCAGGGAGTCAATGTTCCCAAACAACGGCAACATGATACTTATTGCAAAGACTTGGGGGTGGATGTTGATAGAACCAGTTTAGAACATGGCTACATGCCAAGAAATGTAATTTCACACGATCTCCCACCTGACACTGACTCAGCTGATTGTCAATCATCAGACCAGTCTGTGGATGTCAATCCACTCACTCCGATTCCCAATCGGAGTTGTCACGGTGACTCACATTCTGACTCTGAAGCCATGTCTGACGGTCACAGTCTCAGTGGTAGGTTCGGTAGAACCAGTAATGATTCTCACTCTGACACCTAAAGTGTTCCTGACTCCCACTTGGTCTCGGGGAGGTGTGGGAGAACCATCCATAAACCCAAACGCTATGAAGACTTTGTTTGTGACTAAAGACAATCAGTTAATCTAACACAAATGTTTTTTGTTATATCACATTTGTTTTGGTTCAATGAAATTACGTTTTAACCATTGTTTCCTTATCTTTTCTCTATGAATAGGCATAGGAGAATCCACAGAGGTAACATACACCACATACATGACACTAGCATGTTGTTGTTGTTTTTTCCTTTTCCTCGTTTTTTCCTTTTCCTCACTTTTGTAAAGGTCCTGATGAATCGCGGGTGATTTTACCCTTTGCGAGAAACATGTCGACCACCTTCACTTCTAGTCTCCTCTAGGATCACTTGAGTTAACCTGTTGACACCTAGCGAGCTAGCCCCACTTTTTAGTTGCAGCCAGGGGACCCCCAGAATAAAGCGAATTCCGGTACCCCTTGCTACATTTTAATCTTCAAATCACAATAACATACCATCCTGCCCACACACCCCCACCTCATCATAAGGCTGTTGGATAAAAAGATCTCCGCTAAAGAGCCCCTCTTTGAGGTGAGCCCGTCTGGGATTGCACCGCCTCCCCGACGAGGAGCAAACGCCGATGATGAAGCATGACACCCTTCTGGGTGTGTGAGGCAAATACATCCAACATAATGGATGCCCTGGGGTGTCACACGAACGCCTTTGGTCACGCCAGCTAAAAACTTCCCTACCTCTCCATAGGAACAGTTCAGCAACCCCTCTCTTGCTTGCTCAGTACTAGATACGGACACAAGCTGTGACTGGACCTTCCACCCTCCTGAGTGGTAAACAGTGCCCGTTGATCGATTGATCACTTACCTTATCTCCCCCTTTTTGAATAAAAGAAATGTAATTTCACACGATCTCCCACCTGACACTGACTCAGCTGATTGTCAATCATCAGACCAGTCTGTGGATGTCAATCCACGCACTCCGATTCCCAATCGGAGTTGTCACGGTGACTCACATTCTGACTCTGAAGCCATGTCTGACGGTCACAGTCTCAGTGGTAGGTTCGGTAGAACCAGTAATGATTCTCACTCTGACACCTAAAGTGTTCCTGACTCCCACTTGGTCTCGGGGAGGTGTGGGAGAACCATCCATAAACCCAAACGCTATGAAGACTTTGTTTGTGACTAAAGACAATCAGTTAATCTAACACAAATGTTTTTTGTTATATCACATTTAGTGGCTTATTTGTTAAAACTCGCAAGAGAGGAAGATGTGTTGTTACCTAGTTCTGCAATTCCCTCGTGCCCTTAGTGCGCGAGGTGTCTATCCATCTCTCCTGCGCGAGAGCACCCTTTGTTCCCTCACCTTTCCTATTGGTTCCCCAACATTCCACTTTCCCTCTGGTCCCGTCCCATACCACCAACTGTCATTCCTTAAACTTCTTAACTGACCTACGCACCGCACTTGGTGTGGGGCTGTTATAATAAACTTAGCACTTAATTCTTCACTCCAGTCTCCTACTTTGAATTGCTACAATCCTCTACCCCTGCTACAGCTGAAGCAGGCACTTTCCTGTATTCCCGGCCCTATTATATGGGGGGTGATTTTAATTTCCTTCTGGATCCCTCACTTGATTCCTCTAAGTAGGATTGAAAGCAAAACAAGCCCCATGTTGCTATTGCACTGGCTAGCTATAAAAAGGCCTTAGATTAATAGATCAATTGCGCTTTCAAAACCCAGGAAACAGGACTTTTCATTCTTTTCGGCAAAGTATGATATGGCTTCCAGGATAGATTTGTTGTTGATCTCACATGGCCTCAAGGTTAATACATACAATCACATCCCGAATGCTTTTTAAGACCATGTTTTAATTAAGATGGAAATAGTGTGAGCAGGACCAAGAGCAAAAACACCCATGCGGTGGCATTTCAATCAATGGATTTTAGAACCTGAGAGCTGGTGCATAGGCAAATAATGAGCACATGAAGCATAGAAATTTTAAAACAAAACAGAAACTGCTGCAAGCGAAATTACAGATGCAGGATAATTCCTACCAACTGGAGGATGTAGTAAGTAGGATTTATCTGCAACAGGTATATGAAAAGAGTGAGTACACAGGGAAACTGATTTTGTAGCAGGCAAAAGAAAAGCAGGTCAAAAATAGAATTGAACGTATTCAGGACGAGAAATCAAATATACAACTAACTAATACTAAAGAGCAGAGGAGGGAGCGTGACTTTGTCAGAAGGGGAATGGAAGTGAGTTTCCCCTTTCGCTCCCTCCTCTGCTCCAAAAGGTGAAGTCAGGTTCCCCCCTGGACTTTGCCCCTGCTTATATCCTGAGAGATATCTTCCTAGCCTGTCCAATTACCCCCCTCACCCTTCTGAACGATTCACTCAGGAATGGAGTGGTTCCCGCTGCCCACAAATCTGCGGCTATCATTCCTATCTTAAAAAAAGCTGGTGCCGACCCCTCATCCCCTTCCAACTACCGCCCCATTACTCTCCTGCCTTACCTGGGCAAGGTCCTGGAAACCCATGTAACCTGCACCCTGAGCGCCTATGTGGAAAACAACCACTGCCTCTCCCCTCGGCAGGCGGGCTTTCGCCCCCTACATTCAACGGAGAAGGTGGTGATCTCAGTGATGGACTACCTACGCGAGGGCATTGACACCAACTTACCACAGGCCCTCATTCTTTTAGACCTGTCCGCCGCTTTTGACACGGTGGACCACCCCACTCTTCTTACCCGTGTCAGGGCGGCGGGCATAGAGGGCCTTGCCCTCGCCTGGATTGAGTCCTTCCTGAGTGACAGGGCTCAGGCGGTCCACCTAGCTGGTTTCAGGGCCCCCCCCCGTAAGGTTGCTTGCGGGGTCCCCCAAGGTTCTTCACTTTCCCCTCTTTTGTTTAATTTATACATCTACCCCCTCATTTTTATGGTACAGCAGCTCGAGGTCACGGTGTTCAACTACGCCGATGACCTCCAGCTAATCTTTAATCTTTCTCACTCCCCTTCATCCTCCCAGAATGTCCAGTCTGTCATGTTGTTCATACAAGATTGGATGAACTGCAACCACCTCAAACTCAATCCGGACAAGACGGAGTTAGTCTTGACCGGAGGTGGTTGCAGTCCCTGGTCCCCTTCCCACTGGCCATCTTCACTCGGTGTTCCCCCGCTTCCCGTTCCTAAGGTCAAAACCCTTGGTATCTTTCTTAATTCTTCACTTTCTGTTCACTCACAGGTGAATTCGGTTGTTTCTTCTTGCTTTTTTTCTCTTAGAACTATCAGGAAGATCTCTCGCTTTTTCTCCCTACCTGCCTTAAAGATCATAGTGATGGCCATGGTGCTCTCGCGCCTTGATTATGGCAATATCATCTATAATGGCGCTCCTGCCTATGCCATCCACCGGCTGCAGCTAGTGCAGAACCAGGCTGCTCGCCTGATTCACGGCCTGCCTAAATATCACCGCTCCACCCCTCTACTGCAGGCACTGCACTGGCTGCCAGTGAGAGAGCGAGCCTTATTTAAGCTTGGTTGTCTTACCTTCCAGGCTAAAATGGGCACTGCCCCGGAGTTTTTTTGCTCCGCTGTTAAACCCTATGTACCGGGCAGAGAGCTTCGCTCTACCCATCAGGCGCTCCTCACCACTCACCGGTTTAGGAAAAAAAAGGCGGGTGGAACCAAATTTGCAGTCCTTGCCCCTATGTTTTGGAACTCCCTCCCCGCAGAACTTCGCATGACATCCCTTTACACTGAGTTCCGTAAAGGCCTCAAAACTCTGCTTTTTTCCCGAGCCCACGTTGTTTAAAACCTTCTCCGCTCCTGCTGCCTTCTCGCAATCTAAAAGCGCCAAGAAACCGCGTGGTAAATGTGCGCTATATAAATGTTTTTAAATTCAAATTCAATTTAAATTCAAATTTAATACTAAAGACATTGGAGATGCCTTTCTGAGACACTACAAGGAAATCTATCAATCAGATCGACAAACATCTCCAGACCTTATCACAGGCTTCCTTGACAATCTGCCAATCCCTTCATTGAACGATGCTATTAGAGAATCATTACTTGAGGATCTTACCATTGAGGAGGTTGAATTGGTGATTGGTTCATTAGCAATTTGTAAAGCAACCGGGGAGGACGGACTACCGGCAGAATTATATAAAAGATTAGCCCCAATTTTTAATATACAATCCTAAAATTGGATAACCATTTACTTAAAGGAGGGGAACCTCTGGCATCTTTCCATACAGCTGTGGTAGTCAGCGCTTTGAAGAAAGATAAAAATAGGGAAAACATCAACTCTTACAGACCTATTAGTCTTCTTAACCTTGACTATAAAATCTTTACAAAACTTCTTACAAATAGGCTTAATAGAATTGTGGGTTCACTTATTCACGCAGATCAATGTAGTTTTGTGGCTGGGAGACTGCTTTCGACAAATACGACATTTTTAATAAAAGCCCTAGAATATTTTAGCAAGAATAGTATTGAGGCTCAGGTGTGGTTTTTAGACACTGAGAAAGCCTTTGATTTAGTATCCTGGGACAGTCCTTTTTTGATCCTTGAAAAGATTGGTTTCCCAGAAGGCTTCATACAACTAATAAGACTTTATAAAGGCTCACAGGCGCAACAATTAATACATTTTAATAAATGTAGGTTCCTGTCGAATAAATCGGGGTACAAGACAAGGTTGCCCCCTTTTCCCTATTTTAATCACCCTCTTTATATAACCATTGGCAATAGCTATCAGACAAAAAATGCCACATACCACACTTCTGCAAGGCGTGACCATGATATTGTTCTTTTTTTTAACCTCCAGGGAACATACTCAAGAGGAGATCCTAGGGATCTTGTCAGAATTCCAAGCAATAGGTAGGTGCAAAATAAATAAGGCTAAGACGGAGATTATTTTATGCAACTGCTCAATGGATACTCTATTGCCAAATCTCAGGCTAACGTACAACTCTCGCCCGATGAGATATTTAGGGATACACATGACAGAGAGAGTAGAGGAGCTGTTTCAATTGAATTATATCCCCGGATACAAAAAGTTAAGCACCTTTTAGCACAATGGAATCAACTTCTATTTTCTCTTATAGGATGAGTGGCGCTCATACGAATGTTAATTCTAGCACTTTCTAACTTTTTAATCACAGCAGCCCCATGCACTTTACGAATATCTTTTTTTAAAGGGACAGATAGTTTGTTTTCATCCTTTTTGTGGGCTAATAAGACACCAAGACTAGCACTAGGCGCTATAAATTTGTTGAATGAGGAGGGAAGACTGTCCCTCCTAAAAATAAGAGAATACTATTATGCAAATTTTGTTCACAACAAACACAGATTTTTTACCCAATCTGATACCTCATAAATAGATAGTTTGTTTATCGACAAAATCTTCATAGAGTATAAAATCAAGGACCCAACCAGAATAGTTAAAGATCCTAAGAAAGTGCGGTACAAAGTACTCCAATGGATTCTTAAACAAAGAATAAAAGTTTTTGAAACGAAACGAAACAAAGAATTCAATTATTAGCTTTTTATGATATTCCTAGGATAAATGGTACAACGAGCCTGTTTTATCTTTACATTGGGGAGGAGAAAATACTACAGACCGGTATATTAAGAAAGTGGGAAATAAATGGGTATAGACAAGTAAAAGACTTTCTTAACCTAGACTCCTGAAAAAAGTGGCCTGATCTAGAAATAGGGCTCCTTTATTCCAAATACATGCTTAAATGGTCATATATAAAAAGAAAGCACTTTCTGGAAAATATAGATGCTGGAACTTTAACTACAAGTTCAGGAACAATTAAAGCTCTGTAAATCCCTGAAAAATGGTCAGTAAGTGCTTGTATGAACATCTTTAATGACAAAACTTCCATTACTACCTATGAGAAAATGCAGGATAAATGGCGTAAAAAAGGTCTGCAGATTCCAAGAACAATTTGGAGTAAAATAAATAGACTTAACGACACAGCAATTAGAGGGGTTTATTTTAAACAAATGCAATTTTATTCAAAATGGTTACTCTATAGGACCCCTTCATTTCTGCATAGTGTATATCCCCAATTGATGACAGATGTTCTTGTGCTAAGGAAGAAGGAGGCACATAGTCTCATATCGTTTGGGATTCCCCCAAAAATGAGAATGTATGGGAAGAAATTGAAAAATACATCAGAAGTACCATTGGCCAATTTATATATATATCGCTAATTATATTGCAGTTTTTGGATGCTCACCAAATTTAACATAAAGTAATATGCAAGAAGAATGCTTATATATATCCATCTTAGTGGCAAGATCTTTAATTCTGCAAAATTGGTGAAGCAAAAATGTACCCTTATTTCAAGCATGGAGAGCTAAACTGTGTAAAGTTAAAGAACTAGAGAGGCGTTATGCACTAAGAACAGAGTCGCTTAGTAAATTTGAGAAACGTTGGGGTCCCATAGAAAATTAATTTAGGATCTGAGTAATAGTATTGCTCTTCGAGCAACTCTACAATATATGGCCTTTTAGCTTACAAACACATCGACTGATATATGCATATGTGTTTCATTGTTTAATGCTATCTTATATCCACTATATACACAAGTTACTCCATACTTGTCTTCTGTGGAATGAGGAACTGTGAAATATCTGATTATATATAGAATCTGTGTTTTTCAGTATCTTAAGTCTATTGTTTACAGAATGATCTACCCAGGTATTCTCGCTAGTCTGCTAAATGTCATTTATATTGAGCACGTATGCACATTGCACTTTACCCTGTTTTTATTCATCAGTGTCTATATTGTATCATAATTTGAACTCTCAATTTAAAAAGAATAAGAACAAAAATAAAAATAAAACATGGGTTTCGTGCTCCACATGCCACTGGGGTCACTCTATCCTGGCTGAGGAAGGGTGAAACCCCGAAACCGGTCCTAGGATGCTTGTTTCCAGTCCAGGGAGGACCTGGCCTGGCAGTTCGGGCTGGACTATTCTCATTGGGTGCAGGGTAAAGACTGATTTGCATATGGCTGGGTTCAAACTGGAATGGCATGGCGAGCATAAAAACAATGGATTTCAGCCAGATCTCTGTACTGGGGTGAGTGTATGACATTGTTCTGCCTTCTGTCCATCAATTGTTCTGTTTGCATTGGTCTAGGGCAGTGCACTCTGTTAGGGTTAGATGGAAGAAATGTACAAAACAAATGGACAAAATCACCAATGCTGCTATTTGTCAGTTCATTAAAAGAAGCTGGCGAAAGAAGAGGTTATAGTTCTTACACAGTCACATCATTTCAGAGTTGAAGCATTTTTAATATTATATACAATAAAGCCATAGTTGCTGCTTTTTAATTTATTTTATGCAACTAACATCCATTGAAAAAGCCAATAGTCATAGATTGTTATAGGTCTAATGTTACTAGATGCAATGATAGAAACATCAAAATACCATTTGGGCGGCACATTATGCAGAGCAAATATTTTAGCTTAGGTGTTTTAAGCCACGCCCTTAATTACATCAGACTCACCCCTTGGAGAGACCCCTAGTTTTTTCATCCCACTTAAAGCCCTGTAAACAACACCATGTCACTGTCATCTCACGTCCTTTCACTGTGCATCATGCATGCCTCATGACTTCCAAGTTATCTGAATGCCTATGTGCAGGGGCATAGTGAACCCTCACCCGCACCACCACTTGCTTTAGGAACTACAGCGAGGGTGACGTTCATTATGGGCCTCTTCTGTCTGCAACTCAGTAGACAAAGGCTCAGCTCATAACTAATGTGAAAAGGTGGGTTAGTGAATAAGTGTAGGAATGGGTAAATAGCTGGATCGATTAGTGAAAGGATTAATGGATGAGTGAAAGGGTGAATGGATGGAAAATTAGAATAAGGATGGATGGATGCATGAGTGGGAGGCAGGGTAGATGTACAAATGGATGGATGGATGACTGAAAGGGTGTATGGATGAGTGAAAGGATGGATGAGTTATAGGGTCACTGGAGGGATTCATGAGTGGATGAGTAAATGGATGAGTGAGTGGAAGGATGAATGGTGGATGGAAGGATGGGTGGCTAAGTGAAAGGGGAATCGAGAGAGAAATGGAGGATGAATAGATGAATGGATGGATGAGTGAAAGCCTGGACGAATTATTGGTAGAATGGATGGGTGAATGGGTGCCTGGTTGAGTGAAAAGAAGATTGTAAAGATGGATGAGTGAAAGAATGCATACATGAGTGAAAGGGAGGGTGGAGAACTGGAAGAAAGGATGACTGGATGGATGAGTAAAGTTGAATGGGCAGCTGGATGAGTGACTGTGTGGATGGATGACTAAGTGAAAGGATGGCTGGATGGGTGAAAGGGTAAATGGCTGGATGGATGAGTGAATGGATGGATGGGTGGAGGAGTGGATGAATGAGTGAAAGGATTGATTGGGTGAAAGCGTGGATGGATGGATGATGGATGGATGAGTGAATACATGGGTGGAAGAGTGGTCAGATGAGTGAAAGGATGGATTTGGTGACAGGGTGTATGGATGAGTGAATGGATGGGTGGAAGAGTGGATGGATGAGTGAAAGTATGGATTGGGTGAAAGAGTGGATGGATGGATGATTGGTGGATGAGTGAAAGAGTGGATGGAGGGATGGATGATGAAATGATGGATGGAAGTATAGATGATGGATAGGTTTGCAAATGGTTCAATAGGTTTGGCTATGGATGAGCACACAGGTGGAAGTACAGAATGAATGGTGAAAGTGAATGATGGATGAAAAAATTAGTGGATGGCAGAATGTAAATGTGAAGTGGTGGATATCAGGGGTTTGATGGAAGGATGAATAGCTAGATCCTTGGACTAGAGGGCTCTTCTTTGGAGGCTGTGATGACTTACTTTGCTTTCTTGGTGCCATAAGAGCTTTAGTTCAAAGTGGGAGGTATTGACATTTTCTGGCTACTCTCTTGCCTATGTGTTACTATTCTGTATGTGCTGTGTGCTTTTGTGTGGGATCTATACATCATGCATATGGCATATTGAGTGACACCCAACTGCTACTTGACTGTTACACTAGTAATTGCACATGTTTGCACATTTTGTTTTAGGTGTAAGGTTTAACCCCTTTGCTGCGGGGTGTTTCCCCCCCGCTGTGCGGGGGGAGAGGGCCATGCGCGGCACCGCCATGCTGGTGATGATCTCAGCTCATCATGAGGCGCAGCAAAGCTGCCCTCATGACGAGCTCAGCTCGTCACGGCCACACCCGTTTTTAGAACGTTCAGCACAGCGGGGAAATTAGCCCTGCGTGCGAACGTTCCAATGGCCGTGACGAGCTGAGCTCATCAGCAGCACCCATGTGGTTAAGGGAGATCCTCATAGTGCCATGAGCTGTGCATTTTGTTTGTAGCAATAGGCAAGGAGTAAAAAAAAAAAAGATGTAAAAGTGTATCAACAGTGCCATCTTTAAGAAAGCTGCAGGGAAAAGCAACTTTGTGACTTCCATCAGCCAGTGCAAATCTCTCTGCGAAGCCCCCGCAATCAAAGTCAGATTCCATATGGTAAGTCCCACATGCTGAAACACCCATAATGCGTTCCCTATAGTGGGTTCATCACATAAATCCTCCCTTTAGTTCACCTATGAGTGCCGCTTTACATCTAACAATGGCATTCAGATATGAGATGCTAGTAACAAAGTCTATCCAAGCAGATCTTCCCCGACCATTTCTCTCACCATGAATTGTAAACAGAATAACAGGCTGCATAACCCGGTGCAGTAACCATTTAAATCAATTATTGTCATTTGAAATACCACAAAAATGTTATGTTATGTTATAAAAATGTATATAGCGCGCAGCTGCCCCAGCGAAGGGGCGTCCCGGCGCTAACTCCAGAATAAGAAACCATGAGCGAAGTGGTGAATAGGCACCTCCAGAGAAATTTTACGGGAATAGATGAGTTTTTATGGCTTTCCTAAAAACGGACAAACTTTCAATTTCTCTAATGTAAATGGGTAGAGCGTAAAGAGCGTCATCCCGCTCTACTGCGTTTGAACCGAGGAACTTCGACCAAGTTTTGGCCCGCAGAACGTAATGTTCACGCAGGAACATACAGGTTCAGAAGCGGGCAGAGCATCCTAGGAGTAGTCAGTCTTAAAATTTTAAACGATATGCAGAGAGTCTTAAACTGTATTCGTTGGGCTACAGGTAGCCAATGGAGCCTTCGGATGGTCGCAGAGATCGAGCTAAATTTAGGCAGGCCTACTAGAGCTCTAGCAGCAGCATTTTGAATGCGTTGCAATGGGACAATTTCTGCCTGATTAGCACCCAACAACAATGAGCAGGCGTAATCAAGTCTAGACATCACTGTGACCTGGACTATCATCTGTCTGGTGTCAGCGTCAAAAAATTTCAAGACAGGTTTCAGGCTACGCAGCATGCCGAAGCAAGTAGCGGCATCTTTCTTTGTATGGGTGGAGAAGCTAAGGGTCGAGTCTAACCAGACTCCCAGATTTTTCACTTCTATCCTCGGTTCCGGAGCTTTTCTCAAAGTAGATGGCCACCAGTGATCTCCCCATAAAAAGACCTGCACAGTTGCTCAAAGCAGCGCACATACCGAAAAACCGTGAAAAGAACAATTGTCTCAACCTAATATAAACTTATTTTTACTTGAACTTAAGTGATTGTCTATTTACTTACTTTTATACTATCATACAACTTCCTCTGATGTGTCTGTAAAACGTACCTTTCGTCCCAAAGTTTTGTACTGAATTTTGACCTTCTGTCCTTAATTTTGACCCTTTTCCTGAATTTTTACACTTACCATCCTGAATTTGCACCCATGCCAGTTGGTCACCCTAGCCTGAGTAAGTTATTTTTTGCACATACGTGAGTGTTACATTTGGCATAAAGTACTTCAGTGATTCTAAAGCGAGTGTCAATTTTTGTGCCTTTGCTCTAGTGAGTTCCTAAAAGGGCAACAAGTATAGTTTCTTGCACAGTATTCATAGATAACGTCCCAGTCGGAGCCTTGTGTCTTCGGATGGTTAGGAAAGTTTATATGGTGTCGTTATTAGGAAAATACTGCCCTCCTGTGGTGACAGATAGAATATATAATAAGCCCCATTATTACGGTGAGGTTCATTTTCATTGATACAAGTGTAAAGTTTCACAACCATGGTATATTTAGAAATGTTACCTTTAATGGAGGCTGAAGTCCTCTTTGGGATGCAGGAGAAATTGACAGTCCTGCGAGGAATATTTTGACAAGCATATTAAGTGAACGTTAAAGAAGGACTTTAATGGCTGGTATTCTCTTAAAAATCCATGGATGTTAAGATGGTTATATCATTAAAGGCAGAGTGGCCTGAGTTCTTACCTCAATTGCGGGCCGTCTCGTCAGGCATTGCCGCAGTTCTCCTGATCCCGAATTGTAAATGGGAGCGATGCGAGATGTAAATAAATACCGCTGTGGTGACCTTAATTGGAAGCAATTAGGTCTGCACCTTTCCGACCTGATAACTCACTAAACATTCGAGGACTCGAACAACATAATTCTAGGTGACCTCAACTTACACTGGACTAATGAAACAACTCGCAGAGCCAAATTTTGAACAAACTTCTACACAACAATAACCTTACCCAACACTGCACAGAACAAACCCATAACAGAGGATCTATCCTGGATGCCATTATTTCTCAAATAGACACAATCACTATTGACCACATCCTCCCTGTTGACTGGTCCGACCACCACATCATCTTATTCCACATCAACCTAACGACTCAATGCCTGCCCCGCATGCAGGAACACACCCAATGGGCAAGAAATCTAAGTCAAATTTCCCCTTATTGACCTGGAGAAAAGGTCAACTCCTCCCCATCACCAAAGACAACCTCTCCAAAACAGAACTCACCTCCCACTATAATACAACCATGACTTCCATCATTGATCAATTAGACCCCTGGAAACAAAAAAGAGTCAGGAACACCCCATCTAGATCATCTTTCAATACAGACATTCTGAAAGAAGACAGCTAAGAGCTGCAGAAAGACTCTGGACAACCCGTCCACAATCATCCTTAATCGACTCAAATCAGTACGCATGAAATACAAAAAACACATCAAGAATGAAAAAAAGTCTTTCTTTTGTAGTGCTTTTGACAACATGTTGTAACCTAGTTCTGTTCCCCCCCCTGCAACCTTTGGCAAGTGGTGCCTACCAGCTCTCCTGCGCGAGAGCATCCATTGTCCCCTGCCCTCCTGATTGGTTCCCCTCATCCCGCACTGTCCTGGTTCCGTCCTCCCCTGCCCTCAACTGTCATAATGATTCTAACTAACTGACCGACGCACCGCCCGAAGGTGTGGGGCTGATTTAATAAACTTCTACTTCGTATCTTACCTTGACTCTGACTTCAATTCAACAGTGGCGACGAGGACCTCAGCCCCTCACCGCGAACCCACTGCCGACTTTTGAGTGAGTCGAGCGTGAAAGGAACCATCGACTTGTGAGTAAGTCGAATGTGACGCTTAGCAGATTGATCCGACCATTTGAAACTCGAGCGTTCTTGTGAAACTGACGGAGTAAGTCTCGAGATAAGGATAACTGGACTCTGCGCAAGCAACCTCTTCTAAGGGCTCGGTGCTGCAGCTGGTTCAGGGAAGAACTGGCTTGATATTTACAAGTCTGGAGCAATTAATAGCTCCGTAATTCCGGCAAGTCGACTTTTGAGTGAGTCGAACGTGTAATTAGGCATCGACTTTTGAGTGAGTCGAATGTGAATTTATCCATGGACTCATAGCAGATTTATGCTACCAGGGAATACCTTTTGAAACTTGGGCTTCTTGTGGAACTGACGAAGAAAGACTCGAGATAAGGATAACTGGACTCTGCGCAAGTTCATGTGGTGAGCCGTGAAGTACAGTGAGGAAACTGAGCAGCCTCCATCAATCTCGGCAAGTTTAATTGAATAGTGACAGTGATAAATGAACCGTGGATTTTCTAAAAAGTAAATGTGACCGGTGATTACTAATGAAACTCTGGGCGTTTTTGTGGAGCTAGTAAAGCAAAGAAAAAAACGCTAGACCCGAAGCGGATGAACACTGGATCCTGAACAAGTCTTGGAGGTGAGCCTGGGCAGCCGGGTGGTGGTGGAGTGAGCGGAGCAGGGAACCATACTAAAATAATCTCTGCTACCGCGTTTATTGAGATTTAAGATCTTCTTCACACACAGCGCAAACCCAAGCCAAACGAGACAACGCTGTGTGAAAGACAGAGAATTACCAGTTGATAATATATAAGCGTTGAAAGGAGTTAGTGTGTAAAGTCTCCACAAGACTGAAGATCAGTGCAGCGCTTGTCAAATGAGCAGCGTCTTACGTTAAAGTGAAGTGCGTTTCAGTGAAAGTGAGGTGCGGCGCAAATCCGTAAGTTGTAACTGTTCGAATGAAAAAAGGGTGATACCTTGTGAAGCCTTCCCGCTTATGAATGAAAATGGACTTTCTGTTGTGGAGTAATGATGAAGACATCACTCACTGAGGCCGGAGGTGTGTGCCGATCCTCTGCGGTGTAAGAACCTGCTGGTGTCAACTTCTGGTGCCGAGATTTGAGTGTCTCGAGTTGTGGATGCCTAAGTTGGACCACAGTCATCGATGAAGTTTTCTCTGTCGGCCGAACCTTCGTTTCATGCGCATATTCTCTGAGGCAAATTCCAGTCAGCTGTTTTCGCGCTTCTTCCTCAAGCCAATCTGCGCATGCTCAACTGCGTGTGACGTCACTGGAACGCAGCGCTGGAGGCCATTTCGAGCAATAAGTAAACAAGGGCGTCCCACTCACGCCTCCCATGAGTCAGTGTTCAATCCTGCCAACGTTGTGATTGCGAACTGTGCACTAATTAAATACAAAAAGCTACTAATACTACAAGCATAACGTGAAAGTACTAGATGGGTAACACCAACTGAAATAACACACGCTTCCGCTGCAATTACACGGATCGTGTTGCTCCCCTTCCTGGGCTTAACCCCTTCCCCAATGTGAATAGAGGGTAAACGCGAAAGGTAATCTACTCCACCTGGTGACATTTTATGAACTGCTGCAATTTCCTCCTCACACACTGCAAAATTCTATTTCATAATAATTACATAAACTTCATGTACACAATAATTCCGAGCAATATCGACATCAAGTGGTACTGCAAATGAATGAATAGTACCCCTTGTGGAATTTACTAGCAACACTTCAAGAATTGTCTGTGAAGAGAAATCTGTATCCTTTAAATAAGTTAATACCAAGATCTGCTTGTTGTGTGTAAATTCAAAGAGATAAGGGATAAGGGAAGCGACACTGTCTTTTAATAAGTTAGCGCCTACATCTGCTTGTGTGTGTGTATTCAAAATTTGATAAGAGAAACTACACCATCTATGTCTTTGTGCATCCTAGAACAAACAGAGCAGTAAAATATACTTGCGTCCTAGTTCTTGAAATCCTTGTTTAGGAATATTGGACGGAAGAAACGGAGATACTGGGACATATAAAGGCGGAATTATTGGAATAAATATAAATGGATGTAAAAGATATGTACATCAAAGTAGGAGGAATAAAAATTAAAATCATCGCAGATTCAGGGTCACACTACACAGTTATCAGCGCGAGCATGTGGAGTAAGAAATTTGCAAAAATACATGGGTTCGATTTGAAGGTGGCCAATGTATCCCTGAAATCGTTCACGGGAGAAGACATTATATTGATAGGGTACAAAGTGATGGATTTATGTTACAATGTATGTAGCACTAGGAGTGTTATATACATTTCTGATAACCAACTCTCCATGCTCGGGTGGAATGATCAGAGGAAATTGAGAATATCTCTTGATCAAAATTGGAATGAACACCTAGATGATCTGGCGCTTTGCAAAAGCATACAAGTGACAAAGTGCGAAATGGAGAATGAAAGAACGCCACCATCTATCAGCCTAGTTGACAAGGAGGAAACTGCTAGGAGGAAGAAAAAAGAAGCAGAAGAGAATTTTGGGAAAAATGGTAATTGCGAGAAATTAGGAAAACAAAATGTTACACAATCCACAAATGAACGATCAGAAAGAAAACATAAGAGTAACCCTTTCAATTTCCAGGCTGTGCGGCAAAGTGCTGCATTCGCAGGACTCATGTCAAACACAGGAGATGTGTATGGGGATTGTATGAATTTCGAATACTTGAAGACTAGACACAAAGCAAATTATTCAGAATGGTTGAATTCTGGTATGCTGTCGGATAAGAGCAGGGAAGCTCAAAATCTCTGTCCATATCCTACAAATAAAGTTGCATCAGGGAGGATGGATGTGCTCGATGAGAACCTAAAGAAACATGAGTCATACAGTCCAGTAGAGGCTAGTACCAATGTAGCTGAATGGCCTGAGGTGAAAAGGGATAGTGGCTTTGATAATGTCCAAAACCAAGGAAATGAAGCAAGAAGTTGGTCAAATACAAATACAGATGATGACATCGAAAAGGGGGCAGGTCGCAGTGTAGAGACGCAATGTAGTGGATACTGAAGTAGCCCACATGTCAATGCTATCCTTACCACGTGACGACCCCCAGGGTGCTCAAGGGGTGCTTGATGTCGTTACAGGAGATGATGTGTTCTGGTAATCCAAGGCCTCAGCAACATCCACTAATGAGTGTCGTTCATCCTAGTGGGAGGTTGGACCGGTCACTGCTTTGACTCTTGCAGAACGTATGAACCTCTTATGTTACAATGTCACCGAGAGTCCTGTGCTGATGATAACTAGTAGTTATTTAGGCTCTCCTGAATGTGATACTCTCTTATATGTACATGGAATCCCATTATGACACAGTGAGTGTTCCTCATGCCCCTGCAGCCAAGAGAACATCAGGGAGAACCACCCACAATTCTAATTGTTATTAAGACTGGTCTGTGACTAATGTTAATGTTATTAAGACTGGTTTGTGACTAATGTTAACTAGTTCACTTATCACCTAAGTTCCTTATGCCACACGTTGGGCCTACCTGTCAAAACCCTCAAGAGAGGAAGATGTGTTGTAACCTAGTTCTGTTCCCCCCCCTGCAACCTTTGGCAAGTGGTGCCTACCAGCTCTCCTGCGCGAGAGCATCCATTGTCCCCTGCCCTCCTGATTGGTTCCCCTCATCCCGCACTGTCCTGGTTCCGTCCTCCCCTGCCCTCAACTGTCATAATGATTCTAACTAACTGACCGACGCACCGCCCGAAGGTGTGGGGCTGATTTAATAAACTTCTACTTCGTATCTTACCTTGACTCTGACTTCAATTCAACACAACACAAAAAATAGGCTGAAAGAACTCTTCAATCTCATCAGACAACAAACCTCCAAACCCCCGCATCCTCAGTTCAGGCCTCCAAAGACTTATGTGATAACTTTGCCAATTTCTTTCATGAGAAAATCACAAAGATTGAGCTCTCCCTGGATGATCACTGCTGCCCCCCCTGCAATAGCTCGCTCAACGAGACAGAAGTCAACACACACAAGCTCCACCCAAACAACTGGAAATCCTTCAACACCATCTCCGTAGTTGAGATCAAAAAAATTATTTCCAGCTCCACTCCCGCATCTCATGTCTTGAACACCATTCCTGCCCAACTGGTCAAAAAGCTAAAACTCACCCTAACTGCGATCTGAACCAAGATTATAAATAGCTTCCTGAGAACTGAAGTCATGCCACACTGTCTCAAAATCGGCCAAGTCACACCACTATTAAAAAAAACGGGCTCTGACACAAAGGATCTTAACAACTTCAGACCCGTCTCCAATCTCCCTCCCCTAGCTAAAATCCTGGAAAGATGCGTCCTCCTCCAACTTACCCAACAGATGAACTGCAACAACTTCTAGACCCTCACCAATCGGGCTTCAGAAAAGGTTGCAGCACAGAGACAGCGATCCTGAATGTCATAGACGATATCCTCAAGTCACTAGACAATGCCCAATGCTGTCTGCTCTTACTCTTGGACCTATCGGCAGCCTTCAAAACTTTTGACCACAAATTACTTACTAAGGTACTGTAAGAAAGGGTAGGAGCAGATGAGGTGATCCTAAAATGGTTCACCTCTTTTCTACAGAACCGCACCTAAAGAATAAAAATCAATAACTTCTTGTCTGACCTACATCCTGTCAGTAGGGGGTACCACAAGGATCCCTTCTCTCTCCGCAACTTTTCAACATGTTCATGGAACCCCTCACCTCCATTCTAAAAAAAACCCAGCCCCTTCCACCTTTATGCAGACGACACCCAGACCTATCTCGAAACCTCCTCTATTGACGACATTCAAAGACTAATCCACACTCAAAGTGAAGTCCAACACTGGCTAACACTCACCCACCTGAAACTCCACCAAGACAAAACAGAAATCCTGCTCATTTCCAATAAGGAGAAAATCTCCCAAGTCACAGAATGGCTAAAAGCTCCATCCCAGGCTATATATGAGGGCTAACCCTCCTTTGTAAAATCCAAAATGCAGCTCAAAGACCTCTTCCTCAACCGTTCCCTTCTGAATGGATAGTTGCCGTCTGAATGCAGACTCTCGTCCATTGCAGCACTCACCCACCTTAATATTTAGACTTCTACCTTAATCACCTCCTGACTTGTTCCTATGCCCCTTCTCCCGGAAACGGTCTCCCTCAAGTCAATGTGTATATCACCCCTATACTCTGTGATTTCTTGCTATCAATGTTGTATTCTGCTCTGAGATTTTGGACTAACCACGATTCAATATGTATACTACTGTAATTTCTGTGTGATATCCCCACCACTTATGTTGTAAAGCGCTCCGAGACCTTCAGTTCTAGCTAGCACTATATAAAACTCCTAAATAAAAAAAATTTAAATCTTAAATGAGGACGTGGTTTTTTACGTCCTCTCTGATTTTCAGATCTCCAAGGGGCAGTAATGAGGGTAGAAAATTAACTGTGGTAATAGTATGCCTCATGTTTTGAAAATGTTTGAGGTGTAAGAAAATGTGCCACAGAGGTTGAGTCTTGCACCCTGAGATGAAATATGGGGGCTAGCTTGCTTATTGTTTGATCAACTTCTCTGATTATTCCGGGGCGCTAACATTTTTTTGATTTTGGAGAGGTTTCAATGAGTCAAAGAAAGCCATGGTATATTGTCTACATGATTACTTGTCCCTGCAATTTGAAGTACATTGGTACGACTTGAGTCAAAGTAAAATTAAGTGTTGGAGAACACAGAAGTAACATCAGATGCAGAAAAGTAATCACATGAATGAGCATATGTTTCCTAACTTCTAACAACACCAATGACCTAAACTGGGTGGTCCTAGAAACCCTTGATGCACTGAGCAGTAATGCAGACCACCAACTGTTTGAAAAAGAACAACGCTGGGTGTACCGCCTTTGAACTTACGACCAAGGCCTTAACAGCATTATACCCTGGCTTTCTTTCAATCATTGAAACCTCTACAAAATCAGCATTTATTTAGTGCCCCAGAACGATCAGAGTAGGTGATCAAAAAATTAGCAAGCTAGCCCCCATATTTCCTCTCTGGGTGCCAGACTCAACCTCTGTGGTACATTTTCTTACATCTCTGTAATATTTTCAAAACAACATGAGGCACACTATTCACTTTGTTGTAAGTCAAGAAGTGTCCACACAAGGTCTAGTCTTCATCGGGTTTTATTGGTAGATAAGGAACAGCTTAAACAACCACCAACTGCCCAACAGGCAGTCCAGCTCCAACTGACCGATGACAGCACATGAACGTTCCACATTCTAGAGGCTTGCGTGCTGGGACACACGCAAGCAGCATACAACACACCTCCCCCCCCAAAACACCAAAAAAAACTAAGAACAAACATAATCTTTCATTTTTTCAGGTGGCCGCGAGACACGCACACTCCTTCTGGGTACCACGTCTGCATTTCTTTGCACAGACTGATCTTGAATCACAGGTGCCAATTCAACGACATCAACTAAGACATCAGAGTCATTGAATACCTCCTGCGGGCCAAGGGTGGTGACAACAGGTACACCAGAATTCGTAGGCAAAGACACCTGAGAGTTTTGCACAGTTTTGAAATCATCCAAAAACAATTGAACATTATCCTCAGCATAAGAGTGAGTAAGACATTTCCTAGGATCCATCAACAATTTGTCAGATCTAACAACAGAAACACGTCTGAAATTCCAAATTTTCCCCCCTTCAACACGTACAGCCTTACTAAATACCTCAATCACTCTGACAGGATCCGACCACTTAGCCCAACTCCTACCAGACATACTTCCAAATTTCACACGCACCAAATCGCCAACTTTGACCTTGTGGCGTGAAACCTTTTCCACAGAACGTTTGCCCATTTTTCCTTGATAAATCTTGATTCGTTCTTCCATTTCTTTGGCATTGCAAACAGACACACTGGGGCCATTGGATTTCAACCACCAAGGTAGCAACCTAGATCCAGGTTTGCGACCTCTTAACAATTCGAAAGGGGAACACCCCGTCACCGAATTGGGTGACGTACGATAAGTGAGCAAAGTGGCACTTAATGCTCTCTTCCAATTCAAATCGTTCCTGACCGCTAACTGAATAGATTCCTTGACCACTCTATTAAAGCGCTCGGTCTGGCCATTGGCTTGAGGATTATAATTGGAAACCCTCTTGTGAGATATACCATGATCTTTAAAAAATTTTTCAATCTCAACACTAGTAAACTGCGTCCCATTATCTGATATAATCTCAGAGGGGAGGCCCTCCCGACAGAAAACATTGTTAAGAAAGTCAATGACCTGCCTGGAAGTGATTCTTCCAACAATTTTGACCTCTGGCCATTTCGAAAAATAGTCTATTAAAACTAATCCATAGACTTCCTTGCAGCCAGGCAAATTTAAAGGACCGATGATGTCAATGCCTAACCTTCTCCAAGGTCCTTCAGCATACTCAATGGGAGTGATCGAGGAGGACAATGGTTTCACACTCTTGTCACTGTTGGAACAAGAAACGCAATTCCTGACCCATCTATCCACAACAGCATCCAAAGAAGGCCACCAATAGTATTCCCTTAACCTCCTCTTGGTGGTGGACATGCCCATATGACCCTCGTGAGCAATCTTAATTAATTTCTCCCTGACTGACAAAGGAGGTATTATTTTGTCGCCCCTGGTGATAATGTTGTTAAAACACATGAGCTCATCCTTAACCTTAAAAAATGAACTTAAATCACCCGACAACTTCCTTTCTTCAGGCCACCCACATTTAAGATAAGTTTTAACCAAACTCAAAGTATTATCCTCAGACATTGCCTCCACCCAATTTTCTTCACTAATGGCCTCTGAAACATCCACATTAATGTCTTTCATGGTGTACGCTACGTCACACTCATCAGATTGTTCAACTTCGTGATGAGGTAAAGCTAACCTTGACATGCAGTCAGCATGCACATTGAGTCTACCAGGGATATACTCCACAGTGCATCGATACTCCTGTAGTTTGGCCGCCAATCTGGCCAATCGGGCTGTAAGAATCCTTCCACCACCCGCAGCCAACATACTCACCAGCGGCTTGTGGTCGGTTCTAAGCACAAATTTTGTGCCCCACAAAAACTGCCGGAAATGCTGGGCTGCCCAAGTGCACGCTAATAGCTCCTTTTCAATAGTCGAATAGTTACACTCAGCACCTTTCAAAGTCCTTGAAGCATACGAGACTATACTTTCTTCACCCATACCTTTCTGCATCAGAACCGCACCCAATCCAGTATTACACGCATCAACAGAAACAATACATTCTTTACCCACTACAAATGGTTTCAAGAAAGGAGCAGAACAAATTTCCTTCTTTAACACATCAAATTGTTGTTGCTGTTCGTTTCCCCATACAAATTTTGCACCTTTTTTAAGTAACAGTCGAAGAGCAGCCACTTTGGAAGCATAGTTCTTCACAAACTTGCTAAAATATTCAGTTAAACCAAGGAAAGAAAATAATTGATCCCTATTGGTAGGAGGAGGAGCCTTTGAAATACTGGACACATGATCAAATTTGGGTCTTATTCCTTCCTTGGAGATCTCATGCCCCAAATAATCTACCTTCTCCTGTCTGAATTTGCACTTAGCCAACTTGAGGGTCAACCCCTTAGATTGTATCCCTCCCAACACAGTTTTGAGATTCTTATCGTGTTCCAGAACATTATTGCCAAAAACCAGGATATCGTCCTGGAATGCAATGGCCCCTTCACATTCATTCAACACCTCTTTCATTAAGCGCTGGAACACTGATGCAGCACTGGCAAGGCCAAACGGCATCCGTAAGTAGCGAAACATACCCTCAGGCGTGACAAAAGCTGTTAGATTCCTAGAATCCTCATGCAAGACAACCTGGTGGTATGCACTGGCAAGGTCTAATGTTGAGAAAACGCTTGCACCGGAGAGGGTGGAAATAAGCTCATTGATTTTGGGTAGGGGATGCATGTCAGACCATATCTCCTTATTAAGGCTTCGAAGATCCACACATAAGCGGAGGTCGCCACTGGCCTTTAAGGATAAAACAATAGGGGAAACCCAAGGAGAAGACTCAATAGGCTCGATGATGTTGGATTTTACTAGATCATCAAGAATCCCTTTCATCTTGCTACGATAAGCTAAGGGTACATTCCTAACCCTATGCCTTACAGGTACCGCATTGTCCTTAAGGATGATCTTATGCTTGAATTGGGTATACTCGCCTAACTTCTCCTCAAATACTTTTGGGAATTCTTTCTTGATGCTATCTACAAATTCACTGTCATTCGGGGCTACCATGCAAACTGGCCATGGAATGGTCGGGTCAATATATACAGGGGGTGAGGCATTGGGGTCTAGCTTAATGCCCATCTCCTTCTGATGGGGCCAGCCTAAAAGCGATTCCCCTTTATTGGCAATATATATTTTAGCTTGAGTGAACCTGTCTTTAAATTCAACCTTTGCCCAAAAGAAACCAATTAATTGAATCTTGTGACCAGAATAGCTGCCAGGTTTGATATCAGGACTCGTGAATTCTCTATTTGGCCACAATTCTTCAAACAAATCTCTCCCAATTATGGAATACCAGGCACATGAATCTACTAGCATGGAAATCTCTTTTCCGTCTATGTGAAATAAAGCAGAAGGAAAACTTTTGCATTCATCAGAGGAAACACAAGAAATACAGTTGAACTCACTAAATTCCGCATCAAACTCTTCTTCGTCTACAGAAATACAATTAACTTTTTGTGGTGAACGACACATCTTCCCAAAATGACCAGTCTTTTTACACTTAACACAGACCTTATTCAAAGCGGGACAACTTTTAAAATTCCCCACATGTTCAAAGCTTCCACATCTGTAACAGATTATGAAAGAGCGTCTATTATTGAACCTATTTTCTTTCATGAAACTTTCATTAGACCTGTTGTCTCTCATAAAACCTTCTCTTTTAAAATTGGATGCAACAGGTTTCTTCTGAAATGCTTGACTTCTGACAACGGAAACTTCAGGTACGGCTTCTTGGATCTTGACTGAAATGGCCTGACTCTGACCTCTAATTTCAGACACGAACTTTTCTGACTGTTCGATCCCTTTAGCTATATTGACCACAGCTTTTAGTGAAGTTTCCGTCCCCAGCCACAATCTTTCCTGTATCTTCTTGCTCTTTGTCTTCATCATTATCTGGTCCCTAAGCACCTGTTCATAATTAATTGTGTCGAAGGCACAGGAACCAGCAAGCGCACGTAACGCAGAAATGTAGTTCTCTATAGTTTCATTTTCCTTTTGCGCCCTTGAGTAAAATTTAAAACGTTCCATCACAGTGTTTACTTTTTTCCCAAATCTGATGGCAAGTTGCTTGACTGCAATTTCAAAGACATCTGTTTCAGAGTCAGAATCTTCCAAAGGAGGGAGATCAGATAACTCCTTTAGTCCTTGTCCACCTAAAGACAAGCGTAATAAATCTAATTTCCTTTTGGCCGAACAACCTTCCTCCTCTAAAACACTGACATAGGCCAGAAACATGGGATACCACAAATCCCAATCCATTTTCGGTTCTCCTGCCACAGGTAAAAAATGTGGTGGTACCATAATATTAGACATGGCTTTAGGGTGAAAACCCAATTAATCCACTAAAAGTCCCTTAAAGTAGGTTAATATCTATTTCCAGAAAAAAAAAAATTTTTTTTTTTTTATTGTTTTGCACAAAATATAGTTCTTGTGAAAAACGAAAGAAAAAAAACAAAAATTAGCGTTTTGTCAGTCTTTTTTTTTTTTTTTTATGCTTTCCTCAATATGCTCGTTGAACTCTCCCTACTCAAGATGGCCGAACCATAAAGACGATGTGACTCTTTACTCCCAGAATGCACCGCGATCCAACCCTGACGTCAGTGCAGCAGAGGGAGAGAATGGTGGACCTCGGCGTTCTACTGCGCAGTTGGAATTTACCGTGCGCTCACGTAAGTGGCCTTGAATACACAACGTTTCCCAAAAGACAATGTTTATTCACTTCCCTTTCATTAGAGTGAAGCTTTGTTTATTGCGCTAAATATCCGCCGCGGGTGCCATCAAGTGCACAGATCTAAACTGCCGCTGAGCAGAGACACGCAGAATGCTTGTGCTCGCGCAATTTTTTAAAATTGAAACGAAGGTCCCACACTGCCGCAGGTGCTATCAAGGCACAAGTAATTTTTATTTTGGACCTGCCGCTGGCGCTTTCAGTGCGCATACATGAATTTAAATGCAAAGTCTTACTTTATTGTCAGAGCCGACGTGAACGCTGTTTCCTTTTGGCTTGAAGACTCGTTTCCTTCTCGGGTTGCTCCCGACGTCGCCAGTATGTTGTAAGTCAAGAAGTGTCCACACAAGGTCTAGTCTTCATCGGGTTTTATTGGTAGATAAGGAACAGCTTAAACAACCACCAACTGCCCAACAGGCAGTCCAGCTCCAACTGACCGATGACAGCACATGAACGTTCCACATTCTAGAGGCTTGCGTGCTGGGACACACGCAAGCAGCATACAACACACTTCTCTCGCAATTTATCATTCTTATAAAAGATAGAGTGAATGGAGACACAATATAGCAGACAGCAACACTGTACGTCCTTGACACATAATTGTAAAACATGGACAACCAAACACTCATGCCCACCAAATGTTCTACATTTGTTACTTTAAGAAACCAGAATTCAAATGATTCCACTAAATATCCTTTTTCAAATAAAGGATACAACTATTTGACTCATAAATATCGAAGCTCATAATAACAAAAATCAAACAGTCTTCTGACTATCAACTTCAACCACAAGATACTCTCCCCATTGTATTTTTTCTACATTTATTACGGCCCCTTGGAGATGTGAAAAACAGAAAGGACGTACCAAACCACTCCTCACGTAAGACCTAATTGCTTCCAATTAAGGTCACCACAGCGGTATTTATCTACATCTTGCGGCCCGTCCATTTACCATTCGAGATCGGGAGTACTCCAGCAATGCCTGCCGAGATGGCCTGCAATTGAGGTAAGTACTCAGGCCACTCTGCCTTTTATGATAGAACCCTCTTAACATCCATCGCTTTTTAAGAAAATACCAGCAGGTAAAGTCTGTTGTAAGTAGAATGGACGATTCAGCAGACTCTTCTTATAAAGATAACACGTTTATTGGCAGCACAGGAACAAACGTGTATCTCACCATCTGGCCAGGCTCCAACTGCCAAAGCTGGAATGCTAGCTAGATAATAATACATCTGAGAATGTTCACAATATTCTAGAAGTGAAACACTACTAATGACATAAAGAACAGACTACTTCAAACCAAAGGGGGACCGCCACATCAATATAAGGCAGGTAGACAGGGAAAAATGAGAATCAAACAAGAGAGGGGAACCTGCCCTGTACGATCTAATGGATGGCCTCAACGAGGTCCACTATTTTCTAAAACTTGCCCGGAACCCATGAAGGACACTTCAGAAATACATAAGCTCTGATTTATCAACAGTATTTTTTATTTTAAAGTTAATTTTTCTTATAAGTAAACTAAGACAATTCAATGAATAAATATATACAAAAAGGGTAAAAAAAAGGGCAGCAAAGGGAGATTAACAGTGGTTCTTACTCCACACAAACATATCAACTACACACATACTACGACATTCATACATCACACAGCACTATGCAGAGATGGTTCTTGCTGGGGTGGAAACCGATGGTTAGGAGTCCTGGTTGGTTCGATGGGTTCCAGGGTAGGAACAAGTGCCAACGCGCGTTTCGGTGTGTGGCCCCGTCCGGGGCTACACCTTCATCAGGGCAGAGTACGGTGGAGCAAGAGAACCACAAGGTAGGTATGTAATCTGAAATTACAGAGCTATACTAGCTTCAAGTGCATGGGTTTTCATGTAAACGGCGATTGTTTTTTACTTTAGCCCGGATATATCAGGACTTGGTATCGTAATGAAAATATTCTAACCACAATAGATGCTAGTTATTGAGGATAGGGCTGGATCAGCTGGAGATAACGATATAATGAAATGAAATAAAAAGGTTCCCTTGTATATCAGAGAATGGTTCCATAGGTGGGGTTCCGTTTCTAGTAAAGGTTTTATATAGGCAGGGGTTAACGCACGGCGCCAACCGGATCACCGCCAATGCAGCCAGATGAGGGACCTTTTCCTCTATTGAGGGAGACTTCAAGGCAGCGGCTATCGCACGAGACAGGGTATCCTTTCGCGATGGACCCGGTTATATAATGAATAACCAGGTAAATGTCTATTCCCCTTATGATGATCGAGCGTACTGGTAGTGCCGGGTGGGATAAATCAGAACTCAGGGGCCAAACTGGAGCGGCGGCGTCTGAAGCATGTCTGGTCAGCGGCGGCGGCCTCACAGTACGGGTGCAGGGAACAGACTACACAATACTATAGGATTAAAAGCATATTTACAACACATCTCCCTCCCTTGGAACTCTGAAAAGAAAACAAAATCAAATAATGCATAAAAGTGTCAACAAATATAATCATCCAGATAAACAGGTGGACGACGAGTACGAGAACGCCTAACACTGTTATTAATTGAATCATTATATAATGAGAAATTATCTTGAGTCCTATAACTTTGGTTCTGAACACCAATATTACGTGAGGCATCGCCATCACCTTCTTCCCTCCTAATTTCTGACAGAACTGGAGAATTCACATTACTTTGAGTAGATAACATATAGCCATTACCATTTGAACACAAGTCAGACACAACATCATTAGATTTTGGCATTGGAACATTTTTGATATAAAGCAACTCTACGGTAATTCCATTTCTCTCCATTTTCTAGAAGAACATTATGTGGGAACACCTGTTTAACAGAGAAAGGACCTCTAAATTTTGAAAGTCCCTTTGAGATTCTCCCAGGTTTAACTTTGATAAGATCACCTACTGAAATTGACACAGAAGCCTTATCCGTCATTACTTGGGAGGAATACTTTTCGTTGTGATTTTTCAACCAAGACTGTGTCAATTTTGTATTAGGAGGTCTACCTCGCATCAATTCAAAAGGAGATTTGAGATCTTGCTTGTGAGGAGTAGAGCGATAAGCCCAAACCATCTCCTGAACCTTATCATTAGAAAAACAACCCAATGCACACATCATTTGGATTATGCCCTTTACCAATTTGTTCACCCTTTCACAAACACCATTACCCTGTGGGTTATACAGACTGGTCCGATGATGAGTTATACCGCAACTCTCTAAAAACAACTTCATTTTGTTGGACGTCAATTGTGTCCCATTGTCAGTTATTAAAACAGAAGGGAAACCCTCATCAATGAATACACCTTTGAGAAAATTAATTGTGGGGTCAGTAGTGATTTCTCTAACAAAATTCACAGTGAGCCATTTAGAAAAACTGTCTACAACCACAATTGCAAAACACCGATTAAACGGTAATTCGTCCATTGGGCCTATAAAGTCCAGGCAAATACTATGCCAAGGTTGATCAAAAGAAGATATTTTCCCAACATTTTGAGCACCCACTATTTTTAATCTCTTTTCTCCCTCTTTGCAATAACTACAATGTTCAACACATTCCACTGCATCTGCATCAATAGATGGCCACCAGCAATTCACTTTTATTCCACGCTGGGTAAGGGTTTGGCCTAAGTGCCCCTCATGAGCCAGACTAAGTAGCTTGTGTCTTAACGAATAAGGAGGAATACATCTAACTCCCCTCATTAACACCACACCATTGGAAACTGATAACTCATCCAACACCTTGATGAATGGTCTTACAGATGGCTCAACTGTACTCTCTCGCCTAGTCCCCAATTTGATAAGATCAATGACCTTCTTCAAAACTAAATCACTTTCCATACCTGAAAAAAACACACCTCCCTGGTAAATAAACCTCCACCAGGAGATATTACATCCTGAAAGAAAGCAACTGCACTTTCCTCCTGTGATTCTAACACAACATCACCTCTTTTTTTATCCTGAACAGGAAGCCTGGACAAACAGTCTGCCTGGATGTTTTTCCAACCCTGAATAAAATGCAATTCAAATGAATATCTTGCAGCCTTGAAGCCAACCTCGCCAATCTGGGTGAACCCTTTCCGCAACCCCAGGAGCCAATACATTCACAAAAGGTGAAGGTATTCACGTAACAAAAATGTGGTACCCCACAAATATGTCCTGAAGTAGTGCGTACCCCAGACAGCAGCAAGCGCCTCCCATTCTATCACTGAATAATTGCGTTCAGAAGAGGTTAGTGGTCGAGAAGCAAAAGCTATGGTTTTCTCTATATTCCCATGTCTTTGTAAAATAACTGCACCTAAACCAATGCTGCTTGTGTCCACCATCAGAATTGAAGTACGTTTAATATCCAATGGCGTCAATACCTTTGCATTAGACAATTCTCTCTTAATCTGATTAAAGCAACTCAATTTAATAAGCCCCTCAGAACAGCAGTCTTGCTTGAAAAGTCTCTGACAAATTTTGCATAAAATTGAATTAACCGCATAAAGGATCTCAATTGATCTTTGTCAACAGAACACGGTGCCAATTCAATCGCTGACAACAAATTTTCCTTGGGTTTTACTCCATCTGCCGTGAGTGCCTATCCCAAATATTCTATTTCCCGTACTAAAAATTTGCATTTTTCCTTGCGCAGAGTGAGACCAGCTTCATCTTTTCTAGATAACACAAGTTTAAGTACTTCATTATGTTCACCTATAGTATCACCAAAAATCAGTATTTCATCTTGAAAGAAACTTACTTTTCCTATACCCTTGAAGATTTCCAAAACCATTCTTTGAAAGACGCTGGCCGCGGATATCAGACCAAAGGGTAATCTAGTAAATTGAAATGTTCCCTCACCAGTTATGAAGGCTGTGAGATGTTTCGACTCCTCATGAAGTCGAATTTGGTGATATGCACGTTTGAGATCAAGTTTACTGAAAAATGTTGCTCCTTGCAGGGTTGTGACCAGTTCACCTATATTAGGCAACGGAAAGACATCAGCTACAACACACTTATTTAAGGATCTCAGATCCACACGAAATCTAATTTTTTTTTAAGCCTTTTGGGTAATAACCACCGGAGAAATCCACGAGGAGGCTTCAACCGGTTCAATTATCCCCCCTTGAAGCATTTCCTCTATGACACCCTTGACATCCTCCCTTACTGCAATAGGCACTCTTCTAGCTTTGTGTTGGACTGGGATTGCGTCCTCTTTCAACAGAATTCTATGTACATACCCTCCCAACTCCCCCAGCTCATTTCTGAAGACCTGCTTGAAATTAAGTAAAATATAATTGATGCTAAAATCATCAACAACCATCACTTGTTCTTCAGCTCTGGGATTGACTATAATGTGAAGATCATATTGATGCATCCAACCCAATATAGCTGGAGCATCAAGTGATATGTAGACCTTCCCAACTGTTGCTCTGTTCTTGAAACATATCTTACTTTCAAAATATCCAAGTAAATCAATTGTTTCTCCCTGGTAGCCCGTAGGAGAAATATCACTACTTAGAAGTGATTTTTCACTCCAAACTTGTTTCAACATTGATTCTGGAATAATGGTCCATTTTGAACCCGAATCAACCATTAGACTGATATTTTTGTTATCAATAACAAAATCTGTTTTAGGACGCTTCTCCGTCTTTTCTTGGCATGCACCTACAATAGTGTCTTCTAAAACTAATATTTTGTTCAAATCTCTTTTTATGTCATTCTGATAATTTACCACAGTTACTTTAGCATTAGTCTAATTCCTGCACATTTTGGCAAAATACCCTATTTTCCCACACTTCAAGCACTCTTTATTGTTTGCAAAGCAAAACTTTGCATCCAAACTATGAGCATTACTGCCACACCTTGAACATACTTTGCTCTGACTTTTATTGTTAAAGTTTTTTTTCTGTAATACATACCCTTTTTTCCTAACCAAAGCTACAGCACCCCCTTCGTTATCACTATTGTCACTATTGGTTAAACATTTATAAGACAACTCACCAATTTTATGCTCAGAACCACTTTTTTGCAATTCTCTCATGCACTTCTCAGATTCTTCTACTATTTTTGCCAGATCAATTGCAACTTTCAGTGTTGGATTTTTTGCTGCCCACAACCTTTCCTGTATTTTACGATTGTTGCACTGAACAATCAGTTGGTCACGTATAAGCTCATCAGTCATCTGACCAAAATTACCTTTCACTGATAACTCACGTAACCGGGAAACAAAATCGTCAATAGACTCCTCTTCACGTTGCTGTTTTTTTAAAAATTTGTACCTATTCATTACAAGGTTCTCTTCTTTCGCAAATCTTATCTCTAGTCTGGCAACTGCCTCTTTGAATTCATAAAGTACGGACTGACTGCCAGAAGGTAGAACTTGTGGTAAATACTTAAATATTCTCTGTCCTTCTTTCCCCAAGGTGGTCATCAACAACGCTTTCTTTCGCTTGGGTGAAAATTCTTGTCCATCTAAAGCTTTTATATAATTGTAGAAAATAGCTATCCAATCCTCCCATGAGGTCGTAGGATTACCAGGTTCACTTAGAAACTGAGGAGGCAATGCAACTGTAACTTGTTGAGACATTTCAAAACTAAATACTTCCTATATTACGTATGGAAATATCAATCAGTAACTTACAATCCCGAATGTTGACTGGAAAAATGAATGTGACTTTTAAAATCAACACACACTTTCCAAAACACAATTATTTCCAAAGAAAATATTTTCACACGGTTACATATAATAGATTTGATTAGGATGATCAAATCATGCGCAGACCACATATACACTGTAAACAGTCTTACTGACTTCATTGCTTCAACTGTCCCTTAGAAGATGAGACAAACGAGAAGGTGAGTGTATCACCGTAGAAGATGACACTCGGTGGCTCTAATAACGCTGGGCATATATCATCCTTTTTTTTAAAATAATTTTTTTATTGAAATTATTCACAAACAAATTAACACAATTCACAAGGCAGAAATACAATGAATCAAGATCATGGGTCCATGTAGGCGGAGCTCCTGCGGTACAGCATGCATTATACATCAGATATTCGTGGAGGGGGAGGAGGCAGCGAGGAAACAATCAATAGTACAGTCACTGATAACAATCGGAATGTCATTTAGGGGGACAAGGTGACATCAGGAGATAAATCGTGTGGGGGAGTACACACGTTCCCACGATTTGCGTTCCATTGTGACCAGATCCTGCCCCATTTCTTGGGCCTGCCCCGTGACAGAGATACAGTTTTCTCCCTAAACATGCACCAATCCATGTTCTCCTTCCATTTCGATACAGTGGGTGGCCTGTGGGAGCCCCAGAGCTGTGCAATATCCCTCTTTGCAATCATACTACCAAGGGTCGCCCAATTGATGCATACATCATCCTTGACTGATGTATCAAAACAACTTTCCGACAATGTTTTGTCAAACGCTTGCAAGTTTCCTTCGTACACGTTGATCCGCTATTTAATGATGTCAACCTACGTCCTACGCAATTATGCTGAGCGGTGTCACATGTTTTCAGCGCTTGCGTACAGTTGCTAGGGACGCTTGTTGTACGTTTTCAACGTTTTCAACACTCGCGTACTGTAGTCAGGGATGCTTGTTGCTAGATGACGCACCCTCCTTGCGAAGACACGCTCAATCAATGACGTACTTACTTAGCAACTCTGTCGTAACCAGCATACGTAGTCACTGCGTGCACAAATCATGTAGCTCCATGGAAACACTGTTGTCACGCGCATTCGTCAGCTGGTGCCTTTCGCATCTGAGACAGCGCTCGCGCTAATACTTAAAAGACGCTCACTAAGTCTTGTCACTTTCCACTCTGTGATATTTCACTACAGCATATCTTGAATAAATAAACCATACATAATGGTTACCTCACACGCAGTGGCTTAGATTCCGGTCTGTGGCCCGTTTGGTTTTCTGTCTTCTTTTCTTTCCGCTGCAACGCTGAAACACTCCACCGCCTGGTCATATCATTGACCTCTCGCCAAAATGTTGTAAGTAGAATGGACGATTCAGCAGACTCTTCTTATAAAGATAAGAAGTTTATTGGCAGCACAGAAACAAACGTGCATCTCACCATCTGGCCAGGCTCCAACTGCCAAAGATGGAATGCTAGCTACATAATAATACATCTCAGAATATTCACAATATTCTAGAAGTGGAAAACTACTAATGACATAAAGAACAGACTACACAATACTATAAGATTAAAATCATATTTACAACAAAGTATTTATCTTTAACGTTCACTTAATATACTTGTCAAAATATTCCTCGCAGGACCGTCAATTTCACCTGCATCCCAAAGAGGACTTCAGCCTCCACTAAACGTAATATTTCTTAACTCCTTCCATGCTCAGGACGGATCCCGGCCATCATGAGTCACAGTAGGCGCGATTAATTCCCCCCCCCCTGTGTGGGAGAATTAAATCAGTGATCAGAGTTCCGACAGCTCCCGGCACTCATGAGCACACGCCTACTGTGACTCAGGACGGCCGGGAGCCGTCCTGAGTACCCGAGCGCCAGGCCCAGCCCCGCCCCCCTCGCACCGCAGTGGAATTTGCCCCGCGGCGAAGGGGTTAATACAGGATGGTTGTGAAACGTTATGCTCCTAACAATGAAAACGAACCTCACCGTACTAATGGGGACTATTATATATTCTCTCGGTCGCCAAATGAGGGCTGTGCTTTCCTAATAATGACACCATATAAACATTCTCTACAATCAGAAGACACAAGGATATGATGGGGAAGTTATTTATGAATACTATGCAAGAAACTATACTTGACGCCCCTTTAAAAACTCACTAGAGCAATTTATTTATTTATTTATTTATTTTTTGCAATTTTTAAAGCGCTGCAATTACCCGTGGGTGTCTCGGCGCTAAGGGCTAAAAACTAACTAGCCAGTGATTAAACGTTGAGACAATGAATAAAAGTGATGTATGAAAGATGTCATTGGGAAAACAGCCAAGTCTTTAGCTGCTTTCTGAAGACAATCAATGTTGGACTAATCTTTATATTGAGGGGAAGGGAGTTCCACAATTTCGCAGCTGCTATGGTGAAACATCTGTCTCCCCAGGTCACTTTCCTTGTTCTAGGAATCTGAAGCATGTGAGCCGTGTTAGAGCGTAACGTTCTAGGGGTTGCCAAAGGTTTAAAGGAACTCCTCAGAAATCTAGGACCCGTGTTGTTTATTGCCTTATAGACAATGCAAAGGGTCTTAAACTTCGTACGACTTCTGACTGGAAGCCAGTGCAGTTGGTCTAGGTGTCGAGAAACAGAGCTGTATTTGGGAATGCCCAATAGCACTCTGGCGGAGGCATTTTGTACTAGTTGCAGTTTGGAGATAACCTTTTTTTGAGCATTGAGGAAGAGGGCATTGCAGTAGTCAGTGCGAGAGAACACCAGTGTGGAAATAAGTGTTTTTCCCAAAGCTATGGGAAGATACGGTAAAAGTTTCTTTATTTTCCTTAAGATGTTAAAGGAAGATGAAACTACCGCATTCGCATGATGATGGAACAGGAGCTTGTTGTCAAATATCACTCCCAAATTTCTGACTTTACTAGCAGGTTGAGGCGGAGTTCCCAGTTCCTCAGGCCACCATGAAGGGGACCACAAAGGTTGAATATTTCCAAACAGCATAACTTCCGTCTTAGATGAATTAAGTTTTAAGCAGTTGGAAGCCATCCAACTGCTAATGGCCCTCATACCATTCTTAAAATTTGCTGCGACCGTGGGTCCATCTTTGTGTATAGATAACACCAACTGAGTGTCGTCAGCATATGTTGTCAAATTGATGTTATACTCTTTTATTACCCTCGCTAAGTCCGAAACATAGATATTGAAAAGGGTCGGACTTAGCGAGGAACCCTGAGGGACTCCACAGGGAAGGCTGAAGGTAGGTGAAGTAAAAGTGCCCAACTTGACAGCTTGTCTACGATCAGCCAAGAATGATGCAATGAGGTCCCTAGCTCTATGTTTAATGCCGATGGCCTCGACACGGCCGATCAGAGTTACATGATCGACCGTGTCGAAAGCCGCCGACAGGTCCAACAAAATCAAGACAGCCTGTCCACCCTTATCCATTGTGGCACACAAATTGACACTCGCCTTAGAATCATTGAAGGACTTTATGCCAAATTTAACACTCACAAGTGTGCGAAAAATAACGTACTTAGGCTCATGTATAATGATAACACTCGGCTAATAAAAATTTTCCTGAAACATGTGGTGACGATCAACAACTTGGAACATACCATTCCCTTTGTCTCTGCAGTGTGGGAATTGGTTAAAAACGACCAGTATAACCTCTGAACAACGACCCATACTAAAGGCATCAACATTCATATACATAATAAAACCAACACACCTACTATTCAAGATAAGGTGTGTACTTATGGGAATACAAGACTTACCCCATGACAAAATTCACCTTAGACATTTCTGTTCTTGTTACTTGTAATTCTTCTTTCCTGAAATCTGAGCATGCTTTCAAATTTACACAAAACAAATGTGTGTGTCCTTATCCGGGATTTTTTTGAAAAACCCAAACATTGCATCAATCATCATGTTATGTACATTGTTATGGTTTTCTATGTTCCTTGTTAATCATAGGCAAAGGCTGCATCTATCAGTGATGAGCTACCATGCTCACTGACGAAGAAGGGCAAGTGAATGTACCCACCCTCCCCATTTTAGAGGTGTTAAAAAAAAAGTCCTCCTCTCACACCACTGTCCTGAAGAAGGCCACCTGACTCGTAAGAGCAATTCTTAAGCCAAAACATGTTGACCCCACACTATGTACTGCTGACCAGTTACTAATGCATTCAAGCACCACCATTTCTTTTAAGCATATTCCTTCCCTGACTAATACAACTTTTGAAAACAGGATTAGGAGATATTTTTAATCACTAGTCACTTTTCAGGACTGCGAACCACCCAGACAGTCTACCTCCTGGTGGAGGTTGGTTAATCACTTGAAGAACCGAAACCTCAAGTGATTACGACCCGATGATGACACTATCCACCTTACTGTGTTGATAGTTCAGCCCTGAAGACTAGGTTTGATCCCCCTGGGCACAATCCATCACCCTGTGAAAGAAGGGTTTGTATACATTTGTATTATATGGTAAAAAAGACAGTGGCCGGAATTTGTAATCCAATGATTTTATATAATGGACTGTCACTCATGCCCTCGTCACCAGCAGACCCGACAACGGCAATGCACTCTATGCTGGAATAAATAAAAACCTCTCCCGCAAGCTACAAAACATCCAGAACGCCTCCGCAAGCCCGGTCCTCGACCTGCCAAGACACTGCCACATCTCCCAGCACCTGCGCACACTCCACTGGCTCCCTATCGAGGCTAGAGTCACCTTCAAGATGCTCACCAGGCCCTCCACGACACCAGACCAGCATACCTGAACAGCCGACCCTAATTCCACGCACCCCAAAGGACACTACCATCAGCCCAGCTCACCTACGCCATGGTCCCCCGCACCAGAAAGACGAGATCGGGAGGCCGCTCCTTCTCCTTCCTCGCAGCCAGAGCCTGGAACGCCCTACCACTCCACCTCAGACAGATAACATCGCTCCCTATCTTCAAGAGAAACCTCAAAACTTGTCTCTTCGACAGACCCACTCCTTGAAGGACTGGAACCTGCCCCCCCCACCCCCCTCCAGTGCTTTGAGAGCCTTACGGGTGAGTAGTTGCACTTAACAAACACCTGATTGATTGATTGATTGATTGAGCTTGAGCATGGGTTGGTGCCAGGGGCTGTGTTTCTGACGTAAAACCTGTACAGTGTTGTTTGTTTATTTGGATTTAGGTCGCTGGTGGGGAAAGCATGATGGGGCTGTGGGGCAAAGGAAAGGAAAGAAGGACTGAAGGATGGGAGGTTGGGAGGGGTGAAAGGTTCAGCGGATGGAGTGATGGATGAATTGGTGGATAGTGAGGTAGATGGAGGGATTGAAGGTGAATGTGAGGTCCCTGATTTGGGGAAATAATGGAGAGAAGCATGGAATTATGGCGAGAAGCATGGAATGATGGAGAGAAGCATGGAATGATGGAGACAAGCACGGAATGATGGAGAGAAGGATGGAATGATGGAGAGAAGTATGGAATGATGGAGAGAAGCATGGAATGATGGAGAGAAGTATGGAATGATGGAGAGAAGCATGGAATGGTGAAGAGAAGCATGGAATGATGGATGGAAGCATGGAATGATGGAGAGAAGCATGGAATGATGGAGAGAAGCAAGGAATGATGGAGAGAAACAAGGGATGATGGAGGGAAGCATGGAATGATGGAGAGAAGCATGGAATGAGGGAGAGAAGCATGGAATGATGGAGAGAAGCATGAAATGATGGAGAGAAGCATGGAATGATGGAGACAAGCATGGAATGATGGAGAGAAGCATGGAATGATGGAGAGAAGCATGGAATGATGGAGAGAAGCAAGGAATGATGGACGGAAGCATGGAATGATGGAGAGAAGCATGGGATGATGGAGGGAAGCATGGAATGATGGAGAGAAGCATGGAATGAGGGAGAGAAGCATGGAATGATGGAGAGAAGCATGAAATGATGGAGAGAAGCATGGAATGATGGAGACAAGCATGGAATGATGGAGAGAAGCATGGAATGATGGAGAGAAGCATGGAATGATGGAGAGAAGCAAGGAATGATGGAGGGAAGCATGGAATGATGAAGAGAAACATAGAATGATGAAGAGAAGCATGGAATGATGGAGAGAAGCATGGTCTGATGGAGGGAAGCATGGAATGATGGAGAGAAGCATGGAATGAGGGAGAGAAGCATGGAATGATGGCGAGAAGCATGAAATGATGGAGAGAAGCGTGGAATGATGGAGAGAAGCATGGAATGATGGAGAGAAGCATGGAATGATGGAGAGAAGCATGGAATGATGGAGACAAGCATGGAATGATGGAGACAAGCATGGAGTGATGGAGACAAGCATGGAATGATGGAGAGAAGCATGGATTTATGGAGAGAAGCATGGAATGATGGAGAGAAGCATGGAATGATGGAGACAAGCATGGAATGATGGAGAGAAGTATGGAATGATGGAGAGAAGCATGGAATGATGGAGAGAAGCATGGAATGATGGAGACAAGCATGGAATGATTGAGCGAAGTATGGAATGATGGAGACAAGCATGGGAGGATGGAAGGACGGGTGGATAGAAGCTCACCGCGGTAAACAACCATTACTTAGCAACTTTTACTTTGCTATTCTTTTACTTAGCAACTTTTAGTTCGCATAGTCTTTTACTGCGTATGCTTTTACTTAGCATGCCTTTACTTCACAATGCAGTTTACTACGCTTTATTTTACTTCATATTTTCAAAATAATGTTTTTGAAGTAAAAATATTTAAATTATTATTCCTTCACGGCTTCTGCACATAGGCATCACCGCACCTGCACCCTCTTACTTATGTGTGAGGCTTTTGGTTATGGCAGTCTGCTACTGCTAATTGTTCATGGAGGTAGGGTGCACTGCGGAATCGCAAAAGATGAAGACTACTTCGGATGAGCATGTAAGTAAATATAATTTTAAAGAGTATTTGTTTGCTAATAAATTACAAATATTAATGATATTTAAAATAATATTTTTTAAATAAAAAAGTGTCTATTTATTATAATTAAACATATTATTTTAATATTTGTTTTAAAAAATAGATAATATTTAAAATCGTTTAAAAAAAGAAGTATTAATTAAGATTAGTTTAAGAGAAAAAAAAATTCCCACGCTTTGTAATTGAAAGCAATGGAAGAATTAGTCCTTTTTTGATTTCAAGGGAAATGTTGGACAAGTTGAATAGCACGTTAACATAACGTGACGTATTACATATTACGGAGCAATGGAGAGAGGAGAAGAAGCACGCGTCTATGGAGCACAGGGAAGGAATTTACATTATATTTACATTAAATAAAAAGTGTTTATTTAGTTAGATTATTATTTTAATAAAGGGAACAAGTATGTTAATGAAATTAACGCTAATATTAAGAGTATTAATTGTTAATATAAAAGCGAACGGAAAAATGATGTTCGGAATCTAATGCATATGTTCATTGAGATTTTAGAAAAGAGTTTAATAATTGGAATTATAATGTGAAAAAAGTAAAGTTGTGTCAATTATTACGAATATTTTTAAAGGAAAATAAATTGACTTTGGTCGGTGTAGAAGAAAGGGAAACGAAAGATGGGGTAGTATTCAAAAGTATTGACTGATATGTAGGTGTAGTGTAGGGTAATGTCTAGGAAGAGTGGTGGAGAAGGGTTGAGATTGGGAGTAGGGAAGGGACTAGGGGCAGAGGGAGGGTCGAAATGGGGAAGAGAACTAAAGTAGAGAAGTGAAAATAGTAAAGTTTTGGGAAGTTAAAAGGAGTAAAGGGTAGTGTCAGGAAGTAGAGTAGGGTATTTATAAAGTGAAGAGAAAGGACTAGGGGTAGGGGTTGGGTCGTGCAGGGGGTAGTATCTCAGGGCTTTGGGTTGTGTAGTGAGGTAAGTGAGAAGATCGGTAGAAAATAAATGTTTGAGGTACTGTCGTGGTTTGTGCAGAGTAGTGTAGTGTAGGGTGAAGAGAAATGAAGTGAATGAGAGAAGAGACAGGATAGATGGTAGTGTCAGGGTCGTTGTGGGGGTAGTGTATTAGGGTTATGGGTTGTGTAGGGTGTTTGTGTAGGGTTTTAGGTATAAGGGTAGTGTTTAGGGGTTTAGAGAAATATAGGGTATTAGGGTTCAGGGTAATGTAGTAGGGTTAGTGTAGTGTAGGGTATAGGGTAGACTCGGGGTTATTGCAAGGAAGAGTTTGGGGGTAGGGATTTTTTGGGGGCGAGGGTCTGGGTGAGGCCAGAGGTAGGGATGGCACACACAAAAAAAGGAAGAAAAAAGATAATAAAAAGAAATGGGGGAACTCAAGTTTGGGAGAAATATTGTACTTGTAAAGATTGATAACATTTTGTTTTTAAATGAAAGGAATACATGTGGATAGGTCTAATACAATGTAAACATAAAAATGGGCAAAAAAGGAAAAGTATAAGACATGTAAATGAATGAAGGTTAAAATAAAAGGTGATCAATAAACACCAAGATCCCTATACCTGGGACGATTAATACATTTGATAGACATGAGTACACAATAATCAGGTTGTATTTTATATTTACATACCAGAATGACCCCCTGCTATCTATCGCAGTGAGGTATAGATCCTCTAATGTCTTATTGTCCCTACTAAATCTACTGTTCCAAAAAAGTTACTCAGTTCTCAACTCAAGTCGTGTCCAGGACAATGTCCAACAAATGTCTGCATTCTTAAATGGCAGTACATATATCCACACTCAACCACATGTGCACAAACCTTAAGGAAAAAATGTGTGGTGGAGCGGAAGGCACCTCACAGGCGAACAACCCTCGGGGATGTTGGCTGATGTTACCAACTCACTGCCCCTTTCTCATCATCGGTTGCCTTCCAGTCCCAAAAGAAAACAAAATAGGTACAACACATAAAATGAAATGCGTGTAAAGGTGCTAAATAAAGAGTTGTATAACATTAACTCATAAGGGACAGAGTGACATAAAATCAACAGACACACCCACTCAATCACTTTATTCTTCGTTTTAGTGTGAACTGTTGAATTAAAAAGGAGGTTAGTAGCTTAGTATCGCCTACCAATACCTGATACCGACATGTTTCACTGCCCCAATAATTTCGGCAGATTCATCAGGGTATTTCAACACTCGGTCACTGCACCAGCTTTTGGAACATCCTTTCTGGACACTGTTGAGTCGAGACACAGATAAAAACCAGAGACAAACCCAGTAATCAGTATAAATTCTTAGGTTTCCACAATTGAATAATGGTTGCAAATATCCTTATATTTATATAATTATATAATTACCCCAGGCCAGCATGGGCAGCTCATACCGGCTGGCCGAATCACACTTCGATTCGTTTAAAAACGATTGACATATCAATCTATGGGGAGTGAAGAAAGATATTATGAAACAACCAGCTTTTGTAAAGCAGAATTGCGCAGCAGCGCTAATTTCTATGGTTTTTTTATGCACAAGTATTCAAAAGTATTGAGGATTTGGGGCCCGTTGCTAACCTCACCGGGTCTTATCCCAGAACAGAAACGGGCGGGTTCAAGACTCCCAAAGCCTAATACATAATGTCATCCAAGTACCCTTTACAGTGCGTGGTGCACAAGACACCCGAACGTAGTACACACCGCTCAATTTTTGGCAATCATTAATTCCTACGTCACATAATGTGACCATCTGTTTAAAACTCCAAGCTTCATGCAGCCGTCTAAGCCCCCCACTCCTCACCGTACAGGACGGATCCAGGACCATATATCATCCCAGGAACCCCGCGCTCTCGCTGGCGTCTGTTTTTAAAGCTTGTCTGCAGCGTCCGGTCGCATGGTGTATGGCGCCTGCGCACATGGAAACGTTCCTAGTTGGAACGGAAGCGCCATCTTGGACCGGTGCCGGAGGACGACTTAATTCATTGTCTGGAGTTTACAAATAGTCGCCCTAGTGCCATTTTCGTCCCCCCATGGGCCAGACTGTTATTTAATGTAAGGAGTAACGGAGGGGGTTGTATGTATATGTGTGCCCGTAATCTAAATGCCAGTGAACCCTTCAGATAGATGTCTAAGATTAGGTCATGTTTTCGTGGCGCCATCTTGGAGTGGGGCAAATTTAAGATATAGTGCATGAGGTGGTATGGCATTGGAGGGCATTCAGTATGCCAATAGATTCACCTGCTCCCACGGCAGACATCGGGCAGTAGGTGCACAGTGCCCACACATAGACTCACTAAACAAGGAGCAAGGCAAGAAAATGCAACCCTGACAAGAGTATATATGCACACACATTAACATATTTACAACCAATCGCAACCGGGCAAGGTGTATTGACCCGGTGCTGTGAGTCAAAATACTGGGGTACCGTGTATGAATTCGCCATGGGGCAAGGCTTCACTTATCAAGACCGACTGTTATACCAATCTCTCTCTTAGTCATATAGCGTGGTAAAGTACAGTACAGATCCCACAATGCCCCGGACGGACTTATGGGCACAATCAACGGCCCATAAAATTGCTGGTTGGACAACAAGGAGCACATACCAAAAATGAGTGGCGAGGAGGATTATCCTAAATTCTTCATGCAGCTATATGGCCCTTAAAGGTCTATTTCACTCGATTCCACTCAAGGATTTCGTTCAGGCCTACCATGTCACTGCGTTCTCTGTATATCCATCTTGCTTCCTTGCTCAGCAACGCTGTTTCCATATTTTGTGGATTCCCTTTTATTACTTCCAGCACAGTCCATGTGAAATCATGTTTCTCTTTGTGGCAGTGTTGTACCAATTTGGTAGTCAGTTTACCTGCCCTAATCGTGCTAAGGTGTTCATGAATGCGCACCTTGATTTTTCTCGTGGTCAACCCAATATACTGGAGGCCACAGCAACATAGCAGTCTATATACCACATTTGTGGTGTTGCAGTTGCTAAAGTGGTTAAGAAACCACACCTTCCCTGTACTCAAGGTAACACTGTTGCTCTTTTTAGTAAGGGGGCAAACTGAGCAAATCCCACAGGGGTAATGTCCCTTAGGTAGAGAAGTCAGGTCTTTCTTTTGTGGTGCCGGGGTACGAGTATGGACTAGTTTGTCTTTAAGATTAACTGCTCTTTTAAAGGCAAATCTGGGTGGTGGCATACGGAAGTCTTTTGTGGAGAGCAGGTCCCAATGTTTTCTGATGGACTGCCTAATTTTAGTTGCCATGGGGTCAAATGTCATAACCACTGGCAGGCAGTCTCTTTTCTCTTTGTTTGTGTGTTCCAGTAAGGCACTCCGCGGTGTATTCAGTGCCCTTTTTCTAGCGTTCTTCACAACTTTACTGGGATAACTGCGCTGCACGAGTTTCTTTGTCAGATCTTGTGATTGCTCCAGGAAAACACTCGTGCTGGAGCAGTTCCTCCTGTATCTCAGGAATTGGCCCACTGGAAGGTTGTCGCGGAGGGCTCTAGGGTGGTACGAATTATACATAAGAAGTGAGTTCCTATCAGTTGGCTTTTGGTGTACCCTGGTGTTCAGACCACCATCCAAGCCCGACTCAATGTCAAGGTCCAGATAGACAGCACTTGTGCGGCTATAGGTACAAGTAAATTTGAGGCTCTCATCTTGCGAGTTGAGCCACCGCAGGAACTCACCCAAGGATTCTTCAGTGCCCTCCCAGATACAGAGCACATCGTCTATATATCGCTTCCAGAGGCAAATGTGCCGCTGGAAGGGGTTGGTATCAGGATAGACGATGTGCTCCTCAAATCTGCCCACATAAATACATGCCAGACTGGGGGCCATCGTGGCCCCCATAGATGTTCCAGAGGTCTGCAGGTAGATCTGGTCCTTGTATCCAAAGTAGTTCCTTGTGAGTGCGAGCTCCACAATTCCATGACGAATGATTGGGGAGCATCATAAGGCCACTCGAGGTCCCCCAGTGCGCGTGCTGCTGCCACCAGCGTTGCGTCCTGGGGGATGCTTGTGTACAGGGACTCAATATTGATGGTTACAAGGAACTGAGTATTTGAGTCATATGGGGTCTTTTCTAGGATGTTCAGCACGTCGGTTGTGTCCTTGATGAAGGACCGTTGGTTAATCACCGACTCCCAGAGGAAGTAGTCAGCATACTGTGAAAGGGGCTCCAACACAGATTGTATCCCCGACACGATGGGTCTACCGGGGGGAGGGCGAGTAGGTTTATGAATCTTCGGTAAGATATAAAAAGCTGGAGTCCTGGGGGTGTTATTCACCAGGAACTCCGCTTCTTTTACCGAGATCCATTTGTTAGTTTTGGCTCTGTTGACCATTTCTCTTATGGTTTGGAGCAGTTCGTCCACCGGATCTTTTCTAAGGGGTTTGTAGTTAGTGCGAACACTCAACAAACGGAGCACCTCTGTCTCATAATAATGAGTATTAAGCACCACTACCGCGCCCCCTTTATCCGCTGACTTAATTGTCAACGAGAGGTTCTTTTCTAGGCCTCTTACTGCCTCCCAATCCTCTTTCGTCATGTTTGAGTGATTAGAACGTTCCTGGGATTTCTCAAAGTTCTCAATGTCATTGAGCACTTTTGCTTCAAAAACAGACACTTCAGGGCCTACAGCGGATCCAACCGGACAGAAGGTTGACGGTTTCTTCAGATTAGTACCTCGAAATGAGTTGGTGTCTTGCTCGTTCTCTTTTTGAGCGAAGAATTTCTTGAGTTTAATTTTTCTCATTGTTTCGTGAAATTCTACGCGACATTTGAACGCGTCATGTCTCGGGGTGGGAACAAACCCCAGCCCTTTATTGAGTACTCTTTCTTCACTAGGTGTTAAAATGTAATTAGATAGATTGACTACAATGCTCCCATTTAGTTGTCCGTTCGTCCCCGGCTGCGGGTCACTCTGGGTGAGAAAGTCTGCCATTGGGGTGTCGAGTTGCCTCTCCCTCGGCCTCGCCCTGTTGCCCCCCTCCCCCTGTTGTGGTTGGATCTCTGGCCCTGCTCTAAAAAAGCACGTAGTAGTGCACCCAAATCTTCGGTCTGACGGGTCTGCTGATTGAACCGCACTCTACTATTTTGCTGGGGTTCCTCCTCTTCTTCACTAGAGGTGTTATCAAACGTCCAGTTGTTGGGTGTACGTCTATGCTGTTGTTTCCCTCCCCTGCCTCTGTATCTGCTGTTAGTGTTCTGCTGGGCAGATGCTTGTTGGTAATATTCTTCCTTTATGTAAGGGAATGCCCACTCGTGAGTATATCTTTCTAAGTTCTTTGTCAGGCCTTTTATCTTCTGGTTGACCATGTAATTTTTATACTCAACCAGGTCGTCCTGGATTTTTTGTAAGTGCTCCTTGCTATCCACCAAGGTAGTGTCCTTTGAAATCTTATCTTCCAAGTCGAGGATCTCCTTCAGGAGCTCCTCGCTCAGTCGCTGTGCAGTGCTAATGATCAGGATGAGCCAGTCCCTGGTGCACTTATTGGCAATGAAGCTCCAATCAGTGCGAAATTTTTCATCATCCAGGAAAATACGAGGCTCAATCCTGACTATAAGACTAGGTGGTGCTACCCCCGCCGTATAGTACTCTGTCATCAAAGCACCATGCAACGCTATCCGTACCTGTTTTTTCTTTAATGTGGATAATTTTTCCCACTCTTCTCTCACAGAAACGGATCACCGTAGGGGGGCCCCTAACATCAACGAAGGGCCCGACAGAATCGCTGAAATCTGCTCTTCTGAGAAGGCAAGGCAGTTCTTATCCATTTATACCGGCTGCCTACAGAGAGCTTAAAAGCAGGACAAAATTTCCTATAGCTGGGGGTCAGAAACTATTTATACACCCAGGAGTGTTACGGGGTAATTTTTAATATAAGCAACCGGAAGCTTATTCAAGGGACACAACTAGGCCACAAGGACCCAAATACTAATTGTCTCGTGGGTAAGTCTCTTTGCTAAAAACTTTTTTAAGACTCTCACGGCTGAGCCGCCGTCCACCACATACAATAGCAAAAAGGAGTCAAGAGGGATATGGAAAGGTATGTAAGGGATCGCCCTCCACTCTAAGCAATCAATAAACACCAAGATCCCTATACCTGGGACGATTAATACATTTGATAGACATGAGTACACAATAATCAGGTTGTATTTTATATTTACATACCAGAATGACCCCCTGCTATCTATCGCAGTGAGGTATAGATCCTCTAATGTCTTATTGTCCCTACTAAATCTACTGTTCCAAAAAAGTTACTCAGTTCTCAACTCAAGTCGTGTCCAGGACAATGTCCAACAAATGTCTGCATTCTTAAATGGCAGTACATATATCCACACTCAACCACATGTTCACAAACCTTAAGGAAAAAATGTGTGGTGGAGCGGAAGGCACCTCACGGGCGAACAACCCTCGGGGATGTTGGCTGATGTTACCAACTCACTGCCCCTTTCTCATCATCGGTTGCCTTCCAGTCCCAAAAGAAAACAAAATAGGTACAACACATAAAATGAAATGCGTGTAAAGGTGCTAAATAAAGAGTTGTATAACATTAACTCATAAGGGACAGAGTGACATAAAATCAACAGACACACCCACTCAATCACTTTATTCTTCGTTTTAGTGTGAACTGTTGAATTAAAAAGGAGGTTGGTAGCTTAGTATCGCCTACCAATACCTGATACCGACATGTTTCACTGCCCCAATAATTTCGGCAGATTCATCAGGGTATTTCAACACTCGGTCACTGCACCAGCTTTTGGAACATCCTTTCTGGACACTGTTGAGTCGAGACACAGATAAAAACCAGAGACAAACCCAGTAATCAGTATAAATTCTTAGGTTTCCACAATTGAATAATGGTTGCAAATATCCTTATATTTATATAATTATATAATTACCCCAGGCCAGCATGGGCAGCTCATACCGGCTGGCCGAATCACACTTCGATTCGTTTAAAAACGATTGACATATCAGTGTGATGGGGCAGTGAAACATGTCGGTATCAGGTATTGGTTGGCGATACTAAGCTACCAACCTCCTTTTTAATTCAACAGTTCACACTAAAACAAAGAATAAAGTGATTGAGTGGGTGTGTCTGTTGATTTTCTGTCACTCTGTCCCTTATGAGTTAATGTTATACAACTCTTTATTTAGCACCTTTACACGCATTTCATTTTATGTGTTGTACCTATTTTGTTTTCTTTTGGGACTGGAAGGCAACCGATGATGAGAAAGGGGCAGTGAGTTGGTAACATCAGCCAACATCCCCGAGGGTTGTTTGCCCGTGAGGTGCCTTCCGCTCCACCACACATTTTTTCCTTAAGGTTTGTGCACATGTGGTTGAGTGTGGATATATGTACTGCCATTTAAGAATGCAGACATTTGTTGGACATTGTCCTGGACACGACTTGAGTTGAGAACTGAGTTAACAGTAGATTTAGTAGGGACAATAAGACATTAGAGGATCTATACCTCACTGCGATAGATAGCAGGGGGTCATTCTGGTATGTAAATATAAAATACAACCTGATTATTGTGTACTCATGTCTATCAAATGTATTAATCGTCCCAGGTATAGGGATCTTGGTGTTTATTGATTGCTTAGAGTGGAGGGCGATCCCTTACATACCTTTCCATATCCCTCTTGACTCCTTTTTGCTATTGTGTGTAAAATAAAAGGTGAATCAGTTTTGGGGTAAATTTGTAAAGACAATAGAGGAAAATGGGTGGTAGGATTATGAATAAATGTGTTGTTTGGTGCATGTTTTCGACTAATTTGCGTATTTTGGGAACAGAATAGGAGGTGGAATGTAGTGTAAAAAAATGGTATGGGTTGTGCAATGTGATTTAAAAAATGAAATTGTTTATTCTGAATATGTACGTAAAAATCGCACATACAAAGATGCAGTTTGATTGTGTAGAAATAGAAAGGTGTAATGGTTTATTTTGATAAGTAGAGAAAGTTATTGGGCTGGTAGTTTTATGATGAAAAGTATAACATGTTGCAGGATTAAGTCTGAAAAGGATATTACTGGGACAGTATTGGTGTGGCATGGTGTCAAGAAAATGAATGGTATGGGATGTCCCAAGAGCAATTGACAATGCAAGGACAAAGGAAAGGGATGAAAAAATAAATGGGTTCTTTTGCCTGGAATGTACATTTTTTAAAGAAAAGGTATGTGTGAAATATCACAATTGAAAAAGAGAGAATTTAATTGGGTATTACTCATGAATACAATTGCATCTTGGCAAGGATTTTGAGAGAGAGAGAAATAATGAAGTAGGTTTCGTTGCATTTATCATGATTTAAAAGCATGTGCTTTTAAAATAAACAAAGAGAAAATGGTGAAATAGTATTTTTATTCTCATTTCAATAAAAAACATTATAATTTATTTATGACAACAACTTTGCAAAAAAATATGCTTTAATTCAAAATTAAGCAAAAGGAATCGAATTTTCAATTTGGGGTTTGATAAATGAATAATTAGGAGATTTAATACAATTATAAAATAACTGTAAGGAGAGACAGTGTTTCAAGAATGAAAAAGGAGTAACAACAACAATTCTTGCACATGTAGCATAACCATTGGTAATGGTGGGATTTGTTTTTTAAACAAATGTGGAAAGACAAACGTATAAAATAGTACAAAAGATTGTTTACAAAAATTAATAATTATGTTAATTTTCAGAATGTTGTATGACGTAAGATTTGAATTTAATGATTCTTTTTCAAGAATAGAAGGACACATTTCTAATACAAAGGAAAATATGGATGGATTTTTCTTGTGAATTGTATACAGACTGGAATGGATCGCTGGATTATTTTTTTTAAATGTTTAAATAAAAAGAAAAATACAGGAAGAAACAAGAACAGGTTGCTTTTTTGAAGGGTATGTTCCAAGATGAATGGAAAGGAACCACGTTTTTTTAAAACAAAATTGAAAACATTTTTGGGAAGAATCGCTTTAATAGAGGATTGCATTGCTGGAATATTTGTTGTGTTTTTTCAGAAGATAAACATTTTCGGGATTTTTTTTGGGTTGCGTTTTTTTAGGGAATTTAGTAATAAAAAAATAATTTGCAACCTTTTAAAAAAGTGTTTTGCAGATTAAAATTGAAAAGAAATGTGTCCTATTAGATTAGAAATATAGGTGGGTAAAGAAAAAAAGAATATAAAGAAAAAAGAAAAAAGAAAAAAAAGAAAAGAAGACATCAAAAGGTAAGGAAATATAAGTTATTAGTAAATAGAATGTTAAGATGTTAAAATTAATAATGGAGGATGTATGCAAGATTAGCAAGGTAGTCTGAAGCCACCATCAACGAAAACTTTTGAAGAGTTCCCAATAGTCTCTCAGACATTAACTTTGATCTTTTTGATATACGTGGGTTCAGGCTTCCTGTTAATGCTTGAGAAATTCTCATTTCTTGGAAACTCCGCTCCTTCCTCAGAAATTCCCAAAAATGATAGAAATTAGGATGTGGACATCCAATTGATTTGTTGAGGGAGTTATGCCAACCTTCAATGGCATTATTTGTTTTAGCTCCTCCCTCTAAGCAGGTCGAGTAGCAGTTCCACCACTCAACATGGAATCGTGGCTTTCTCCTGCGACCAGACCTGCTAAGATGGCCAATCCATGTGTCTTCAAAATAATTTAAAAGTGGCGTCAATTTGTCTTCATTTTGAGTAAAATAGTCCGAATCAGTAATAGATGTGTAGTACTCATCTACACTGTCGGGAGGATCAAAACTAAGTGCAGTTAGTTTCTTAGGTTAAAATTGTAGTTTACTGTCAGAAAAATAATCTTCAACCAAGGTTGTTTTTTTAATTCTACGCCAAAATGCCTGTGAAAAGTGGGGAAAATAACCTTGAATTTGGGTATCCGTGTACAATTTTGTAATGGTATTAATCATCGGTAATTCTAAATCAATTATCACTTTTCTAGGACTTGAGTTCATTGTTTTGGATGTAATCACTGATAAAAATTCAGTGTATGTTGAAGTATGTTTATCTGGCAGTAAACTGTACACCAGGGGTACTACAGTATTATTAATGTATGCATGAATAGTGTATATTTGAGTAAATGGATGGGGTGTAGATTTAAAAGTCCCATCCATTAACCAAATATCACTATTCTCTAATTTATTAAGATTACGTTGTGTGCTAAAGATAAGGATACGTCTAAGAGGGTTTTGATTATCATGCAATAGGAAAGGTTCATTAGTTACAGATAAAGTTAATGGGGAATGGTGATGTCAGAGAAAGATTGGGGTGATGCCTGTAGAGGGTTAATTTGTTGTTTTTTTCTTTAAATTCTTCTTCTTAAATTAGGGATAGAAGGCATTGAAGTTGCTACATGTGCAAGAATGTGTTGAGAAACCTTTCTTAATACTGAGCCACAGCTGTCATTGGAAGTGCTGGCCAATTCTTTCATTTTACTTACATTTTGACGTACTTCAATCTCTGTTACAGTGGCAGAGTGCTTATGCTCTGTGGTACGTAATACCTTCTCACCAAGAGTTACTGCTCTGCCTCTGCAAATGGTAGATTGAAAGTGGACACACCTCCAATGACATTGTGGCTCAGTATGTCTATCCTTACAGTAAATGTATCCGTGGTGTTGCAGTAGTCTGTTGCCTCTTCTGGACTTGATGTATTTGGCAATGGTTCTTACAGTCATAATATAGAAGAAAAAAAAAGAGGAAACATTTTTTGGGTATTTTCTCTTGAAATTACAATTAGAAAGTGTAACTTAAAAGTAAAAAAAGAAGAAAGTAAAAATATCTGTTAAAAAAAAACAAGACTTTAATTCTTTAAACTTTAAAAACACATAGTTTATAAACGTTTTTAATAAATGTTCACAGGGTGATGTATTATATTATTTTGAAGCCTCAACGCATACCCACTGTTTCTTTACTGTTGAATCTGATGGTTTTGGATAACTAATTTAAAACATGCCATTACCTTCTCTAATGTTGTACCTGCTGGTGTTGAATGAGTATATTACTAACATACATGATTTTCCTTTTCTTACAGAAAACTAGCACATACTGGAGTTTGAATAGTAAATAAAACTCATGCGAATATGCAACCCTTTATTTACTCTTCAACTTGCTGGTGTTGGATTACTTAATTGGGTTACTTATGCTATTATACAACCCTTTCACTTCTCTTGCATCTGCCTCATTTTAAATATTAATATGTATATTCATGCTATTAATCATCACTTTCCAAACTCTAGTTGCAGCTGGTATTGCAATACTTAAAATAAAATTAACGCAATTATCCAACACTTTCCCTACTCTTGCACAGTCGGATTTGATTTACTTATTTTTATACTTATGGTATTAACTAATTCTTTCATTGCTCTTGCACGTGATGGTCTTGGAATAGTAATTTTGATAGCTTCGCTAATATCCAACACTTTCCCAACTCTTTCACCTAAAGGATTTGGATAACTTATTTTCGATACTTACGCTAATATCCAACTCTTTCCCTACTCTTGCACATGCTGGAGTTGGAATAGTATTTTGGAAACTTTAGATATTTTCAAAATTTTGCACCTGCTTGAGTTGGATTACTTAAATGTGTATACTTATGCTAATTTACAACCCTTTCCCTACTCTTGCACATGAGGGAGATTGAATAGTTTTTCGGAAACTCTCGCTATCATCCAAAACTTTACCTACTCTTGCACCTTCTTGTTTTGGGTTACATAATTAGGATACTTACGCTATTATCCAACTCTTTCTCAACTATTGCACCTCCTGGAGTTGAACTAGTAATTTGGATACTCTCGCTATCATCAAAAACTTTAAAAACGTATGGACCTGCTGGAGTAGAATTACTTAATTATATACTTACGGTATTATCCAACCCATTCTCAACTTTTTCACTTGCAGGAGTTGGATTACTCAACTATCAAACCCTTTCACCACTCTTGCACCTGGTGTTGTTGGAATAGTATTTTGGTAACTCTCGCTTTCAAACAACACTTTCCCTACTCTGGCACCTGCTGGAGTTAGATTAATTAATTTGGATTCTTACGCTATAATCCAACATTTTCACCAGTCTAGCATCTCCAGGAGTAGAAATAGAAATTTGGATACTTTTGCTAATTACCAACACTTTCTCGACTCTTGCATCTGCTGGAGTTGGAATACTTAAATTTAAATTTAGGCTAAGAACCAATCCTTTCTATACTCTTGGGCTTTTATGTGAGTTGGTTTACTTAATGTTATATTTATGATATTTGCCAACTCTTTCCCTACTCTTGCATCTGCTGAATTGAAATAGTAATTTTGATACTTACGCAAATATCCATCCCTTTTCTTTTCTCTTTGCACTTGCTGGAGTTGGAATAGTATTTCTGATTCTCTCGCTATCATCCAACTCTTTTCCTACTCTTGCACCTGCTCGAGTTGGATTACTTTTTTGGGATACTTACGCTATTATCCAACTCTTTCACCACTCTTGCACCTCCTGGAGTTGAACTTGTAATTTGTTTACTCTCGCTATTATCCAACACTTTCACTACTTTTGCACCTTTTGGTGTGGGATTACTTTTTTTGTATTCTTACGTAATTATCCAACACTTCACCTACTCTTGAACTTGGAATAGTATTTTTGATACTTACGTGATCATCCAAACTATACCCTAATCTTGCAATTGTATGTTTTGCTTGGGTACATTTAATTTTTTCATAAAGGAATTGTGTTTATAATTATGCACCTGTGTGTCTCCTTCCCTCTTTTTCCTTCCTTTCCCTCCCTCCTTTCCTTCTCTCTCTCATTCTCCCTCTGTCTGCCTCCCTTTCCCTCCCTCCTTTCCTTCCCTCTCTTATTCTCCCTCTGTCTGCCTCCATTTCCCTCCCTCCTTTACTCCCCTCCCTTGCTCACCCATTGTCTGCCTCCCTTTCAGCCACGGCCCTTGGAGGGAGTTGCGGTGGGGCAGGCAGGCAGGGCAGGGGAGGGGCAGGGTGGAGGAGTGATAAACACCGGAATCTGGATGATTGCAGGTAAGTAAACAATTAAATTAATACAACAAATTTCGTTCCGCGCCCTGCATCGCATTTTGCAGTGCAGGGCGCGCTACGAAATTCGTTGTATTAATTTAATTGTTTACTTACCTGCAATCATCCAGATTCCGGTATTTATCACGCCCCACCCTGCCCCTTCCCCGCCCCGCCTGCCTGCCCCAACGCAACTCCCTCCAAGGGCCACGGCTAGGGTGACCAACCGTCCGTAAATTTCACGGACCTCGCGTCCGTTGTCCGTGAGTATCCCTTTTACGGACGCCTTTGTCCCTAATTTTGGGCCTTGCAGGGAACAGAGAACCATTCCCTGTGAGAGGCCTCAGCTCCCTCATGGGTCGCCTCGCAGTCATATGCGAAGCACAAGAGCAGCCCCACCTGCCCATTGTCATTCTGTCTGCGACTGATTGCCACATACAGAATGACAATGGGGCCAGTCTGGGCTGTGAAAACATGTGGTGGCCTCCTCTAGTTGGGAAGGGCATTCTGTTAGGGTTAGATGGACAACATTTAAATGACATATACATTTAAGACTCCTCTTAAGTGGTGGTAGGAAGAGTGACACTTAACACTAGTAGAGATAGCCGGCTACAGCAATACAAGGCTGACTTGAAATTTCATAACTTGGAATCCCATTTTGATTCTCACGCAATTTTAGGTGTGAACTGAGCATTTAGTAAACCACATTGACACGGGGTACAGCATTTTTCGGGTAACATGTTGTACTTCATTCAGTATTGACGTTTAGAGGATTAACTGTTTACTTATGCGTGTTTTTTCAGACTCCAAGTTGCAGAAACTCAGATTTCTTTCGCACATTTCTCTTTATGATTTGAACCAGAATTTGATGGTGAAATACAGGCAGGCAAATAAATACCTGTGGGGTGCACAATCAATGCCTTACTCAAATTCCCAAATCTGCTGCAGGTGGGAGTTGGCGGACAAATTGGGATTAGCTCTTATTTCAAATGTGTCCCTGGTGCACTTAAGGGGTCCACAGCACACAAACTGTAGGATTCCCATTACTTTCCTTGACCCTGACCCTCTTCTGTACCAGGTATTCTTCCAAAGCACTGTGATAGGTTTCAGTTTTCTATGCCCCGCCCACTTCACGTATTATGCTTATAAGTTAGCAGAGTGTGTCTAACAACTGATATATATTCATTTTCGCATTTTCGCTTATGTTCCAATATTAGTTTTTCATTTATATGTGTGACATTATTACAGTTATTCTTAGCTTAGCCTGTGTGCCACCATTTTGAAGCATTTCCCTTTCTGTGCGAGTTGCACTTGCTCATCCCCCCTCCCGTAGGAATAGGAATATTCCACATGTCAGCAGTTTTGTCTCTCGGCTCACTGTGACTGAAACTACTAGCGAAACCCCTTATCGATCTGTTCTCATGTGTTGGAGATGCTAAGGTCTGGCTCTGTGTCCTTGGAGTCAGATAAGAAATGTTGCAATTCCAGGTGCAGATTCCTCTTGTATGAGACCATTGTTCACCATTTCAGGGGTCCAGTATTTTTCCACAATGGGCGTGCCTTACTCTCTGCTTTTCGTATTATAATGTGTTGCTGTAATGATATGAGTTAGTCCTTCTCGGCGCACTCTTAGGGGTGAGGTTGAACAGGGCCCTCTCATATGGGAGTTTGTGGCCTAATAAATTGTTTGTTTATTCTTCTCCACTGTCCGGCTGACTTATTACTGGGTAAATATAGGTGAGTGTGGTAAGTCACTTGGGTGGATTTGAGCCACGCTTATCAGATGGCGCCCGAACAGGTACTCCGCGATTAGGACCTTTCTCACCCGTAAGTGGGTAGCAGAAGGCTGGGGACCCTCTGGTCGGCACGGTGGGCCCGGGTACCCATTTGATGCCGAGCTTGGTTCTCGCAGCGCTACCCCACCCTGCTGATCGGGAGGGGTCCCGGTCCATGATCCTACGCCGGAGTCCGGAAGGCGGTACCTTGGAGCTGACCGTGTTGGTCCTGGCAGCCGGAGGTGGAGAACGGTAGAGGTCGGTACCGCGTACAGAAGGTGAGTGGTCCGACTGTTGTTTGGAGGAGCCGGAGTGCTCCGAGAGACCGGTGTGTTTTTGGTGAAAGGAGGAGCCGGCGTGCTCCTGGGGCTAGTGTGCTCCGGGGAACTCAGAGTGCGAGTGGCGCTCTGACAGACTTGGTGGAGACTGGGTGAACGTTGGTTTGAAGTCATCCGACTGGGTGATACTGCAGTTGGTGTGTGGCTTGCTGCGGAAGGATTCCGGGATTCACCCGAGCCCCTAGGGTGGTGGCTCGTGGAGAATGGGTGCCGGACCCTAAGCGGTGTAGTGCATGTCGATTTGTAGTGTCACCTAGGAGACGGATGTGTTCCCCATTCTCGGAATAGCGGGTGTGCTGTTCGGTCTGTGGTAGGGTCCAGGTTCCCCAGGACTTGGTCGACGTGCCTTGTCCCATTTTGGTAACACGTGTTTTGGTAAGGATTTGCTGTAGTGTACATTAAGTTGCGAGTGTGTGGTTTACCGGTAAGTGAGCGAGTGTGAGTTTTGCTTTGGTGCGTGACTGTGTGAGAGCGGGATGCCGTGTTTCAGTAAATTACGGTGTTTAGGGTGCTGTGGTGATGTGTCAGACGTTAGATTGGCGGAGAGCAAACCTGCCCCGGTGGAGGGCTCTCCGAATTTTGAAATGTACGTTAAGTATGGTTTACCTCCGATTTTGTTTTCTACTTTGTGGCATAAATACACTAAGGATAATGTGGATTTACAGTGGCCTTTGCTTGGCTCTTTTGATGGAGCGAAATTGGATTATTTACAAGATAGATTGTGTGCTAGGCGCAGTCGCCAGAGCATGTTCGATTCTTTACGGCTGTGGCAGAAGGAGGTACGAGAATGACATATAAGGGAGGAGAAGGTGGCTCAGAAGAGAGCGGCACAAACTATGGCGCAGAAGGCCAGGGAACACACTAAGAAAGAGAATGAGCTGCGAATTGAGCGTGCAGATAGACGTTTTAGGCTACTGGATAATAAGAGCTATGTAGCGAGAGAAGATGACCAAGATGAGATGGAGGACATTTTGAACACCCGACTCCCTCCCCCATATGCCCCGCAGCCCTTGTACCCCGTGTTGGTGGATCCCGCCTCCCCGGCGGTGGTTTCAGTTCCCCAAGTCAGTGCCCCTCCCTTGTCCGGTACACCTGCTTCCTCTGTGGCTGGACGAACTTCCCCCTCTGCCACTGCACCCCTGCTCTCCTTCTCTGCGACAAGCCCAATTGCGTCTGCTGCACTCTCCCCGGTGCTCTCCGCTGGTCCCGCTATCCCCACTGTTTCAGCCAGCGCTACCCCCCAGAGTGAGTTGCTAACTCCCACTAGAGGAGCGGGAGGCGGACTATTTACTCAGGTACGAAAGTTACTCGCACGTTCTAATGTTGGGTTGGATGAGAAGACAATGGTAGCTAATCAAGCCTGTCAATGGGCCAGGAATAACATTTATTCATTAGAAGACATTTGGTCTACCATGAAAGACTATGAGCCTTTGATGCAACAACATGCTTTGTGGCACATGTCGACGACATTGATAGCGCTGTGGGAACAGGGATATGGTGGGGAGGCACCGGCGATTCTTCGCGATATTAAGAATAATACCTATAGGGCCAACACTGGAATAAAGGATGTGCTCCGTAGTCTGAGGTTCTTGTTAGAATATAGAAATGAGTTACCGGCAGCGGGGGACCCCCATTTCCCTGGAATACACCCAATGCGTGAAGTGCACCCTATTTTTCACCCTGAGGTACCAGAAGTGATAGACCCGACGACACATACCGTGACCCGAGCTCGTGTCGATGCCCATTTCCAAGAACAATGGGTAGATACACCCTGGAAACGAAGCGAGGTACTTGCCTTAAAGGCTCAGTTACCCGACTCGAGGAAAAATCCGGCAGCTTATTACAAAGAATTAACAGAGGCAGCTTCCTCGACGGTCATGACGCTAGCAGACATAGAATTGTTTTTCGGATTATTGGTTCCGGTGGATGTATGGAGACAGGTGAAGGGTTCCGATCATATGGAAGAACTGGGTGGTACCTGGGAGGAACTCAGGGATTGGGACAAGGAACGGAAGCCAGGGGAGAAGCAGAAGGCTGAGATTTTAGCGTATAATAAAATATATGCACTCCCTTATTCCCCCTAAAAAGGTAGATTGGGATAAGTTGACGGCCTGCAGACAGAAGAAGGATGAGGCAGTTTCAGATTTCTTTACTCGTTTTGAGGAAACGTTCATGGATTTTAGCGGTCAGGATATATCTCAAGATGGTGGGTTGCGACTTTTTGTTAACAGATTCGTAACGAATCTGTTGCCAGAAATTTCAGCCCGATTGCAAGCGTCAGAGAGTACGTGGATGACATCCACTCCCTCTGGGATTTTGAATATGGCCCAGTATTACGAGCATAGAGAGAATGAGAATAAGGACAGGCAAGAAAAGAAGGCAAAAGATTTGAAGACGAGAGTGTTATTGCAGCAAGTGGCGAAGGGTCGGGGATGTGGAGCCCCGCCCATGGCGGCTGGTCGAGGAGGAAGCAGTTACGGCAGGGGAGAGAAAAGAGAGCATTTGGGACAGAACCAGTGCACCAACTGCAAGCAGGAGGGGCACTGGTGGAAAGACTGTCCACTGCTTCGGTCCGCTGCCGGACAAGGCAGAGGACGAGGATGGGGAGATGCGAGCAAAGACAGTAGACAGTCCGAGGAAGGCAGGAGACCGGGAGGGAATTACTTTGACGGGGGAAGAGATAGGCAACATTTTCAAAAGGAGGGTGACGATTGTAGAGACAGACAGTATTACAACGATGCGTATGCCATGGATGACCTGACAGGATTTTCTTATAACTAGGACAGCGTAGGGCAGAGCGTGGGACCTGTTTCTGTGGATGTTGATCAACGTGGGCCTTATGTAACGGCAGACTGGTCGGGATCCCCTCAGAAATTTTTTGTGGATACGGGTGCTACGAAAAGTTCAGTGGCACATTCTCAGGTCCCAGGGGCAGCTCTGTCTGGCAAGACTAATATCTCCGTGGGGTTCTCAGGTACCCCGGTGGTTAGCCCCATTTCTAAGCCTCTTGCGCTTACGATTGGCCCTTTCACTATTGACTCTCCCTTCCTTTTAACTTCCTTTTAACTTCAAATTGTGGTGAGAATATACTGGGTTTAGATTTGTTGAAAAGATTGAATGCTACAATTTACTGTTCCCCAGATGGTGTGTACCTTACGTTGGGTCCTTCTGTCGCGCATGCGCAGAAGTGCTTCTCGAAAGATGAGCCCCTCCCGGCTGAGTTTGAAGGGATCCCGGGGAGTTTGTGGGCTAGCAGTGATACTGACGTGGGGAAAATGGACATTGCCCCAGTGTCGATAAAGGTCAAGGTGGGGGCCCTACTACCTCGGATTCCCCAATACAAAATATCTAGGGATGGAGAGAAGGCTCTGTTGCAAATAACACAGGATTTGATCCGCTCAGGAGTGGTGGAGGAGACGGATTCGAATAGTTGTAACAGCCCAATTCTTCCGATCCTTAAGAGACCCTCCTCTGATGCCAGCGAGGGTACACCCGATGTCTATCGCTTTGTGATTGATTTACGCCACATTAACAAGGTGGTGGAGCCCCAATATCCGGTGGTCTCTGATATTACCACGATTCTGACCATGATACCTCCCTCGGCTAAGTATTTTTCTGTACTGGATCTTAAGAACGCCTTCTTTAGCATCCCTGTGCACCCAGATAGCCGCTACCTTTTCGGATTCTCATTGGCTGGCCAAAGTTTTAGATTTTGTAGAATTCCTCAAGGTTATACAGAAAGTCCGAGCATTTATAGTCAAGCTTTGAAGGCGCAATTGGATGATTTAGAACTTCCCCAGGGTAATGTCTTATTGCAATATGTGGATGACCTTCTCATTGCCTCAAACAGTGAGGATGGATGCCGAGAGTCTACTGTAAAATTGTTGCACCATTTGGCACACAAAGGACACAAGGCGTCCCTTCCTAAATTCCAATACTGCCGACAGGAGGTTACCTACCTAGGTCATCTCCTATCGAAGGAGGGGAGGAGGCTGACACCGGAGCGCATTAAGGCGATAACTAACATGGCTGTACTTAATACGCAGCGAGAGGTGCGCGCATTCCTGGGCATAACATCGTACTGTCGCCAGTGGATACCTAATTACGCTTTACTAACAAAACCCATTCTGTATCTGACTACTAAAGAAGTGCGCGAACCCTTACCCTGGACTCCAGCATGCCAAGAAGCGTTTGAGTTACTAAAAACAGCTTTATGTTCTGCACCTGTTTTGGGAACACCTGACTACCAGAAGCCCTTTGCACTTTACGTGCATGAGACGGAAGGTTGCGTGCTGTCTGTCCTAACTCAGTGTTTCGGTGGGAAACAGAGACCTTGTGCTTACTTCTCTGCTATGCTTGACAACGTGGCAAGAGCATTGCCGAGCTGTCTAAGGGCTACAGCGGCTGCTGTGGTCTCAATTAGACAATCGGCAGGGCTTGTACTGGGTTCAGCTCTCACAGTAATGGTACCGTATGCTGTGGATATTTTATTAAACAGGACACAGACGCAGCATTTAACTAGTGCTCGTCTAACTGGCTATGAGATGACATTATTTGCCCCCCATGTGACAATAAAAAGATGTGCCACCCTGAACCCAGCCACGCTATTGCCTCTCCCTTCAGATGAAAAAGACGATGAGGTCCATGATTGCTTGTTTCGGACAGAGGAGGAAACAAAAGGGAGAGTAGATTTGACAGATAAGCCCCTCGATGATCCTGATGGAGAGCTGTACGTTGATGGGTCCTGCTTTAAATTAGCAGATGGTACCACAATGGCAGCATACGCAGTCACGACTTTAAAAACTATGGTGGAGACCTCTAGGGTCCCGTACAACTCAGCCCAAGCGGCAGAGATAATAGCATTGATGCGAGCGTGTGAACTGAGTGAAGGACTGGATGTGAATATTTACACTGACAGCCAATACGCTTTTGGCGTGGCTCATAATTATGGGAGACTGTGGGCAGAGAGGGGATTTTTGACATCACACGGAAAGAAAATTCAAAATGGCCCATTAATATTAAGACTGTTGACAGCTCTGACACTTCCCAAACGACTAGCTGTGATTAAGTGTAGTGCGCACAAAGCAGTGGTGGATGATGTAGGGCGAGGAAATGCATTTGCAGACCAAACAGCTAAAGAAACTGCTAGGACAAAACTCCCACGAATGTTTGTGGCAGGACCAGCTAGGTGGGTACCGGATGTCAACATGTTTGCAGACACTGTGCAGAGTGTGCGGAACATACAAGAGAAAGCGACTGAGGAGGAGTTGAAACAATGGAAGGATGGAGGGGGGCGGTTGGACTCGGATGAATGTTGGACGGATGTGTCAGACAAAAGACGATGGTTGCTCCCGAATGCATATGTCCTCCCAGTAGTGACGATGGCTCATGGACCAGCTCATGTAAGTGCCAAGGGAATATGTAAATTATTAGATCCGGTGTGGAGTAATAAGAACATTTCCAGGGTGGCGACACATTTGGTACAGCAGTGCATGGTTTGCTTAAGACATAATCCCGGAAAGGGAACACCCGTCCCTGTAGGTAATTTTGCACCCCCATCCTACCCTTTTGAAGTGATACAGATGGACTACATTGAAATGGAAAGGGTGAATAACTTAAAGTATGTCCTTGTGGTGGTATGCTCATTTAGTAGGTGGGTAGAGGCTTTTCCAACAAAAGACTGTACAGCCATATCGACAGCTAAGATGTTGATTAAGGAGTATTTCAGTAGGTATGGCTTGCCTAGGGTGATCTGGAGCGACAACGGTACGTCCTTCAAAGCTGAACTGATGAAACAGATCTGTAAGGGATTACAAATCTCTCAAACATTCCATGCAGCCCAACATCCACAGGCTGCAGGTTTGGTTGAAAGATTTAACGGTACATTGAAACTAAAGATGGCCAAGATACAGGAGAGTACAGGGCTGCGCTGTCCAGATGCACTTCCCCTTGCATTACTTTCCACGAGAGTTACAGTGAATTCTAAGACAGGTGTTTCTCCCCATGAAGTTATATTTGGCAGGCTCGCCAATGTGTGGGGTGTTCCTAGACCTAAATGTTTCTCAGAGATAGAATACCCTTTGCTGATAGATTACCTGTATGCTTTGACTAAAGATCTTCGTTCTATTCATCAGCAGGTAGCAGACACCCTGAAGCCGCTGCCTGAGAGGCCTGGCCACGGTATCAACCCAGGGGAATGGGTCCTCGTGAAGCGGTACCAGCGGAAGTCCTGTTTGGAGCCTAGGTGGTCAGAGCCCAAGTTGGTGCTCCTTACCACCCGCACCGCACTTCGAGTGGAGGGTCGGAAGGCGTGGACCCATGCCTCTCATGTGAAAAAGGTCCCCCTTCCACTACCTTATGATGCGTGGGTAAGAGGTGGTGTTGCAGATCACGGGACCGAAACAGTTCCTCGATATATTCCTTTCTCAGATGCTTTATTGACCGAGGAGGAACAAAACGAGAACGAACGGAGGCCAGCCCTGAGTACAAGTAGCGAGGCTTCTTTTGGTCACAGTGCACAAACAACGGAAGCCACCTCTTTTGAAAGTGATTCCCCAATTCTGTTCACAGATCCTGAAGTGCGAGGGAGCACTCGCTATAACCTGCAGCCCAGGAAAGAGAGGCGAAAGAACTGAGCACTGGAAGAAGGGCTGAGGTAGGGATTAGGAGTGGACTATATTGAGCAGGTTAGCCTAGTAATAGGGATGGACTGCTGAAGGAGCCCTGGTGCACTATCGGGATACTGTTGAACGGGACGCTAGAGTTGCGTGTGGGCCCAGGTTCAGTGCTCCTGAGTTGCTGCAGTTGTGCGACTCCATCGAGGGATTAGGGTTTGCGAGACTGAAAGCCTATCTATGAGGCTTTAACGGACATAGGGAGAAGAGCCAGAAGGAAAAGATAAACCAAGCACGCAAACGAAAAGACTATGTAGAAGAGAAGTACCATGATTACAGTGTAATAAAGTTAAAAAGACCTAATAGTTATTTCACAGTCTCATCAGTTCAGAGCTGAAGCATTGTTAATATTATATACAACGAAGCCATAGTTTCTGGTTTTTTATTTATTTTATGCAACTAACATCCATTGACAAAGCCAATAGTCATGGTGCAGTTGGTCTAATGTTACTGGGTGCAATGATAGAAACAGCAAAATACCAGTTGGGTGGCACACTATGCTCACCACAAGTTAAGCCAAGCCCTTAATTAAATCAGACACACCCCTTGGAGAGACCCCCAGTTATATAATCCCACATAAAGCCCTTGAAACAACACCGTGTCACAGTCACATCACGTCCTGGCACTGTGCATCATGCATGACTTCCACGTTTTCTGATTGCCTATGTGCAGGTGCATAGTGAACTCTCCCACCAGCCCACCCACTCCTTGCTTTAGGAACTACAGCGGGGTTGAAGTTCTTGATGGGCCTCTTCTGTCTGCAACTGGATGGGTGGGTGGGTGTATTGGTAAAGTAAGGCTGGAAGAATGGGTGGCTAAGACAAAGGGGAATGGAGAGAGAAAGGGAGAATGGACGGATGAGTGAAAGCATGAATGAATGATTGGCAGAATGGATGGGTGAATGGGTGCATGGATGAGTGAAAAGAAGAATGTAAAGATGAATGAGTGAAACAATGTACAATGAGTGAAACGGAAGGTGGAGAGCTGGAAAAAAAGATGGATGGATGAGTGAAAGGATGGACGGATGAGTGACTGGGTGGATGGATGAGTAAGTGAAAGGAATGCTGGATGAGTGAAAGGGTAAATGGTTAGATAGATTGGTGAATGGATGGATGGGTGGAAGAGAGGATGGATGAGTGAAAGGATGGCTTGGGTGAAAGGGTAAATTGTTAGATGGAAGAGTGAATAGATGGATGGGTGGAAGAGTGGATGGATGAGTGAAAGGATGGATTGGGTGAAAGAGTAGATGGATGGATGGATGGATGGATGAGTGAACGGGTGGCTGAAGGGATGGATGAGTGAAGTGATGGATGGAAAGATAGATGATGGATAGGTTTGCAAATGATTGAAAAGGTTTGGATATGGATGGCCACCCAGATGGAATGACAGAATGAATGGTGAAATATTGAATGATAGATGAAAGAATTAATGGATGACAGAATGTAAATTATCATATGAAATATCACAAAAGACCTGCAAAGTTGCTCAAAGCTGCACGCATACCAAAATAACATGAAGTGCACAATTGTCTTAACCTAATATAAACGTATTTTGACCTGTACTTAAGTGGTTGTCTATTTTCTCACTTTTATACTATCGCAGAACTTCTTCTGATGTGTCTGAAAAAAGTACCTTTTATTCACAAAGTTTTGTCCTGAATTTTGACCTTCTGCCCTGAATTTTGTCCTGAATTTTGACCTTCTGTCCTGAATTTTTAACCTTACCGTCCTGAATTTGCACCCATGCCAGTTAGCCAACCTAGCCGCGGCTGCTCCCTTTCCCTCCCTCCCTCGCTCTTCCTCTCCCTCCCTTTTCCTCCCTAACCTCGCTTTCCCTCTGGCTGCCTCCCTTTTTACCCTCACTCCCTCGTTCTCCCTATCTTTGCCTCCCTTTACCTCTCTTACTCGCTCTCCCTCTCTCTGCCTCTTTTTTCCTCCCTCCCTCGCTCTCCCTCTGTCTGCCTCCCTCGGTCTACCTCACCCTCTTCATCTCACCCTGCCTGTGTGCGCCCGGGCTTAGACAGCTTCTGGACAGACACACACATACATACACACACACACACAGCCGCACCTGAGCACTTCACAGGTCTTTTTTAGACCATTTGTATGTTAATGAGGCTTCTGTATTTTACCTCTAAGCGCAGCCGTGGGCCGTGGAGGGAGTTACGGTGGGGCAGGGAGGCGGGGAGGGGGAGGGGCGGGGTGGAGGGTGCTAAAAACAGGCATATGGATCATTGCAGGTAAGTACATGTAAGGTAACACACGGTGAATGCTTGAAGAGGTTACTTTATTTGTAGTTAATACGACACACAGGGCAGCGCCCCGGTCACCAGTTCAATTACATGTACAGTTGAAACTCCTCATTCAGTCAACTAACTGTCAGATCAACACAACGCGCCATCTGACGTAATATATGCAAAAGAGTCGCGCGGCAGGGACGGGAACATGCAGGGGACAAAATAGGGAGGGTGCCTACGTCACAAGTATGTAGATGCGGGTCGCGCGGCAAGAAGGGGGAAATGGAGGGAACAAATGTGAGAGGGAAAAAGTGCAAACGCAACACATCTCCTTCCGTAGGAAAAGAAGGAAGAAAAATTAGACCACATGTAACGGTTGTAACCTGCAATTCTAGTACTACAAAAGTCTGTTGATAAAGCGGCCATGTTATCACGGATAGATGGTTACATTCCACGTTGTCATTATTTGCGTTTAGTTCAAACCTAGACGTATAGTTCTCACCAATCCCAATTCTCCTGTGGTGTAGCTGTAAACGTGGTTGGATTGTTCCGTGTGGGCCAATAACAAGTTCTGTCCTTTCCCCAACGTGGATGAAAGAACATCACAAAAGGATACGGTTGAGTCTACTGAAACCTGAACTGTGCTCAGCCGCAATTTCCTGAATGCACCATGTCACTCCCTAAGTATATCTCATGGTGTGGGCAGTGTGTGTGTGGTTAGGATGCCTTCTTATACTTTTCCTCTAAATTCTCAAGTGCCACCAACCACAACTATCCGTTTACTATTGTGTTCTAGTCCACAATTACTTGTACCACTTCACCATCCTGGTGAGTGACAACAGCCATTGGATCCTTTTTCTTGGGAACTTTCCTGGACCATATTACACTACGTCCAAACATGTTCATACAACCGGTTTTTCTCTTGTCGTCATTATCAGCGTTAGGTCTAATGTCAGTTCTCTTGTTGAACACTGTACCTGAGCCACTTGTAAATCCATCATACATGACTCATCAGAGACTAGCCTTTCATCCGATTCCGTCAGATGAGTTCCTCTTGAGAATGTGACCGAGTCTCCCATGTCTCTGAACTCATATTCTCTCCAGCCTTCTCTCAGCATACTGTTCTTTCCTAATGGAACTTTGGGGTGCGGACATAGTACGTTTGCGTGTGCCACCACACTTTCCTTCTCAGATACTTCGCTATATAACCGACCCAAGTGCTCTCCTTGCTTGTTACACTTTGGCTCAATCAGACTCTGACCATCTACTCCTCCCAGGTCAATGTCATCAGCATATTTCTTCCTTGTCATAGGTTTGGATTCGACTAGTGCCGTAGCATGCCTCACTTTCTCATCTTTGAGGCGGGTAGACTTACAAAGGTCTTCCTCTACTCTCGTGGATTGTGTAACCACACATTTTCCCTTATAGATAAGCTCATTTTTTTCCACAACATCATCCTCACTGAATTTTCCGCCGAAACTTTTACTTATATTGTCTTCAACATCCTTTCCCAAGAATGTATTTAGATTTTTTTTGCATTTGTCAATTGCTGCTTCTTTTATCCACTCATTCCTCCAAACAGCCCTTATCCATCATTCATAGACCATAGATGGTGGTGTTCTCACCCTTAACATCTCCCACTTTGTAAATTCTCTACTGTTGTCTATTGTCAGCCTACTAGTGGGGTTTGTACTTGTGGGGTTTTGTGTCAATCCTAATTTCATTTGTTCGTCCCATCCCAGTACTGAGAATTCTTCTTCTGAAACATAAACTTTACTCCATGTACTTCTCTTCATGTAACTCAATTTCATCTCTCTACATCCAGTCAAGATAATGTTTTCACCAGTGTATGTTTCCAGATACATGTCTGCTTCTTCCAATTCATTCCCTAGGGTTACAGCCAATTTATACTTCCATATACTTTTGCTTACTACTGTACAATGTGATCCAGAGTCAACGTTAATGTCAATATCTACTCCACCCATGTTGATGGTATACTCATGTTTAGTTTCATTTTTGTTCACTACCATTTTGATGTCTCCAGCTTCTCTGTATAATATTTTCCTTTGTGCATAGCCATTCATTACTTGCTTATAATGTACATCTAAAACATGCATGGCATTCTCAAATACATTCCTGTCTGTTCCCTTATAGTTTTCTTTTACAATGTTATAGTACACTTTCCGTCCACCGGCTCCTAAACTGTGTAACAATATTTCTACCTTCTCCTCTGGTTTTAAAGGTTCTTCCTCCTCGTCAAAAATGGATATATAATTGTTAAAATATTCTTTCCACTCCTCCCAATCTGCAATATTGGCACCATCTCTTTTCATAAATGGCTCAGGTGGCGGTAAATTATACATCATGTTTTTATCCATGTTAATATCGCAATCAATCACAGCTTATAAATTAAAAAAAAAATGTGTATGTTTAAACAGTACAGTTATTTCTTCCTGTTTTGTACTTAAAGGATACAGTCTTTGTACTCTTTCTGTAGAATATGAACCAATATTGCGACTAGCTATAGATGATGCTTTTAGTTATGTTGTTCTTTCTCGCTATATGAAGCACATTTCACATTCTTCTCACATAGCTCATTTTGAATTCTCGTGTGAAGATGCAATTGCGGCACTCCACAGTAAGGTGGCGCCACTACGTGATGAGCGTCGCTCTCCCTTTCGCGCCACAAAGCTGAGGAAAGTGCTGCGCACTTTGGGTGACGCCAGAAACTTCTAGCCATATCTACCTCGCGTTCCTGAATAAGCTGCTTCAAGGTAAAATAATTATAACTTTTGTCAATATGGTGTAGTTAAGTTTCTTCGCTTCGCACTGAGGAGAGTAAGACTTATTTCATTCAGACAGTTTACACATCTGAGGGGTTCCGCCGCTCTAAATGCGCCTCACTTTCACTGAAAACACAGCTAAATTGTCATCCGCTGCTCTTTTCTTAAGAGTTACATAAGTCCAAGTACGGACGCTGTGGGGAATCTCACTTCACACACTTATACGTTATGATGTCATCTCAGGCTGAACTGGAGATCTGAGGAGGATTGCACTTCCAATGCTGTTTGCGTGCTGAATTACCTCAAATTCAAGATGCGGTTACAGAGAACAATACGTCCCCTGTCTAGCTCACTTCTCCTCAAATTAGTCACCAAAGCTCTTCACATAAGTCTGGTGCAAATTCCAGTATTAAGCAACTAGGGTTCCTTATCATCACCTTATCTCTTCTCACGACAAACCCAAGTCCACTTTTATTCACTGGTCACACTTCTTATGGAACACATCCAAAGCCCACTTTATCTACTTCTCAAACGCGGTGTCAGAGATTTAATACGTTCCCCGCTCCGCTCAAATCTCTTCACTCAGCTTAATCTGCTCGCCTAATGAACTTGCGCAGATTCCAGTTTTCATCAACTTGGTTCTTACTTTTCTTTAATATTTGGGATTCACAAAAACGCCCAAGGTTTATTCAGTATTCACTGGTCAAATTAATTCGCAGTAAGTCCAAGGGAATTTATATCACCTCAACTTCCTCTTCACTTCAAAATTTATACAAATATTTGTTATCATTGACACGTTATTTCCACCACTTGCAGTTCACTTTTAAATAAGCCTTTTATCACTTCTTTTTATCTTTTTCACAAAGCGGCAGTACGATATCACGTTTGCTCTTGGGTTTGCGCTGTGGATCTGAGGAGAATCACAATTCACACGCTTTGCGCGCAGCTTAAATCAATATCAAACGCGGTTTAAGAGATTTTCAGCTTTGTTCTCTGCTCCGCTCACATCTCCTCCAACCAGCCACCAAGGCTCACCTCATGAACTTTCGCAGACTCCAGTGTCCACCTACTTCGGGTCTTACTTTTCTTTAATTATTCATTTTCACGAGAACGCCCAAAGTTGAATTAGTATCCACCGGTAAAATTAACCTGCTGAAAGTCCAAGGCTCAATTCATCAATTTCACTCATAAATTAAACTTGCCGGTACACACGGATGCTGCTCAAATATCTTGTCACAATAATTCTTCGTGTATGGAGATACACGCTTGACGATGACGTTACACTCCTTGTATCGTCGTCTTAAAATATTCCTCAATTTGTGGGTTCACCGGTGTGCCGTCCTCGTCGCCAAAATTGTAAGGTAACACACGGTGAATCCTTGAAGAGGTTACTTTATTTGTAGTTAATACGACACACCGGGCAGCGCTCCGGTCAACACAACGCGCCATCTGACGTAATATATGCAAAAGAGTCGCGCGGCAGGGACGGGAACATGCAGGGGACAAAATAGGGAGGGTGCCTACGTCACAAGTATGTAGATGCGGGTCGCGCGTCAAGAACGGGGAAATGGAGGGAACAAATGTGAGAGGGAAAAAGTGCAAACGCAACAGTACACAATTTAATTAATAAAACGAAATTCGTAGCGCGCACAGCATGGCAAAAAGCAATGCTGTGCGCGCTACGAATTTCGTTTTATTAATTAAATTGTGTACTTACCTGCAATGATCCATATGCCTGTTTTTAGCACCCTCCACCCCGCCCCTCCCCGCCTCCCTGCCCCAACCGTAACTCCCTCCACGGCCCGCGGCTGTCTAAGCGCCCCTTTAGCTGCACTCTGACTATCACTGGAATGCCCGGGCTCACACAGGGCAGCAGAGTCTCAAAGTCGCTGCGCGCAGGACAATTTAATTTAATTTTTTATAAAAAAACATGGGTTAATTGTCTGCGAGGTCTAATATGATGTTATTGAGGTATATTATTATTATTTTTAAAGTACCAAAGAATTAAAAAAAATACTAGAGTATTTTTATAGAGTATCTTTAAAAAAAAAGTAATAATAAATCTGTTTTCTTATAATATTAAAAGAAATAACCTTTTACATTTTTAAATGAATTGACAAATCATGATATCATATATATATATATATATATGTATGACCAGCATGTAATCATAAGTCCTATTAATTTTAGTACCAAATAGGGAACTAAGCACAAAAAATTAAAACAAAGACAATAGCCTGTGATATAACCTTTTAAAGCGTATATCTAATTATTCATTTGTAAAATATTTATGAAAAAAATCAGTCGAGGAAGAATTTGAAAAAAAGTGGATTAAGTTTTATTCTTCGATTGAAAGTTGTTGTATAAAAACAGCTACTTACTTTTGACAGTAGATGGCACTATTCAACCAGTCTGTTAACGTTGCTTTCACACGTCTGACTCTGTAAATGTCAGCAGTCAAGTGATCTCAAAATGGAGGTCGGCTGCTTATATACGAATTAACCCCTTCGCTGCTAGGCCTTTTCCCCTCCTGTGCTAAGCCTTTTTTTGGCGTTTTGGAGTAGTGCGCGCTTAGGCCCTTGTAACTTTTTGACCACATAAGGTATCCGCACCAAATTTGCGTCCTTTTCTTCCAACATCATGTGGATTCTAAAGGCGCCCAGGGTTTGTGGATTCCCTTGGAGGGGTCCCAGAAATTAACCAAAATATAGTGATTTTTTAGTTTTTTTCAGAAAAATGGGAAAAACGGGCTGCAAATGAAAGCCTCTGGGTTTTTCCCTGAAAATGGTATCACAAAAGGGTTTGTGGGGCTGAAATCTCCATTTTCTCAGCTTTCAGGGAATGACAGTCTTTTGTCAGAGAACCGAAATTTTTCACTCAGTTTTGGCATTTTTCTGGGACATAGCCTATTTTTGCTATTTTTAGAGCTTTACACCTCCTTCCAGTTAATGGTAGAAATGAGTTTGAAAGCAATAATGAATCCTGGAAAGCTTTACATTTTCGGAAAGTAGACAAAATTGTGAATTCAGAAAGGGGTCATTTGTCTAAATCCATGAAGGTTTCGTTATAGAAACTAACAGTTAGATATTGGAATATTTGAAATTTTATTGAAAAAAACAGCCTTTTGTCTCAACGTTTTCACCTATAACTTTTTCTAATTTTGACAGCTCTTAGAAAGCAATATACCGTTACATTTGGTAGACCTTCCTGGTTGTGGGGATATATAGGACTTGTAGTTTCACCAAGAACCCGATGAACCCAGATCCAAAAAGTGAGCAGCAACTTGCAATGGTATTTTTTCATTTACTGGGTATAGTGCACTTTGTCTTGGAAAATGTATACATGGAATAATCTGTATGAAAGACACCTATGTATTTCTGAATTGGGTACACTTTATAGAGTTCAGAAACAGTATATAATTGCACATTTTCAAAGTTGGGAATACTCATACTAGCATGAGAATTATTGGTCATTTTTCATAAAGATTTTTTTTTTACACAATGTCTTTCATTGAAATGGAGAAATGCATGAAAGCTCAATTGGTAATAACAGTTGATTTACAAATCTGAACCCCAAGTGTCCCGATAAAAACGGTACCTCACTTGTGTGGGTCGGCCTTGTGCCTGCGACAGGAAACGGCGCAAAATGCAACATGGTCACACCTAAATTTTGCAGTTACAAATTGACCCTATTTTGGCAAAGTGCCTACCTGTAGTTTTTGCACCCTAGCTCTGCCGGCACCTAGGGAAACCTAGCAAACCTATACATTTTTGAAAAGTAGACACCCAGGGGAATTCAGGATGGGGTGACTCGACTGCCTACCACCAGGTTTTGTTACCCAGAATTCCTTGCAAAGCTAAGATTTTGACAAAATTAACACATTTTCCTCACATTTCTGTGGTGGAAAGTTCTGGAATCTGCGTGGATCAACAAATTTCTACCCACCCAGCGTTCCCCCAGGTCTCCCGATAAAAATGGTACCTCACTTGTGTGGGTCGGCCTTGTGCCTACGACAGGAAACGGCACAAAATGCAACGTGGTCGCACCTCAATTTCCCAGTGAAATTTTACGTTCTTTGGACAAAGAGACTACCTTTTGTTTTTGAGCCGTAGCTCAGCCAGCACCTAGGGAAACCTAGCAAACCTATACATTTTTTAAAACTAGACACCCAGGGGAATTCAGGATGGGGCGACTTGTCTGCCTACCCCCAGGTTTTGTTACCCAGAATCCCTTGCAAATCTAAAAATTTGACAAAAAAAACACATTTTCCTCACATTTCTATGGTGGAAAGTTCTGGAATCTGCGTGGATCAACAAATTTCCACCCACCCAGCGTGCCCCCAGGTCTCCCAAAAAAAAGGTACCTCACTTGCGTGGGTAGGCATAGTGGCTGCGACATGAAACAGCGCAAAACGCAGCATGGTCGCACCTCAATTTCCCAGTGAAATTTAGCACGTTTCGGACAAAAAGACTACCTTTTGTTTTTGCACCGTAGCTCTGCCAGCACCTAGGGAAACCTAGCAAACCTATACATTTTTTAAAACTAGACACCCAGGGCAATTCAGGATGGGGTGACTCGTCTGCCTACACCCAGGTTTTGTTACCCAGAATCCCTTGCAAACCTAAAAATTTGACCCAAAAAAACACATTTTCCTCACATTTCTGTGGTGGAAAGTTCTGGAATCTGTGTGGATCAACAAATTTCCACCCACCCAGCGTGCCCCCAGGTCTCCCAAAAATAATTGTACCTCACTTGCGTGGGTAGGCATAGTGGCCGCAACATGAAACAGCGCAAAACGCAGCATGGTCGCACCTCAATTTCCCTGTGAAATTTAGCATGTTTTGGACAAAAAGACTACCTTTTGTTTTTGCGCCGTAGCTCTACCAGCACCTAGGGAAACCTAGCAAACCTATACATTTTTGAAAACTAGACACCCAGGGCAATTCAGAATGGGGTGACTCGTCTGCCTACCCCCAGGTTTTGTTAACCAGAATCCCTTGCAAACATAAAAATTTGACCAAATAAACACATTTACCTCACATTTCTGTGGTGAAAAGTTCTGGAATCTGCGTGGATCAACAAATTTCCACCCACCCAGCGTGCCCCCAGGTCTCCCGAAAAAAATGGTACCTCACTTGCGTGGGTAGGCATAGTGGCTGCGACATGAAACAGCGCAAAACGCACCATGGTCGCACCTCAATTTCCCAGTGAAATTTAGCACGTTTCGGACAAAAAGACTACCTTTTGTTTTTGCGCCATAGCTCTGCCAGCACCTAGGGAAATCTAGCAAACCTATTCATTTTTGAAAACTAGACACCCAGGGCAATTCAGGATGGGGTGACTCGTCTGCCTACCCCCAGGTTTTGTTACCCAGAATCCCTTGCAAACCTAAAAATTTGACCAAAACAACACATTTTCCTCACATTTCTGTGGTGGAAAGTTCTGGAATCTGCGTGGATCAACAAATTTCTACCCACCCAGCGTGCCCCCAGGTCTCCCGAAAAAAATGATACCTCACTTGCGTGGGTAGGCATAGTGGCTGCGACATGAAACAGCGCAAAACGCAGCATGGTCGCACCTCAATTTCCCAGTGAAATTTAGCACGTTTCGGACAAAAAGACTACCTTTTGTTTTTGCGCCATACCTCTGCCAGCACCTAGGGAAATCTAGCAAACCTATACATTTTTGAAAACTAGACACCCAGGGCAATTCAGGATGGGGTGACTCGTCTGCCTACCCCCAGGTTTTGTTACCCAGAATCCCTTGCAAACATAAACATTTGACCAAAAAAACAAATTTTCCTCACATTTCTGTGGTGGAAAGTTCTGGAATCTGCGTGGATCAACAAATTTCTACCCACCCAGCGTGCCCCCTGGTCTCCCGAAAAAAATGGTACCTCACTTGCGTGGGTAGGCATAGTGGCTGCGACATGAAACAGCGCAAAACGCAGCATGGTCGCACCTCAATTTCCCAGTGAAATTTAGCACGTTTTGGACAAAAAGACTACCTTTTGTTTTTGCGCCATAGCTCTGCCAGCACCTAGGGAAATCTAGCAAACCTATACATTTCTGAAAACTAGACACCCAGGGCAATTCAGGATGTGGTGACTCGTCTGCCTACCCCCAGGTTTTGTTACCCAGAATCCCTTGCAAACATACAAATTTGACCAAAAAAACACATTTTCCTCACATTTCTGTGGTGGAAAGTTCTGGAATCTGCGTGGATCAACAAATTTCCACCCACCCAGCGTGCCCCCAGGTCTCCCGAAAAAAATGGTACCTCACTTGCATGGGTAGGCATAGTGGCTGCGACATGAAACAGCGCAAAACGCAGCATGGTCGCACCTCAATTTCCCAGTGAAATTTAGCACGTTTCGGACAAAAAGACTACCTTTTGTTTTTGCGCCGTAGCTCTGCCAGCACCTAGGGAAACCTAGCAAACCTATATATTTTTTAAAACTAGACACCCCGGGCAGTTCAGAATGGGGTGACTCGTCTGCCTACCCCCAGGTTTTGTTACCCAGAATCCCTTTCAAACATAAAAATTTGACCAAATAAACACATTTTCCTCACATTTCTGTGGTGGAAAGTTCTGGAATCTGCGTGGATCAACAAATTTCCACCCACCCAGCGTGCCCCCAGGTCTCCCGAAAAAAATGGTACCTCACTTGCGTGGGTAGGCATAGTGGCTGCGACATGAAACAACGCAAAACGCAGCATGGTCGCACCTCAATTTCCCAGTGAAATTTAGCACGTTTCGCACAAAAAGACTACCTTTTGTTTTTGCGCCATAGCTCTGCCACCACCTAGGCAAATCTAGCAAACCTATACATTTTTAAAAACTAGACACCCAGGGCAATTCAGGATGGGGTGCCTCGTCTGCCTACCCCCAGGTTTTGGTACCCAGAATCCCTTGCAAACATAAACATTTGACCAAAAATACACATTTTCCTCACATTTCTGTGGTGGAAAGTTCTGGAATCTGCGTTGATCAACAAATTTCCACCCACCCAGCGTGCCCCCAGGTCTCCCGAGAAAAATGGTACCTCACTTGCGTGGGTAGGCATAGTGGCTGCAACATGAAACAGCGCAAAACGCAGCATGGTCGCACCTCAATTTCCCAGTGAAATTTAGCACGTTTCGGACAAAAAGACTACCTTTTGTTTTTGCGCCGTAGCTCTGCCAGCACCTAGGGAAATCTAGCAACCCTATACATTTTTGAAAACTAGACACCCAGGGCAATTCAGGATGGGGTGACTCGTCTGCCTACCCCCAGGTTTTGTTACCCAGAATCCCTTGCAAACCTAAAAATTTGACCAAAAAAACACATTTTCCTCACATTTCTGTGGTGGAAAGTTCTGGAATCTGCGTGGATCAACAAGTTTCCACCCACCCAGCGTGCCCCCAGGTCTCCCGAAAAAACATGGTACCTCACTTGCGTGGGTAGGCATAGTGGCTGCGACATGAAACAGCGCAAAACGCAGCATGGTCGCACCTCAATTTCCCAGTGAAATTTAGCACGTTTCGGACAAAAAGACTACCTTTTGTTTTTGCGCCGTAGCTCTGCCAGCACCTAGGGAAATCTAGCAACCCTATACATTTTTGAAAACTAGACACCCAGGGCAATTCAGGATGGGGTGACTCGTCTGCCTACCCCCAGGTTTTGTTACCCAGAATCCCTTGCAAACATAAAAATTTGACCAAAAAAACACATTTTCCTCACATTTCTGTGGTGGAAAGTTCTGGAATCTGCGTGGATCAAACAAATTTCCACCCACCCAGCGTGCCCCCAGGTCTCCCGAAAAAAATGGTACCTCACTTGCGTGGATAGACATAGTGGCTGCAACAGGAAACGGTTCAAATCGTACGGTGGTGAATTTACATTACCTTATTGCAAAACTACCTTGATTTTGGGGGGGGGGCATCTGAGTTTGTGGCCCGGGGCTCGGTGGTATTCTTTGCAAAGTAGCAAACCCAAACAGTTCTGAAAACTAGACACCCGGGGGAGTCCAGGGAGGTATGGCATGCATGGGTCCCCCAATGTTTTCCTACCCAGAACTCCTTTCAAACCTTAAAATTAGGTAACAATAGCACTTTTCCAAACTTTTTGGCGTGGGATCGCCGTGCCGGCAAAAATGTCCTACCACCCTGCGTTCCCCTTGTTCTCCCGAGTAAAAGGATACCTCACTTGTGTGGGTGCCCCAAAGGAGAACACGCCAAAAATGAATTTTGAAAAAAAGTAGTTTTTAGTCATATTTACAAATTAAGCACCCCAGCCTGAGTCACATGCCTTTGGCCCACCCACACAAGTGAGGTATCATTTTACTCGGGATTACAAGGGAAACGCTGGGTGGTAGGACATTTGTTCCGGCAGCGAGATCCCACCCAAAAAAGTATGGAAAAGTGGGTTTTTTGACCAAAATTTCAGGTTTGCAGGGGTGTCTGGGTAGGAAAACATTGGGGGACCCACGCATGCCATACCTCCCTGGACTCCCCCGGGTGTCTAGTTCTCAGAACTGTTTGGGTTTGGTAGTTTCCAAAGATGCCTGCCAAGCCCCGGGCCAAAAGCTCAGGTGACCCCCTCAAAAAATAAGATTATTTGGCTAAAGGTAATGTTTTGGTCTCCACAGTATGAATTGGGCCTTTTCCTAAAGCAGCCGCTATGCCTACCCACGCAAGTGAGGTACCATTTTTATCGGGAGACCTTGGGGAACGCTGGGTGGGAGGTAATTTGTGTGAGCCCAGTGATGCCACGCTTTTCCACACTAAAACGTGTGAAAAAACTGATTTTTTCCAGGCAAAAAATGAGGTTTGCAAGGGATTCTGGGTAAAGGAACGTTGGAGGATCCACGCAAGCCATACCTCCTTGGAAGCCCCCGGGTGTCTACTTTTCAGAAATGTGTGGGATTGAAAGGTTTCCCTAGATGGCTGTCTCGCACGGGGCCAGAAACCCAGGTAACCCCTCTTGCAAAAGCTGGTGAATTTAACAATGGTGAAAATGTGAATGAGCGGTTCCGTCATCAGCACAGCCCAACCGATGCTGATGACGGAACCGCTCCGTACTGCTAAGAAAAGCAACTACTAATGATTTCATTAATTTTGCGAAGTAACAGCATGCGTAATAAAAGATGCAAAGTAAATGCTTTTGCGAAGTAAAGACATCATAGAAAAAGCATGCTATGTAATGGAATGCTAAGTAACATCATACAACGGCTCACCGCACTTTGCGCTTGCGTATTTGCACAAAAGTACTGGTGTTTACTTTTAAAACTCTTCTAATTGAAATATTTAATCACCTATACATTAATTACAATAGTTTGCCAATCTGTATTAAATCCCCTTAACACGAAACTAGACATAAGGCATGAAAAGCACCTTAAAAACACTAGAAAGAATTACTAACGTTCAACCAGCCGTCAAAACACTAACAAAAACAATCATACTAAACAATAGATGAATCCCTGGTCTGCCTTTGTTGTATTACCACACATTTACATTTACATTTACAGCTCATTGGATGGATCACAACCTCTCCTTCTTTGAAAATAGTCACCTACAACTCAATAATATCGAATATCCTCGGGGCTGTCTGTTCTGTCGTCAGGCTCTGGCATGAGCTCACACACCTTACACTAATGACCACACCTTAATGCTCTTGATTTAACCCACCACATCATTCATCCATCCATTCACTCATCAGCCTGTCGGTCATACACCCCTTCCTCCAGCCGAGCATCCCTCCATCCCCGCACCCTCACGGCCTCCGATTTCATCCCAGAACCGGAGCGTTGGACCCCTGAGCCCGTGTATCCGTCCGATGCTTGTATTTACAAGAGCCTAGAAGAAAACGTGGCTTTATAGCGCTTGACGGGGATTGGTGTGCTTATGTTACTGGATATTTAAAATATCATTATTTCAGAACCGGGGTGTTGGACCCCTGAGCCCTTGTATCTGTCCGATGCTTGTGTCTACAAGAGCCTAGAAAACGTGGCTTTATAGCGCTTTACGGAGATCGGTGTTACATTATTGAATATTTAAAATATAATTATTTCAGAACCGGAGTGTTGGACCCCTGAGCCCGTGTATCTAATGGTTGTGTTTGCAAGAGCCCTGAAACATGGTCTTATAGCGCTTTACAGAGATCGGTGTGCTTATATTACTGAATATTTAAATCATAATTGTATATCAGAACCGGGCGTGGGACTTCTAGGCTCGTGTGCTTGTGACTACAAGAATCCAGAAAACATTATAGCGCCTTAGAAAGATCGGTGTGCTTATGTGGGTGAATATTTACATTATAGTTACACACTAGAACGGCTCGTTGTGCTCTGTGCCCGTGTGCACATCTGAGGATTGTATTTACAAGAGCCCGGAAAGCATGTTTTAAAAGCGCCTTATGGCTATTTTTGTGCTTTTATCACTGAATACATCCACGCTAATTATGATGTAGAATCGGGCCTCTGCGCCCGTAATTATTGAATATTTCATGTCATTTCATAACAGGACTTATGAATTTGACCTAGCCCTGCGTTTATGTCTAACCCTGGAGTTTTAAAGAGCCGCAAAACATGTATTTTGTTCTAGCGCCTTGGGTGTGGGGGGGGGGGGGGGTGCTTATATTACTAAATATTTCAATTTAAATTATATATCAGAACGGAACGGTTCGTTCCTGGCATTTTGAATATGTATTATTAGGCGTGTTTACTTTTTTTTTATACCTAGCGCCTAATGGCGATTGGTGTGTGTATATTATTGAATATGTACATAATAATTTCATACCAGCGTGGGATGCCAGATCCAGATGTGTTTCCGAAGCCTGCGATAACAAGGCGCAAAGAAACGTTTTGTTTTCTTTTTAATAGCGGCTGGTCGACGCAGGCTGTCTGGTATTGAATATTTACATTATAATTACACTTTAGAACCGGAGCTCTGGACATATCCCCCGTTTCCGTTTCTGAGTTTTGTGTTAAAAGAACTGAACATGTTTTATAGCGCCTTAAGGAGGTTGGTGCGCTTCTATTATAGAATATTCAAATTACAGTTCGACCCCAGCCCCGAGCGCTGGACCCGTCTCCCCTTGTCTATTTCCTAACATTTTAATAGCGCCTTAGGCAGCCTGGCGTGCTTATAATATGTAATATATAAATTATAGTTCGGCCCCAGCCGGCCCCTTCGCCCCGTGTGAATGAGCGGGGCTTGTGTATACAGGAGCCGGGTATATTTATACACCACCTCCGGATGTTTCCGTGCTTATGTTATAAAATATTTAAATTCTATAGGACCCCAGGACCGGAGCCTTGGACCCCCGGCTCCTATGTATGTCCGAGTCTTATGTACACAAGAACCGCAACAATGAAAAACAACACTCCCAGGCAATATCTAACATGTGCAATGCAGAAAATGAGTTCAAAAAGAAGAATGAAAAAACAATACATTTTAATTATGTCAACAGATACATTTAGACTTTTAAAACATCAACCAGTGACATATAAAATTATTAAGAAAATAGACAATTTAATATAGGTAGAGTTGGTTTCTTCGACGCGTGTTTCGGCACTGAAAGTGCCTTCATCAGGAAATTACCACCAAACAATCTAAAATTAATTAAAACAGTATTTAGAACTCATTCTAATATGCATTGCTATATTCTTGCAACATTTTTGAACTGCTCTTGAAATATTTATGCTAATCTTCTAAATGCAAAATAACATAAAATGTAACAAAACATTCATAAATGAACGCATGGCCTAACAGTCTCAATTTGAACAATATTTTAGTATAGAGAGGCAAATGCTGTTATATAAGTATTCAATTATGTGGAACAGATAGACTGAGAAATAATTGAAGGAAGACACCTCACAGGGAAAGCCAGGATGGGTTCCACAGCGGTATTCATACAAGCGCCTTGAGACCTTTGCGGGTGAGTAGTGCGCTATACAAGTATCAATTCAATTTACGTCAAGATTCAGGACCATGTTTACAAAACTGGTGTATTCCGTAAATGAAGAGATACAAGGTAGTGTATTGCCCACAGGAGGAATATATTGGCACGTTAAATTGATACAGATAGGCGATGGTAACCTACTTTAATGCAGTTACACTGCAAGTATACCGATGCGGAGAGGGATTGCTGCTTATTACGTTGTGAGCTCTCTCCTTATTTAAAAACTGTAACACAAACCTGGGTATCAGTAGTTATTTTCCATTATCTTTGTCTTGCCATAATCATCTACATGTATTAATATTTCAAAGGAAATTATTGTGTGAAAGTATATTCGGAGTGGCCTGCCTACTGTATATGTTTCTCAGAATTCATTTACAGAACTGATGGCTCCAGAAAATCACTATGGAATTACGTTTCGTACTAAATGACATTGTGCCTTCTTTTGAGAATTACAGAAAACATGATTGCGGTAACGAAGGCAATGACATATGGAGCTCAGGAAACACAAAATAACTCTAAACAGCTTCAAGCGGTTATACTTCAAGACTGGTTCATCGTGAAAACATGTCGGGATGGCTGGGCTATAATTAATAAACCTAACAGAAGAGGAAGAGCTGCATTGTAAGGGTAGCGGTGTCAGTCTATATTTAAGCAGGAATATATAGAGATGAAAAGCGAGATTACTCCATAACTGGTTAACATTGTGACGTAGGTGGTTTATCTATGTGTAAATACCTGTGATGCGCGATCACCCCCGGACGTGGAGAGCGCGCGAGCTCTGTTTATTGCTTTTACAGACTCGGATGTGGTTTTGTGTTAATGGATGCACCACGCACGGGCGGGAGGGCTTGTGCTGACTGATTAAATAAACGTGCAATCTGAAAGGGGAAGACATAAACGAGCGAAGGCTCAGTTATAGTTTATCAAAATTATTTACAATGTAAGACGTGTAGTAGAACCGGAATTGTATCACGGAAATACCTGAGGGGCAATGGAAGCATCCTATCTTCATCAGTTACGGAACTGGTCTGGCGCCGCTGCTTATATTATGATGATATATTTAAATTCTAGCGGACCCCAGGACCGGAGCCTGGGACTCCCGGCTCCTTTGTATGTCCGAGTCTTATGTACACAAGAACCACAACATCATGATTTTTTTTTCAGCTGCGCTGTTGGTGTTCTCATTCAATTTCTAAAATAATAAATTCATACAAGAACTTCCGCTTTCGATATCTTCCGCGTATGTACGCCTTAAGTTTGTTTCTAAAAGGAGACAACAACCATGGTTTTAATAGCGCCTAGAGGAGGGCGGTGCACGTATATTTTGAATATTTTATCTTATAACTATATCTCCGATCCGGAACGTTAGAGCTCAGCCCCTTTGTAATGCTTGTGTACACAGGAGCCAAAATATACTTTCAAAGCGCCTTAGGAGATTGGTGTGCTTTTACCGAAAATTGACATTACTGAATTTTTAAATTATAATTTCACAGCAGAGCCGGAGCGTCTCGCCTGAACCCAGAAACATAGCTTTTAATACAGCGCCTTGTGGAGGTTGGGGCATTTATTTGGCTGAATATCGAAATTCTAATTTCATAAAGTGCGACGTGCGCACTTTCCTTGGGATGTGCTCGTTTAAATATAACCGGTCTTTTCTAAACTCGTCTACACGTTGTTTAGTTTAGTAACTAAGAAGAAGTGTCTTTGTCTAAACATGACATAATAAAAACGATTTTACCGTTTTTTGTGCGTGGAATTTCTCCTAAAACGCAAGCCTCAATTAACGGAAGGGGATCGTTTTTGCATGTTAACTGTTTTTTTTTGTTGTTATTGAATTATGAATCTTTATAGACTGTAGATGTTAGTTTTGATTTTGTTTTGTGTAGCAATTTGCATTATTAGCATCTAAAATCACACTATAAACATGAAACATTCTATTACAAATTATTGAGGTTTTTGCGTCGGTGCTTTTGGCGGGGTGGGGGGGAGGGTGCACGTACAGTCAGCGTCTCTGAACCGTGACTGAGGCCGGGCAGAAGGTGAGAGATTCGGGGACACAAAAGTGGGAAGAAATGTCCTGTTTATAGCGCCGGGTCTCGGGGAAGGAAATCGAAGCCCTTGTGCAGGAGCGTGTGTGCGTGCTTGCAATGCTCTGTTTGCGTGCGTGAGCACAGTAAAGCCAGGCCTGTTGGCTTTGCCAAGGCTCGTTTCTGACACTATGTGATAATAAATCTAACTCTTTCTACTTCCGTGTCATGTTAAACATTGTTGTTCTGTGATTCGATACCCGGACCTAGAATCTGTACAGCGCACTGATTGAAGCCCACACTTTACTCTTTACCAGTTGTACATACAAAATAGACAACACAGGAGCAGCTTTGCACCGCAAGAACGTTGTCAGATTTGGACGGACGGACGGCCCTGGTGCGGGTTGGGTCTGTGCTGTACACCGTCCGCCCTGTAAACCGGGCTCAGAAGGGGAGAGAGGCCTTTAAAGGGGCGGACTTTGGGTGGATAATGTTATCATATTTTTACAGTTTAATATCGCGCGAACATGGCAGCGGGGGAATCTGAGAGCTTAGGTACGCGCGGGTACACTGCGTGCGCACACAGTTTACACAGGTGCAGAGTTTAGTCATAATAAGGTTAACACATTCTTTCTTTGTGCGTTTTGATTAGTGACCTCTCTTGGCATCTGATTGGGTCTTCATGCTATACATGACTCTTTACTTATAGAACTTCTGCAGAGCTTCGGATGTCGACACTCTTCTTGCTTCATTGATTCCAGGGGGTTTCTCCTATGTTTCAGCTGCGTCCCGTGGAGGAAGTTGCGGTGGATTTCAAAAGAGAGGTTACCCACTTTCACCAGGGAACAGGGCACAAAAGACCGACAGTCAGAGAGGGATCCCTGGGATGTATTTACTGGACCTTAGTATCTATACCCATACAGTTATCTCTTGGTACCCGACTTACAGGTTGCCATAGGTAACTGTATAACAGGATAAAAATTATATAGTGATTCCCACAAAGAAAATGTTTGTTAACAATCTGAATTTTTATTAAAATGAAAAAATCATTCACATTAAAAATACACACATTTAAAATTTCAAAGGAACTTTCCCTGAAAAGTAAAAGTTAATTTCTATAATAACACAAAACAATATAAAATGACAAGACATGTAAATACATCATATATCACAAATTACAAGATTGTATTACCAAAGACAATATATAACATGAAGCAAAAAGAAAAAAGACCCCTATTAAAACGGTGGCACTTGAGTATTGTTACCACTATAGATTACTTGATCCACTAGCTACAGGTAATATGAACACAATATCACACATGTGACAAAAATATATGTACATCCCGTGTGTTTGAGCATAAAGTGGATTCTCATATAGGAATGCGTCGACGCGTTTCGGTGCGAGACACTCAATAATGTGGCACCTTCTTCAGGACTTCTTAGCAGGGGTTTTCCATACTACAGGGGACTTCACTCTCCCTCTATGTTTTAAAGAGACTCCTCTAGTGATGTTCTTTTATCTTCCACTTTCTTTTTCTTAGAATATGATATCTTTAATATTTTTAAAACTTGCTTCGAACGGGCATATGTAAAAGGGCCTCGCCGGAACTGGATATGTTCTTTGCTTGCGCGGCGTCTCTCCTCTGCCTCGTTCGAACTCCTGTCAGAGGAGAGACGCCGCGCAAGCAAAGAACATATCCAGTTCCGGCGAGGCCCTTTTACATATGCCCGTTCGAAGCAAGTTTTAAAAATATTAAAGATATCATATTCTAAGAAAAAGAAAGTGGAAGATAAAAGAACATCACTAGAGGAGTCTCTTTAAAACATAGAGGGAGAGTGAAGTCCCCTGTAGTATGGAAAACCCCTGCTAAGAAGTCCTGAAGAAGGTGCCACATTATTGAGTGTCTCGCACCGAAACGCGTCGACGCATTCCTATATGAGAATCCACTTTATGCTCAAACACACGGGATGTACATATATTTTTGTCACATGTGTGATATTGTGTTCATATTACCTGTAGCTAGTGGATCAAGTAATCTATAGTGGTAACAATACTCAAGTGCCACCGTTTTAATAGGGGTCTTTTTTCTTTTTGCTTCATGCTATATATTGTCTTTGGTAATACAATCTTGTAATTTGTGATATATGATGTATTTACATGTCTTGTCATTTTATATTGTTTTGTGTTATTATAGAAATTAACTTTTACTTTTCAGGGAAAGTTCCTTTGAAATTTTAAATGTGTGTATTTTTAATGTGAATGATTTTTTCATTTTAATAAAAATTCAGATTGTTAACAAACATTTTCTTTGTGGGAATCACTATATAATTTTTATCCTGTTATACAGTTACCTATGGCAACCTGTAAGTCGGGTACCAAGAGATAACTGTATGGGTATAGATACTAAGGTCCAGTAAATACATCCCAGGGATCCCTCTCTGACTGTCGGAAGTTGCGGTGGAGCAGAGCGGCCCGTGGAGGAAGTTGTGGTGGGGTAGAGCGGCCCGTGGAGCAAGTTGCGGTGGGGCAGAGCGGCCCGTGGAGCAAGTTGCGGTGGAGCAGAGCTGCCCGTGGAGGAAGTTCCGGTGGGGCAGAGCGGCCCGTGGAGCAAGTTGCGGTGGAGCAGAGCGGCCCGTGGAGGAAGTTCCGGTGGGGCAGAGCGGCCCGTGGAGCAAGTTGCGGTGGAGCAGAGCGGCCCGTGGAGGAAGTTGCGGTGGAGCAGAGCGGCCCGTGGAGGAAGTTCCGGTGGGGCAGAGCGGCCCGTGGAGCAAGTTGCGGTGGGGCAGAGCGGCCCGTGGAGCAAGTTGCGGTGGAGCAGAGCTGCCCGTGGAGGAAGTTCCGGTGGGGCAGAGCGGCCCGTGGAGCAAGTTGCGGTGGAGCAGAGCGGCCCGTGGAGCGGCAGGGCGGGAGGGGCAGGGTGTGGGGTGCTAAAAATTGGAATATGGATAATTGGAGATAAGTAAACAATTTAATTAATAAAAGGGCACACTACAATATTCGTTTTATTTATTAAATTGTTTACTTACCTCCAATTATCCATGTGCCGGTTTTTAGCACCCCCCAACCTCCCCCGCCCGCCTCTCTGCCCCACCGCAACTCCCTCCACGGGCCGCGGCTGGTGGATGCTGTAAGCCTTTTCCATGTATGGCGAGAATGATCGAACCCACTTCTCTCGTCATCAAACCCTTTTCCTTATTTTGTGTATTGCGGCTACAGAGATCCTTATATGTTCTTTCCTGTTAAGGACCAATATTGTAAGACACGTTGGTCTCCTTCTGGGAATGTTATACTTTTATACTATGTTTTTTAGATTAAGAGATATCAGTCTGGCTTTGAGTTTGTAATAATCCTTTAAACTTCAAGTTACTGATTCTGACTTTTATTGTGCAGTCCTACTGATGACACTGTACATGGAGATGTAAATTGTTGTTAACCCTGTTTCCTCTCAGGCTACTACAAAAGGTCTATTGATCAGAAACGAATTAGAAAGACCAGCCTGAGCATTTTCACTTGATTGACAGATTGCCTTCTTTCAGTATATTCACCGGTTGCAAGAGTCTTTTACAAGCATGGCATCATATGTTTGAGAGGTCATGTGAAGTAAAGGCCTTGGGAACCAACTTTGCATTCATCCTGGCCCTGCTGTATCAAGGTTCTCACCCAGGCCCTGCTCCATCCTTGTCCCACTCCTGTGTTGTAAATAAAACAGTGGTATTATTAAGCATTAGCCGAAGCCATAATGCATTAGTCCAAATATCTAGTATATGGATTCCATTTTGTATTTCAAGTCTGCCATTTTTCATGCTCTACATTGCCGTGTGCTCTATGTTCTGATTGTCCTACCTCTCTGCCAGTTACACTGTGGATTCTACCTAGCAACAGTTATTATTAGTCCTTCTTGAGAGTGTAGCGCATGCTCAGCAGAAGTAACAGCTGTTCCTTATTAGCATAGCCCTCCCATGTTCTAGAAATACTGTTAGCTCCACCCACTGATATATTTGGAAATGTCCTTACGTGGTTGTAGCCTCTGTCTAAACTGTAAACTGAACCCCTTCCACTGTGTATAAAAGGGGCCATGTGCTTGTATTCAGTGTGCTACTCTGTACAATGCTGTAGAAGTGTTGTGGAGGTTGTATCACCACCTTTAAAGGTTTATTAAACTATGTTTTTGTATTTCCAGTTTCCTTGCCAACTTCATTTGTAAGTCTAAGGACTTTGTACACAGAAGGGCGAACCCTGTCGGTACTTTTGGGCCTTGCTGAGGTCTGAATTCATCAATTGGCGCCCGTCACGTGGGGCTCATCGGCGACTCGGAGGCTCGAAGGACTGGTCGTGACGAAGGAATGGAACTCTGCCGGGGAAGTAATCACTGCCAGCGGCGTCTTTAGTCCTGGCATCCTGAGGTATTTCTTCCTTCCTTCCGATCTGACCATCTGGGTGGCGCCGGTCCTCGACTGAGACCTCTTCTGTCGGTTTGCCGTGGATAAGCTGTTTGAGCAAATTGTGGAACTTGGCAGGTGGAATCTGGACGCTCGTGCTTGGTAAGGACCATTGTATGGTAATTACTGTGAGTGTTTATGGTAGCCAGTGATTAGCAAGGCTGTTTTAGGATACGCTTGATGTGGCTTATGGATATGGATATGGATATGGAGATGTTTGGATGATCGATCATATTATGATTATGAAAATGGGTATATATGCGTTGCAACACATATAGGTAGGTAATGTGGAGATTTTTCTCCAACATATGGTTGTGAGCGGCGCAACGATTAAGCGCTATTTTTCTGTATAATATTGCGTTTTTCGCACTATTTCTAGCATGCCTACTTTTAGCGCACTACGCAAGTGGTGCTGCTGTGGAAACCGGTTAAGTCTTGAAGAATTGCAGCCGGCTCCCCCAGAAGGGACGCCGAATAGGGATATGTACGTTAAATTTGGTCTCTCCCCTATAATGTACAGCACATTATGGAGGAAGTATACCAAGAAGGATCCTGAATTGAGATGGCCTTTGTATGGTTTGTTTGATTTGCGCAAAATTGAGTATGTGGAACAGTGCCTGTGTAAGCGCCGAGCGAGACAAGACATGTTTGAGAGTGTGCGAATGTGGGTGAAAGAAGTACGTGAGCGTGAGAAACGTGAACATGCGCTGATTGAGAAAGAGCAGAGGAAGAATGTGCGTGAGAAGGCGCAAGAAATGAGACAACGTGAACAAAAAGAAGCGGAAGAAAAACGGGAAAAGGAACGTAGATTGCAGATATCTGGCCAATATCCTATTCGACGGCCTCTTTATCCTGTCCTTAATAATTCTGATGATGATTTTTTATTACTAGATCGTTCTCCGCCTCCGTATGCTGGCCCGTCTGCTCCGAAAGGGGAAGATGAGGATTCTGGATCACTTAAAGATAAGGTATACACGCGGTCTAAGTTAACATCTGATCGTATGGCGGAGCTTCGACAAATTTCTTATCGTATTCTTAAGGGTAAAATTCCTCTTGCTGAAATATTGTTGTCTCTTGAACAATGGCCGGACAGGGAAAAAATGTATTTTCTTGAAACCTTTTCTGATGAAGTAGTCGGGGCTTTTCGGAAATATTCTCCTGTTCTTGAACCTGATGACATAGTTTGAGTTTGAGTTTAGAGTTTAAAAGTTTTTGTAAAGCGCGACGTATACCAGCGGTTTCTTGGCGCTATAGCTAACGGGGACTGAGGTTTAAAGGGAAGGAAGGAGAAGGGAACAGTTATTCAAAGGATTTGGTGAATAAATGGGTTTTAAGGCATTTACGGAATTGTGAGTAGAGGGGGATGGAGCGAAGGTCAAGGGGAAGAGAGTTCCAGAGGGTGGGGGCAAGGAAAGCAAATTTGGAACCGCCCCACTTCTTTCTCCGGAAACGTGGGATAGAAAGGAGGGACTGGGAGGAGGAGCGTAGGGCCCTGGTGGGGGTATAAGAGACAATCTCAGAGGAGATGAAGGCCGGCGCCAGACCTGATCGGGCCAGGAAGGTGATGGATGCGAGCTTGAATTGAATTCTAGCTCGCACGGGGAGCCAATGAAGAGATTTCAGGAGTGGGGTAGAGTGGTGGAACTTGGGGAGATTGAAGGCCAGGCGGGCCGCTTGGTTTTGTATTTGCTGTAGGCGGCGTAGGCTGTAGGCAGGGATCCCAGCATATAGGGCGTTCCCGTAGTCCAGGCGGGACACCACCATGGCCAGGATAATAAGTTTGAGGGCAGAAAAAGTGAAGAAGCGGGACACCCTACGTATAGTACGCAGTGAAAGGAAAGAGGAAGACACCACAGAACTAACCTGGGAGTACAAGATAAGAAAGAATTGCGTAAAGGTCTCTTTTCTCCTTCCCAGGCAGATGATGCAGTTCGACGGTTATTCGTATTGCGGGATAAGACGTCTCGGTTACGAGAAGAAAAACGTCAAGAGACGGCGGACGACAAAGAGACGGGTTTGAGTGGCGACGGGAAACAATCACCTATCTCTTCTTCAGATAAGGTCGAGATTGTGCATGTTAAACCTATGCGAGAGGCAGCGCCTTTGTATGTTCCTCCTAAAGGAGCAGGTACTAGTTCAGATAAAAATTCAGCTGATGCCCGAGGGTATTTTATCTATAATTGGGTATATACTCCTTGGAATAGAGCGGATTTTATGGCCTTAAAGAAAGCGTTACCTGACCCACGGAAAAATCCTGCTGCCTTTTATGAGGAAATTGAGGGGGCTTTGAATTCTTGTACTATGACATTAGCTGACATTGATTTATTCTTTGGTCTTATATTACCCCCTGACATGTGGAGATCAGTACGGAAAATTGACGATTTAGTGACGTTTAAAGCTAAATGGGAAGATATTGAGGAGGAGGACAGAGCTAGGAAACCTGCGCAGAAACCACCCCAGCTCATTCTAGACCTCCCTGCTGCCATTTTGACTAAATTGAAGACGATTATCCCCCCTAAAAAGATTGACTGGACTATGTTAGCATCTTGCAAGCAAAAGACAGATGAATCAGTTTCTGACTTCTTTACGCGATTTGAAGAAACTTTTCACGATTTCAGTGGTCAGTCTCTGACGGATGACACGGGTCGACATCTGTTTGTAGACAAATATGTCTCGAATTTATTACCAGGAGTAGCAGCTCGGTTGAAAGCGAGTGAAAGCTCCTGGACGACTTCGACTCCGGCATCCCTCCTGACAATGGCTCAGTATTACGAGCGTCAGGAATTAGAAGCAAAAAGTAATGAAGATAAGAAATCTAAGGATTTGAAAACAAAAGTTATGCTAGCACAAGTGTATGGACCTCCCCAGAGAGGGAATGATAGAGGTGGTCGGGGTTTTTATGATTCTACATATAACCGCACAGACTTGGCTAAAGATCAATGTGCATATTGTAAGCAACGAGGCCACTGGGCTAATGAGTGTCCTTTAGCGCGAGAGCACAGGGCTATGGGACGGGGTAGAGGTTTTGGGAGACATCGTGGGGGTTTCTCTGGACCACGAGGTAATCTAAATAACAGGGCTAGATTTGAATCCAAGGAGCAACAACAAGGAGGGTCCAACACCTTTGATAGACGTAATCAGTATCAGATGTCTGATTATGTGCACCCCGAAAAACATGATTCTCAATATGCATAGGATTGCGTAGGATGGGGGGAGGAATCAGTTGAAGTGCCAGTAGATCAGAGGGGTCCTTATGTTACAGCACATGTTTTGGGTTCTACTGATCAGTTTCTGGTTGATACAGGGGCTACTCGTAGCGCTTTGTCTAAACAATTGGTTCCGAGGGCTCCCCTGTCTGGCTTAATGATCACATCTGTAGGGTTCGATGGAACACCTTCTCTTAGCCCATTATCCCAACCCCTTGCATTTCATGTCGATAAATTTACAGCACCATGTCCATTCTTGCTTTCCTCAAACACGCCTGACAACATTGTGGGTCTAGATATGTTGAAACATTTTCGAGCCACAATCCGCTGCTCCCCTGAAGGAGTACGCGTGATTTTAAATGACAATTACCCTGCAAAAGAGAGAGTGTGTATGGTCGCTGAAAGTACTGCATTAGCCTCTTTACCTCACACGTTGTGGGCTACTTCAGACACTGATGTGGGACAGATGGTCATTCCCCCGGTTCACATTAGTGTGAAGGAGGGAGCTGTGTTGCCACGCCTGCCTCAATATAGGATTTCACAGGAGGGTGAGGAGGCGCTCATACAGGTTGTGCAGGATCTCATCCAAGTGGGGGTGGTGGAAGAAGTCCCATACAATGTTTGTAACAGTCCTATTCTACCAATCTTGAAGAAAGACACTGATACTAGGGTATATCGATTCATTATTGATTTGAGGGAGGTGAACAAGATAGTGGTGCCCCAATATCCTGTTGTTTCTGACATTACAACACTCCTTACCTTGGTCCCACCAACAGCGACAACGTTCTCGGTTGTCGACCTGAAGAACGCCTTCTTTTCGATCCCTATTCACCCTGATAGCCGTTACCTTTTCGGCTTCACTTTGAATAATCGATCATATAGATTTTGTAGAATTCCACAGGGCTATACTGAGAGCCCTAGTATCTACAGTCAGGCATTGAAAAGACAGTTGGATTCCTTTGTCTTGCTTGAGGGGGTAGTGCTTATTCAATATGTCGATGACATTTTGTTGGCTGCTGACACCCCTGAGCAATGTGAGACTTGTACGTTGTCCTTGCTTTCCTTTCTGGCTTCCCACAATCATAAGGTATCTAAAAAGAAATTGCAATTCTGTAGACCTAAGGTGACCTACCTAGGCCACCTTTTGTCTAAGGAGGGGCGTGCACTTACATCAGATCGTATCCAAGCCATCCTGGACACACCAACACCTTCTACGCAGAAGGATGTTCGAGCATTTTTGGGTCTTACGTCCTTTTGTAGGCAGTGGATACTGGGTTTTTCACACATAGTCAAACCACTGTTAGCGCTGTTGACAAAAGACACTCCAATTCCCCTTCCTTGGACAGATGAATGTGAAAACGCTTTTCAACAGTTACGTCAGGCCCTTTGTTCAGCACCAGTGTTGGGCACTCCTGATTACACAAAACTTTTCACATTATATGTACATGAGAGAGATGGATGTGCGTCATCTGTGTTAGTACAGATGCACGGGGACAGGCAGCGTCCGTGTGCATACTTCTCGGCATTGCTCGATCCTGGTGCTCGGGCATTGCCGGGGTGTTTTCGTTCGGTCGCAGCGACAGCTGTGTCAATACGTCAGAGTGAGGGAATAGTGTTATCTCACAAGTTGTTAGTGTTGGTTCCCCATGCTGTTCACGCCCTTTTGAATCAAACAAAGACGCAGCATTTAACAAGTGCCCGTCTGACCGGATATGAGCTAACGTTGCTGGCTCCCCATATCACATTGAGGAGATGTGCTACGTTAAATCCAGCAACATTGTTACCATTCCCGACGACCCAGCCTGAGGCACAGGAAGCACATGATTGTATTTTTGTCACTGAGGAACAGACAAAGGGTCGTATCGATCTCCAGGATACGCCTTTCTCAGATGTGGATGGAGAATTATGGGTGGATGGCTCCTGCCTGAAGCTACCGGATGGTACGACTTCGGCAGCATATGCCATCACTACTTTGTATACTATCGTGGAAACAACACGCATACCACAGAAATCAGCCCAGGCAGCGGAGCTGATAGCATTGACACGAGCATGTGAACTTAGTACAGAGTTGTGTGTGAATATTTATACAGATAGCCGCTATGCTTTCGGAGTAGCGCACGACTTTGGCCTGCTCTGGAAAGAAAGAGGTTTTCTGACATCACACGGAGCACAAATTATGTATGGAGAATTGGTGCACAATCTTTTGACTGCCTTGACATTTCCTAAAAAGATAGCTATAGTGAAATGCAGTGCACATAAGAAGGTTACCGACAAAGTAGGACAAGGAAATGCTTTTGCTGACCAAGTAGCACGAGAAACTGCAATGAGACCTGACTCCACTTCAATGTATGTTGTGAAGTCACAAGCAGAACGATGGCATGATGCTAGGAAAGAAGTTATGGAAATACAGAGAGTTGCTTCTGATAAAGAACGAGAGCAATGGTCTGAAAATGGAGAACTGGATGATGAAGGTTGTTGGCGCAACAAACAAATGGATAGGTGGAAGTTGCTCACAGCTTTTGTCCAACCTATGGTTCAATTGGCACATGGGCTAGCACATGTTGGAGCTGCAGCGATTGTGAAATTGCTTGCACAAGTTTGGGAGCATCCAGAGATTACTAGCACGGCCAAGAGAGTGGTACAGACCTGTATGATCTGTCTTAAATACAACCCAGGGAAAGGAAAACGGACTCCAGTAGGAGGATTTGAAATACCTACTGCACCTTTTGAAGTCCTGCAAATGGACTATATCCAACTCGAACGCTGTAATAATTTAAAGTACGTCTTGGTGGTGGTGTGTGCTTTCAGTGAATGGATTGAAGCCTACCCTACTAAGGACAATACTGCAATGACTACAGCAAAGGTGCTACTGAAGGAGTTCTTCCCTAGGTATGGTGTTTGTAGACTGCTATGGAGTGATAACGGGCCTCATTTTATAGCAGACGTTATCAAGTATGTTCTGAAAGGTCTGGGGATAAAGCAGAAGTTCCATGCAGTGTTCCATCCACAGTCGGCTGGCTTGGTGGAACGGTACAATGGAACACTGAAGCTTAAACTAGCAAAGATCCAGGCTTCCACTTCTCCGACTTGGCCAGACGCTTTGCCTTTGGCATTGTTGTCAATAAGATCAGTACCACACTCCCGAACCGGCCTTACACCGTATGAAGTGGTGTTTGGTCGTCCCATGAATATTTGGGGAGTGCCCAAACCAAGTTCCGTATATGATGTACCTTGTGTATTGATGAATGACTATCTGGCACAATTAACTGATAACTTGGTTTCTATTCATCAACAGGTTCGAGAAGCACTCCCTGACCGGTCCACAGGTGAGGGTCATAGTCTCCGACCCGGTGACTTCGTCCTCATTAAGGCGTTCGAGAGGACGAGTGGCCTGGAGCCCCGATGGTGCGGTCCCGAGCAGGTTCTGCTTGCAACAAGAACGGCTGTCCGAGTGACCAACCGGAAAAACTGGATTCACTCCCTTCACTGTCGCAGAGTGCAACCCGGATTGGTGGAGCCTGCCGTGTTGACTGACCATCGAGAAATCCTGACTACAGAGAAAGGCCCTGCTGAGGTACCTGATGAGCAAGAGGAGTTCTTCCCGGACCCGACGACTTCTGGAGTAAGAAAATACAACCTTCGACCCAGGAAGAAGTTTGCTGCTGTCTAGACTGTTGTCAGAACGGCCCCTCGGATTGGTGCAACGGAGAGCCGATGAGGCAAGGGGGGGGATCAGCCTTGCATTAGAGTAGTGACACCCGTCTTGGCCCGTTGGTGAAGAAAACAACAGCCGCCTTGGGGGAAGAGTTCTGACAACTTTTTCTTAGTTTCAGGAAGATTTGCGAGACATTTGTTCAATATGGAGAGAAAGAAAGTGATCTGCGCTTTTGGATTCATTGCTATTATGGCAGTTGTTGCCATTATCACGTGGTTTGTTGAGGATGTAATTCCTGCCCGTGATCTATATGTGGTTTCTACACCGGTGCCAGAGGAGCATTTCTTTTATACGCTCCCCTATCAGGAATCAAAACACCGCTTGTCCTTTGTAAATAACACCTTCATTCAGATGCTACATCATACCCATACTGCTACAAATGAAACAAATTGCTGGATATGTGGTATGATGCCAGCGCACCAGAAGAAGGGGGGAACACCGTTTATACCTCTCCCTTTCTCTCATAATGGTTCTTGTCATGCCTGGTATACTCTTCTATTTGCCACAAGAAAGCCTGCTGTTGGAAGATTACTTTTTAGACTAAACCAAGAATGTCACCAGAATAAAGAAGGCTATCCACAAGCCAATGGAACTATATGGGAGTGGGAAGAATATCGACCAGACAATGAGTCTACTCCCTACATTTTCACGAACACTAGAGACACTGTCGAAAGTGAAAAATTTGTGATCTCAGTTGCACAAGCACAAGCGGACTTATGTGTGCAAAGTGTTGGGTACATCCCTGTAGGTGTTAGTGATTGTATTAAAGTCTTAAATATAGATGGTCTGAATAATAGCACATTTTTAGCATCCCATAATACATATTTTGTATGCGGTAATAGAGGATATTATCGATTACCAGCTGGCTGGTCAGGAGTATGCTATGTATCGTTTTTATTACCACCAGTGTTTTTAGCACCTGCTACATATCATAAAGACTTGAAACTGTTGAATAATGCCACTGTGAATAGATACAAACGTACTTTATCTATCGATGATGTGGACCAGACCGACACTAGTTTGCAACAATATGTAGATTTTAACCTAGGTCTATTTTTCTTTGTTGGAGCTGCCCTAAACAGTAGAAAGATAAGAAGATTAACTAGAGTTGTAGAGGCAGTGACCAACCAAACTGCTGCAGCACTAGGAAATGTAACTGAAGAATTGCAAATTACTAGAATTGTTGCCTTGCAGAACAGAATGGTGTTAGATGTCATATTAGCAGAAAGGGGAGGAGCTTGTAGAATTATTGGAAGTAGCTGTTGTGTCTTCATCCCAGACAACTCGCCTTCTGTTTATAATGTTATGTTATGTTATGTTATGTTATGTTACGTCTATTTATTGTGCGCGCAGCGACTCCAGCCAAGGAGCGTCCCGGCGCAAAGACAAGGTAGCTCGTAACACAACGGGATGTAAAAAGAGGCAAATAAACAGCTAAAACAGGAGCAGGGACAAAGACAACTAAAACAGGAAGGTTTTTATCGCCTTCCGGAAAGTCAGAAGGTCCTCAAGCAAGCGGATTTCAACAGGCAAGGAGTTCCATGCTGACGCAGCCAGTACCCGAAACGAGCGGCCTCCCATGCGGCTAAGCCTGAATCTGGGAACCACCGCAAGGGCCAGACCTTGGGAGCGGAGGCAACGGGCAGGAACATAGAAAGACAAACAATTCGACAGGATTTCCGGGCCTGTACCTCTCAAGATTTTAAAAGCGAGGCACAGGACTTTAAAGAGAATACGCTTCCTAACCGGAAGCCAGTGTAGGGAGCGAAGGACACCTGTCACTGAGCAAAATCTTGGTAAGCCAACGATCGCCCTCGCCGCAGCATTCTGAACCCGTTGCCATAAATAAACTGCATAAAATAGCTGCCGACATACATGTAGATAATGGTACATGGACTTTCTCTAGTTGGTTTTGGACCTTATTTACTACATGGGGTTGGAAGATCCTCACTGGCCTTTGTATAATAGTAGCAATTCTCTTCACTTGCTGTATGTGTATTCAATGTGGTCCTATGATATGTTCTCTTTGTATTACCTCTTGTATACCCAATAAGAAAGCTGTTTCTGAAGCTGCTTATCAAAAAAGTCTAACTAAAGAAATTTCTAACATTATGAGCATTGACATTCAAGATGAGTATGATGACTACCCTATGAAATGGAATGCCTTCAGCTAATGCTGAAAGGGTCGTCTGTTGTAAATAAAACAGCGGTATTATTAAGCATTAGCCGAAGCCATAATGCATTAGTCCAAATATCTAGTATATGGATTCCATTTTGTATTTCAAGTCTGCCATTTTTCATGCTCTACATTGCCATGTGCTCTATGTTCTGATTGTCCTACCTCTCTGCCAGTTACACTGTGGATTCTACCTAGCAACAGTTATTATTAGTCCTTCTTGAGAGTGTAGCGCATGCTCAGCAGAAGTAACAGCTGTTCCTTATTAGCATAGCCCTCCCATGTTCTAGAAATACTGTTAGCTCCACCCACTGATATATTTGGAAATGTCCTTACGTGGTTGTAGCCTCTGTCTAAACTGTAAACTGAACCCCTTCCACTGTGTATAAAATGGGCCATGTGCTTGTATTCAGTGTGCTACTCTGTACAATGCTGTAGAAGTGTTGTGGAGGTTGTATCACCACCTTTAAAGGTTTATTAAACTATGTTTTTGTATTTCCAGTTTCCTTGCCAACTTCATTTGTAAGTCTAAGGACTTTGTACACAGAAGGGCGAACCCTGTCGGTACTTTTGGGCCTTGCTGAGGTCTGAATTCATCACCTGGTCCAGCTGCAGTAGTTTCCTCACCTGGTCCTGCTGCGTCAGTAGTCTCACCTTGGACCTCCATCAGTGGCCTTAAGCATTGCATGCATCAATACCTGGCAGTACATGCACCGGTGCTGCTGTCACAATACATGCACCCGTAGCTTCTCGTATTACACGTATCCGTTGCTCCTGATAATGGACACATTAGTGGTCCATCAGTGGCTTAAGTATTGTATGCATTGATGGCCTTAACCCGTTTACCGTGGCGGCAATTCCGCCTCAGTGTGGGTGTATGACAGAGCGAGCGGGGCTGCGTTGGCCAACGTGCGTGCGCAGCACTTGCAGGTAGTGCTCGCGTTGGCCAACGATGGACGCGAGCCCGGAAGGGGTTAAGCAGTGCATGCATCAGTGGTACCTGGCAGTACGTGCACCCTGCTGCCCTCACAGTACATGTGTCCGTAGCCCCTTGTGGTACACGTATCTGTGGCTGCTGATAGTGGGCACATTAGTGGTCCATCAGTGCTAGGGTCAGTGGTCAGTACTGCTACACTCACAAAATAAAACCAAAGTCACGAGTCCGAGAATAAGACTGAGCATCAACATACGTAAAGCACCTAAAGTCGAGTGGGGTCCACCATCATCAGAGATTAACCTACCAGCAAATAAGCATGAGAAGAAACATTATGAACAATTGCTCCATCTGCCGAGATACGCACTTATTGGAGAACAATGAATTACAGGACATCATTTAGCCAGATTGGTCTCATCAACCTGCTTACTCTGGGCAATGAGCTAACTTTCCAGTGAAAATGTGGCAAATGCAAACCTCTCTTCGGAGAACAAGTTTAAAGCCTGGTACAAAACTCTTCTCGATCCGTTCACCCTCGACTTGGGTATTAGTAAACATTTTACCTACAATTTATTTATTTATTAATTTTGAGAGTTTTATACAGCGTGGACCAGACCCTTGCGGGTATCAGAGCTCTTTAAAAGGTAATTGCCATAGTTATATAAAAATAAGGTAAATACCATCAAGATCGCTGATAGACAATGGTAGTGTAATCATCTTATCGCTGTTACAGGGTATATGATACAAAACAAGGCATTCACTGTATATCAAGCATAATATAGATACAATATTTAGGATACCTGGCTGGGCAGTGGATATTATAAAGTTCCACGTAGAGGATACATTGGGTCGCAAAAAGATAGTAGCCCCTGCTGAAGTGAATTTAGACATGAGGAGCGATTTCACTTCTTTTTTGAAAAATGCAGTAGATGGATTAAGTCTGGTTTCTGGGGGTTGAGCATTACACATTCTGGGCGCCATCCCTGAAATGTTTGGTTATATGTTTTTTTCTTGTTGAATCTTTGTGGTTTCAGTAGAAGGTTGTTAGCACTTCTTGAGGATCGGACACCACAAGAAGGCACCAGTTTCTGAGCCAGATAGCTGGGTGTATTGTGATGAAAGGCTTTATGTGTCATACATGCTATTTTCAAATGAATTCTGGCTTCAAAAGGTAGCCAATTAAGGGATTTTAGGTCAGGGGATATGTGGGAACTTCTTTTGGAGCCAGTGATGAGCCTCGCTGCAGCGTTGATTGAGGCTGAAAGTTTGCTCCTTTGGTTGTGTTGCTGATGTGTTTTTGCATATTGAGGTTTCTGTCCAGTGGTATTCCCTACAAATTTGCTGAATCAATGATGAGGGGTTGGCAGTTGAGTGCAGTAAGGTGTTTGATCCAATCTTGCATTATGGGTACTTAGGCAGGGGGAGTGATGAGGAGGAATTTGTTTTTGAGGGCATTCCGTTTTAGATGATTTTCTGCCAGCCATGTCTGAGTTTTTCTGAGAATAGTGTTGAGAGATTTGATGTCTTCAAGGGTATGGATCTTAAGATATAATTGTGTGTCATCAGCTACATGTGATATTGCACATTGGACGAGTAGAGAATTTCAGTGAGGGGTTCCATTAAAAGATTGAACAATGTCGGAGCTAATGCAGACCCTTGTTGGACTCCTAAAGTGACTCTGACAGGTGTGGACAGGGAGTGATTGACCTTGAATTGTTGTGATCCATTTTGTAGGAATGAAGTAAACCAATTTATAACTGATCCACCTAATCCCATTCTGTGTTTCAGAAGGTCAATCAGATTATCATGTTTGACAGTGTCAAAGGCCGAGGAAAGGTCTAGCAAGATGAGTAAGCAGGCACCGTTCTGATCTAGGATTTGTAGGGCATCGTCAGTTATATGAGTCATGGCCGATTCCTTGCTGTGGCCTGCACGGAAACCTAATTGGTATTTGATGAGTAGGTTAAACTGTTCAATATGTCTTAGCAGCTGGAGGTGCATATACTTTTCTAAGAGTTTGGCCAGGGTAGGGATGTTGGATATAGGACGGTAATTGTTTAAGTCCGCAGTGTCAGCCGTGGGTTTCTTTAGAATGGGGGATACTTGCCCGGCCTTGAGGGTGTCAGGGATGCAACCTTGGCGTAAAGAGTTATTTATGATCTTGGTCCAGAGAGGTAGTACAAGTGGGGTGAAGTGTTTTACACGGTTTGCTGGGAAAGGGTCCACAATGTGATTGGCAGGATTTAAGGCAGTCAGCATTTTGAGAATAGATTCTTCATTATAGGAATGAAGGATGACCAAGATGCATTGTTTTTAAGATTGAACTTTGATGAGCTTCGGTGTGGGGAAATTATAAGGGATGGTGAGGGGTTCATGTGTGCGACAGAGTGTGTGATTAGATCGTTGAGAAGGTCCTTCTTTATGGTTGTGCTCTCTGAGAGATGAAGGAAGCAAATTCTTCACCGTTGGGTCCTGGGCCTAATTTATCTTGGGGTCGGTGAGGTGCATCCTCCGATTGAGTTTTGATTAACTCAGAAAGTTTTTGGGGACTTTTTTTGCCTGGTCCAATTGGTGGCTAAAGAAATCTGCTTAAGTGCGCTTGATCTTTCTGCAGTAGGGGTTTCTTTTCTTTCTTAGTGTCTTGAGGTGATTGGCGGATGGAGCTGATCTCCATCTGTGTTCAAATAATCTTAAGGATTGTCTGTCCTCGTTGAGTCTTCCATCGTACCATGGCTTAGAGTCTTTTGTGGAGACTCTCTTTAATTGGAGGGGGGCTACCTCATTTAGTATCATGTTCATGCAATTGAAGTAGTGGTTGGTGAGAACATGCACAACAGATATCCCCACGGGGGAAAGAAGTAAGTTGTAGCTGGAATTTGTGATTGTGTTAGGGTCAATGTTTTTCAGGTCACTCTTCCATACTTTAGTCCTTGTGCGCTGACACAAGTAAAGTTTCACTGTTTCATTGATCAAGAAGGTTATAATATGATGATCAGTGATGGCCCGTGTAGGGCGTTACACCGGGCGGTGACGTGGGGCGAGGGAGGGGTAGGGTGGGGGGTGTAAAATACGGAAAACGGACAATTACCAGTAAGTAACGTAAACAATAAATAAAACTAATTTTGTTGCACGTGCCTCATCGCATTTGGTGTTGCAGTGCGCGCAACGAAATAGTTAATTTTTATTTTTTACGTTACTTACCGATAATGGTCCGTTTTCTGTATTTTACACCCCTCCACCCTGCCCCTTCCCCGCCCCATGTCACTGCCCATTGTAATGTCCTACACGGGCCGTCGGTGATGATGATTCGACCAATCACATGGGAGGATAGTGTCTAACTGGATGGAATCAACTTTAGCTATTACTAAACCAAGGATAGATCCTTTATCGTGTGTCAAGCTGTTCACAATTTGGGTGAGGTCGAGGCCCGCGAGGACGTTTTTGAGACTATTGACAACTGCATCATTGGGATCATTCCAGTGGAGTTTGAAGTCTCCTAGAAATATTTGGGTGTTTTGATGTCCGGCATTAGTAGAGACTATGTCCATAAATTGTTCGGTAAAGGTGAGGTTGTCACCTGGTGGATGATAGAAAGTGTGTAAAAAGCAAATTGGTTTGCCATTGCTAGTGATATCAAGGCAAATGTATTCACAAGAAGGGAATACAGGGGATATGGATCTGTTTACTGAGATATTGTTCTGATGTATGCAGGCGATACAGTCCCTGTCCTATCCGTGCTATCCAGCCTGATGATATCATAGTTTGGGGGTACTTGTATATCAATGATGGGTGTGGATGATTCCTTTAACCAGGTTTCGGTTAAAATTAGCAACTCCGGTTCTTGAGTGAGAATGAGGTCAGCTATGTCAGCTGCGTGTCTTGAGGCTGATCTACAGTTTAGTAGTATACACTTAAGACGGGGCGTGAGAGGGGACGAGCTGGGTTCCTGAATGAGGGGAACTTGTCTGAGATTGTTTTCGATGATGCCTCTGGGGTTGTGTTTAGTGGTCCTGTGAGCGTTGGGGGGAATGGTTGGGATTAGGGCCATTTTGGGTGTGTAATCTGTAGTTATAGTGTTGTAATTCCGGTGTGGGATTTCGTAGGACTGTAGTAGAGAGCCTAAGGGGCCCATTACGATGTCGAGCAGATTGCCCCAGCCAGGCTGGCGGTAGCCACCGCCGGCCTGGCGGGGGCAATCCGTCAGACATCCTCTCCAGAATTCCCCCCGCCATATTAGAATGGCGGGGGGGACAGTGGCGGACGGAAAGACCGTCCGCCGCTTTTCCGTCCTGGTCGCTTTGCGGCCGTGGCGGAAAATGTCTAATATGGTGGCGGTGTCTATTAGACACCGCCAGCCATATTTGCATGGGCTTTCAGACATGCCTTTCCGTGGCGGCAATGCCGCCACGGAAAGGCATGCGGTCTTCACTTTGGGGGCCCCCTGTGGGCACCCAGAGTGAAGGAGGGGTGGGGTTGCACACGGGGGGTACCTGTGGTACCCCCCTTCATTTGCATAAACAAAGCGGCAGGCACCGCGCGGTGCCTGCCGCTTTGTTTATGCAAATGCTGTAATGCATTTTTAGCATTGTGGCGGGCGGTGCTGAGAGCACCGCCCGCCACAATGCTAAAAATGCAGGATGTGCCGCCACTGTGGTGGGCACATCCTAATACCCCCCATGGAACCCCCGCTCTTATGGCGGGCGGTCCCGAATTCCAATAGGATGGTGGGCGGACTAAGTCCTCCCGTCATCCTAATGACCCCCTTTGTCTTTCTCTGATAGTGGATTAGTCCTGCGGATTGGGCCAGTTGATTTACTGTGAAAAGGAACTGATTTCCATCTTGAGGACGACAATTTTGACGTAACTACTGAGTGGGTCAGGTGAGAGTTTGATTAAGTCAGTCGTGCAAATCTGTTATTCCAGGGTTGACTCAGAAGACTGTCAGATAAAGCTTGTATTTCTTCATTGATTTGCCGTAACAAGATCTCTTCAAGTCTAGGGTCTGGTAAGGGTGGGAGCAAGATCGGTGGATGTATTATGGGTGTGGGAGGAGTGTTTGCATCCAGAGGTTGGATAGAGGGAGGCCCGCCTTCTAGGTTATTATGGGTCGTCCTATCTAACTCCATCTTCAGATCTGGGAGTGGTGGACTGGAATGCGGAGTGGCAGTAATGGGCGTAGAGGTATATGGTGGCGATGTGGTCGAGGTATTGGTGGGTTTGCTCGGGGTAGTGTTGACAATGGGGGGTGAAATATTCCTTCCAGTGTCATGGTGGGCCTCAGCTAGACCTACCAGTGCTAGGGGTTCGCCCTTCTTTGCACAAGTCCTCAGACCAATAGGATAGAAGTTGGCACGGAAACTGAAATATAAAACAAAGTACTTTTATTAACCTCAAGAGGTGGAACTACATTCACACAACACTATTCGGTAGTGTATGAAGTAGAACACTGAACAGAGAGTTCATGGACCTTTTATACCCACATAGGGGCTCAAAAGAAGGTGGTACGAGTACAGAGGAGAAGGTTCTACATACATAAAAGGTCATACAGAAATGCACCGTCAACAGGAGGGAGCTAGCAGTTGCTGACTTTGGTAAAAACAACCTGACAGTTACAGACTAAAAACAGATGCATGGGCAGCTACAAGCTCAACTGAGCAATGGGCAGAGTAGAAGAGGCTAAACATAATTTGTCCATAAGCAGAGTACAAAAGTTAACGACAGTAAGGAAGGACAGAGCTCATGGTGAGCACATGGCATACAAGATGGCTGCTGAAAACAAGATGGCTTCAGCTAAATGCTAACATAGATCCCTGCCAAATTACAACACCAGGGGAGGATGCTTAGTCTGTTAAGGGTGTACGTGCTGGTGTAATGGTAAGGGGTGAGTGTCTTATTGTGGAATCTCGTGGGGAGGGGAGCTTCATTTTAGCTAAAGGTTGTGATATTAGTGTGGTGGTGTGTGAATCCGTGACGGGTATAAATGCCGGTGTTTTAGGAAGGTGGGAGTGTCTTAAGTGTAGGTCTGGTGTAGAGGGGGTAGTTTGGAGCTCGGATGTAAATATTGGTCGGGTAATAGGGGAGAGTGGCTAGAGGCAGAGTTTGGCGGTGTGATAGGGTGAGTGCTGGTGGTGGAAGTAGCCTGGGGCGGGGCTTGGCATCTTTTCACTTGTTCTTTGATAATGGGGAAGATGATATCCAACAGGATTAAGCTGTGGTCTGTTGATTGTATGAGAATAGCTCCGTTATTATATATGGTGACGGTGTCATGTATTCCTATAGGTTCTGAATCGATCCCCCTATTCCTGACCCTATTCTAGTTAAGACAAACCGACAAGTTAACTAGCAGTCAGCCCATGAGGCCGAAAAACCCCCATGATGCAGATACCGTTATCTGACGCAGTCACACTACGGCACAGGAACGTGTTATCTGATTAGGTCATAACGCTTGCGATCTAATTAGACAAGTGATATTCCTCCAGCCCCTGATAAGGCATACGGAGTTCTCATAACAAATCAAACCTATGACAACCTGGAAAAACCGTGCGGCCATTGTTTTGATTTCACAGAGAACTTCAGTAAAAGAATGTGCTAACGAGCAAGTCGTATGACATCTTTATTGACGTATCTATGTCCATCCTTACGTCAATCTCGGCACCTTAAAGGTATAAATATTACCGATCTTGCCCTATGCAAACACACGCGTGGTGACGAGACGGAGCAGCCATACTTGCCGAAGCCCAGAGCAGAGCAGACCCCGCTGGCAGCAGCCCCGCCTTTCTGACGCGCTGAGAGAAGCTGCTTTCTCCTGCCAAGAGACCCAGCACCGGCGCTTCCGGGTAGCCCTCGCAGGCAGCCTGGAATATCGAGAGCAGAGAAAGAGATACCATTCCTCATTCATCCCAACTTCCAGGTACAGAACTGAATAACCCCTCGCAGAGAATTCTTAAGTTAGTCACTTGGCAAAAACAAACTTAACTTAAACTGTAACTTTCTATTCCCGCCCACGCATTAGACTTAGGTCAGGTACACGGGGTAGGCGTATTTAGAAACACCAGTTGAGTACGTTTAGTCAAATGTATATGTGTATGTAATATATTTTATTCATTTTAAACATCGTATGGCTTAGAAACCATATCAATGTTTTTACAGTATTACTTTATACTATTGCTTTTAATGTATGCACTTTACTTAACTATAAGTATTGCAATAATATCGATCCATTTCTCTTGTATGAGAAAAGAGACTGATCAATAAATAACACCTTTTTATTGAACACGCCCGTCTCTTCCTTTTCTCTACAATCTGATGAGACTAAGAATGCACGTACTGACTGAGTAAAATAATTGCCTTTTGTTCACACGACTCTCGAGATTTACTCTTGATTAGGGGAGAGCAAAGTTGTCATGTTCTATGGTTGTCAGAAACTAAATCCCTTCTTGTCTAATCAGGGAAGTTAAGTCCTCCTTGAACATTCGAGAAAGTTTCTAGTGAACTCTGAGCTAAGCTGGCAAACCCAAAACTTTAAGTCTAGTATCGACAGTAGTAGACCTAGTTAACGTCTGGCCTAGGCCTTTACTGCTGTAGGTATTATTCCAATGCGCAGAGCCTATTGGGAAGATAGGAGCTACACTACATGGCGCCCAACGCGTTTGGAAAGGGCGATAAAACTAACGTAAGACATTTAGAGTAACTCAGTCGTGCTTTCTCACTCAGACCCCTTTTCCCCATAATACTCCAAAGACGTCTGGAGTGGGCGAAAGGTAAATATCCGCCAGACCTCGCAGGAGGGAACTCCTATGTATGGTTCTTGGTATAGTCAACGTTGAAGGATACACTGTTCCAAAATATTGTGCATCTAATCTTTGTTTCCATAAGAAACCTGATCTGCAAACAAACATAATAACCTTCAGGACAGTAAAATGTCAGACAATGAAGAAGAAAGAGAGGCAGTTAGATTAGCAGCTGAACTCGCAGTAGCTGATGCTGCAGCACTAGATGCAGACCAGGATATAATACTCATCCCGGTCATCAAAAGGAGATCTATAACCCTGAAACTTATAGAAAATGGACTGACACCTAGAGGTGGCACAGTCATATTCGTAATTGAGGCACACGAATATCGGCAGACAGAGGTATATTATTCATGGATACATTTTCCAGCAGCTAATGCTGTAACAAAGTACTTCCACTATTACAAAATAGAGGAACCTCCTAATGAGTACACTCCTTTCGAGGAGGTGGAAGTACCACTCAAATTCCAAGAGCATTTGCTCTTATTTGATGGCGCCCTAAAACATAATAATCACATCACCAGGCTCGGTCCTTTAGGTAGACCAGGAGCAACGTGGCCGGTACTAGCCGGATACACACCACATCCAGACTTCGAAAGAATGCCTGCGGCAGATCTTTTGGTACAACTAAAACAATTAATAAAAATTCATAGACAATTGGTACAGTATGTGATGCGGACTTCAACAATTCAGCCAGCGATTAAACTTCCACAGCTGACCCCTCACCAGGGGAACACAAATAAAATTACACCACAGAACATCCAGTCCTGCCTAGGTAAAGTAACGTCTAAACGGGAACAAATACCATTCTGGTTGGCACAGAAAATCACCCAAATAGAGGCGGTGTTTCCTGACACCACCCCATTAGAAAAACACAGGATTCTGACTATCTGTCTCCCAATGTGAATCGCACCACACATTGAGGACTGTGACACTTGGGGTACAGTCTTTGCTTCTATCTACACAAAAACGCACGGTGTTCCATCCATTTCGGTGATACCAGATGTGCTAAAACAAATTCAAAACGAATATGGTCCTGAACCCGCTTTAACTCTTGGTATGAAATTACTAAAAGACTTCAAGCAGGTCTCGGCTATATTATTAGCCAACATAAAGGGAGAAGCAGCAAACGTAGCGATCCGCCAGAGGTTAAAAGAAACAGATATAGCAGACCAACCAGCTGAAATTGCCAGAATCATAGAAAAATCCTATGAGGAACTAGGTAGAGATAGTTTAGGTGGAATACCAGTAAAACCGCAACTGACTGAAAGTCCAGAAAAAATATTTTTTAATAATAATTCACCAAAAAAGAACTGGGATGGAAACAAACAATCCAATCCCAAAGAAAAGAAATTCCAGTCCAGAGGAAGGTCTCCTAGGCGAAGAGAAAAATCTCCGAACCAAAGACACAGGTCACCCCAGAGTGACCCTTCTGGGAAAAGATATAACCTTAGAAATAGGGATAATATAAAAAAACCTGATAGATATCAAGACATTGATACACGTCCCTCTCAATCTTTTCAGAATTCCTCGCAGAAATCGGAAAGAAGAGGACGATCAGAACAGAGAGAAGAGCACGCCAAGTCCAAAGACAAGGAACCTGCTCAGCTAAAAAAGAAATTACAATTTCCAAAAAAGAAGGTAGCCAGTATCAAGGTAGTTAACAATGCCGAGAATACTGAGGACACAACTGAAAAACGGAGAATGGGCTCAGACAATGCTAGACAGCGCAGCAGAAGTGAGCATAGCTCGCAAAGTCCTTATGAATCATCTGGAGACAGTGGACACGAATGAATATCTTCAAGTGGAAACTGCAGACACCAGGGTTAGCAAACCTCACAAGATATACGAGATAACATTACGTATAGAGGGAGATAAGACTAGGAAAATAAGGGGACTATTTTGGGATAACCTCTCCGAGGGCTATGACATCCTTCTAGCTGAAAAAGACTGGCTACCAGAGTTTGTTAGGGAGTGCCCTCATGGGGAAGAAATAATTATGCCTGCCTTCTCAAATCATATCCCAATTCATAAAAAATACACACTTGCTAGAAAGTGGGCAGTGGCTTTAGCTCCTGCCTTATATAAAAATCATGTAGGATGGGATGAGGACTCCCCTCCTCACAAAATCCAGTTAAAATCACAACCTACTGCACAAAGGCAGTACCCAATTAAGCAAGAAGCTAAAAAACAGGTAAATGAAATACTAGATCAGCTAGAATACCAGGGGGTGATTGAAACTTGCACCTCACAAATGAACAACCCTTTGTTTCCGGTCTCCAAACCAGACAATTCATATCGTCTAGTTTTGGATTACCGACACCTTAACACATGTTGCAAAACTTTTGCGGTGCAAAACTCACACAGTGCTGCACTAATGAATAACATAGTGCGCAAAAAATACAAAACAACATTAGACATCTCTAATGGATTCTTTTGTCAAAACATAGCACCAGAGAGCAGATATTTAACTGCATTCTCAATAAACGGCACTCAAAAGCAATTCTGTCGGTTAGCCCAGGGGTACAAGAACAGCCCGGGGGTATTCTCAGCGAGAGTAACAGAATTACTACAAATATATGATGATGAAGCATTATCTTATGTCGATGACATTTACTTAACAGATGATGACTTGGATACTCACTTGAAGAGAGTGAACACCATAATACTTGGGTTCGCTGCAGAGGGTTACAAATTCAACTTTAAAAAATCCAGAATTGCCCATCTGACAGTCCTGTTCTTAGGATATGAATTATCAAGTGAAGGCAAAAGCCTGGCTGACAATTTCCTAGAGAAATGTGCCGTAATCCAAGCTCCTAGAACACTAAAAAACCTACAGTCGATTCTAGGCTTCCTAAATTTCGGAAGAACATACATTGCAAATTACGCAGAAAGGGTCAAACCCCTTTATGATCTGATAAAACCAGATTTTAAAAGATCCAATTGGACTCAAATACACACAGAAATTTTGAGATCCTTACAAACAGACATGCTAATTAAAACAAAATTAGAAACACGTGATAACACACGCAATCTTGTGATTCGAGTCATCCCAGGGAGATGCGGATTCACATACCTGACCTCTAATGAGGGAGAAAAGGTACCAATTGCATTCAAATCACACTTGTACACTAAGGCTGAAATGAAATTCAGCCCTACGGAAAAAATTCTAACTGCAACACAGACAGCTATAGCAAAAGAACGAGCCCTGGCACAAGGTAAACGAATAATAATCGTGACACCAATACCAGCCTTAGAGGCTGTAACAAAAGCAAGCATTCCGAATGCTAAAGCACTCCATCCAAGATGGATACAATGGGCTAACTCTCTTGCTGCAACAGACGTAGCATACAAATTTGATCCCAACTTAAAAACACAAGAATTTCTCCAATATGAATTTGAATGTCCTCTGCCGACCGAAATTCTGCCTCTAGAACAATACGGCTGTATAATATATACAGACGGATCAGCACAACCCGCAGTAGGGGGTAAACAAGCTTACAGTGCTGCGTGCGCGATTGTCAAAGGTCGCTGGCACGAAGGGAAATTTAAACCAACCCTCACTAAAACACAATCTCTAGGAGATTGTCCAGCTCAGCGAGCTGAACTACTGGCATTCAAGATGGTGCTTGAAAATACCGATCGAGAATTCCCCACACTCATAGTGTGCGATTCGTATTATTGCGTTCAGTCTTATAATGAATACTTGCAGATCTGGCTTCAGAATGGCTTCAAGGATGCGAAAGGTGGCACAATCAAGCATAAAATGCTCTGGGAACAAGTAGTTCTTTTGCAAAAAGAACTACCAAAGACTCACGTGATACACACACTGAGTCATCAACATGATGGCGTTCACGTTGCAGGGAATTCATTGGCTGACGAGGCCGCGAAGGCAGCTGTGCAAACGGCTTCCGTAGCTGCTGTCACCCTGTCAAAAACAAAAATAGACAGCGAAATATTACAAGCTGTCAGCGCTTCAGAAAAGGATTCGATAGAACCACTCCCTAAAGGCTTTCCAGTAAAATACATACATAATCGATGCAAACTCCGTCCCTTTTGCTCGAATCCCTGGAGTGGGGGATAGAGGGATTCCAAACATGGACAGGAGAAACTTGTTAATCGCAGACGCACATATGGGCGAGGGTCTCAGACACCTTAAACTAAAAGATTCTCTGGAAGAATTACAATCACGGTACTGGTGGCCAGGCATGAGCCTGCGTCACACCATGTTTGTAAAAAACTGCCCAAACTGCAACAGAGATCGCAGTGGGGAGAGAAACAGTTTAATACCTCGTCGATTTACTCCAGAAAAAATCAAGAGTAAAAAGGAAGGCTTGCGATTAACATACACAGGCTAGTTTCCACTTATAATGTAGATCACCAGCACTCGGCTGACGTCTGGACTGTTATACAAAGATTTGCGAGTCTAAATGGCATATACGCTAAGAGCATGCTACGTTTGACCATTGTCTTCACTCTAGCCCTCCAGCCTGAGGGGAAACATGACCAAATGAGCATAGCCCAGCGGGAATCTTCTCACTTCCTTCCTGAGGGTACGGGATGGTGTAAAGAAAAAACCAAGGCAGAAAGCAATCTATAACGGAAAGGATATTAGGTTCGGGAGCTGGGTGGGTCAAACATCTAATAAGTGTCCAACGTAGTCTAAATAACTTGCCAAGAAATTCTCTGAAGGGATTCAGTCCGTACGAATTATTATTCGGAACTAGGATGATTATCTCTGACCTTTACAGTCAGACTTCAGTGGTGAAAGAAAAAAGCTTTGATATCAAAGACCGTTTGGCTATTTTGCAGGACTTAAACAAAACAAGAAAAGACCTGAGCAACATAAAGTTGAAACAACAGCCAACAACCACTGAAGAACCACCACCTGTCCCAGCAAGACCTGTCTGGATTCCAAAAGTCGGGGATCTAGTCAGAGAAAAGATCGCGGTAAAGAAGGAATTTGGGCCTTCTTACAGAAAAGCAGTTCCTGTCTTGTCTGTCAACGGGACAAGATCAGTTGTACTACCGCCACTTGCTGGTAAAAAGGAGAACCGAGTTGTATCCATCGACCTGGTAAAACCACAATCATGTGGCCGATAACAAACAGTAGGCCAAGTGGACTCCCAATAAGTAGCAGAACACCAAGGTTTGCTACCAGTACAGAGGTCCTAACAAAGAGGCTCATCACATTCGAAACGCCTACAGAAGAACAACAAGGACTATGCAACAATGCAATAGAACTCAGACCTCTGAAAACCCAAATAAAAACATTTAGCAGAGACACACCAATCTATAATGAAGTACCAAGTGAAAATGCAAGAAATAAAAATACTGAACCAATTGGGACAATTGATAGAACTGCATCCGGCTACTTCATAAACTTCGATGATTCCTCTGAAGGCTTCAGTGAATCAAAGACACAGCCATCATTAAAAACCTTTAAAGATAAAGCTAAAGAACTTTTGAAACAACTGAAAGAAACATATCTGATTTCTCCATGGATTGAATTTTGGGTGGGTTTTGGTGCAATAATCCTCATACTTTGGCTCATCATGGTATTAACTTTGAGACGCTTCATTGAGGGAAAATATGCTAAAATGGACACAGCAAGTCAGAAAATCAACTTGATCCTCAAACCACACACATCTTCACACATCGAGAAAAGAGAACTTTCTTCAGCCAACGTCACAGCCAATCCGATACCTGGTGGGGTAGCCTGGGACAACACTGACTATGAAATTTATGGTCCGGTCGAGATCCTGAAATATCCACACCAAATTAAGATCTCCTTGAGTGACTTTGTAAAACCAAACTCATTTGCTGATGATTGGGACTTCGAAAGCATTAATAATATGATGTCTGACTTAGTAATGTCTGCTAAATTTACCAAACATGATTATTTGCAGGGTTCGACCAATTATGATACTATGTATTGCTATAACCACTATGGTAACCATTTTCTACATAAATCTGCACAACCTAGAAATGTTTTAAATTATAATCAATGGGAACATTGTGCTACACCTCCAAAAGGGAGCTCAAGAACCGTCTACGACAAATATTCATATTTTTCTGGTTTTAACACAAGTAATGCTGAAACATTTTATTTTAAATTGTCAAACAAAACAGGGACCAAGACCATGATAACCAACACAAAATTGATTTATTCAGACTCATTTTTTGAACAAATGAATACTTTTGGATTTGATTATTGGGACAAAAATGTTGAATTGAAAAGTGTTTGGGGTACAAAAGAATGGCAAGTTCAGGGTATAGAAGCTTTGTTTAGAGCCTGCATGATCCCAGAACAAATGATATTTTTAAATGACACTGTTCAACAAACCACCTGTCTTGGCCTAGCCAAAATCAAAGACTTAAATAAACCGTCTATTCCAAAGCCAACAATATTTAGCAATAACTCTTCTACAGATGAAGAGATAGACGTAAACCATATATTAAACGAAAACAGAACACATCCTGATTGGAAACAATGGTTGATCTGGCCAACAGATACTAATAACTGTCAAGACAGATTCCTGAACAAAACACAGGGGTTCAAAATGACCAGGCCAGACCCTAGATATCCTCAAAGACATCACCCAGGGATAATAACAACCTACAGTGTGGGCAAATTATGCCTTCAATGGCTACAAACTTCCACACTGACAGAAATTAAGCAACACCTAACTTTACTTACTGATGGTGCTGACTTGCGTGATTTCATAATGGGACCACGCAAACAGCGTCAAAAGCGTTTCATAGCAGCCTCTGTATATGCAGCATACAATGAGGCCTGGAAGGTTACTCAAATTGAAACAGCAGAGAGAATACGGGAAATTGACCGTATTAATTTGGAAAAATCACTTTCTGTAGTGGACAATGGGTTAATGACTCTGTCCTCCAGAATTTTTTCTTTGGACAGCATTGTGTCTTCAGCAATCGACATATTATCGCAAGACTTACTGTTATTACAACACGGTCAGTCACAATTGCGTTCTATTGTACAGCTTGGCTGGACGTTACAAAATCTGCGTTCAGGCTATGTGCCTTGGCGTTTAATCAACACAACGTCACTATTCCAAATCTTTAACCTTACTGATAGACAAATCAGTATGGCACAAAAGGGTGCTGATTATACAATCTTGAGCATTGAAAAACTAGAAAGATTACCAGTGACAATGTCAGAACGACCTGTCAGTGAATGGATAATACATGGGATAATAAATATTCCAATCTCAACCTTCAGGTTTCAATACTGCCAAAAATATATACAGGCTGGCATGTACGAGAAATTGGGAAAGGGGTACCTTAAAACAACTTGGAACCTGCCCTATTCACATGCATGTGTCAGTAATAAAGGACAGAAAGTGTTTCTTAGTGGCAACAATTGTGCGTTGTCACTAAGTGGCAAACTTCTGTGGAACGGAATTAGTTTGCATGGAGCCTGTGAAGGGAATTCATACAACCTTTCATGTCACCAGCAAGGCGCACCTGCAACAGAAATAGAACCATTCTTTCAAAGACTCTATAATGGGAGTTACATTCTTATTGTAGACCGCAGATGTTGTAGTCTTATGCCCGGGACTCCTTATCTAGTAACTACGACTGCGAAGGTCAAGTGCTGTGGACGCTCATTGTTCCCCAGCTCCTTTCCAGACAGGGAGGCAAGGGCATGGCCCGATTTGAAAATTACTTCTATTCGAATAGATACTTTAAGCAGAATGAAAACAGTGCTTCTTCAGACGCCTACAAGGCTCACGTCATCAAAAGAAACGTATGATCTACAAGTCGCAAGGACGACTGCAGAGATACATACATTATTATCAACTAATTCCCCCGTACATTTCGCGGAAATCCTGAACGAAATCTTAAATATTTCTGATACCAATGGGATCTCAGGGGTATTTAAGACAGTATTTTCGATGGCATTAACACCATTCAAAGCCATACTGGGTATTTTTCCAGATTTCGTCCATTCGATTTTTGGCGGAGTTCCCCTCATCTTGGGACTGATTGCAGGAATCCTATTCTTAGTCCTTATTTTTCGTTATGGCAACCCATGTCACAGACCAAACTCTGGCGACAATGGAAGAAACAATCCTAGCCATTGGATACCGGGACCGGATAACAAAAATCCTGGGACTCTCCCGGCTTAGAGACCTGAACATGACTTGGTTTCTATCATTTCGACCAATGTGGCCAAGATGTGTTTTACCTGTACTAAGGTGTCTGCTATGCAGAGAAGAATGCGTGTTAGACACCTGTCTGACGCTACAATCGGATGCGCCAATGGATGCAGAAACATTGTTGAGCCCGATAAAGGTTCATGCTTTGTGCTGCCCTCAAAGGCTACCAATCCTGATGACGGCATTCGTGGAAGCTTCACCACTACGATTGATGGGTAGTGAAGTTCAAGATGAAAGCAGCATCGAACAGGTACGACCTTCTGTCAGCAATGCGAATCAGAATGTCAATGGAGACAATCATGCGCATGAATGCATGATTACACCTATTTCCGAGTTAGTGGAACTTTCCCAGGAAGCTGTTGACAGTTTTTTCGAAAGCCTAAATGATATGATGTTCTCACCCGAACAGAAATAGAGACTTTTGAGCAAGCTCGCACACGGCGTTCCCTGAATTCGGCCTTCAACTTTAAAAAAATAAAGTCACATGAACTATTTTCACTCCAGTTCACGGACAGCAACTCTTTCAGAAGCCCCAAATTATTTTTTCGGTTTTTCGGGACACTTATCTTCTGCTTAAAGTAAGAAACTATTCCTAAAGAACTAAGATTTCTATTTTTAGATACATTATAGACTTTAGCTGCCCACTGGTATGTTCACAAATATTTTATTCTGTGATGGAATGGTCTCGAAACTTTTTTCTGTATTTAAGAAACCATTTCATGTGTAATTCTCATATACAAAATAAGCAATAATGTATACAAATGCGTGATTACTTTAGCATTATTCTACAGCTTGAGTGCATACAATATATATGTCTGCAATTTTTCCGTATATTTGAAAAATTTCGAAATGCATTTATGTATTTTGGGGTGGTAACGTATACACACTACTCTATAGTATGTTGTACTATGTTATACTATGCCTAGATTAGTAAATATGACCATAGTTAGCGTGGAGTGGGTGTCATGTATTCCTATAGGTTCTGAATCGATCCCCCTATTCCTGACCCTATTCTAGTTAAGACAAACCGACAAGTTAACTAGCAGTCAGCCCATGAGGCAGAAAAACCCCCATGATGCAGATACCGTTATCTGACGCAGTCACACTACGGCACAGGAACGTGTTATCTGATTAGGTCATAACGCTTGCGATCTAATTAGACAAGCGATATTCCTCCAGCCCCTGATAAGGCATACGGAGTTCTCATAACAAATCAAACCTATGACAACCTGGAAAAACCGTGCGGCCATTGTTTTGATTTCACAGAGAACTTCAGTAAAAGAATGTGCTAACGAGCAAGTCGTATGACATCTTTATTGACGTATCTATGTCCATCCTTACGTCAATCTCGGCACCTTAAAGGTATAAATATTACCGATCTTGCCCTATGCAAACACACGCGTGGTGACGAGACGGAGCAGCCATACTTGCCGAAGCCCAGAGCAGAGCAAACCCCGCTTGCAGCAGCCCTGCCTTTCTGACGCGCTGAGAGAAGCTGCTTTCTCCTGCCAAGAGACCCAGCACCGGCGCTTCCGGGTAGCCCTCGCAGGCAGCCTGGAATATCGAGAGCAGAGAAAGAGATACCATTCCTCATTCATCCCAACTTCCAGGTACAGAACTGAATAACCCCTCGCAGAGAATTCTTAAGTTAGTCACTTGGCAAAAACAAACTTAACTTAAACTGTAACTTTCTATTCCCGCCCACGCATTAGACTTAGGTCAGGTACACGGGGTAGGCGTATTTAGAAACACCAGTTGAGTACGTTTAGTCAAATGTATATGTGTATGTAATATATTTTATTCATTTTAAACATCGTATGGCTTAGAAACCATATCAATGTTTTTACAGTATTACTTTATACTATTGCTTTTAATGTATGCACTTTACTTAACTATAAGTATTGCAATAATATCGATCCATTTCTCTTGTATGAGAAAAGAGACTGATCAATAAATAACACCTTTTTATTGAACACGCCCGTCTCTTCCTTTTCTCTACAATCTGATGAGACTAAGAATGCACGTACTGACTGAGTAAAATAATTGCCTTTTGTTCACACGACTCTCGAGATTTACTCTTGATTAGGGGAGAGCAAAGTTGTCATGTTCTATGGTTGTCAGAAACTAAATCCCTTCTTGTCTAATCAGGGAAGTTAAGTCCTCCTTGAACATTCGAGAAAGTTTCTAGTGAACTCTGAGCTAAGCTGGCAAACCCAAAACTTTAAGTCTAGTATCGACAGTAGTAGACCTAGTTAACGTCTGGCCTAGGCCTTTACTGCTGTAGGTATTATTCCAATGCGCAGAGCCTATTGGGAAGATAGGAGCTACACTACAACGGTTCCAGCCCCTTTGAAAATTTGGGAGGGGGAGATATAGACGATGAGACCATGCACAGTTTATCTGGTGGAGATCGCAAATATTTCTAGGTAGGCTTTACTCCATTGCGCTCTTTGTTTAGTGTAAAAGATGACATCTGTGGTTATATGTCCTTTGTTTATTGAGAAGTAGGGATCAGAGATGGGTGTTTACGGGTGTAGATTGATCATATTGTGTTTAAAGCATTTTGATTGGGGGATAGTTGATGGTGTAGGTATATGCACCTGTGAGTTCCATGGTGGGCAGGCACTGTTAGTATAGGATAAGGTGTTATGGGGCGATATGTGTGTATCGGTTCGTACGGGGGGTTGGTACTGTCAGGGGGTGATGGGCTTGTGAAGGAGGGGGGATGCTAAGGCGGGTGGTTGAGCAGCTGTGGTGGTGGCTTAGGTTTGTGCAGAGGGAGTAGTAGAAGATGGATCAATTAGCGTAATATCACCAAGGCAGGCAAATGGAGTGTTGGGGGTATAGCTGGTGCAGTAAGGATTGAGATATAGATAACTCAAGATGATTTAATTACATTTTAATTACATTTTAGATTGAAGTTCTGACCTGTATCGGTAGAGAGGGAGACAGTCCAAGATGGCCACAAGATAGGAGTGAACATCATAGCCATCCGGATAGTCCTGTGTCTCTTTTCATTGACTGGGCTGGTCAGGAATAGTCCTGTTTCCATTTCAATAAAACAGTTGTTGCTTTTGGTCTTTTTTCAATGATCCAAGGACTGTCCAAAATTCAGCAGCTCATTTCATTGGGAGTTCATGCACGGTATAGCTGAAATGCTCAGAGATTGCTTTGAGGTGTTTTGTAATTGAAGTTCTAACTGCCTGTAGTGCTCACATGCACTTTCTCGCTCTCCTACACGCCCTCAAACTCTCTTGTTTGATAATTTCACTATCTTTTATTCCTCTTTTCTCCTCTTTCCTTCCTCCTTGAATTCTCTAAAGTCCTTTTTGTCTCTCGCCCTCTTATTTTCTATTGGTTCTTTCATTCAAGCTCAAGGTTCAGCCACTGTCTTTTTCTTCCACCAATTCTCATTCTCTCTGATTTCTTGCGCAACATGTCTCTGGTCATCTCCGTATAGTTTTCCTGAGTCTCTCCTGGCTGTGCCCCTTACGAATCAGGTCTTTTTATCCATCCTCGACACTCCCAGGGCCACTTGTTCTAGCTAAGTAATAAATTGCATTAATGTAAAGTATGTCAAGATTCTCTCAGGTTTCTGCTTCTTAAAGACCTTATCATATTAATATATAAATAACTTTGATAAAATGCAGAAGCCTGAAGAGCAACCAACAGTCTCTTACACTCCTCCCATTTTTTTCTCCCCCGCCAACGTCATGGAGCCATAACTATGCCATAGAAGTCTAATTCTCCCACGCACATAAGAATGTATTCCTTCGGGGCGTGGCTTGCGCGCCGCTTCAGCATGGCGGACTGCGCTTGAGCTCCGAGGCGAGTTCTCCCGTCGGGCTGATTTCTCCGTTCCCCGACTGCCCCTGTGAGCGGAAAAGGCAGCAGTCAACAGCGGAATGTGAAGGGAGCTGATTTACGAGGTTTCCTGCTATCTTGGTCACCAGCTGCATGCTTTCTGCCTGACGCTCGTTTTCCTCACAGACGGCCGCCATTTCCTGCTCCTGATGCAGTTGACATTTCTCCTCAGGAATGCCGCTTGTGCTACAATGTTTCAGGTCGTGGTGGCTGCCGAGGGTGTTTCTTCTATGATGCCTGCAATTGGTAACATTTTTTCCTTTTTTCTGCTATTTTCTTGCTGCTTGGCTGGGAATTAAGGTGCCTACGCGCTATTTTTCTCTAAGCTCAGGTATCTCATTCAGGTGTGGGTTTTTTTTTTCCTGCGAACTCCGTGCTGTGCCCTCCTGAATTATTTGTAGCTCTATCATTCTTTAGCTACCTGTCTGCCCTGCATATAAGTCCGCCGCTATTATCTTATTAGCGCCCATTGAGCTCAGTGTGCTATTTTTCTCATTTTGGACTGTAGTCTGCGCAGTTTTTGCTCTTCTCTTTCCTTCAAGTGGCTACATATTTTTTCTTTGTGATTACTCCTTCATGGCTACAAGTATGGGCCGCTCCACGAGTAACAAAGACTCTAAAGAGGTTGGCACGTCACTGAAGAGACTTAAGTCTGTGTCTCCTACGCCTGAATCTGCTCAGACAGACACTACCTCCACGCTGGACACCATTTTAGCGCGCCTTAATGAGGTGCATGATATTGCGCAGTCAACAAAAACTAATACGGATTTGCTGCAAGTGGAGGTGTCGGCTATCAGGAATGACTTTAAAGCCCTCTCTCTTCGTGTATCTGCCACGGAATCACGAATCAGTTCTGCAGAGGATGGTATGCAGAAACACTCCAGATCCATCAACCACATGGAGCGCTCAATGGCGGCATTGCGAAGAGATCTCACTGAGCAGGAAGATCGCAACCGTAGGTCTAACCTACGCATTTTTGGCCTGCCGGAAGATTCAGAGAAATCATCTTCATCTATGATAGAGTTCTTATCTCAGTGGATTCCGGACACCTTACAAATCTCATTCCTCAGAGAATTTGAGATAGAAAGAGCACATCGTGTTCCAACGTTTCGGTCTAAATCGGCAACCCAGCCAAGAGCAGTTATTTTTAAGCCATTGCGACATCAGCATACTGAACAGATTCTCTCTCATATGCGCAAAGCTAAACAAGTCATTTGGAACGGTCAGCGAATCTCAATTTCTCAGGACTTTGCCAGAGATACGGTTATAAGGAGGAAGGGCTTCCTCAATCTTCGGAAGCGTCTTTCTGAAATGGACATTTTCTTTTCGTTTTCTGGTCCATCGAAGTTCCGCATTACTTATAAAGGTCGTTCAAGAATTTTCGATGAACCGGCCGATTTATCTACATTTCTGGACAACCAATTGGACATAGAGATGGAGATTCAGAAAGCGATTTCGCAGTCTTCTGGTGCCTCGGGCACTTGATTTGTCTTTTTCTTTCGTTTGGATGTACTCTTTTGCATGCCTGGGTCTCTCCTCTCTCATGTTCAGCTTATATGTTGTTATTGACTTCCAAGGTTGTTTGTTAGACTCTTTCTTTCTTCTGGTGTTCACACTGCTTCCTGTTCTCTCCTTTTGTTCCAGAGTAATACTCTTTAGCTTGCATCCTGCTTTTCTTGCTCTTATTTTCTGTCGTTGTTGAGTCCAAGCTATTTTTCTCTTTTCTAGACGCTTATCTCTTACTAGTTACCTTATTTTTTCTCATTTCTGTCTTTTTGCTGTCTTTCTCTTCTCTATCTTTTTTACTAACTTTCTTCCTTTCTTTCCTCCATAGTTATATGTTCCGGTTTTTTCTCTACTTCAACTATATATTCTTCTCATATATAGTTATAGTTTGTTCGTTACTATATATTTAGGTTATGCATTTTTGTTTGCCATGCATTCATCTATTGTTCATGAGTTACCTCAGGCTTTTGTTTTTCTAATCAGTTTTCTCTGATAATAATAATTGGTATTACTATATCTATTGATATTAGACTAATAACTAAATGTAATTATACATTCTGCTTAGGTACATTATGCCTGTTCATGTTATCGCTATATGGCGGTCTTAATTCCAAGGTTATTTGATAGACTTTTGCTGTTCTTTTGGACCCTTACTGCTTTCTGCTCTCTCCTTCTTTCCAAAGTCAGGCTATTCAGATTGTATTCTGCTCTTCTTGCTCTTACTTTCTGTCATTATTTATTTCAAGTCTCTTTTCTCTTTTCTCGACGTTTCTCTCTTACTAGCTACTTATTCTTTCTCATATCTGTCATTTTCTATCTTTTACTTTTTTATCCATGATATTGTCTTTCTTCCTATATTTCCTACTTATTTGTAGGTTCCGATTTCTTCTACTTCAAATATATATTGTTATCATATACAGGTATAGTTTGTTCATTAGCTATGTTTTTACTTTTAGGATGTGCATATTGCACGTTATACACTCATTTATTGTTCATGAGTTGCCTCTGATTTTTGTTTTTCTAATCAGTTTCTCTGCTAGTTTTACCTATTATTGCTATGTCTCTGATATTACATTGATGACTAAATGTGTCTATACAATTTGCTTAAGTTACGTTATGCCTACTCACATAGTTATGCAGCTTTGCGTTGCTAATTTTGTCTGTTACCAGTTCATATTTTCCTGCTATCAGCTTGCTATTTTTTGGGGCTATTGTGATCAATTACTTTTCCGCACTGTACGGGACCCGTACTCGCCTTTTCCACGTTCTCCCTAGTATGATGTTGGTCTTTTTTAGGCCTCCCCTCCTGCTTCCTCTCTCCCTCCTTTCTCTTCTCTTTTCTTCTCTTCTTTCCTCCTCTTTCTCTTGGATCCCTGTGGTAAATAAATAATTAATTACCGGTTCTATTTTTCAGGATACTCATATAAACAGATAGCTCAATAAATAAGAGTCAAGATTCGAGGTAGCTGGAGTCTACAGGCTTTAATCAGACATAAAGGACAGGAACAGGACAGCCTGCATGGGAATAGGATGGCAGCTGCCGGGGGCCGGGGAAAATGGCAGGATCGCTGTATCATATTAACAGTACATGATATATATACATTTCATTTACAATAGCATTCAATACAGTAGGCGTAGCAGTAGGCGTGGTTCGTAGCAGTCGCGAAAGATAAGGGCAAAATGATGTAACAAGAAGGCGTGTACAGGGCGTATACATAGACATGTGATGTAAACGTAACAGAATATGTCATAAATGGGGCGGGAACATGGAGGGGGCTACCTGAGCAGCTGGGACCTCTAACCTAGTGGTGCGCGCAAACGGGCAATGACGTGTTACCAGGGAGGAACTGGGGGCTATGACTTCTGCGCTAGAAGAGGAGACTAAAGTCTGGAGTGTCAGAGCGACATGTACCCAGGGCCTATCTGGTATCTGGTGTTTAGAGTACATGTTGATAGAATCCAAAAGTTATCAGGGCAAAGGCTACTTGATACTAAGACTGGTGCATGCATAATTCTACATGTAGTTCGTGTGCGAGGAATATTCTATGAATATTAATACAGTATTTCTCTTACATGGAGACATAAAGGCTAGACCATGACTGAAACTATTGATGCGATTCAGTAGCTTAGGAATGCAGAGAAGGAGGGCTGGACTGATAACTAGAAGCATAACATACTTTTGGCAGACTGGGAGGCAGAGCCAGGCCGGGCCGGGCACTGCGAAGCATGAAGTAAGCTAAGGGTCAGGGATACAGGTGGGGGCTGTATCGCTCCTCGGAGAGGGTTCAGGAGACAGGAGCTGAATCTGAGTCCGGGCCCTTTTGAGGCCTAGAAACGGGGACAATTCAATGAATTAACGTGCATACTGTAAAATGTGGCAACGTAGGTTTACATAGGCCTAATATTCGTTGTTTTCATGATGACTGGAAACTGGCATACTAGAGATGGACACAACTGTAATTGCGTCATTAATCGATCAGAGGGGAATACATGCATATCGATCATGCACATATAACATAAGATGGGGAACACGTAGGCACATACAACATGGCAAAATTTACTTTTCCACATTCCCTCCTTGTGCCCTACGTTTCAATATTCATGATACTATCTATCATTTCATATAACATCATTTGCTCGTCTCGAATTGTCTTGGAACGGGATTTAGGACTAGGAATACAAGAGGTAGCACAAATGCCGCAAATCGCAGGGCCACATTGTATACAGAGGCAGCAACTGAATATGATCATTACTGCAATACCTAGGAATGACAATACTTTCCATCCCCAGGCAGATATAATACTCCAGACCCAACCGGACCATGTCCAGGTGCCTGGATTCTGGTGTAACTGATGGGCAATTTTATGAAGTCTGGTTATAGCTGAATAAACATACGGCGCGTTATTAGGAATGAAAATGCAGCAACTAGATCCGATGACTCTACATGCTCCTCCTCTATCGGCCAGTATGACGTCAAGAACGAGACGATTTTGGAGCACGACAAATCTCATAGCAGATTGCTCTTCGGTTAAGTTACCTAGAGCAGAAGTAGTCTCATTCACTACTGCTTCAAGGGTTCTGGTTAACCTACGGATTAACTTACTATTCTGGATAGGTCCTATAAAGAAGAAGAAACCTTTATTGAAGTCTTGATATTGTTCTAGAGTAGTTTCAGTTTAATCGACAATTGGGGACTCGATCTCCCTTCTAGGTCTGACGTGTACTAGATGTGTGTTTCTGTGATAATCAGATTGGGCTAGAAAAACTGGTGGCAGTAGGAAGGCAATATAACATGTTCCATCCCAATCGAGGGGCAGACGAACATATGCGGTCTGACCACAAACAAAATAAGAATGACGTGAGGCTTTGAAAATAGATTTCCCACTGTCACTATACTCGACAGTAGTAGTACAATCACTATGTCCTACATGTGCGGAACCATTCTTTCTGACACATAATTCGCCTTTGACTGGTAGTACTGAAATAGCAGGTAAATCTGGAGTAGTATCGGACTGAACATTCAAAACCATGAAATTCGAAGAATAATTACCTAAATCATATACTTCATTTTCTAGATCTAACCCTGTTCTGTGGGAGAGACCTTGCTTGTCTGGGAAATATGTTCGATTCAGAAGGGACATATCATTGGAGGATGACGTTAACGTGGACCATGCTCCACACGAACCATTATGTGAAAACGGATAAGGAAAGAGTGGCAGAACTCCCTTCGGTGTCTGGAAAGGGGGAGTCGACCACACACCCAACAATTGGTGGCATTGCTGGTCTGGTGTGAATAGTGTAACATTCTGATAAATGTATTATTTCGCATAGCAAGACGATAGGATAGCTCGTGAGGAGGCAGATCACTAAATGTGTGCTCTACTGTAGCATTAGAAAACTTATGTACATGTGAAATTGGAAAACATAAATGTAAAGCATAACTTGTGCAGGTAACCATAAGACTCACATATAATAAAAAACTTAGAACAATGATACATCGTATAGAGTTTTGACTAACTCTCTCACTATGGGGGTCTATCTCATACATGTCAGAAACCTGTCTAACCGTTTCACCCGAGAGGGACTTAGACAATTAAACTGGCTGACTTATTTTACTAATCCGGAGTTTCTTTTTATACTCCTGCTGCGGAGTTTCCTCTAACAGGGGAGGCTTGAGTTCAGAGTCTGTTTTTAGGCAGTCTTTAGAAAAAGTCTTTTCACGCACTCCATGGAACTTCTTGATGTGGGACAGATGGACCCATCCTTTCCTGCCCTCTAACTTCACGGCGGTCCTTGTTGTTAACAAGACGAGACGGGGCTCCTTCCAACGGGGCTCCAGCGGACTGGAACGATCAAAATTCCGTACCAACACCAGGCCGCCTGGAATGACCTCATGCGGTTTCACCTCGGTGTTGTCTGGAAATGCGGCGGCAACCTGTGAACGACAAGAGTGTAGGGCAGACATCAAGGAAGCTAGGTAATCTGTCAGCATATTACTGGAAACATCTGTAATACTGCGGGGTCTAGGTGTACCCCACATGTTTGGGGGGCGGCCGAATACGACCTCATACGGGCACAATCCTGATCTGGAATGTGCAACCATCCTCATAAAGAACAAGGCAACTGGCAGGACTACTAGCCAGTCTACACCTTTCGCTTTACATATTTTTGCGATGCGAATTTTCAACGTCTGATTATGTCTCTCTACGAGACCGGCTGCTTCAGGATGGCGCACACAATGGAACTTCCACTGGTACCCTAACAGAAGGGAAACATGTTTCATAAGCTCGGATGAGAATGGCTGGCCGTTATCTGAATACACGACCCTAGGGAGTCCATAGCGGGGAAAGAATTCACGAACCAACTGCCTGGCAGTGGTCGCGGCTGTGTAATCTGGGACTGGATATGCTTCTGTCCACCTGGACAAAGCGCATACAACTACGAGGACATACTTGAAACCTCGACATCGCTCCATCTGAATATAATCCATCTGGAGGACTTCAAAAGGGTGGTCAGGAGGTTGGAATCCACCTTGTTCCACCGGGACACTTTTACCTGGATTGAACTGACAACATATCATACAGGTACGGACTTTCTGCTTGGCTGCAGCTCGTAAATGCTTGTTGAACCAAAGGTTCTGAATACTGTCTAACATAGCTTTTTCTCCTAGATGTGCTGGACTATGTGCGGTATTAATAATGACTTGAACCATAGAGTCGGGGAGAAACCATGTGGCTTTTCCCTTCGTCACCCATCCTTGATCTGTCTGGACCCCTCCTTGTTCGGACCATTTCTTGATTTCTTCGGGAGTAGCATGTGACTGTATGTCTATGACATCTTGTGTAGGGTCCTTAACTGTCATACAAGTAGTCTGATCTGGAGTGAGTGTCTGTGTCGTGTTAACTAGAATATCTGGAGTCTGAGCTGTAAGCTTGGCTGTTCGATCTGCTAGATCGTTACCTTGGGAAATGATGTCAGTAACTTTCGTATGTGCCTTGCACTTCATGATAGCGATAGCTGTCGGTAAATGTATTGCATCTAACAGAGCTTGAATGAGGAGACCATGCTGAATCTTGGTTCCATGAGAAGTCATGAAACCTCTCTCCTGCCAGAGCACTCCGAAGTCGTGTACAACTCCGAATGCGTAACATGAATCTGTATATATGTTTACTTTCTGGTTCTTGGCACGTATGCAGGCTTGGGTCAGAGCAACTAGCTCTGCTGCTTGAGCAGACAGGGTGTCAATACGATGTGTTTCTATAACTTCAGTTTCAGTAGTCACTGCATACGCGGCTACTAGTTCTCATGTACTTGTTCTCATACATGAACCATCCACATAAAGTGTCAGGTCGGGATTAGGTAATGCAATGTCTGTCAGGTCTTGTCTTGGCTTTGTCATAGTGTTAACAACTTCCACACAGTCATGTGTGGCAGGATTTGAAGTAACTGACGGTAACAGTGTAGCAGGATTTAAAATGTTGCAGCGTCTGATTTCTATGTGTGGCTGGAACAGTGTCAGTTCATAACCTGTTAAACGTGCAATGGTCAAGTGCTGAGTCTGTGTTCGGTTTAAAAGAACTTCCACGGAGTGTGGAACTTGTACTGTCAGGAAGTGTCCTAATACTATGGAATCACTTTGTCTGATTGCTAGGGCTGTGGCTGCAACTGACTTGAGGCACGCAGGCAGCGCCTGGGCTACTGGATCTAATGTGCTAGAAAAATAAGCACAGGGCTTGTATTGTCCTGCTTGATCTTGTGTGAGAACAGATAATGCAGTACCATCACGTTCTGTGACAAAAAGTGTAAAAGGCTTACTATAGTTCGGTGTTGCTAGAACAGGTGCTTGGCATAAGGCTTTCTTTAATTCATTGAAAACAAGTGTATGTTCCTGGGCCCAAGGGAGGACAGTCGATACGGCTACCTCCTGTGCCGTTAACTGTATCAGTGGCTTGGCTAGAAATGCATACTGGGGAATCCATTGTCTGCAATAAGAAGTGAGGCCAATAAAAGCTCGTACCTCCTTCTGTGTCTTGGGCTGTGGAAGACTCGCTATTAACTGGATACGGTCTGGTGTCAACTGCCTACCCCACTTGGACAGTAAGTGTCCTAAGTATACCACTTGCTGGACACAGAATTGTAATTTGGAAGGGGACACCTTGTGCCCCTGCTCGGCCAGAAAATACAGAACTGTAAGTGACGCTCGCTCGCAGTCACGTTCAGAACGGGCTGTGATCAGTAGATCATCGACATACTGGAGCAGGGCAGTGTCAGTTGGCATGTGAATATTGTCTAGTTGTCTCTTAAGTGCTTGACTATAAATACTAGGACTTTCTGTGAAACCTTGAGGAGCTCGCGTGAATTTATAGCTCCTTCCATTTAAACAAAATCCGAAAAGGTACTGGCTGTCTGGATGAATGGGGACACTGAAAAATGCGTTCTTGAGGTCAATGACAGTGAAAAATGTGGCTTCAGAATCAATGGCTGTCAAAAGTGACGAAATATCTGGGACTACTGGGTACTGAGGTATGATACATTTATTAAGTTCTCGAAGGTCAATCACTAATCGATATACTGGAGGTGCATTTGGATCAGTACGTTTCATAACTGGAATGATAGGAGAATTACATACATTTGAGTCAGTTTCTACAACTACTCCTTGAGCAATGAGTTCGTCAATAATTTTGGATAAGGCTGCTACAGCCTCAGGTGGCAATCTGTACTGTCTGATTCGTGGCAAAACTATACCTTGTTTGAGAGTCACACGATGGGGTGTGATATGCATACAACCAACATCAGTTGGACCTTGCGCCCATAAATGCTGTGGTACGTTCAATAATCTTGGATCAAAATCACGTAATACATAGTGACCTTTAAAGTCTCTGAGAAACAAACGTACTCCTTCTGGGGAACAGCAAATTACTGCACCTAACTCCTTTAACGTTTTGATGCCTAATAAATTTTCGGGACATGCTTTTGTGAGTAACAAATCAGTAGTTCGGGACAATGGACCAACTTCTAGAGTAACTGGTTTCGAAATTTCGTTAACAATCGGCTTTCCTGAAAATCCAAGGGAAACATTTTTAGAGCCTGAGAGCGGAGCCCCTGGAACCTCGTCATGACTGATAGTAGTCCTACTTGCCCCTGTATCAATCAAAAACTTTCTGTCTTTCCCTAATACTTGACTGTGTACGTAGGGACCCTCTTGATCTACAGGTATCGCGATGAGAGGCAAGCCTACCTCCCTCTCTAGGCTGTTTCATGAATACTGTTGATACTCTGGATACTCTGACTGAGCATACTGGTACATCTGCTGTGTAACATGCTTTGTTGCAGCGATAGGCTGCGGTGCTAGAACTGTCTGTTGTGCATTCTGTGCTGACTGAGAAGTCTGTGAAACTTGTTCTTGTCTAGGCGGACGTGGTCTTTCTTTAGTTTTACCTGTAGCTATGTTGTGTTTCAGAACTGCACACTCGTTTATAAAATGACCTGGCTGTTTACAGTAATTGCAAGTCCCTTTAACGGGAGCTGCAGGATGACTGGCTTGATTCGGACCCCTCTTCTGACTGTCTTGTGGAACAGATTGTTCAACTAATACTTTCATTTTCGTGTCTTTCATACGTCTCCTTTCGTGTTCTTGCTCTTCCCTGATTCTATTCTGGTGATACTGGAGCATCTGTAGCATTTGGGATGGAGTATTAGCTTGCCAACTACTTTCGACTTTCAAAACTCGATTTTTAACTTGTGGACTTGAATTCTCGACTAGTTTAGTAACAAAAAGATGAGGGTACGATTCACTACTCGTCTTCAGACCACTGTTAATAATAAAACATTTTTCAAATCTAAAATAAAAATCACTAGTGTCTTCATCCTGTTTCTGTTTACAAGCTGAGATTGCATCCCAATCTTCCTTTTTCGTGGCTAGTAACCTTGGCAAAACCTGAATCAATAACTCGGGCAATTCTTTAACTTTACCCCCTAGACCGGTACCTGGTACTCGGGAAGTATCTTCAGCTTCTAGAGCTGTCCAATCTATCTTTTTCTCTCCCACCTCCCATTCTTTTTCCTTGAGTTTTTCATATACCCCTGCGGGCAACAGGACCTTTAACATTTTAATGATATCAGGATACGTGTATTCTCCCATACGGAGCATGTCTTTTAATTCTCGATGGAACCCTGCTGGATCTTTATCGTGACAGGGGATTAACTTCTTCATCTCTAAGAGTTCCATCTTTGTGATAGGGGTGTAAACAAATACTCGTTCTAGATCACCACCCGTTGTCCTAACTGGGTGTACTTCTCGTAACGGATGCTGTCTATCTATGTAAAATGATTTACTTTCTGGGGGTGAGACATGAACAAAATGCGGATTCAGAAACGTTCTATATTTGTGACGCTGTTCTAGAATGATACTAATTAAATCGGTACCTAGACCTCTCCATCTATACTGGAGTAACTCGTTCAGAACATCATATAACGGACCTGGATCAGAATGTTGTCCCTCATACAGTGTAATGAGGTGCTGGATCATATACATACCCACCAGTCGTTGCTCGGCTGGGGGCAATTTCAGAAACATTTGTGCCACTATTTCGTCTGGAAAAGTGGTAGAGTCAGTAGTCCATCGGACTGCTGATCGGGCTAGTTCTTGTTCATGCATGGTACTAAGTTCACTATAACCGATTCGTGATTTCAGAATGTGATCGGTAGCTTGAAATACTTGCTCAAGAGAACCTTGTTCTGGTGCTGGAGGAGGGAAAACTTTCTTGTGTTCTAGGCGTGAATGTCGGTCGGGAAGTCTAGTTCTACCTACATACGCTATTCTGGAGGGATTCTCGTCGTCTACCTCTTCAGAAGAAGAGTCGTTTTCTTTCTCGGTTACTTGTGCTGCTTTTCGTTTCTCGTGTAACTTTGTTATTTCTCTACGGATTTTCTTGTACATACTCTCTATACAGTTCTGGGTCTTGTGTCTTCCCTCGGCTATATGGTCACTCCACCTGGTCAGGACTTTCATTTCTTCCGGATCTTTATCTGGATAATCTTGTTCTCTTATTAAACAATTAATTAAAAACTTTAAAAGCATGAGCTGGATCTCGACTTTTCTTTGAGTCATGGCATCGCCAATACTTCCTGGATCTACTCCTGTACGGATGAAACGATATATTCTGTCTAGATATTCTTTCATATTTGGTAGGGTGTCCAAATATTCGGTCACCCGTCTTACACGCAATGAATATATGACCATATCATCATCGCCTGGGACTGGATCATAACGGCATTCTGTAAGGGCTCGCTTGATATCGGCAACTGACTGATGCTTGGGCGAACGCTGTAACGCTCGGGCATGTAGCTCGATTAATGTCACACGTCTATGTTGAGGCGGGGTTCCAGGAGGACTTCCCCCCCGAGGCCCCTTGACTGGAATCGTCGACGGGTATTGTACGGGCTGGGAGAGTGACTGATGTAGCGGGTACATGTACTGTAGGCTGGACCGGGGGTACCGTAACAGGTGCTGTAACGTGTGCCCCGGTGGCTGGAGGAACAGGAATTACATTATTTACAGGAGCTGGCGGAACAGGATTGGCATATTCTGGGACTGTATCGTCCAAATAGGACGAGAGAAAAATATCAGCTGCGGTCGGTTTGTGACGTAGCTTAATCGGAACTAATGGTGGCGGAAAATTACTGGATGCTTCTGGGGTTGCTTTTGGCAAGCCCTCGGCAAGAAGAGGATACATACCCTTAATAAGGGCATTTCTCTGTTTGTCTGACTGTTCGGCTTTAACTCGTTCACCTATTTCGATTAATTCCCTTTCTTGGGCTCTTTCTGCGGATTCCCTACTTAATTCTGTTTTTCTAATTTCTTTTTCTGTTCTTTTATGAGATTCTTTGCGCCATAACTCGATGGCATCCTTCTGGGACTGTCTGGCTTTCTTTTTCCATAATGCTTCTTCTACTCGCATGATGCACTCGGCATCCCATGTGCCTGATACAGGCCATCTATATTTCTCTTCTAATTCCTTGGTGTACTCCACCCATAAGTCTAGATATAATATGGCACTTAAGCCATGTTTATGATACATAAAATGACCTGGACTGTCCCTAGGCGGGACAGGAACTGCTTCCTCGAGCAGACCTTTTCTGGTTTTTAACTGACGTAATTTCGAGAACAGAGGCATGATTTAGGCTGGAATCTGGACACAATACAATACACAATAAACACAATAATAACTTGAAAAACAAATCACTCATACCACGACATTGAAAACACATGAAATGACATTTAAAATAACAGTTCGAACAGAATACTACCTGGAATACTGAGAACAGAAACACATGAATTTCTCGAGAACAGAACTTACTGGAATGACTAGATGTACTGCTAAAACAGTACGAAACTTACCGGTCTCATAAAGAGACACGTCAGGACCCGCATCCACCTAGGTGGACACTTCGTGTTGGATCTGTGTACCCAAACTCACGGACCAGAGACAAATTAATTGACCCTGTCTAGATACTACCCCAGCAACGGTACTCACCGGGCAGCAAGAACGGAAGGCCTCGGACTGGACTGGACTGCTACGACGACGGACTACGAACTTCGGACTTCAGTTACAGGTGGGCCTCCGGATACCTCGGACCTTGGACTCTCGGCTTGGGCTCTGGTCGGGACTTGCCGCGTTCCTCCACCGCCCCGTCTGGATGCTGGACCGCAACCTCCGTCTCCTCCGTGGGCCTGAGGGATACTTGAAGCAGAAATATCTGCACGTGCACGGTATGGTTCCGTCACGGCTGCAGAGGATCAGGGGGCCTGCGTGGCTTCTCCGGCGCGTGGGGAAAGGGCAAGTCCTTGTTCGGGCGCCATTATGTGGTAAATAAATAATTAATTACCGGTTCTATTTTTCAGGATACTCATATAAACAGATAGCTCAATAAATAAGAGTCAAGATTCGAGGTAGCTGGAGTCTACAGGCTTTAATCAGACATAAAGGACAGGAACAGGACAGCCTGCATGGGAATAGGATGGCAGCTGCCGGGGGCCGGGGAAAATGGCAGGATCGCTGTATCATATTAACAGTACATGATATATATACATTTCATTTACAATAGCATTCAATACAGTAGGCGTAGCAGTAGGCGTGGTTCGTAGCAGTCGCGAAAGATAAGGGCAAAATGATGTAACAAGAAGGCGTGTACAGGGCGTATACATAGACATGTGATGTAAACGTAACAGAATATGTCATAAATGGGGCGGGAACATGGAGGGGGCTACCTGAGCAGCTGGGACCTCTAACCTAGTGGTGCGCGCAAACGGGCAATGACGTGTTACCAGGGAGGAACTGGGGGCTATGACTTCTGCGCTAGAAGAGGAGACTAAAGTCTGGAGTGTCAGAGCGACATGTACCCAGGGCCTATCTGGTATCTGGTGTTTAGAGTACATGTTGATAGAATCCAAAAGTTATCAGGGCAAAGGCTACTTGATACTAAGACTGGTGCATGCATAATTCTACATGTAGTTCGTGTGCGAGGAATATTCTATGAATATTAATACAGTATTTCTCTTACATGGAGACATAAAGGCTAGACCATGACTGAAACTATTGATGCGATTCAGTAGCTTAGGAATGCAGAGAAGGAGGGCTGGACTGATAACTAGAAGCATAACATACTTTTGGCAGACTGGGAGGCAGAGCCAGGCCGGGCCGGGCACTGCGAAGCATGAAGTAAGCTAAGGGTCAGGGATACAGGTGGGGGCTGTATCGCTCCTCGGAGAGGGTTCAGGAGACAGGAGCTGAATCTGAGTCCGGGCCCTTTTGAGGCCTAGAAACGGGGACAATTCAATGAATTAACGTGCACACTGTAAAATGTGGCAACGTAGGTTTACATAGGCCTAATATTCGTTGTTTTCATGATGACTGGAAACTGGCATACTAGAGATGGACACAACTGTAATTGCGTCATTAATCGATCAGAGGGGAATACATGCATATCGATCATGCACATATAACATAAGATGGGGAACACGTAGGCACATACAACATGGCAAAATTTACTTTTCCACATCCCCCACATGGATTCTCCCTCTGTGGTTCCTAGGACTGAAGATTTGTTCCTTGTTTATGTAAGGTTGCTTCTTTTTCTGTCATCCATGTCATCTTTTTTTTTTGTTCTTCTGTTTTTCCATGCCGGGTTTAAATGTTTTATCCCTTAATGTTAAGGGATTGAATCATCCGGTGAAGAGGTCGAAAGTCTTAGATTACTGTAAATCTCTGTCTTCTGACCTAGTTCTTTTTCAAGAGACCAAGGTCTCTAACAGAGAGGCGCTGTTTTTGAAGAAGGAATGGGTTTCGGATGTTTGCTGTTCTGATGCCTCTGGTAAACGAAATGGGGTCATTACATTAGTTTCAAAAAATTCTGGTTTATCTATATTATCTTCTGATCATGATTCTCAGGGTCGCTGGCTGTTGTCTAAGTTGTCGGATGGTCAACATGAACTGTATGTGATGAATATCTATGCGCCTAACGTTGATGATCCGGCCTTTTGGAAGTCGGTTACCAAAAAATTAAATGACACCCCGCACTCTGGCAATCTTATTGTAGGCGGAGATTTTAATTTACCAATGGACCCTCTTTTAGACAGGAACTCTGCATTTCAGTTTCGTCCTCCTAAATCTCACAAACAAATGCTTAACATGTGCTCCTTTACTCATCTTCAAGATTTATGGCGACTTCATAACCCTACTGGTAGTGATTTTTCTTTCTTCTCCTCGCCTCATTCTTCTTTCTCTCGTATTGACTATCTCCTGGTTCACTCTTCGCTTGTTTCGTCTTCCTCTTCTCCGCTTATACATCCTATTTTGATTTCCGATCATGCGGCGGTCACCTTTACACTGTCTTCCTTTGCCCCTAAAGGGCGCGGTCGTTCATGGAGATTAAATACCGAAGTTTTACAAGATGCTTCTCAGGTTGATGAATTTTCTAAAGCTATAGACATTTTTTTTCATGAGAATGAAGGCTCTGTCTCTTCCCCAGTCGTTCTATGGGACTCATTTAAATGCACTTTCCGTGGCCAAGTGATTAAGTGTATGTCCAAACGCAATTCGGATATTAAAAAGGAGCTTACAGATTTATCATCTCAAATTAAAACTCTGGAAGCCACCTTTAGACAATCTAAAGATTCATCCTGTTTACAGCTAATAAAACAACTAAAATACAAATATAATACCATTGTTACTAAAAGAGCTCATATTGGAGTACAGGCACAGAAATCCAAGAAGTTGTTGTTAAAAAATCGCGCTGGGAAGATTTTGGCTGCTACCTTAAAATTTCAGGATTTTTCTTTTAAGTCCTCACAAATCTCTTCTATTACTGACCACACAGGTTCTAAAAAATTTCAAACAGGGGAAATACTTGAAGTTTTTCGTGACTATTATGATAAACTGTACACTCCTTCTAATGTTTCCACTTTCGACCGGTGTCAGGCTTTTTTAACTTCGGTTCCGATTCAGTCGGTCTCTGATGATGATCGTACTTTTCTAAACAAGCCTATTTCCCCCGAAGAAATTATTTCCGCAATTAAAGCTACTCGTTCTGGCAAGGCTCCAGGCCATGATGGTTATCCAATTTTATTTTATAAAACTTTTCTCTCTACGCTTGTTCCCAAATTACAATCTCTCTTTGACTCTTTTGTTAAGAATGGATCTGTTTCTGGTACGGCTGCTGAAGCTACTATAGTAGTGATCCCGAAAGAAGGGAAAGATCATTCGGACCCTAAAAACTTCCGTCCTATTTCTATCCTTAACACGGAAGCTAAAATTTTTGCTAAAATTCTGGCCAAAAGATTAGAATCCTTTATCCCTCATCTTGTTCATTCCTCCCAAACTGGTTTTGTGAAAGGCCGTCTTGCGCGTGACAATATACGCACTTTTTGTCATGTTCTTGGTGCTGCCAAAAGATCTCAACTCCCTGCCGCGGCCTTGGCCCTTGATGCGGAAAAGGCCTTCGACAAGGTCTCTTGGCCATTTCTTCGTGCTGTTTTATGCGCGCACAATCTTGGCGACTCTTTCATTAATATGATAATGTCCTTATATTCTCAAACTCAAGCTAACATTAGAGTTAATGGTGCTACATCGTCGTTTTTTAATCTTCGTCAGGGCACTAGACAGGGGTGTCCTTTATCCCCACTTTTATTTTTACTATCTATTGACCCTCTTCTTCGACTGATTGAGTTACACCCGGATATTAAAGGTTTTTGTTTCGGGCCTCACTGTATTAAAACTGCTGCGTACGCGGATGATGTTCTCATATTTTCTGATTATATTGCTTTGGCAATCCCTGCTCTTTCAAATATCATTTCCCTCTTTTCATCGGTTTCAGGGTATACCCTAAATAAAGATAAGACGGAAATGTTCCCTTTGAATGCCTATTGTTTCCCCTCTCATATTGGCTCAGCGGGCTTTAAGTGGCAATCTACACATCTGAAATACTTAGGGATTTACTTCTGTTCTACTCTCTATGCTACAACTGCCTATAATGAATCCCAGACTCTCCTTAAAGTCCGTCGTCTTTTAGATACATGATCTCCGAAACATATTTCATGGTGGGGTCACCTCCAGACTCTCAAAATGATGATCACACCGATTATTAATTTTGTTTCATCCATGCTTCCGGTTAAATTATCAGATTCCTTTTTTCGTGAAATCGATGGTCTGACTTCTAAATTTCTGTGGAATGACAAACGTGCTAGACTTGCCTACAAATTTTTGCGTCGTCCTTGCGATATGGGGGGCTGCAATTTTCCTGATTGGGAAAAATACCAAACTGCCTTTCTGGCCTCTCAAGGAGCTTTATGGTTTTCTCCTCTATCTCTTCATGTTCCCTCTTGGTTGCTCATAGAACAAGAATTAGCATCCCCTTTGCCTACTGCTTCTTTTTGCACGACATCTAGTTTACATATCCTGTTTTCTCGGTCTATCATTATTGATACAATTGCTGCGGTCAGGAAAGTAGACAAGAAGGTGGCAATTCCTTTACACAAAACTAGGTGGTCATCTATCTGGCGAAATTCCAAAATTAAACTCAACATTACTCCCAACCTTATGGCCTACTGGGTAGATAAAGGGATTTCGCTTGTATGATGCTTCTGATCAACCATTACCTTTTTCCACCTTGGCTCAAAGACATTCTTTGACAAATCTTGATTTTTATACTTTTCTAAAAATTAAAGTGGCCCTTGCTAAAGTCCGTCTTCATCCTACTTCTTCTATCATCTCACTTTTTCATATTTGGATCAAATCTGGTCACGTCGCTTCTAAAATGTATACATTTTTGTCATCTGCTTCTCTACCTGCACAGACGGTTGCGCAGCAAAAATGGTTACATCACTTTGATCCTGCTATTACAGATCATATCTCCTCGGAGACTTGGCAATTAATTGGTAAACTCTCTCTTTGTAATAAAATTGCACCATCTTTAATGCAATCTAAGTTTTTCTCTATCAATCTCCTTCATTGGACGCCTGTGCGTCTTCACTCGCTGAATCTTAAGGATGATAACCTATGCTGGAGTTGTGGTTTGTTGCCAGGCTATTTTCACCATATGTTCTTTGGTTGCTCGTTGCTTCAGCCTTTTTGGGACCTCATCCATAAACATCTCTCTCTTATTTTTGGTATTGAGTTCCAACTTTCTTTCCCTTTAATTTTATTGGGCCCACTGGCTGCCCCTATTCCTCTCCCATTGGATCCACTGGAATTACAATTGTTGGATCTTCTCCTCTCTATTGCTGTGAAAATCATTCTTATGGAATGGAAATCCTTCTCTTTGGTTTCCTATCATACGTGGTGGGCCTGGGTTTCCTTTTTACGCAGTGCTCACACGTCGGTTGATCAAGCTCACCTCTCTCCTTCTATTTCTAGTGGGGTTTGGAAAGCTTTGGATTATTATATGGAGTTGTCCTCAAAAGGGTTGGTTCCTCAGTTTCCTTTTGATATGTCTGTCTAGGTGTTGTCTTATAATTTTCTTGGTTGGTTAGTCCTGTGGGAATCCTTCTTCTTTTTCTTCTCTTTTCTTCTTCTTTCTCTTCTCTTTCCTGTCCTCTACTCCCTTTCACCCTTCTATTGCTTTCTCTCTTCTTTCCTCTTTTCTTTTATTCTATTTCCTCCCTTGTCCCCATCCCCATATTTGATAGTGATACGTTTGTTTAGTTCCCGGCTAGTAGCTTTTCCCTAATTGGATCCTATACTGTATAACTGGCTACTTTTAATTTTATATGCATTTACATGGATTATTTCTCAAGCCTAGCCCCTGATTGTATAGTTCTCTTACATTAATGTATCACTTGAATTGTATTCTGATTCTTCTACTATATATCACTTCTTTATCAATAAAATTTTCTCGAAATAAAAAAAAAAGAATGTATTCCTTCACGACAATGTAAACCATGTTAATTGGGTTTTGTGTTTAGGTTCTTGTGTCACTTTCGGTCTAATAAATCTACTTGTGCGCCCTGAAGCCCCCTTTACACATGAAAGGCCTGTTTATTGTGTTCACAAATCTTTATCCTCAACCCAAGGTTGCTGCAGGACCCACAGAAGCAGCTTTGATTTCTAGTCTCTGGGGGAGGCTGTCAGATTACCACCTAGGGTTAGGAGCAACCAATGATCGTGTCAAGCTCGGATCCAATCAGGATCCATGTTACACTGGGCATGCCCCTAGAATCAATTAATCAATCAGGGGTTTGTTAAAGCGCGACTACTCACCCGTAAGGGTCTCAAGGCGCTAGGGGTGGGGGGGGGTGCAGGTTCCATTCCATCAAGGAGGGGGTCTGTCTGGAATGAGCCTCAAACAGTTGCTGTATTGGCTGCACGTGACTGGCAGGCACTACTATGCGGAAGTGATGAAGTTACAATAATACTTATATTCTAGCCCCCGCTGACCGGTAATCATTCAGGCTCTATTGCATACACGTCTGCTAGATGAGCTCTCTGCAGTCTTCCTGCTTACCGTCCACTCTGCGCAGGCCGCTGCCATGGGTGCCCGCCTGGCTCGGTGTTCAAGGACAGGAGGGCAGGTGGTGGTCTGCGAAGGAAGCCCCCGGAACCACCCTGGCCCAGACGAGGAGATGGTCAAGTCCCAGACACCACCAGCACAGTGCAGAAGTTTTAAAAGCATTGCAGAGTTCCTTGTATATACAATAGTTTTCAGGCAACAATGAAAGTGTCAAGATAGCTCTGGTGATTAATGTACCTGCTGGAGAGAGATAGGAGTTTTGCCTAGCGGCAGCTTTGACTCATCTGAGGTAGCAGAGAGGATTAGTGGGCCTGCCTCAAAGAGCGTGTGCTCTTAGACGTCGATTCACCAAAATGCCTGGGGTAGCGGAAGTGACATCATGTACCCTTTGAGCATAATGATGTCACAGGAGCGGGGACGCATTGCTGGATTTTTATTCATCCGTTTGGGACTGACCTGCCATCTCACCTACTTCTCGCGGAACACGCTCCGCGGGTCCCGCAGCGTGTGGAGTTGTTGTCTGCAGCCTGCTGAAGGGAAAGACGAGGGAAGTGTTTTACGGGGCTGCGAGCGAGTGCGTGTGCTCACCAGGGACTGCATTTCCCAGGAGCGCCCGCCAGCCCTGAGCAGCAACACCTGGGCCGCTCTCCCCGACCCCTCCTACCCTTCCACCGAGCTCTCATAATCAGCACCCTCTGAGGCAGCGAGTGGGATGCATTGCTGGATTTTTATTCATCCGTTTGGGACTGACCTGCCATCTCACCTACTTCTTGCGGAACCCGCTCCGCGGGTCCCGCAGCGTGTGGAGTTGTTGTCTGCAGCCTGCTGAAGGGAAAGACGAGGGAAGTGTTTTACGGGGCTGCGAGCGAGTGCGTGTGCTCACCAGGGACTGCATTTCCCAGGAGCGCCCGCCAGCCCTGAGCAGCAACACCTGGGCCGCTCTCCCCGACCCCTCCTACCCTTCTACCGAGCTCTCATAATCAGCACCCTCTGAGGCAGCGAGTGGGACGCATTGCTGGATTTTTATTCATCCGTTTGGGACTGACCTGCCATCTCACCTACTTCTCGTGGAACCCGCTCCGCGGGTCCCGCAGCGTGTGGAGTTGTTGTCTGCAGCCTGCTGAAGGGAAAGACGAGGGAAGTGTTTTACGGGGCTGCGAGCAAGTGCGTGTGCTCACCAGGGACTGCATTTCCCAGGAGCGCCCGCCAGCCCTGAGCAGCAACACCTGGGCCGCTCTCCCCGACCCCTCCTACCCTTCCACCGAGCTCTCATAATCAGCACCCTCTGAGGCAGCGAGTGGGACGCATTGCTGGATTTTTATTCATCCGTTTGGGACTGACCTGCCATCTCACCTACTTCTCGCGGAACCCGCTCCGCGGGTCCCGCAGCGTGTGGAGTTGTTGTCTGCAGCCTGCTGAAGGGAAAGACGAGGGAAGTGTTTTACGGGGCTGCGAGCGAGTGCGTGTGCTCACCAGGGACTGCATTTCCCAGGAGCGCCCGCCAGCCCTGAGCAGCAACACCTGGGCCGCTCTCCCCCACCCCTCCTACCCCTTCCACCTATTGTGTGCACACTCCATATTAGCCACCAGTACTCCCGCAGCGCGGGAGAGCGCGCGGGAGAAGCCCGGGACAAGGGCGGGACCGTCTGTGGCCATCCGGGGCCGAACGAGGCTGGGCTGGGCCAGGTTATTTTCATCTTGCACTGGAGTTTTGTGTTTCTGATCACTTTAACGTTTATCTTTTTGTTATTGGGTTGTGAATATCTAATCAGTCAGATTTGTCATGAGTCACTCCGCCCCTCCCGGTGTAGGCACCTCTGTCCTTGGTCCACTGGACAAATTTTTTAAAAAATCTACAAAGGACTTAGATAGGGACCTACTCTTAGCAGAGAGAAGAGCAGAGCGTCGACGATCAGTTGAGCAGCTAAAGAAAATCTCACTGCAGTCACAAACAGTTTTAAATTCTACTCATGATATGGCTGCTCAAGGGCTGAGCTCAATTGAGGCCGATACCACTGACATTAATCAAACCCCAAGAATATTTAGATTTCCAATTATTTCCCCGCTCTGTGTTGATGTTACCAGCGGAGTTCACCTGGGCTGTCTGCCAGTGGATCACTCCAGCTTCTTGGGATCAAATATCCCATCTAACAATATTATTGATTTGGACCCTTGTCCCATATTGCCCAACCTCTCATTGGCAGGTATAGACCCAGGCGAGACTATATCAACAATGAGTAAACGTAATAGTAGATCTAAGCCTGATGAGGCCAAAAGGGTTGTGCATTCTCCACCAAGGAAAAGAAGGAGGAAGGGTGGGGTAAAAAGGAAAGGACATAACGGCCAGCTACCCTCACCAGCTCCGTCCAAGTCTAACACCGAGTTGGGGTTACCATCTATTGTAGCGCCACTGGTTTCAGACATACAGGTGATGGAAATCCCGGAGTTACCTAGCGAAGAGGCCCATGAGGTGTCCTACGCTAACATAGAGAAGCTTATTAAATCATACATGCTTCCTGTGTTGGAACGTGTTAGGACACTGGGAGATAAACTGGACCGCCTGTTGGCAAACATTGAACCTATACACGCTCTTAGCGTGGATAAGGTCAAAGGTCCACTGAATATACCCTCCGGTCCACCCCAGGGTAGTGGCATTATAACTACCTCTACTAGTAAATCTACTAAAAGTGTTGTTAACACTGCTATTGTTACTACTAATAAAGCACCGGTTATAGCAGTTAATCCCCCTACAGCGGTAATTAATGCCAAAGCAAATCCTAGGGTGGTAGTAAACAAACCTCCTGGGAAGGGTGTTGTGTCACAGTCAAGGAATGGGATGGGTAAAACAGCTAACCCCACTGGCATTACCAACAGACCCCTTCCTCATAAGAAAAATGTAGATTTGCCCCCGGATTCCACGAACTATGTTATTGTTATGACGGGTGTGCCACCAGTTGCGGAAGGGGACAGGGAAAACAACGAAAGTTTAAAAAACAAAGTCATCTTCTGGCTGAAAACAAATAGGCCCCTTCCTTCACATCTCAATGGGGACATAGTTACAGTCAGAAGATGTCGGTGGGTAGGGGTTCGCCCCAAGGACATAGAGGGGGACATAGTCATTATTAATTTCAGGGACCATAAAGTAGTATCCCATCTTTCCGATTGGTATGTGGGAAGTAATGAGGGAGGGATTTCTACGAGGAATCTTACATACTTTTATCCCGAAACCCTGATCAATCCATCAGATCAACCTCCTGCAAATAACAATAATAACACCAAAAGCCTCCTTAAATGGACTAATTTTTCTACTAACTACCATGGATTCCAATTTAATCCTGAGGCGCAGTATCGTTCCTACATTCAATCTAACTACAACTGTCCCGTACAGACGCCGGGTTGGGCCAAGATCAACACCCAGCCCAAGGGCCCCCCAGTTTTATTTGATCAACCATTCCCTAATAACCCCCAGCATCCATCGGTTCCTATGCCACCAGCTTTTATGCAGACCCAACAGTACCCAAGTTCCTTCCCTGATTACCCTCTTTCAAATAGGTCTACCCGGCCCCAAGAGCTTTGGAATATCCCTTTGAGAAACTTGTATGACCCACTATCTTGGTTGTCGACGAATGATTGACCAGCACGCTCGTCTTGGGTTGATGTTCCCAACTATGAGTGTCCGAGGGGGGGAGTTGCCCCGGGTATCCCTATGAATGAGCCTGAAAGTTTGGAAGTCCAACTCTATCATCCTGTGGAGAGCTGTCTTGCCTACAGAGGAGAGCCAGAAATATCTATTTTGGTATCTACCCCTCTGTTTATTAATGATGTTGATATTGTAGGAGCAAGCTCTGGGTCAATGAGTCAGGCAGGGTCAAAGGGTCTGTTAACGGATGGTCCGGCTACAGATGTAGTGGGGCATGTTGAATCCACTCTCCTGTCCAACGTATCCTATTCTAATGTTGTAACCAAAATGTGTGATCATTTATGTAAAAAGGGCACCACCTTGGGATGTTGGAATGTTGCAGGAATTGATTCTTGTATTTGTATCCCCGATTGGGCTGATTTTATTCGACAGGGTGATGTTTGGTCGTTCCAGGAGACCTGGGCGACCAAATCAGTGTACTTTCCAGGCTTCCTGAATTTTAATAAACCAGCAGTTAGAGGCCATAGAGGTAGGGCCATGGGTGGCCTTACCATATGGGTTCGCCAGGTAGCAGGTGTGTCTGTGAAGGAAGTTTTTATAGACTGCCCTGACATATTGATAATTAGTGTGAAAACTAGTAGTGGGCTGAGCATACTGCTTATCAATGTATATGTAAGAGGCACAACGGGTGGCCGTGTGTCATCCACCCTTACTTGTTTGGATGACTTCCTGGGTTCCACTCAACTATCTGGTCATGTGGTTGTTATGGGGGATTTCAATACTTGTTTTGAACCCCTCGGTATAGAGGATGGACTACTGACCGAGGACGAGGATCTGACCTGGGGGATTCCCCAACTCGACCTACCCCCGATCACTAAGTGGTCCCAGGCAGCTACATTTACTAAAGGTCTCTGTTTAAACTGGGGGCTGCGTGCCCTTAATGGACGCGTAATCTCTGATAGGGTGGGTAACAATACGTTTTTTAATGGCAGACATAGCAGTCGCATCGATTATATTTTAGTTGATATTAATATGTGGCATTTAGTTCAGGACATGTCAGTTAAGCCACGTCCAGAAAGTGACCACGAACCACTTATAGCGGAATTGAAGGATTCCAGCTTTGCAGGGCCGACTGATCCCCAGCCTAATCCCGTACAAGAGGCCGTGGTTTTAACAAATGATATGAGGAGGGTGCGTTGGCCAAAGGTTGCTGTGGATACTGAAGCACGACTAAAAATTAGAACCCTGGTATCAAACTCCCTAACGGAGATTGACAATTGCGAAAACCAGGAAACAACAATCTCAAAAATCACAGACATCCATGCTGGCTTGTTTCTATCCCTAAAAACTCTGTTTGTTAAATTTGTTGTTGTTAACAGGGGTAGGGGGAAGGGTAAGAAGCCAGCAAACTGGTATAATGAAGCTTGTCGAGAGTCCCAGTTGTCTCTGTTTAAGGCTTTGAAATCAAAGAACCCAGCCTTAATGAAAAATTGTAGGAAGGCATACAAAGTAGCTAAACTTCGGGCAAAAGCTACATGGGACGACGAGCGCTGGAGCCTCTTAGCTGAGGCCTGTGGCGCCAGGAACCTCCAACACTTTTGGCATCTCCTTAGGTGGGGTCAGTCCCAGGATGATTGCCCTACCCCCGCATCCATCGAACAAAAGAAATGGGTGACATATTTTGAAGAACAATTCAGTTGTCATGGCATTACGCAAGACTCTATTAGCTGGCCAATTACTATCGATACACTTGTGTTTACAGCTAAAGAAGTAGAATCGGTTCTGAAAGCCATCCCAAGGGGTAAAGCGCCCGGTCCAGACTGTATTCCAGCGGACCTATTCCAACAAGATCAAGACTTATGGGTACCGTACTTAGTACGTTTGGCAAATGCGTTGGTTATGGGCGCCAGGATCCCTGACTCATGGGCAGGCGCCGAAATACTGCCCATTTTTAAGAAGGGAGATCGGTCGGTTCCTTCGAATTACCGGCCGATCAGTTTAATTGACGCAGTCCAGAAGATCATCAGTCGTCTTGTTCTGTTAAGGGTTCAGGCTTGGATTGAGGAATTTAACATTCTTACTCCCCTCCAAGCTGGGTTTAGACCTCGTGTGAGTACCTTGGACCAGGCGTTCCGTTTCATGCTTCTGCACTGGAAGACGGTTACCTTGGGTAAAGGCAATCTTTATGCCGCCTTCGTGGATCTTCGGTCAGCGTTCGACCTTGTCCCGAGGGCCGGGCTTTGGAACTGCCTATTAGATATGGGAATGCCTCCCATTTTGGTGCGCCTTATAGTGAACCTTCACGCTGAGACATTTGCATTTGTGCAATGGGGCAAACCGGGCGAGGTGACAGAGAACTTTTCTGTGGCAAAGGGTGTCAGGCAAGGTTGCGTCTTGGCACCTACCTTGTTTTCTCTATATATCAATAGAGTTACCAAGTACTACGACAACTTTTCCACGGATGCTCCAACCCTGGCAGGCATGAGAATCCCCCTGCTCATGTTCGCTGATGACACTCTCCTGATTTCAAGAACCAGACAGGGCCTGCAACGTGCACTGTCAAGGTTCGAGAGTTTCTGCAGCGATCATGAGCTGGAGGTGAATGTCTCCAAAACCAAATTTATGGTTTTAAGGGGGCGCAAACAAATAAATGCAAGGGTTTCCATGGGGGATATCCCCCTGGAGCAAACCAAACACTTAACCTATCTGGGTGTCACCTTCAGTGACACCTTGAGTTGGACCCATCAGATTGAGCTTATGACCCTGAAACATCAACAGTTGGGCGGAGCACTGATTAAAGAACACAAAGGGTAATTTACGAGGCCAATGTCTCCGCTTATTAAGATCTATGGTGGTACGGTTCTCTCAGCCATCTTGTATGGTGCGGAACTATGGGGTGGCAGCAATCTGAATTCATTAAAACTTGCCCAAAACAAATTCCTAAGACTGTCCACAGGTCTTCCTCAGTCGACTCCAATAACTCCCCTCCTTTTTGATCTAGGGTGTCAATCGGTGGAGGCTCAAGCAAGATTCCGCCCTCTTGCATTCTGGCGCCGTTTGTGGACAACGCCAGAACTCCACCATTATGCAGAAGCCTGTCTGGAGGTCAAAAATAGTCCTGGTGCCACAAATATAGGATGGTTCAGAGACCTTAAGACTACCCTATCAGTCTTGGGCCATGGCGATTTGTGGTTTTCGCCTGAGTCAGCCAATTTCCCCTCTAAAAAGGATCTCAAAAGCTGTTATTGGGACTGGGTGACCCACAATATGTACACGGAAACAAATCCTAGTAGCCTCACTGGACTGTTCATTGTACACAAGGACATACCCAAGTTAGAGGGATTTTGGGACACTATAACTAAACCCTTGGACCGCAAACTATTTTTCCAATTTAGATGCGGTTCTCTTCCCATTGGGGAGTTTACTAAAAAATGGGGAACTGAAAGGTCGGGTTTTTGTCCTAATTGCAAAGATATTAGGGAAAGCCTGGATCATTTGTTGTATGTGTGCCCGTTATACTCTGCCCCCAGGTCCAAATGGCTAAAATCTGTATGTCGGCAGCTAGGATCCAGATTGGCTGCAGAAGCAACCAGACTGTTAAAAACTAACCTGGATCCGCTTATTGTTGTGGGGGTCGCTAAATTCCTCGGGTGGGCCTGGGTGCTTAGAAGCAGGTTCATTAACAATAATTAATAGGTGACTGTCCAGTATTCTTCAACTTGATGATGCAATGTCTCCCATGTGTTCATATGTAAAGTTTTGTATATATGTTCAAGAAGCTGATTAGCTTGTCAAATGATTTAATAATTGTATTATCTGTTTTTATGTATATATTGTATTTTATGTCTTTTATGATGAACTAATCGAATAAAGACTTCTTGAACTTGACATCATGACAATTGACCTAGCATCGTCACAAGAAGTGATATCAAAGAATCTTAATCCTGATTACATGACTATAATTAACATTGCTGAAGTTATACAATTGCATAATTAATATTATATATTCTTCTAGGGGAGAACAGAGGGTGGGGTTTTCTCTCCCATGAGAAACGTTTGAAAGAAAATGATCTTTACTAGTGCATTTTAATGCACAATTTTCACATAAATTTGCTAAAAAGCCAAAGGCTCTATAAAGAAACTCAATACATATTCAAGTCCTTTTTTGGTGTGCAATACTCATGCCTGACAGTTCCCATGAGTTCACCCAATTATGTTTTTCACATGTCCTATGGGTGTCACCTTGGTGTGGCGCCGCGGCCAGGGCGACTGACGCTGGAATCTGGGGACCACGGTTCGATCCCCGGCTCCGGCGGCAGGTTAGCCCAGCACCATGTGACTCTGGGCAATAGCTCGCTTAATCTTCCCGACGGCCCCCAGCGCCTAGAGACCCTTACGGGTGATTGTGCGCTTTACAAATGTGGACTTTACTTTACTTTATGTCAAACATTACCTTCATTGCTAGGTGAAGCATTTTGCCATAGTGACCCCTTTGCCCAAACATTGCATACAATATGCCCATGCCAGAATGTTCGCAATACTGCTTCTCTTGCACTATGGAGGTCCCTTATGTCAAAGGTTATGTCTAATACGTCAGTGACCAAATTTTGTCACGGATGACCCCATGACATTGCCACAGTTCTCTTCCCATATGCCAAGAGTTTCCTCCAATGTGGCATCACCAACAATTTACCACAGGTGGCACCTCTGCCAAGAATTTTCTCCACAAGGCCACTACTGCCATTTTTTCATGGGTGCTGCATGACAAAATGTACCGACAGAGTGCCAGCAATAGATTATTGCGGAGGGTATCTCATGTGTAAGTATTGCCTCCAGTATTCCGGCACCAACATATTGTCACGGATGCCAGGTCCAACAGCTGATCCGCAACCTTACCAACACATGCTCACTTACATTCACTTATTGTCACTCATTCCATCATTAGCACTCACATGCACTCATTCTTTTTCATCAGCTCTTGTGCACTCACTCTCACCCTGAGCCACTCATTCGCACTCACTCTTACTGTGACTCACTTATACTTACTCACTCATTTTGACACACACCCTTGATCCCATATACAAAGGTTCATGCTCACACATACACGCTCTCTCAAACTCCTTCTCACCCACATGCACACATGCAACATACATTAAATCAATGTATTTTTCTTCTCTAAGCTGCCAGTGAGGGTCCAGAACTTGCTGCTCTACTTTATATTACAGTAATAGAGAATAATAAACTATTATTCACTATTAATGTAATGAAATTTAGCAGAAAACGAGGATAGAGCCTGATTCTGATAATGCGAGACCTGTGTTCTTGTCACCGATTTGGGCACTTCTGAGCCCAGAGGTTGCAAAGGCAGCGTCAGGGGCAGCATTGGGCAGGCTAGGGGTCGCAACTGCGACCCCTGGTGATCCTTAAATGATGCCCATGCATGTACCATGCTGATCACAGAATAGTATGTTATCTGCATAGCTCAGTGGGTACTGCTTCCTTTTGTTAGTGTGCAGTTCATAGGTTAGTCGTAATCTAGGTTAGAAAGTTTTGTTTTTCCCCAGTCTTTAATTATTCTAATTTTGCAAACAAGGGGTTGTTTGGGTAGAAGTAAATTCTTATTTGTAAAGTCAACCCTAACCACTGTGTTACATTATGAATCCCGAGTTTTGGCTTTGCCCAGACCCAGCAGTCTTAAAAAATGCCTCCCAGAATGGATGAAGTGTGAATCCCACGCCATGTAGTCCCTTTTGTCTCATGTAACATCTTCTATACACTGATTTACACAGGTAAGATTCATTCTCTCTGTGATGTAAAGTGCTCCGACACGCTACACTGGTATGAGAGGCGCTATAAAACAAATGAAATCCATGTGAGAGAGGCGCTGTTGGAGGGTGATAGTGAGGGAATCATTGAAGAGCCCCAATAAAGTTTGTTATATCCTGGTGCACTGTTGGGATTATCATTTGCAATGTGTTCCCTTTTTTTGTGTGGGGGGCGAGGGAACGGGAGAACCCTCCAAGCTCCTTTGTAGTGGTCAGGTCGCTAGCCATGCAAGTATGGGGGTTGGTTTGTTTCGCAGTTTGCCGGGGCTGCTCGTTTCCTGTGCGCAGCCTGTCCTGGGAGGAGAGAAGGCCGCCGCCCCAGGCGTGCGCACGCACGCTGAGAAGGGGGAGTGTCGCCTTCGTCAGTCTGCGCTGGGTGTGATCTTTCTGCACACGCTCTGGGCAGACCGCAGCCATGGGTGCAAGAACCGGAGGGCGCGAGGCGGACCACAGAGGAAGCCTCCGGAACCACCCGGACGAGGAGATGGCCCCTTTCGAGGACCCGGGCAGCCCCGACGCGCATGCGGAGAGGGACGGCGGTGTCAAGTTCTGATAACCTGGGGGGCGCGCATGCTGTAGGCGCGCTACGCAGAGACTCACACGGACACCTGGTTTGGTCTGTCGCGTGGTCCCGACTAACCCGGGGACACGCCCACCTTTATTTTTATAACGTACGCAGCGTCGTACGCCGCCGCGTATGCGCACGTCTACGTGCGCTTGCCAACTAGACCGCAAACGTGCGGTCTCAACATTACATTCCTTTCCACCTTTAGTATAAAACAAACATCCGCAGCAGCAAAGTGGTAACGGTATGGAGATCAAACAAATAACAAAAATCACGGCCATCCGGCCTGTTACCAGTCTCTAGTCTCTCCGTGTTCTATCAGCCCACTGCGTAGTCGGCCATCTGGGAGGAGGGCGCTGGATTTCTTCTCAGTCCATAGCCTGCCGCTTCACCACGGAACAGCACTCTCCGGGGTGGTTCACTGCTGGGAGTTCCGGTGGCCAGAGGGCTCTGGGGGTTCCTGGGAGTAGCGGCATTGGGTGTCTCAGAGACACGTGGTTCTTCTGCAGGGCTGCTGTTCCAATCCTGGACTGCGCTTTCAGGAGGGCTTTGGTTGCTTTCTGGTCGAACAGGTGACTCCCCATTCCTCTCAGAGTCAGGTAGGTCATTCCTTGGGCTGACGGCTTTTTTGAAGAATGAGATGTTTCTGGTGACCGTTTCTCCTCCTCGTTGGGCGGTGATCATGGTTCCATTTCGGCCGGTGACGGTCCACGGTTGTGGTTCAAACGGGAGCCTGAATTTGCTCCCTGGATACCTGTCTCGGACATAGACCCAGTCATTCTCAGCAATGGACGATTCTTTGGACTTTCGCCGGAAACTGGCATAGTCATTCGATTTCTTCCTATTGGACACAGTCCTCCATGATTCTGCACTGGTGGGGTTCCAGGTGTGGTGATTAGGGAGGGTGTCTCGGATTATGCGTCCCATCGTGGACGGACCGGGGGCTGCCTCAGTGGTGCGGTGTGGAGTAAGCCTGTACTCTCGGAGGAACGAGTAGATCCCCTTTTCCACCGATGTTCCTTCAGCATGGGCAATTCGGATGGTTTTGTTTAGCGTGCGCATAAACCTTTCCACTTCTCCGTTTGCTTGCGGCCACCTGGGTGTTATCTTCCTGTGTAGTATCCCCCATTCTGCTAGATACTCGGCAAACTCCTGGCTTTGAAAGGGGGGCCCATTGTCAGTTTTGACCTTCTCGAATATGCCATGGGTTGCGATAGTCTTTTCAAATTTGGCAATCACTTCCTTTGCAGTGAGGGATGTTACTATTTCCACTTCAAGATATTTAGTGTAGTCATCCATGATGACCAGCATGTGTCTCCCATCTGGCAGGTGACCAAAATCAGCGCTTACGTGTTCCCACGGCTTCTCCGGGCCAACCTCTGTGATAATCGGGGGCGGGCTCTCTGGGGGTCCCGCTGCTTGGCACCACTGGCACTCCTTGACGGCTCGTTCCACTTGTGAGTCCATGTCAGGGAACCACAGTTTTGCACGAAGTCTGCTCTTCGTTTTCACCACTCCCTGGTGTCCTCGATGAGCGAGCGCGATGGCTTGATGGGTGAGGGTAGAAGGCATCACGATTCTGGGCCCCCTTAACACGCACCCTTGGCTGTCCACTGACAGTTCCTCCTTGACTCTCAAGAACGCTTCCAGGGCTGTTTTCGCTTGCGGTGTTCTCTTGCCTAGCGATGCTTGGAGTGTCTTCCACTCATTCGTGCGTATGGCGTTCGAAACAAGCTGGGAAATCTCATCATTCCTGGTGGCCTCGATGATCATGTCCAGACTCATGGGGAGTGGTCTGGACCTTTCAACCACTGCATTCACATATGACTCTGTGTCTTCGGCATCCTCCTTTTCTCCCGGGGTGGCCGCCCTTGGGTGTCGTGAGAGGAAGTCCGCTGGGTTGGTGGCCCCCGGTTTGAATTCTAGCAGGTAGTCATATTCTTGCAGCTGCAATATCCATTTTTCAATCCTGGGAGGTGGTTTGGATACCGTTCCCCTGAATAGTGGAATTAGGGGTTTGTGGTCCGTCGAGACAGTGAACGGGTGCCCATACACATACATATGGAAATGTCTGCATGCCCAGTGAATCGCTATGGCTTCCCGCTCTATTTGAGAGTACCTCTGTTCAGTCTCTGTCAGAGACCTGCTGGCGTATGCGATCGGCACCCAGTCGTCTTCTCCTTGACGTTGTGTGAGGACAGCACCCAGGCCGAAAGGACTGGCGTCGACGGCGATGTTGGTCTGTTTGGAGGGGTCAAAGTAGGAGAGTGTTTTCTCCGCCGATAGGGCTGCTTTGGTGTTGCGGAATGCTTCATCTTGTTCATCGCCCCACTGCCAGGGGGTGGATGATTTTGTGAGCTCTCGGAGAGGTCGGTGAGGTTAGAGAGGTCTGGGATGAAACGACCACAGAAATTAACCATCCCTAGAAAGCTCCGCACCTCAGAGATGTTCGTTGGGGCGGGAGCTGTCTGTACATCCTTGACCTTCTCTGACCTTCTCTGGATCGGGAGCAATGCCTTTGTCTGAGAATGTATATCCGAAGATAGCTTCCTCGCTACCACGATCGGTGACACCCAGGGCGTGGGCCCGTCAACTTTCTCGATTATTCCTTGTCTCTCTAGACTTTCTAATTCTTCCTCCACCTTCTTCCGGAGGTGGAAAGCAATCCTCCGGTGTCTGAGGGCCACTGGTTGGATGGATGGGTCTATGTGCAGCGATACCTCTTTTCCTTTGAGGCATCCGATGCCTCGGAACGTGTCTTCAAATTCTTCGAGAATGGCATCTAGTTCATCCTCTAGGACTGCCATGGCATAGAAGATAAGTTGAAGTTCTTCGGCGGTCCTCCCACTGAGTAGCATGCCGCTCCCTTCTTTCGTCACGTATATGGTGGAGGGGACTTTCTTGTCCTGATGACAGATTTCTGTCTGGAAGCACCCGATGAGTGGTATTGGGGTTTTCTGTCCGTAGGCGAATACTCGGATCTTCGCCTTACTTAGGGTTGGCTTGTCACGCAGTTGGTTGTACACATCCGCTGCCATCAATTCTATTGAGGCCCCCGTGTCTATGGTGGCTCTCACCTCTTGCTGGTTCACTCTTATTCGACACTTCGGGAGACGTTTCTTCTTCCTGGCCGGATGGTCGATGGCAAATACATAGTGTATGGGGTAATCATGGACGTCGTCATCCATGTCTTCGCTCTCCGGGCTGTCCCTGATGGCGTGTGCTGCTTCCGGCTTCTGTTTCGAGGATCTGCATACCGAGGCAAAATGATTCATCCGCCCGCATGCGCCGCATTTCTTGCCGTTTGCTGGGCAGTCTTTCGCTCTGTGAGGTGTGCCTCCGCAGTATCCACAGTCTTTCCGCCGTTCTTGTGGCTTCTTACCTCCGAATGGCCGTTGTTTGGGTCGGACGACATTCACTTGTTCTGCTACGTTGACTTGTTCACTTTTTACCGGCCTGTGCAAAGCCGCCTCCATGTGCGATGCTCTCGCTCGCGATAGTTCCTTGGAGCGGCCTAGTTTCAGGATCTCGGCAAGGGGCTTCCCATCTTCTTGGAGGATTTTGACCCTTAGGTCGGACGAGTAGCAGTTCTGAATTATTTGACCGCGTATTTCTTCTTGTTCATCCCTGAATCCACAAGTGCTGGCGAGCTCCCTCAGTCTCCCATGGAAGGCATCAAGAGATTCATCAGCTTCCTGCCTGGCCTGGCGAAAGAGAAATCTCTTGTAGTCCTTGCTGGCCATGGGCTCGAAATAGGCGTTGAGCGCCTGCAGCAGGGTGACATAGGTGTGTGGCGTGGCTTCCGTCAAGGTCTTGTAAATACGGTGAATGTCCTTACCTCCTAGGTGGAGGAGGAGTGCTCGGCGCCGGTCCCTTGCCGTCCCCGCACCTTCAAAGTAGAAATTTAGGCGCTCCGTCCAGTCTTTCCATCTGGGTGCTAGAGATGCAGGCGCACCGTCGACCACAAAGGGCTCGATCGGGGGGATGGCCGTCATCGCGGCGCTGGCAAGGGTAGCTCTGTCTTGGGGCACTCAGGGTCGTCGTCCGGGGTCGGTCTGGAGACTCCCGCTGGAGGTCCTGGGGAAAACTTCCTCTCTAGGAACTCTCGCCACCTCCGTGTGGGGCGTGGCACCACTGGCAGATATGGCGCCGACTGGCACGTGTCGCGGCTCAGTGAGTCTGCGCAACACCACCGTGTTCACCCTCTGCACACGCCGGGGTTAGGAGGCGTCGGGCGCACGTGTGGCAGAGCGCTCATGTAGCGACTGTACCTCCTCACCTCCCCCGGGTCGTGGCCAGGGCCTCATCTGGGCCCGTCAGGATTGCGTGCAGGAGCAGGGCCGGCTTCGGAGGCTCCGGAAGACAGGTCGGAGCATGCGAGGAGCACAGCGTGGGATCATCCCACCCTCGTCGCCATTGTCAAGTTCTGATAACCTGGGGGGCGCGCATGCTGTAGGCGCGCTACGCAGAGACTCACACGGACACCTGGTTTGGTCTGTCACGTGGTCCCGACTAACCCGGGGACACGCCCACCTTTATTTTTATAACGTACGCAGCGTCATACGCCGCCGCGTATGCGCACGTCTGCGTGCGCTTGTCAACTAGACCACAAACGTGCGGTCCCAACATTACAGGCGGTAAGGACTGGACTGTGCACCGGTCTCCACCTGCCACAAGGAATGGGGGCCGGGGATGGGGGGGGGGAGGGTGAGGTGTACAGTAGAGCCCCTTTCTAATTCATCCTGCGCCTGCTCCGCCCCCACTCTTATCCCTGGGTGCAACGAGTCCCACTGCCCTGGACCTGGTACTGGACTCTCCCCCTCCCCTCCGTGCCCCCCACCTTGTGTCGGGGAGGGGTCGCCCCAAACTAAAGGCGCTGAAACATACCGCGATAACTGGGTGTGCATGGCTTTTCACCTGTTCTGTACGGGTGATGCGGCCAGAGATGCATCCGAGAGCAGCGCTTCGCCCATCCCTCCCTCCCCATCCCTCTTTCTCTCCCTCTCCATCCGCCTCAATCGGCTATCTCCCCTTCCCTCTCACTTCTTCCCTTCCCTCTCACTTCTCCCCTTCCCTCTCACTTCTCCCTTTCCCTCTCACTTCTCCCCCTCCCTCTCACTTCTCCCTTTCTCTCTCTCTCTCACTTCTCCCTTTCTCTCTCTCACTTCTCCCTTTCTCTCTCTCTCACTTCTCCCTTTCTCTCTCTCACTTCTCCCTTTCTCTCTCTCACTTCTCCCTTTCTCTCTCTCACTTCTCCCCTTCCCTCTCACTTCTCCCCTTCCCTCTCACTTCTCCCTTTCTCTCTAACTTCTCCCTTTCTCTCTCTCACTTCTCCCTTTCTCTCTCTCACTTCTCCCTTTCTCTCTCTCACTTCCCCCTTTCTCTCTCACTTCTCCCCTTCCCTCCCTCACTTCTCCCCTTCTCTCCCTCACTTCTCCCCTTCTCTCCCTCACTTCTCCCCTTCTCTCCCTCACTTCTCCCCTTCTCCCTCTCACTTCTCCCCTTCTCTCTTTCACTTCTCCCCTTCTCTCTCTCACTTCTCCCCTTCTCTCTCTCTCACTTCTCCCCTTCTCTCTCTCACTTCTCCCCTTCTCTCTCTCTCACTTCTCCCCTTCCCTCTCACTTCTCCCCTTCCCTCTCACTTCTCCCCTTCTCTCCCTCACTTCTCCCCTTCTCTCCCTCACTTCTCCCCTTCTCTCTCACTTCTCCCCTTCTCTCTCTCTCACTTCTCCCCTTCTCTCTCTCTCACTTCTCCCCTTCTCTCTCTCTCACTTCTCCCCTTCTCTCCCTCACTTCTCCCCTTCTCTCCCTCACTTCTCCCCTTCTCTCCCTCACTTCTCCCCTTCTCCCTCTCACTTCTCCCCTTCTCTCTTTCACTTCTCCCCTTCTCCCTCTCACTTCTCCCCTTCTCTCTTTCACTTCTCCCCTTCTCCCTCTCACTTCTCCCCTTCTCCCTCTCACTTCTCCCCTTCTCTCTTTCACTTCTCCCCTTCTCTCTCTCTCACTTCTCCCCTTCTCTCTCTCTCACTTCTCCCCTTCTCTCTCTCACACTTCTCCCCTTCTCTCTCTCTCTCTCACTTCTCCCCTCCTCTCTCTCTCTCACTTCTCCCCTTCTCTCTCTCTCTCTCTCTCTCTCTCTCTCTCTCTCACTTCTCCCCTTCTCTCTCTCTGACTTCTCCCCTTCTCTCTCTCTGACTTCTCCCCTTCTCTCTCTCACTTCTCCCCTTCTCTCTCTCACTTCTCCCCTTCTCTCTCACTTCTTTTCATCCTCTCGGAACTTTCTCCCAAGTTCGGCTCTCAGAGTGGGTTCGACGTAGTGGGGTTCTGGGCAAATCCCTTCACCAGCCCCAGCCCCACCGTGCTTTAACAAAAACATGTACATCAATGTGACATCATATAAGGTAACCGGCAGAGACGTTTTAATGCATGGGCAAAGTGGGCTCTGGCCCAGGGCCCCAGCCTTCCAGGGGGCCCCCTGACAGAGTCAGCTCTGTTCTCCAGAGTTTTGCCCTTATGACCTTGAATATTGCTTAAACAGATCGTTTTAAATACAGTTTTCCTTTAACTTAATTTTGATTTACCTGATGTGTGAGAGTCTAGTACATCCATTTTGAACAGAAATGTTGGGGCAGATATACAAGGAAGTGCCTCAGCGTGGCACTGCAAGCCCATTGGCTGCGCCACGCTGTGGCACTTCCGAAGCACAGGGATGCAACATATTTACAAGAATATGTTGCATCTCTGTGCTTCCCCCTGCGCTGGTGCACAAACTGCAGCCATGTGTCGGCGCAGGCACCCTTGCACCATGGTGCAAGGATGCCTGCGTCGTGGGTAGATTGTTTTTGTGCAGGAAGGGGCACCTCCCTTCACAAAAACAATCACTACAGTCTTTTCCTCTTTCAATGCATGCTGTACAATGCAGCATGCATTAAAAGAGGGAAAAACGAGGAGTAATGACATTTTTTCCCTCATTTCACCTCGCTACGCAATCTGTAGGGTAGCGTAGCATTCAGACACATCTCTAGATTTAAGATTTCTCGTAAATCTGGAGATGTGTCTTGTTCCATGGGTGTTGCGTGGGAACACCCATATAAACACCCATGGAACGCCCCTTCAATGCAAAGTGCTGCGTGCAAAAGTGCCGTATTTACAAGGAGAGGAAAAGTAATGCATGGTGGCTATTCCTGTCCTTGTAAATATGGAGGAGCCCCCTGCGCCACTAGTATGTCATGAAAAGTGACGTGCTGGTGGCGCAGGAGGCTTGTTAATCTGCCCTGCTGAGTTTATGAGTCATGCAATTTACATATAAAAAGATTCTTTTAGATCAAAACAAGGCCTAACATATAAGAAATGGGAGGGCATCACAGAGATTATTTCCAGTAATATTGGGGAGCTGCTGCTGTGTTACAATATTGAAAACACACATAACTATCCCTGAATATTAGATGTAAACACATTTAGGGCCTTATTTATGAGAAGTGATGCATCGCTGTGTGAAATCAGGGATGCGTCACTTCTTAGTGCACCCTCCTTGTGACATGATGGATGTGTCATATTTACTGTATGACGCATCATGTCGCAAGGAGTTACAGATACGTCAGTATTTCTTATGTGACTGTCAGCGCAAAAGTGATGCATTGCTGGGGATTGTTTGAAAATAGACGCAACTCCAGCACATGGGGCAAACCCTATTTGAAAGGGCCTGCATCAGTCTTACGCCTGCCGTGAGGCAGGTGTAAGATATTGACGCAATGGCGTCCTAGAAGGGGCGCACTGAGTTCTCATAGATAGATGCGCCACTTCTACGAGGCTTTTTGTGGGACAACACCAACCCTACCTACATTTTACCTGGCGCAGGTATAATTTGGTGCAGGGGTTTACAAAGTGACGCATCTGCCTAGATGCGTCACTTTGTAAATAGGATGCAACATGGCACATTTTTTACGCAGCTGGTGCGTCACAAAAAGTGACGCACCAACGGCATAAAAGTGAAGCAAGGCCTCATAAATAAGGCCCTTTGAATAAGTGTTCCTTTGCACTGTCAGGGCCCTAATGCAATGAAATAATGTATTTAATAGAGCGCGCAGCTACACAAACTAGGGTGTCCTGGCGCGTGTCAGTGGGAGGAAAACGTGCGTAAAAAACAAATCAGTTATTAAAAAGCCAGGTTTTTACATTTTTCCTGAAAGAGAGTTGGTCTGTGGTTAGTCTTAGAGACTCAGGCACCTAGAAAGCCGAGGGATCTGCCTCCAGTGGGGGCACGGCATATTTTAGGCACGATGGCCAGGTTGACCTTGGAAGATCTTAGGGGTCTGGATGTTTTGTAGCGATTAATGCGCTTATTTAGGTAGCCAGCTCCTAAGCCAGGAAAAGCTTTAAAGAAGATGGTCATCCCTTTGAAGTCGATCCGTTCTTTTATGCAGAGCTAGTGTAGAGACTTAAGAATAAGGGTCATACTAGATCTGGGTTTAGGTCTCAGGATGGCTCTGGCTGCCGCGTTTTGTACCACTTGTAGGCACTGAATAAGGGAATTGGGAAGACCGAGGTACAAGCTGTTGACATAGTCAAGCTTTGATGTCACCAGAACCTGCACCACAATCTTTCTGCTCTCAAGCGGTAACAGTGGCAGGAATTCTTTTAGCATCCAGAGTATGCCAAAGCAAGCGCCAGTTAGATTTTGGATTTGAAAGCGCATGGAGAGTGTCTTGTCTATGACAATTCCTACGTTTTTTACTTTTTCTTTTTCCGGCACCAAGAGCTCCAGTCAGGTGTTTCTCGATTACCAAAGAAAACAACTTCAGTTTTGTCAGGATTGCACTTAAGCTGATTGATCATAAGCCAGTTAAAAACATTTGTGAGGCAAGACTTAATAATTGCCCCGTCAAAATCGGTTCCTTTTTCACACGTAAAATTCAGCTGAGGGTTATCAGCATAGGAAACAATTTTGGCGCCCTCTTCCTCTAGCAAAATGCAAGGGGGGATATATATATATATATATATTTATTAGAAAGGGTCAGACTGAGAATGGAGCCCTGAGGGACACAAACATTCATGGCCGTATCCTGGGAGGAGAAAGGGGAGAGCCAGATGTCCTGAGATCTATTTGCCAAGAAGGATGACATCCATGTTAAGACAGTCCCCCCCAGGCCGATGTTAGCAAGTCTCTCCAGGAGCCTCTCATGTGGGACCATATCGAAGGCCACCGACAGATCGAGCAGTATCAGAACAGCCTTGCCTCCCTGGTCCAGCTTACCCGTGAAAAATTCAGTCACTTCCAGCAGAGCGGACTCCGTACTGTAGTTAGCCCTAAAACTGGATTGCAATTCATGAAGGAGCTTCCCATCTTCAATGTGTTTTTGGAGGGCCTTTTTTACATGCTCTAATACTTTGGAGAGGGTCGGAAGAAGGGAGATTGCCCTGTAGTTGGCAGGGTCCATCGGTTTGGCTTTTCCTTTTTTATCAGTAGAAGAATCTTAGCATTCTTCCATAATTTCGGCATGTTGCCTGAGGAGAGGGACACATTAAAGAGCTGGTTTACCGTGAGGTTTGTGGTGGGAGCTAATAGGTATAGGATATTCATTGGACAAGGAGAGCTAGACTTAATGCTTTGGAGAATGGTCAGTGACTCTTCAAGCTGAAACTCAGGGAAAGCTAGTAAAGATGGAGGATCCAAGAGGTGGAATATGCTATTGGAACCTAGGTAGACGGTCAGTTCTTCCTCTGAGATGTTAGTGAAGGCTTGTTGGATCACAGAGATCTTTTTGTGGAAGGATTGAGCTATTTGCTTAGACCATTCTTCTGTGCATGTCCCTTCCTTTGTGCCGGATTTTGGGGCGGTGAAGGGTTTAACTATGCTAAAGATTTCCTTACTCTTATTTTGGGCATTTTCTATCTTGGTTTGAATGAAGTTTTTCTTGGCTGCCTTCACATGAATGTAATGAGTTTTTAAGTTGTCTTTATACACCTTCCTGTCCTCAGGTGGATGGGATTTACACCATTTTGGTTTCATTTTCTACAATTTCTTTTGCTAGATCTAAGGGAATCGTTAAACCATGGCGCTGGTGGGGCCAAACCTTTTAGGAAGCGGGAAACAACCGGTACCATTGCATCACTATTGGTTCGAAGACATGAATGTATTGAGAGGCAGGAAGACAGCTCCGGAGAGGAATTACCGAGGGTGTCTGCTAACATCGGGATGAATAATTTATGGAATGTCCTGAAATTAGGGACCCTCTGTCCTGCGTTAGCCCTAGGGGCTGTGGCAGAGTTGGGAATGACTAATTTTAATAGGAGGTGGTCAGACCACATAATGGGAAGAGGTAGGGTTCTCATATGTCAAAGTTGTGGAAGATTTGGTCTAGGGTATGGCCCTTCTCATGGGTGGCGGAAGAAATAGATTGAAACATGTTGCAGGCCTGCAGCGTCTCCAACAAGGAAATTGTTTGAGAGTCTTTTCCATTATCCATATGTATATTGAAATCTACCAGAATAAGGCAGTTGTATTTTAAGGCCAGGGAGGTGGTGGCTGTATTAAGCATAGTAATAACATTTCCAATTGCACTGGGAGGTCTGTATATCAGAAAAACAGCTATGCTATGATTGGGGATAAGGTACAGCGGAAACCTAAGGACCCTGCACCCTTGATGTTTTCCATCGGAATGGGAGAGCAGTCTAGTTTTTTATTGTAAATTATGGCGACATCGCCCCCACTTCCCACTCGGTCGGTCCCTCCTAAGGATTTTACAACCCGTAGGGTTGGACGAGGTGATAGTAGGGTTGGAGGCTTCAGACAGCCAGGTCTCAGTGAGAATAAAAAAATCAGGCTGTTCATCTAAAGTTAGGCCATAAATGTGAAGTTCATGTTTTTGCATAGAGCGACAATTTAAAAGGGAGGACTTTAATTCCTCTGTTTTCTTATTGTTTTTATACTTATTGTTGCATGTGAGAATCTTGAGTGCGAGATTCCTGGGCTGGAGGAGAGACTAGTTGCACTTATTGCATCGAAAATCTCCCCCGAAGCTTGGATCAGCCGCTGTACACTGGCATAATGGTAGCCACCTAAGGCTAAGCAGTTTTTCCCTATTGTAATATAGTGGAAAAACTCACTGGAGGGGAACTGGGCAGCATGGCCGGCGCCAGACGCCTCCGGGACGCCTCCTTATGCGGAAGGGCTTACCTTTGGTGTGCCCGCTGTGGACGTCCGTTTGCATCCGAAATATATAGGCTAAAGCCTATGATGCAAACTGGATCGCTTTCACAGCTGAGGAAGTGGAAACTGCGTGGCCGGAAGTGAGTAGCCCGATAGTAGCCCCAATCAGCGTATCAGCCACGGCGGACCAGGACTGGAGGAAAAGCGAGATGTGAATTGAAGCAGCTAAGGAGGTATAGGCAAGCAGAATCAAGTAAAGTGCAAGTGCGCGTAGGTAGGAGAAATTGTTAAAAAGCACAGAGTAATTCATCCACACATATACAATTTGAAAAGTATTTAAAACCTAGTAGCAGGGCAGGAAACACTAAATCCTACAGCTGTCAGCTGCGCGCGTCAATTTACCTCGGGAATATATAGGCTAATGCCTATGATGCAAACTGGATCGCTAACGCAGCTGAGGATGTGGAAACTACGTGGGGAAAAGGAGCTCAAATTGGATCATAAATTCAAAGCTGTTCTGAACAGGGGCCCCCAAAATATGTTTGGCCCAGGGCCCCCAAAATCCTTAAGATGTCCCTGGTAACCGGTGCTCCTGTGACCCGCTCAGTGCCTTCGGGTGGAGTTCGCGCTTAGAAAACTACAAAAGGTCACAATGTTTAATTTTAGAGTTAACAGTATTTCCTCGTACCCCGTGCACGCCGTATTTATGGGTGCAGGAAGGTGTTGTGCCCACACCCCCTTCCTGCACCCATGTGGACCTTCTGTGTGCCATGAAGAAATCTAGCGCTGTGATAATAACGCGCAGACGCTTCAAGGCGCCTCGTTCAGGGGCCAAGTCTGCATTTTATCAAATAAAACAAGCCACGGGCTGTGTTCCCTTTCAGCGAAGGCCTGGCGGTGGTCTCCGCGTGCAGGCCCCCCCCGTGCGCCCCTCCAGGCCGCCTTTTTACTTCGAGACATTTTTCTGTACATTTAACTACATTCGTCGTGGGACAAATCGCGGGCACAACTGTTTGTAAATGTCTCAACCAAATCATGCAAAAATTATCTTTAAAAAACGTAACATATTGAAATAAGAAAAAAGTAAAACTATTGCGAGCGAATCAAGAAATGTCGCTTCGACCTGTGCGCTGTGCATACGCTATTATAGTTCTCGGATGTCTTTCTCATTCCTTTGTAAAACAAAAACAATGACCGTGTTTAATGAATTAAAAGCACATATCACGTCCAATCAGCCTATCTATTATATTTACGTGTGAATTCAAACATATATATTTTTTTATTATTTTTTTCCTCCAGTTTGTTTAGGTGGGGTTTTTTGTGTGCTTAAAATCCGGAGATATAAATATCCACATTTTAAGGGGGACTGGGACATATTTTATGTTTCTTTTTGGAATATGAATTTACTCCTAATGAGAGCCCTCAAACCATTCAGCGAAGCCGTGTTATTGTCGAGGCTCCGAACAATAGACGTCATGGAGGAATACATTGTGCAAGAAGGTTACCTAAACCGTGGCAAAAACACAGACTAATTCGTTTATTTAAGCTAGAAACATTTTAGGTACACCTATAAATTAAGTTATGTGGCAAAATAAGTGTCAACAACGTTACATTCACAATTATGCGGCAATTGCCCGCGTATGAGCGCTGCATTCAGACACCCAGAAGTTTTCCGCTTTTGGGCGACAGTCACGGTTTGACTGAACCAGCCTACGCTCCCCCCTTCCCCTCCTAAATAAATCTATAATTACGAAATGAACGTTATATTAATTTTGTGACGTGGCTTTACAGTCCACGACATATCTCGAAGAGAGAATCCTTAGTGGCGGAGTGGAATAAAAAACGCAAAACCTCCGAACGACCCCGAGAAACACCTGCTCCGTTTGTACCAAAATAGAGAAATAAAAGGAGTTGAAGCCTTCGTCCAGTCTCTGTCGACGGAGCCAGACCTTTCATTTTATTAAATGTAACACCTACACCAGACTACAGAAGGAAGCCCCGCCCACACAGGTTAAACCAACAGTAGACACACTTTGCAGCTCGTTAAGACCCATTCACACTTCTCTTGGCCTCTTTGATTAAGTGGAAAATAAATTCAATTTTTGGGTAATCTTCTCCTGGGCGAACTAAGCGACAATTCACGGTGCCCTTTCCAACTTATTTAATTTGTGTCTTACTTTATTTAGGATTTAAACACGGAAAAACACAATATCTAATTTCAGTTAAGCATACATGTTTGAGAGACCCCCCCCCCCCTCTCCCTCACCCTCCAGTTTTTTCATCCCACTTAAAGCCCTGGACTTAAGGGCACTCTAGCATCACCAGCCTCTGTGCCTGCTACTCCTACCAGCTTGTAGTGGGGAGTGGGAAGCATCGTAGGACAGAGAAAACGAGAATAAAAGTGTCGGAAAAGAACCAACAACATGTTTGAAGTAGAGGAGAGCGAGAAAAGAAGCAATGAAAGAGAAGATGGGGAGGTAAGAGTATGAAACAAAGGGAGAAATTATGGTGGAGACAAGGAGGAAGAGACATATACAGAGAGGGAGGGACAGACGTTCAAAGCTTGAGAACAAACAGTGAGAGAAGTGAGAGTTGGCCAGATGAGAGGAAAAATAAATGGTGAAAGAGTAGAAAGAAAAGATGACACAGAGAGCTGGGGCAGAGAAAAGAGTGAAACAGACATAGAAAGATGCAGAGAGAGACAAAATGATGGAAAAAGGGAACATTCAAAAGGCAAGGTAGAGGAGAGAGAGAGAAGAGAGACAGAGAGGAGAGAGAAGAGAGAGAGGTAGAGGAGAGAGAGAGAGGTAGAGGAGAGAGAGAGAGGGGGTAGAGGAGAGAGAGAGAGAGAGGAGAGAGAGAGAGAGGTTTCAGATGCTGAAAACGAAAGGTGAGAGAGAGTGGGAGGCTGAAAAGGGAGTGAAGAGAGATTATGTGAGCATTTAGTGTGTAACTTGCATATCAGTGCTTTCAGTCCCACTAGCACACATTTCCAAGAGAGCTGAGAGGGATAATGCACAAGCAGCAGTTAGTGAGTTCAGCACAGTAGTCTAAGTAGGCCGGTTCTACTTGGAACTAGGGGGCAGATGTACTAAGCATTTTAACGTTCACAAATGCTCCAATTTGCCATTTTCTTTTTCCTCTGCACTAATCCCATTTCTTGAGTCGGAAAAGATCTCCAACTCCTCAAATGGTATTCCTAAAAAATACAGACTCTGTCTCAGGACATGGCTTGGCAGTTCGGGCTGGACGGTTCCCATGAGGCACAGGGTCAAGGCTGATTTGCATTTGGCCATGTCTGAACTGGGGTGGCTTGGTGAGCAAAATAACGATGGATTAAACCCAGATCTATACTGGGGGTGACTGTTTTGCCATTTTGCATTATTCCATCCATCATCTTGTTTGTTTTGCTGTTCACCCTATGTGGGAAGGGTATGTCCAGACGTGGGTCCCTTGCTCACTAGGCCACTGGAGTCAAGCTATCCTGGCTGAAGACGGCTGATAGCCAGACACCGGTCCTAGGATGCTTGATTCCGGTCCAGGGAAGACATGGCTTGGCAGTTCGGGCTGAACTGTTCCCATGAGGCACAGGGTCAAGACAGATTTGCATATGGCCATGTCTGAACTGGGGTGGGTTGGTGAGCAAAATAACGATGGATCAAACCCAGATCTGTGACTGGGGGTGAATGTTTTGCCATTGTGCATCATTCCGCCCATCATCTTGTTTGTTTTGCTGTCTCAGGAAGGGGCTTGTTCTTGGTGTCCCTTCCAAATACCTAATCAGTATCTCCTATATCATTTTTGGTTGTAAAACATTTAAATTATACTAACCCCTAGCAGGAAGTGGTTATGTATTTGCACAAGTTAATGGTGCTCCCTGGACCCTTCACCGGCGTAACACTTAATGAGACCTCCCCCTGCTAGGAACGTGGAGGGGCCCCCTCCCAACTCATCCATGAGCTCTCCGGGCAGAGTACTGAGCTGAGCGGGGCCCTTGAACTTGCCGGGAGGGCCACACCGCATGGGCTGCGGGTGCCTGTATTACGCCACTGGGACCCTTCCCCTTTGCAAATGGAAAATAATATTTGTTAAAGAGTAGGCAGTGGTCCAGGAAACCATTGACCACTCGTTAAAAAACATTTGTTTCAAAAAACCTTTTTTGGTCATTGCAGGCCGCTTTCCTTTAATTAAAATAGTCTGCATAAAAAAATTAAATGCTTTATTCAGGAGCAAATCCTGACTCAAGCAGGCCATGATCCACGTGATGGCCTCCAATGGTAGCGAGTTACAATTTGCAACGTGCCTCATCAATATTCACGAGGGAGGTCCGGCTGCGACCCACAATGTTTCAGAACTGGATGAACCAATCCAATGAGCACAGAGGTTGGTTCTCACAATTCTTCACTGCTTGCAAAAATAGTGGTCGCAGTTTGCGGCCAGCATCTTGGGATCAGTTTTTCATAAATCTTGCTCAATGTTCCCTAATTTTTTTAGTGCATAATGCAATTTTATGTCAAGCGTGTCAGACTGCACAAGCTGCCTGCTTGCAAGAGGCTGTTGTGCACTTAGCAAGAAGTTAATGGGGCTTACAGCCCGATCATTATTCACCATTGGTTGCCTTTATTGTCACTCATTTGCTTGCTTGTTCTTAGTTGGCTTTCATTGGCCAAGCTTGTCCATCTTGTTGTCCCTCTCTGTAGCATAGGCTCTTTACCATCCCTCTGATTGGTTGGCTGCTATCCTTCCACTGCACACATTTACGGGAAATCCTTTTTAGGTCGAGCGTAGCGAAGGGACCTCGTGTATACTTTTAGTATACTTTGTAAATGTGGGAGGTGCACGCGCTGGGACTGGGGAGGTGCACGCGCTTTCCGTCGTGGCTCTCGGATTTGACCTCGTGAGCGCGCATGTGGCTCTTAGGTTTCGTTTTCCTAAGCGCATGGCAGAGTCGCGCTCGCACACATGCGCGCTCACGAGGTCAAATCCGAGACGCCGAGCCTCGGTAATGCCAGCATGAATGTGAGATTTCAACGAGTGGGAGCTGGGCCTGGACACGAAGCGCCAAGGGACAGCGGCAGCAAGTCGGAGCAGGGGCCCGTGAAGGCGGAGAAGAGGACCAGGATGCGCCGGGTGCGGGAGCCGAGGGGTGCCGAGGACAGCAGACCCAGGTACACAACACTTCAGGGACGGGCAGCGGGAGCGGGTTGAGCTTCTAGCGTCATCCAGGACGAAGTTTGAAACAGGCGAACTTTCATTGTGAACAAAAGAATGTTTCTGTGGATTTCAGCAAAGTCCGTTATTGACTTAAGGTCAGGTTATCTGTTGAGAAACTGGCGTAGTGTGCCTGCCACTTTATCAACTGAAGCATAGAAAATAACATGACTGCTATAGTGGGGGCGGGGAAAGAAGGAGGCGGATGAGGACTGTTTTAAAGATTTGATGTCCTCGCTTGAAAGCACCCATCATCGTGCGCTGGGGCACTGAATGTAGATCCATTACCGACATTTTGAGCAGGTGTAACTCTTTAATTTCTTCCGCTCTGACAAACCTAAAGTAAAAAGCATTACCTTTCTTGATACTCGGCTGCTGTAAATCTAAAAAGCTAAGCGACATCACTTTTATTAAGAGCACCGATTGTTTAACAGTGTCAGAGGTTATAAATTATGTTTTATTTTACACTTACTTCTTGAGGCAGGCGACGAGTGGAGACGGTCCGGCTGCAACAGGCGCCTCCCCCCCCCCCCCATGCTGCTACTCACTGTCACAGCTACAGGCAGCAGCCCGACCCGAGTCGATTAACCCCTAGGCCACGGGACCATAATTATAACACTATGCATAGAGCACCTAGCAGGCCAAAAGTGGCGGGCACCTGGGTCAGGACGGCGTGGCCACTAACGCCGGTAGGCCCGGGTGAGCTTATCTTCACAGAAGCTGAGGCACGCCTGCGGTGGTCCCAGCAGCGCGGTACTCCTCACCTCAGCTGAGCCGGACCTTTTGTAATAATCATCCGATTCTGTATCTCTGCCATGACTGTGCGTGCGGTTGGTCCAGTGAAAGCCGGTGTTTGCGAGCATGATCGGAGACACCAAAAGAATTCATGGCGTGGCGGGCATTGGCAAACTAAAAACGTTAACTACTGCTTGCCCTGCTGCGCGCCCAGAGACAGTTATTGCTGGTTGCAATCACGTGACCTCACCATGCCACGTGAATGCCAACCCCGGCTGGCAGCTGGCAGCTGTGTTAATAATGAATGCTGCAGCAATGAGCCACCAGGTGGGCGCATATTCCTGAGCTGCCTTTCATCAATAGACTCACTTTGCACACTACTGCAATCTCAAAGTGTGCCAGAGAAGCATGCGATCCGCGGCGCTGCGTGCTCAATGTGTTTGGCCAGGGCGTTACTTCCTTGCACCGGCGGTGGTGTCAAGGAAGCACTACAAATGCGTGGCTTTGCGGTTTAGTGCGGTAATGCGGACCAACACTCAAAAATGCGTTAGGATCACGCCTACTGCGTGACACTTGACAGGGCTGCACGATTTTGGGGCTTCGTGGAAAGTAGAATGATTGCATGAAAAAAGTCACACCGCTACTTTTTTTGCACGGGATAGACTTGCCCATTAGCATCAGCAAAACGGTGCTAATTTTGCACAAATATATACGCTAAAGTGTGCGGATGTTTGCAAGTTGTTCCGCATTTTATATCTATTAATTTCGCTGTCATTTCCAGTTGTCGGTTGCGGTGGGGATGTCATAGGAAATGTGGAATTAAAGCAAATTGAAGACTTTCTCTGAAAGAGCACAGCTTTACTAGTGCGCGCCTCGGGCGGAGCAGGATGAAGCGGTGAGGTGTTTTATTGCGCGTCTTGAGGGGTGAGTGACATTGTAGAATGCTCATTTACCTAACTTTGAGCGCGCCGCAGAGGTGTATCGCACTGTAGTTTATGTTGTTCACACATCATTGAGTAAGGAGCCAGTGACCCACTTGGTATAGACGCCCTCGTGGCTCAGTTGCCGTATCATGCTCTGCGATCGATGCCGGAAAACGGTTTCCAGGAAACATTATATTTTGTGTGGAGTGCGTCATTGAAAGGTTCAGAAGCTCTCTTGCATGATAGAATTGTTCTTGTCTTTTGCCCTTGTTTTGGACAGCTGGCTCAGTGGGTAACAGTGCATGCTGCAGAGATGTGTGCGTGAAGAGCCTGTGGGAGGTACAAATCTAGGTAGGAACTACGCAGCCTCCTGCTCTTTGGAAGTGGATGAAAGGAATACTGTTGCGTTTGGTGACACTGCCGTAGAATATTGAAAGGCAAGGGATAATTTTAGTGCGATTTATAAAAGCCAGTATGAATGATTTTGTGTAAACGTGAGGTGACACGTTTGAGTCCCGGCAGGGATGACTCAGCCTTTCATCGTTAATACAACACATATTGCATTACAAATGCTATAGGTGTCACATTTGTGAAAGTTAAAACTATGGGCATTGTAAATGACAAAGCTATTACTTTAGCTATTACTATAGCTATTTTCACAACCAACACATAAATAAAAAAAATGTAATTCACAATACCAATGGCTCAAACTTTCCTAATGCGAGACCTATTGCATTGCAAATGCTTGTTTCTTTTTTGCTTCAGTACTCCATGAGAGTGCACATGTTTTCCAGCTCTCTCCCTAATGTCATTCTCTGACCCCTAAATACCCTCGTTATGCTCCATGCCGCTGTGTCCGTTGAGTTCTAAGCGGTCTCTCGCGTGCTTCTCCCACTGTCCCAATCATCCAATGTCCCTTCCTCCCCAAAACTCTGTTGCTTTCTCACTCGTATTAGGACCCGTACCCTCCAGATATGCCCCGCCTCACTCCTCTGCTTCTCTGCTCTTCCTGACTCCAGTCCGGAAGAAGCTGCAGAAGCTCCCGGGCACACAGGCTTCTCTGAGCCAATCACAACGAGGCTGTGTGCTCAGATCTAGACAGGGAGCCTGTGCACTTTCCCTACCAGACTGCCAATTACAGGCTGGTTGTCAGCCGCGGGCCGTGGAGGGAGTTACGGTGGGGCAGGGAGGCGGGGAGGGGGAGGGGCGGGGTGGAGGGACCTAAAAACTGGCATATGGATAATAGCAGGTAAGTACACAATTTAATTATTAAAACGAATTTCGTAGCGCGCACAGCATCGCATTTTGCGATGCAGTGCGCGCTACGAATTTCGTTTTAATAATTAAATTGTGTACTTACCTGCAATTATCCATATGCCAGTTTTTAGGTCCCTCCACCCCGCCCCTCCCCCTCCCCGCCTCCCTGCCCCACCGTAACTCCCTCCACGGCCCGCGGCTGCTGGTTGTAATAAGCAAAGTGCGCATGACTGCTTGGCCGGCAAAACGTGTGCATAGTCCACTCTCCCCTGTTACATGTCCCCTTGCTTTAACGTTTGCCGGGCACACTCTTTTATCACTAAATTGGTCTTGTGCCATGAACATATCTTCAACATGGCTGCGCTATATTTTTAAATACATTATTTGATACATTTACAGCTGCCTGGGCAGCAGGCAATGGAGGCGTGCAGGGGAGAACGTAGCTTTGACACACCGGCCGAGCTTGTGCTTTTTTTGTTGGTTTTTTAAAGTCGCAGTTCTGGAGGTTACACTACAGTCTCTCTCTTGCTGGGGATAGGCGTGAGTGTGTTTGGCCGCAAATTACGTTTTTTTTCCGGTTCTTATTCACTGTTGTGAACAGACCTCCAGGACACCATGAGCAGTTTGACACGTCCCTAATTTATAAGTTGGAGGAATGTTAGGCCGTTGGACGTAGGTATTTTCTCCGATGCTCCCTTGCTTCATTTTCCATCTTACAACAGCATGTGGAAGATGCTTTTCTCGGCAGATTTCTGTTGAAGAACTTGTCTCTTCCACGTCAATGGAATCCCTTCTGTTTCTACATGGCCAGTTGCGCGCACATTTCTTAGAATATAGGAATCGAAGGGCATGGTTAGGTCCAGGGGCCAAGATTCCTCGTGAAGAGATCTGTTCGATCCGTGACTTGCTCGTGAAGTGATCAATGACGCTGACGTCATTTAGGGGAGTAAGACTTTTAATTTAAGTCGCAAGCGTGTTTCTGAAACGCTGCACTGCATGTTACTCCATTGTTTTTAGTTGAGCTGTTTGGATTATTTTTTATGCTTTGGTTCCATTACTTATAAAAAGGGGTTTCCACGTGTTTGCCAACTGTTTCTTGTGCAGAATGACTCAGGTACGTAGTTGCCCGCCCCTGCTTCCTCCAGTTTCCATGAAGCTCTCCTATTGTGTCCATCCTCACAGCTGAGCTGAGCTGAGCGCTTCCCCTTCAGCTGCTTCTACAGGCCTGTGTAGTGTGCGCTCTAGTCTACTAGCGTAAACGCGGTGACAGTTCAGCACAACTTAGAAAAGGCCCAGAAGATCTATTCCGCATACTATGACAAACGTCGAAATGCAAAAGGGACAATGCTGGAGGAAGGAGAGTGGGTCAGGGTTAAACTCCCTACCCTACAAAAGAAAGGTGACAGCAAATATAGCCAGCCGTTACAGGTCAAGGAGGTGCGAGGCAGAGCGGCCCTTCTCAGTGACGGCAGAGTGTGGTCCCAAGACCGCATGGCCAGAGTAAACAAGATAGTTGTATGGCCCAAGCTGGAGGTGATAGAGACACAAGTAGACTCTCATGAAAACAGACCTCAACCTGAGCAAGGTGATGCAGTTCTTCCAAATGGAACAGGAGAGGACTATGAGGTGGGAAATCCCCACTCTGGGTCCGCAGCCGGAGATGATACACCGACCGGCGTAACACAGAGTGGCAATCAGAGAGATGGAGCGAGATCTGGCGGAGAAAGAGAGGTGGAAGAGAACATGCCGGTAAGACACACCCGTAGTGGCAGGGCAGTCACGATGCCCTCTCGATATAGAGACTTTGAAATGAGTGGACACTGACTATAGTTGTGTTAGTCATGGGCGCCTGCCAGTGAACATGGGGAACCTTGGACATACTGTACAGTTGGAATAAAGTTAAATTGTTGATTGTAAAAAAGGGGAGATATGTAGTGTGCGCTCTAGTCTACTAGCGTAAACGCGGTGACGCGTTACGCTGTAGACAGGAGCGCGGGGACTCGCGCATGTGCAGAGGAGTGTGAGGTGAAGGCGCGAAAGGAAAGAAACGGCAGTTGGCGACCGGAGCGATTCCTGTGTAGACGCTCGGCGCCCTTATGCTCTTATCACTTGTTGTGGATAGAAATAAATGATTTACTTCACCTTCTGAGTCTCAGTGTTCAGTGTGGGAGCTAGAACATCACAGCCTGAGCGCCGGAAACCTGTCAGTCGAGGTTAACACAGCGATGCTCCGCCTCGGCCCCTACAAGCCCCGCCTGTCATTCGAGGTTTACTACAGCCATGCGCCGCGCCCCTACAAGCCGGCCCCACCCATAAGACTCCTCCACGGGACTCCAGTCTCCTGCTCGCACCATGGGCGCGCGGGGGCGACCTGCCTCTGGCGAAGCGGCGCCCGGGAGGGTGAGGCGGACCGCGGAGGAAGCCCCGGGATCCACCCAGACGAGGCAAGGGGCGCGCTCAGGGACCCGGACCCCGCCGGAGCGGCAGAGGGGAGCGCCAGGGGTAAGGATGTGACCGCGCACCTGTCTCCGCCCCTGTCTAGCTACAAGTGATGGGAGGGGGCACACTAGGCCCCCCATAATTTCATATTCCGCCGATAGAATGGTACTGTAGTCGAGGATGTGGTCAGTCGGCCAGACTGCCGACTTTGGAGCTGTTAACCAGGGTTCGAGCCTCGGGGTCGCATCCACATCCTGTGATTCTGTGCAAATCACTTCATCTCCCCGTGCCAGAATGTGTAACGTAACCGGTGCTCACGTAAAGCTGGACCCAGACTGCGGAGAGTCCCCATAGAATCCCGAGCCGAGCTTTCACTTTGGTGCTGTGTTAGCTGTGCGCCCCCCCCCCCCCCTCCCCCTCCAGAAGACCTGTGTCCAGCCACGACTGAGAATCCTGGCAAGTCTCAATGTGCTAAAAAGTAGTGTCAAGTGGGATTAATCACGGCTTCCCCACTTAACCAAATTGTGTGCAATTGGGCAAATAATGAACTACCCACCGCCTCCTTTTTCTGCATTGCATCACGTGAAAGCGCCTTCATATAATGAGCTCAGAATATGACCTGTAGGCCTGTACACATTGAAAACACAGGCGGCGGTCGGCGCAGTGGGTCAATTGTGCACCGCATTTTTGTGCAGTGTGGGGTCCGATTTTTGTGCAGTATTGCAATCGGCGCCGTCACAAAGGCCCGTGCGGCAACCTCAGTCCCTTGCACTAAAGGGATGGCGTGTGGGGACCGTGTCCCTTTCGACACCAGCCAGCAGCCTCTTGGTAAGTTTTTCGGCGCTGCACGCACCGATTTTCAAAGTTACTAGCCGCCCCTGATCAACGTCGAGTAAGTTAGCAAGGTCCATTTTTGACACTGGGTGCTTTTGGATGTTAGAAGTTTCCTTCTTAGAAAGTGTAACCTAAACACATCCTGGCAGTGCGGTTGTGTGATGTCATTTCCACTGCCAGGCAATTGTGTCGCTTGGCGTGTTACAAGGGCAGCTTTCAGGCTTTGGATGTTGTGATGTTAGGAAGTTCAGTTTCTGACAGTGGGCACCCCGGGATTCTGCAGGAGCCAGTTTCAGACAGTGACCAGCAGTGGATGCCTTGGGATGTTATGAGTTCAGCTAACGAACAATGAGTGTCCGTGGATATTACAAAGGTCGCTTTTTGCCCGGGAGTGCCCTAGGATGCTCAAAGTTGCACTTGCTGACGAGTGTCTGCGATACTGCAAGTGCCACTTTTGGAAAAGTACAATTGGTTTAACATGGTTACGCAGAATGCGTAACCATGTTAAACATTCACCCCCAGTACTGACATCTGGGCCTGAATCCATATACTTTTTTGCTCATCACACCATTCAAGTTTGGACTCGGCCATATGCAAATCCGTCTTAACCTGGCTGCCCCATGGGAACAGTCCAGCCCGGACTGCCAGGCCAGGTCCTCCCTGCAGGGGCGTAACATAGGCCCCTCCGGCCCCACAGTGCCGGGGGCCCTTGAGGTCAAGGGGCCCCCTCAGCACAATGCAGACTGGCTCAGCATATTAAAGTGCAGTGTCAGGACACAGCACGCATGGGCTGGACATTGTCTCCGAGGCAAAGGGGCATTTAAATAATGATAATGGCCTGCCGCCTATGCACCGCAGGGGCTGGCTCTGTGCATAGGTGCCAGGCCTTTATTAAAATGGGCCCTCAGCCTCAGAGGCGGAGGCTGGGCTCACGCAGCCGCACTGCAGCACGGTCACATTTGGTGCGCCAACCTCACACTATCACGCAGGATGGGTGGGTCAGGGCGGGTCATGCCTGCACTGTAAACTGCACGTGCGATGGTCTGCGCCTGCCTCCATGGATGCTACAGAAGCAGCCTGCAAGCAACTACGTTTGGTAAGTTATTAAATAAGGAGCTTTGGCCGTTCCACTTTACGAACCGGATTCAGTAAAGAAATTGAAACAAAACCAGTTGTTAAAAATCTGTTCAGCTGGAAGTCGAACCTTGACAGTGTCTCTGCAGGTCATTGGGAAAATGCCATTTAAACAGGATGACTCTGGTTTCTAAAGCTATGCATTCTCCGTCTTCCTTCCATCCACTTCTCGCTGCAGGAGTGTTGATTCATTTTTATAAAGGAAGTGCTTTTATCTTTTAAATTAAGTCTGCACCAAAGAAATAAAGTTACAGTGGTGCAATGCTAAATTAAACCACGCATGTGAGAATAATGGGTACAATTCAGCATAAAGCACTCGTCCTTGATGCAAGAGTGTGGTGCATGTGAAATTTAGCTATTTCAGAAGGGCTTGCGCTTAGACATCAGCTAATTCATAGCCCTCTTTTGCTAGTAGAACTATGCGCCAAGCACCGCACCAGTGATTAAGGACCAGAGACATTTTAAGGATTTTGGGGACCCCTGTTCGGAGCAGTCTGAATTTATGGTTCAGTTTCAGCTCTTTCATGCCCTCTTTGTCCAGGTCACCGACAGTGCACAGGTGTTTACATATAATATTCTGTGATGGTATGTTTTCAATAATGTTACACAGCAGCAGCTCACTGATATTACTGAAAATAATCTCTGGGATGCCATCCCATTGCATCTATGAAGTCTTAGTGTGATCCTGTTGGTTCTTATTTTTTGTGGAAAAGAGCTTGCGGAATCCTCATGGATTCCTTTTTTTCTTTATCGACGAAATCTGTCCAATGTACAGTTCGAGAATTTACAGTTCAGGTCTCCTACCAAAACTATGTGAGGGGGAAATTCTGTATCATAGACTTTTTTAATGTAGGAGACCTCATTTAAGAGGGCATCATAAAGAGTGTCTGGGGGAATATAGGCATTTATCAACATAAGTGGTGGACTTTCCACATTTCTATGGGGATTAAACAACGTTACTACCAGCAATAGATAGCTGGGATCTTTGTAGCAATCATAATTCCATTGTATCTTATTTGACAGTAGAAACCCTCCTTCCCCCCCCCCCCCTTTTGCGTGTCCCTTCGTGGAACTTTTAGCTTTACAGTCTAAGATGAGAAAGTCTTTACATATCAAATCATCTGTGCATCAAGTCTCCTGGGGGCACACCACTTCGGCATTTAAAGTACTCAAAAAAAGTAACTTCTCACTACTATTCTTTATTCCTGCAGCATTCCAGGATATGATTTTTAATTCACTGCTAGTAGGATGACCGATGCGAGTGATTATTGTTAGACACACTCAACAGTGTATTGGGTAACCAGTTCCATTTGGGGCTCTCATCTTTAGCATTCCACCTAAGGGAAAAGGAGAGGCATTCTTCAAATGACACTTGTCTACCATATTTATCGTTGCAAATTTGTATTTCCTTTGCTTCAGGCTTCTTAAAAAATTGCAATAATATCAATCCCCCTACTTTGAAGGCTTTTGTGTGCACGGTGTTCTATTTCCTAGTGCAATTGTGAATTAATGCACACTGCGTTCTACTCAGTGTGCCTGAAAACATGCAGCTAGATTTATTTCTACAATGCAGATTATTGCCCCCCTCATGGTCCGCTTACTTCTGTTTACTGTATGATCCCTGTCTTTTACTAATTTGTTGTTATTACACACTTGGCCTCTCTTGTAAAGTGCTCTGATATCCTTTGGGATCTAGTTTGCGCTAAATAAAACTTTATAAATAATAAAATAAAATAAAAAATTTGGTGGATTTTGCATGAAATATTCCATGCAAAATGTGTGTAACAGACTTTCATACTTTACCCACGTTAAACATATATTGCAGGAAAATTGCATTTAAAAAATAATCTGTTTTTGAATTATTCAAGTTCGTCAGGGCAAGACTGCAGAACAGAGCTATCTGTTTGGAGTGGGGGGGGCTCAAAACCTGGGGCCCTGGGCGAGATCCCACTTTGCCCATGCTTTGAAATGTATCTTTTAAAAGGACAGGGAAAGCAGAGTGAACACCACAAATGCTCCTGTCATGTCTGACTGGTTATTCTGGCACGAACTATAGAAGGTCTATGATTTCACGCATGATGACAATGTAACCTTTGGAACCAGATGCATGTTGGGGGTCTCCTGTTTCCTTTGCTTTAAACCAGTGGCGGCTGGTGACATTTGAAAGTGGTGCGGCGGAAACTGATAATCATACTGCACCGTAGCGAGCGAGCGTAGCGAGCGAGCCCGAACCCCCTAAGGAGGAAATTTTTTGAAAAAATAGTGGAAAAATGGTGCATTTTCAAGCAAATTTGAGTAAGCAGGAAGGTTAATAAAGCAATTGTGAAAGTGCAGGTATTACATTATTAAAGAGCTGTCATATAACATAGGTAGCTGCTTATTCAGTATAACCACAGAGCTTCATAACAGACTCCTGCAGCGCTTAGGAGAAAAACGGCCCGGGCGCTGGTCTGTGACCGAATCAGGGAGTGTGCAGGCCCGGGGCTTGAGACACACTCGTGAGCAGGGGGTTGCGCACTCGCAGTCCTTCAGGAAGAAGGACCGTCAGGCGAGAAGAGTGTGCGAATGCATTGGTGAAATATGCGAGTGCATGTCTCCTGTCTCGGGACTATATATGAGACAGCATGAACCCACACAGCATGAACCCGCCCTACACCGCAAGACCAGGGCTGTTCTGAAGAGATCAGGGCAATGCAACTAAGGCCAATAGATGTTGGGGACTATGCCTAGGACGTGGCAGAATGTTAACTTGTCCCAACTGCCTGAACAGTTAGTGGGAAACTGAGAATTCAATGCAGGGCTCTTAATGAGGCTGATTGCTTTTCTACAGGTTTAACGGTAACCTTCCTTCCCGTCGATGCCCTGCAGTTAAAAGGCTGTGCAGTAAAAAGTAACAAAATATTTGAGCTATTAATTATTCATCCAAGGTTCAGGACAATCCCCAGTTGGCAGCACTGGCATAGGCACAAATAAATATCTAGCCAACACTCAATACACTGCAGACTTGTAGCCTAGCGAAAAGCAACAGACATGCAGGCTGTTATGTAGGTAGTGTTTTCAAGTAGGCACACTACTCAGAAAATTCCCAACTTAAAGCGCAGGAACGAAACTGTTTGCAAGATTTCCTGTCCCATCTAGCATAGATGGACAAGATACAGAGATTAAAGGCGCGCTCTTGTAAACTGTTCAAAAAACATTTCTAAAGACTCGGATAAGCAAAGAAACAAATCTTAATACCAACTCTGCATATTAACACGTTAACAGTCCCTTCCAGACTTAAATCTAGCCAGGATGGGCATGGGGAAAAGGAGAAGCTGGGCAGATAAATCTGCAACCTTCTAAGTGTAAAAATCAGTCTTCCTGAAGTGAAACCAGTTTTAGTGCAGACCTCAACATTGCCCAGTGTTACCTACAAGTGCTACAAGTTGCCTTTTTAAGATTGGAAAAATCCTTTGAACTCAATGATAACTAGCACCCTCACCCCCACAAACAACCAGAGAAATCTAGTCTCCCTAACCCTATTTCAAAATCAAGACAAACACATCCACTTCCACGTTCGCATGTTGAGTTGAAGATGAAAGAGCTGTAAATACTGGAAGCCGCACGTATCACCAGTGAGTGAAATGTCCTTTGAGAAAGCGAAGAAACAGGCATGTGAGAATTGTAAAGGCCCAAAATAGTGAACAGAGGGTGATTACCAGAATTATATGCAACATTCAGAGCGACGAATGCAAACAACATTTTTTGGGTTTTGAAGGGTGGCGGCACTGCCTGGATGTGATCCACGGTCTTGGCAATAGGTTCTTTCGAAAATATTATTGGAATATTCTTCTTTGGCCCCGATTTTGAGCAAAGGCGAAGTTGCTGTATGGTTTCATGCGTTCATTTTACTCAGTGCGATTACAAGTTTTTACGCATGCAGATTAATTCCACCCGAATATACCGATCAGTAACGTGCTACTTGAGGCTTCTGTGTAGGGAAAAGTGGGTGGTAAAATTGCATGCAAAATATTTGCATGTGGAAACACACTTACCTGGAATTAACAAAGCTTTAAAATTACATGCAGAAAATGGAAACCTGCACTTAGAAGGTGGGTAGTAACAATGTCTACATAAGGAATTAGCATCAACGTTTTCCTCCTGTCTAGAGCAGGTGCAAATCATGTCCGAAGAGCCCAAAACCAATTAAATGTAATTTTTCAGCCAAGTTGCTTCCAAAAGTCACGCACATAACAACTGCCCACATAAAATTGAGCAAAATAGGTCATTTTGGGGGAGTATTTGTTTTATTGTCACGACCAGGACAGCAACAGCAGGATGCCAGTATTGTTTGAATCAGACACTACCTCATACACAACTATTTCTAGATTACTTGCACTATTGTGTAATGTTTAATAAACAGTGGCGATTTCTCAACACGGGTGGGGGTGTGCCCCACCGTCACGTGCCATGGGTGAAAAACTAAAATGCCAAAGAAATGATTTCATTGCCATTTAATTTTTTTTACTGATGTGCGCGCCGAAGTCCCTCCGAGCCAAAAGACAATGCTCGTGTCCCCTGATGCCGATTGGCGGCATGCAGGTCTCAGTTATCCATGCCGAGCGTGCCCATGCCTGGAGCCCTGGAGCCCCACAGAGAGGCTTCTTGTAATCAGAGCCCACATGTCTAGGCCAGACTAGTAGTGTGACTGACACACGACACACCACGCACACCGACACACTTCTGGACTGTCTGTTCTGGATTATTGTTCTCTAAATAAAACGTACTTTTTATGAGGCAGGTGACGTGACGTGACTCACTCGACAGTCTCGACTGACTGTGTGGAGACAGTACTGCAGCAGGCGCACACGACTCACGAGGAGGGTACGTACATACATGATGACAGAGTACTACTCTCCTCTCCTCGTGACTCTCTCACTCCTTGTCGTGTGTTGTTTTGACACGCCAGGCGCGGTGACGTGCATACAGTCCTGGCGCAGCATTACCAGCGCCCAGGATTGGCTAAAGAGCAAGGTAAATACTGCCCATTATGAGACCCGGGAGAGCCGGGTCCCTGCCTGTTTGTGTGCTGTAGGGGAGGAGGCGGGGGGAAGGTACTACTAGGTGTGCGCATGCGTGGGACAGTCAAAAAAATGACTATCCAAAATGCGCACACACACACAGTGCCTGCTGCGCTACCTATGGCTGCACTGTCACTCATTGCCGCAGCCCCGCCCCCACTGCCTTCCGCGATTCCGAATCTGTCGGGCTTGTACCGCTGACTCTCTCTGCCGCAAACAGTACTGCAAGTGCGCTTAGTGAAGGGCGGATAAATTATTTTTTAAGCCTATAGTGTTTACTACTTCCTGCAGCGTGCGGTCGTCCATGGTTAGTGGGGCAACGCCCCAACGCCCCTAATGGACGCACCGCCACTGCTTAAACGCATTCATTTTCTCTGCCCCATTTTTGGTGACATCTTAAATTGGCTCTCCCTCGGTGCCTACCTGATGACCCATGACTGCTGCATGTTCTACTTTTATAACCATGGTGAGAAATACCACTTTAGCATTCAAAAGAAATTGCAAAATATTTTAATCTTGAAGAGAAATATTAGTGCTCACCTACTGTGGATTTTTCTTAGTAGGAAGGAAATCAAAATAGAGAATAAATTAAGAGGAGATGATATAGAAAGCCGAGGTGTTTCCTCAATCGCTCACCTTCAGGCTTGACGAGAAGAGTAACAAGCTATTTGCCTATACTTTTATGGTTTCAGAGAGAGGTTTTAGAAATTTACAATCATGATCTTTATCATGGCAACATTTTTTTAGTAATTGCATTCAAATGACTTTTGACACCTTAAAGAATTTGGTATCTATTTAACTCTTTATATATAGTACTTTTCAGACATTATATGTGTGTGTATATATATATATATATGTTACATTGTTTCCTTCGCTGGTATTACGCGCTCACTCACAGATGCCAGAATTGATTCAAATGTTGTCAACTGCTCCAGCGAGTTTATTTTCAAAGCAACCGTGGCTGGCTCGCTTTGAAAATAAAATCGCTGGAGCAGTTTACATATATATATACACAATGTCTGAAAAGCACTATGTATATTTAAGGATGTGCACCCCTGACCTGAGGGCTGTATTGTACTGTTGTCTGGATCGCTATTGCTGATTCTTTTGTCATACGTGAATATAGATCATGAGGGTATGCCATGACATAGGCCTGTTCCACGAATGCGATCTTGTTGGACCAGGAGGGGCACCCAAAGTGCTACCGTCATAGTGGCAGGGGGCGGAATATTCTCTCCTATGAGGGCACAGCAGGACACCTAAAAGGCGGGACTGGACAGATTTCAGGTAACAGCGGCGTCTGAAGAAGGCTACAACGGCGAAATGCATCATGCCTATGCTGTTTCCCAATAAAGGTTCCCGTGGTTTCCCCTATGTGGCCTCTTATCTTTTCTTTACTGGAGAGGATTTGCTTATGGATTTTCACACGCTGGCCAGTGGCGTGCAAGAGGCCCCGCTCTGTCAAGTGGCAGAAGGAATGCTGGCATCAGCTGTTTCAGCTTTTTTACCTGTTCCCAAGGTGTCTGATTAACTCCTGCCCACCTCTGCTCCTGACCACGCTATGGATGCTGCCTGAATTGGCTCTTGACTGCACGAGGAGCCAAGTGCACTGGCATTTAGACTCACAGCCCAGCGAAATCTCGTTTTGGAGGTTGGAGCATCACAGGGACCCAAGGGAGCTGGAGGACATTATACTCACCCGAATTGCCCTTCCGAACACATCGCGCCCTTTTCCCTGCAGCCTTCCCTATGCAACACGCTACCAGAAACACTGCTTCCTGGGACTTGTAGTTGGCTATGTGACCGCAGTGGCAGTGCGGTCACGTGACTTGGGGGCGGAATATTCCCTCCTATGAGGGCACAGCAGGACACCTAAAAGGCGGGACTGGCCAGATTTCAGGTAACAGCGGCGTCTGAAGAAGGCTACAACGCCGAAATGCATCATGCCTATGCTGTTTCCCAATAAAGGTTCCCGTGGTTTCCCCTATGTGGCCTCTTATCTTTTCTATACTGGAGAGGATTTGCTTATATATATATATATATATATATATATATATATATATATATATATATATATATATACATATGTGTATATATATATGTGTGTATATATGTATATGTACGTGTGTGTGTGTGTGTGTATATATATATAATTCAGAAAAGGGGGTGGTGATGAACAGAGTGCCTGAATTAAGCAGACCACTCTTACCCAGTCCAAAGATCAGGGCTTGATCCATCACCGTTTTTTAGCTCACTGCACCATCCCAGCTCAGAACTTGGCTATATGCAAATTAGTCTGTTCCTGTCCCAGTGCATGATGGGAACAGGGCAAACCAAACTACCAAGCCAATTCTTGTACTGGGAAGGAAACAAGCTTCCGGGGACCGGTTTCTGCCATTTCAGGCGTTGTCGGCCCGGCTTGCTTGAATCCTGATGGTGCAATGAGCAAGGGAATCACATCTGAGTATACCCTTCCACGCTTATGGTGGACAAAATGATTCAGAAAAGGGGGTGGTGATGAACAGAGTGCCTGAATTAAGCAGACCACTCTTACCCAGTCCAAAGATCAGGGCTTGATCCATCACCGTTTTTATATATAGGCATGTGAACAAGGGCTCTGGTAGCCCGAAACGCGTAATGCACTCTTTCACTAACTTGAGCAAATAAACGAGAAATCGAACATCTGGTCCTGTGGTCTGTCTCCTGTGTTTCTGATGACAAGAGGAGTTTGTTGCGGATATATATATATATATATATATATATTTATATATATATATATATATATATATATTTTAAAGGATTGCTAAAGGATAAAGAATGTTACACTCCTATATCGAGAACAGAATATAACAGGAGTATTGTAACGTTCCACAAGATGTTAGATGACTGGCAAAAAGAGGGAATGCTGTCAATGGACGAATACCTCTTTTTAAAATGTGAAGCACCTATATTACCAACGTTTTACCACCTACCAAAGGTGCACAAACATGCCAAAAGGCCTCCAGGACGTCCAATAGTGTCCTCTATAGGAAGCCTGCTTGAAAACACTTCCAGATTTGTGGACTCCTATCTGTCTCCCTTTGTAAGAAGCCTTCCTTCCTATTTGAAAGACACTCAAGACTTTTTAAACACCATGGACAATGTCACTTGGGATTCAGGAATGCTGTTAATCACACTAGACGTGGTTAACCTTTACACCTGCATTAACCACGAACAAGGTTTATGTGCCGTCAAATGGTTTCTGGACACTAAACCTGAGCATTTTAACACCCACAGTGCAATGATATTGTCCATGATTAGATTTTGCCTGTATAACAACATCTTTTTGTTTGACGGGACACTGTATAATCAAAGAAGAGGTACTTCCATGGGTTCGTGCTTCTCCCCCAGCTATGCGAATCTTTTCGTTGGATGGTGGGAGAAGCACGAAGCCTGGAACGACTCTAATCGGCAGTGGACGGACAAGATACTCATGTGGACGAGGTATATTGACGACCTCTTTATAATCTGGCAGGGAGATCGTCAATCAGCAGAAGAGTATATTTCCCAACTTAATACTAATACACTTAATTTAAAGTTTACTAGTACCATCAGCACCGACTGTATTAACTATTTAGACCTGGAGGTATTTGTACATAATAACATCTTACACACCAGGCTGTACAGAAAGCCTACCGCAGGGAATGCAGTCTTGCATGCAAAATCATATCATCCAAAAAGTTTAATAAAAAATGTACCATACGGCGAATTCTTACGCCTTAAGAGAAATTGTTCTCTTAATCAGGACTACACGCATGCTGCTGCTGAAGCAAAAAACAGATTTGAGGAGAGGGGATACAATAGGAATATTCTGTCCCAGGCCAGTGAAAAAGCCTCTATGGCTAACAGGAGGGATCTCCTAGTTCCAAAACTAAAAACTGAGGCACCTGATGAAATCCGTATGATTACGGAATTCAACACAAAATCAGGCGAAATAACCAACATTTTTCGTAAACACTGGCATTTACTAACTTCTGATAAAGTCCTCAAGGGAAATCTGCCGCCAAAACCATTAATCACATACAAAAGATGTCCATCTTTGGCAGACCATCTGGTCCACAGCCATTTTAAACCAGTGATCAAACCTGTCAAAATTTCCAAATCGGTGGGGTTTTTCCCTTGTTTGAAATGCAAGGCATGTAAATTCAGTGAAAAAACATCTGAATACCCAAATCGCACAGGCGATAATAAACCCAATTTGAAAATAAAACAGTTGCTCAACTGCAACTCGGAATATACTGTGTACTGTCTAACCTGTCCATGCAAACTACGATATATTGGTAGCACCATCAAACCCGCAAAACTTAGGGTCCTTGAACATATGCGGGCCATTACCAATAATGACAAGGCATACCCGGTAGCTCGCCACTTTGCTTTACACCATCAGAGCAAGTGGGAAAAATTAAGCTACTACTGCATGGATCAGGCCCCCAAAATAGAACGGGGAGGTGATAGGGAAAAGGCCCTGCGCATCTTAGAATCTAAACACATTATCAATTTGAAAACGATAGCTCCTTGGGGTTTGAATAACAATGAAGAACTGTGGGTTCATTTGTAATCATTATGGGGTCAATGATGGGAAACAAACCATAATCAAATGATTAGAACTGAGTAACAGCGTTATTTCCCTTCTGACATCCAATGCCTTGTGTTTGGTCTGTATTGTTTATTTTGCACTGTTAAATTAAACGCCCATTCAGGGCTAAATAACACAGAGAGGATAACTTGGGAGAGGAATGGTTCAGAAACACCCAAAGTTTATCCCAATCAAAGTTACTGCATTAACTGAACGAATATAAAAAAGTAATGAATTATTTTAATAATGTTACTTGTTTTTAAATGAGCACTATGCACTTTCACACTAATCACCACGATAAAGTAAGCAAAGCAACGCTATTTGCCCACTACAAAATGGCGACCACAATGTATCTAAAAAAAGATGTCCTTCGTTTATGTTAATGAAGAGGGTAGACAACCAATGTCTTTAAAATGGTGATTTATACTACACAGTAATGTTACACTGACGAAGCCTGTGAAGGCGAAACGCGTCTGTAAGGGGTGAGGGGGGTTTGGTGATTAAAAATTCTGCAACTGGATACCAGCGTGCCGGCCTTTCTTTTTCGGAGACTCTATGGGATACGAAAAGTGTGCAGCGATATATATATATATATATATATATATATATATATATATATATATATATATATATATATATATATATATATATATATATATATATTACCTACTGGCGGTCGTCAGTAGGTATATATAGTTAGGATTTTTTCTCTATGGGATTTTTGAAAATTCTATGTCTAATAACTTTGGCGTTTGTGGACGGAATTGGCTGAAATTTTCAGGAAAATGGCACATTTCGTTTCTGAGCAGCCCTTGAAAATTTGGGGGGGGTTCGTCAAGGGGGGGCCGAGAAAAAAGGGGGGTCCCAAAACGTGTTTTTAACATTGAGTTTTCCATAGGGCGGTTGGCCTCACTTTTAGCCCGAACGGCTGAATCGATTTGCACGAAACTTGGCAAAATTGTAGGGACTGGTAGCCCGATGTGCCTTTGCTAGGTCTCAATATATGTGCTCCAGTGGATTTTGAGAAATTAACGTTCAAAAAAAGATATATATCTGTAACAGCGGACCGGGCAGCGCTCCGGTTCGCGGACTTTTCGCGGTACGGAGCTTTGTGAAGCGAAGCTGATTGGTTCTCCGGCGTCTGTGAACATTCCAAACAGTCCGTAGCGGCCGCCATCTTGTCTCTCGGTAGGATCGAGAGACAAGAGGAGGCCAAAGCGAAGGGGCAAATGACCATAAGGGGGCATAGTAGATCCTCGCTGACCCCCTAGGTTTGATGTGGAGGTTTTAAAAGGGCCCCGCGGGGCAAAAAAAAAAAATTATAATAATAATCGAACGGCTGAATGGATTTGCACGAAACTTGGTAAAATATTAGGGACTGGTAGCCCGATGTGCCTTTGCTAGGTCTCAATATATGTGCTCCAGTGGATTTTGAGAAATTAACGTTCAAAAAAAGATATATATCTGTAACAGCGCTCCGCTTCGCGTAACGGAGGTTTGCGAAGCTGATTGGTTCTCCGGCGTCTGTAAACATTGCAAACAGTCCGTAGCGGCCGCCATCTTGTCTCTCGGTAGGATCGAGAGACAAGAGGAGGCCAAAGCGAAGGGGCAAATGACCATAAGGGGGCATAGTAGATCCTCCTTGACCTCTTAGGTTTGATGTGGAGGTTTTAAAAGGGCCCCGCGGGACAAAAAAATAATAATAATAATAATCGAACGGCTGAATGGATTTGCACGAAACTTGGCAAAATTGTAGGGACTGGTAGCTCGATGTGCCTTTGCTAGGTCTCAATATATGTGCTTCAGTGGATTTTGAGAAATTAACGTTCAAAAACAAGATATATATCTGTAACAGCGCTCCGCTTCGCGGAGATAAAATTATATCTGTATTACCTAGCTGTTGCTAACACCAGTTAGCGACGGCTAGTAGGAGATAGCGACCATCTTGGGCTCCACTTTGCATGTGAGTGATATTTATCACTAATGACATGCAAAGTGGGCATGCCAAGATGTTAGCGACTGGAAACAGTTGCTAACATTGCTATCTCCTATTATCAACTTTTGGAAATATTCGCGATAAGCGCGAATATCTCCAAAAACTAACACCTGCCCTGAGCAGTTCTTAGCCATGTTATCCAATGGGAGGTGGATAACATGGCTAAGAGCATTAGCTCGGTAATGCATGAATATCGCTGAGTTTTCAGCGATATTAATGCATTGCGGTCGTTTTTTATCGTATTTGCGATAAACCTTGATAATAGCAAGGTTTATCTGCGATAATTTCTGACGATGCTTAGCGGTAAAAAAATCGTTGCTAAGCATCGTTAGGGATAAATATCGCTTAACTTTGGTAATATGCCCCAACGTCTGTTAACGTTCGATTCGAAGGAAATCAGGAAGTGTTGAAAAACATTGTCTGCGCCATCTTGCCTTTTTTCAAATGCCACACTTTTGTCGTGCACGGCAGTCATTTTAGATGCCTTGACCAGACCCACTCTGTGCACGCTGTCGATCCTTAGCATGGCTCCCCACCCTTGCAAGCATCTCCCCCAGGCAGTGGTCACCCCCGCTCTCTGTCTTATGCATGGGTAATAAACCATCCCCCATCTGCGCTGCTCTTCCCTGAGAATCACACCCTGTGCCCGCCCGACACCTCCCTTTCGCCCTATTCACTACTGCACCCTCTGACACTCCTTTTCCTCTGTGTCCGATTGTCCAGGCCGGTCCTAGGGTATCAGCTAGCCCTGCAGATGTAGTTTATGGCCCCAGCTGTAAAGAATCACCCCTCTTCAAAGGAGTTATAGTAGATCAAGGCCCACACTCGATGAGATCCGTCACAGCAGACGCGTTCCTATTATCTGAAAACCATCCTGTATTGTGATTGGGGAGGGGACCGAGCCTGAAGCGGAAGATTCCAGGGATGACTCTTTGTACATCAAAGTTTTTACAATTATGTGTCACATTAAAAATATATAGCATTCCAACAAAGTAGTAAGATTATAAAACTTTAATAACTTATAAATATATACAAGAAAACAAAAACAGTAATAACATATAAACATTTTTAGGGAAAAACAACGAAGTAGCGGTCGGCTGTGCGAATAGTCCCAACGCAGCACAACGTCCAGATTTCTGGCGTGGGGCGTCGCGGGGGGTGGGTCATCAGTAGCAAACTGTTGTGCGAATAGTTCCAAGGCAGCAGAACGATGGCACCAAGGTGATGTCCAGTAAGTTGCCGCACTGGTTTTGGTATCCTACAATGCTGCTCCGAATAACGGCGTGGGGCGCCCCGGGGGAGGCGGCGTGAACGGGCCTCTCCAGGTGGAGTCTCGTCTGTTGTAGTGGGGCGCCCCTTTACCGTTTCAGTTGCCATTCCGTCCGCTTTTGGTCCACTGTGTCAAAAGCCGCAATTCAGCTGAGTTGCGCCCACTCTTGCGGTGCAGCGATAGGCGGCTGTCACAGGACTCTCAAAATGGCGGCAGGCTGTTTCCTTTTTGGGCCTGGTCCACTGAAATGGCCCTGGGACACCTTGGAAATCGGACGCTTTTCTGCTAGGTCTTGGACCCCATTCTCGAAAGCGTCCCCTCCGCCTTGAGGATTCATCAAAAGTTTTGGGGGCCCCCGACTCCTGTAGGCTTCTGGTGGGGAGCGGCTGCCATGATTGCTCGCGGAATGACCACGACGGAGCTACGAGATGGTGGTGCTCTCATGCTGACGCCAGCTTCAGTCTGAAACATCCAGAAACAAGGTGGGGCTTTCATCGTTTGGGAAAAAAAAAAGTTTTCATCCAATGAAAAGTGTTGTTTTTAGGTCATATGATCAAGCCTTCCATCATTAGGAAACCAAAAGTAAAATGAACCAATGAAAAGTTTTATAAATAAGTCACATGACCTGTTATGCGGCATAGGGTATAAAATGCGGAGAAAATACGTTGGTACGTGAGGCGGCGTCAGTAGCGGACCGATGTGCGAATAGGCCGAAGGCAACACAACGCGCCAAGATCCGGATGGCACCGAGGTGGTGTCCAGCAAGTTGCAGCACTGGTGTGGCCATCCTACAATGCTGAAAGTCGGCGTGGGGCGCCCCGTTGGCCTGTGAGTTTGCGTCAGTAGCGGACCGATGTGCGAATAGGCCGAAGGCAGCACAACGCGCCAAGATCCGGATGGCACCGAGGTGGTGTCTAGTAAGTTGCCGCACTGGTGTGGCCATCCTACAATGTTGAAAGTCGGCGTGGGGCGCCCCGTTGGCCTGTGAGATGGCGTCAGTAGCGGACCGATGTGCGAATGGGGCTAAAGGCAGCGCAACAATATTTTCTGACTAGAAGACACCACAAGGCGCTGAGATGCCAAGATTCGGATGGCACCGAGGTGGTGTCTAGCAAGTTGTGGTACTGGTGTGGCCATCCTACAATGGTAAAAGTCGGCGTGGGGCGCCCTGTTGGCCTGTGAGATGGTGTCAGTTGCGGACCGATGTGCGAATGGGGCCAAAGGCAGCGCAACAATATTTTCTGTATGGAAGATACCACTAGGCGTTGAGATGCCAAGATCCGGATGGCACCGAGGTGATGTCTAGCAAGTTGCTGTACTGGTGTGGTCATCCTACAATGCTGAAACTCGGCGTGGGGCGCTCCATTAGCCTGTGAGATGGCGTCAGTAGCAGACCGATGTGTGAATAGGCCGGAACCAGCACAAGGCGCCAAGATCCGGATGTCACCGTGGTGGTTTCATAGTTGAGAGGCACTTCATCTGCAGTGGGGCGCCGAGATCCGGATGGCACCGAGGTGATGTCTAGCAAGTTGCTGTACTGGTGTGGTCATCCTACAATGCTGAAACTCGGCGTGGGGCGCCCCATTAGCCTGTGAGATGGCGTCAGTAGCGGACCGATGTGTGAATGGGGCAAAGGTAGCGCAAGAATATTTTTGGAATAGAAGACACCACAAGGCGCTGAGATTCGGTTAGCACCGAGGTGGTGTCTAGCAAGCTATGCAGCTGAGTTGCGTGCGCACTTGCGGCGAATAGGTCGAAGGCAGCACAACAATGTTTTCTGAATAGAAGACACCACAAGGCGCTGAGATTCGGTTACCACCGAGGTGGTGTCTAGCAAGTTGCTGCACTGGTGTGGCCATCCTACAATACTGCTCCGAATAACGGCGTGGGGTGCCCGAAGGGGGGGGGGAGGCGGCGTGAACGGGCCTTCCTAGGTGGAGGCTCGTCTGCTGTAGTGGGGCGCCCCTTTACCGTTTCAGTTGCCATTCAGCTGAGTTTCGGATGCTCTTGATGCTACAGCGACAGGCGGCTGCAACAGGACTCTCAAAATGGCGGCCTGTTCTTTGGATTTGGGCCTGGTCCACTAAAATGGCCCTGGGACACCTTAGAACTCGGACGCTCGATTTTTTTTTCCTTTCCTGTACATGCAAAAAAAGGTAAATGCCCGGTACGTTACACGCTTCATCTGCCACGATGAACTCTCCAGAGGAACCGGAAAAAAATATAGTTATGGTAACTATACCATGCATCGTCATATGGAGAGGTGGCACCAATTAATTATAGTGCTGCATAAAAGAGAGATTTGGAGGAGAACCCCTGACCTGGTAGTACATTCATCAAAGAAGTGGCACTGACAGCATCAGAGGCAAGGGAAACGGTCCCAAATATTTAGAAGAACTTTGGAAAGATTAAAATGACATGTTTAGATTGTGGCAAATTAATTTCATGTGGACAGATGAGTGTTACTCTAATAAATACAGCATATGAACATCATCATAGTCGATGGTTGGTAGAGACATTTTGACTATATCCTGGACCTGCCCGTACTCGACCAAAATGGCGCCGGAATAAATGGGACTCGTAACTCCTTGTTGTGTACTGGTTGCAGAACCTTGAAATCACGAGATACGTATGCAGTTTTGAAGCACATGGCGGGCGGGGACGAGAATTGATTGAATATTTCGACCTCCCTATTGATATTAAGTTCTGATGTGTTATTGATTACTGTACTATTGAAAGTTCGAATTAACGTCACCCATGGTACTTGCCCGCAAATGTATATCTAGATAATTTTATTGTAACTGGCCCTGTCGTATTTTAATTATAAAATGTACGTCCACCGATTCCGTAACTGTTAGACACCTTAGTTCTTGCAACCTAATGGCCCGCCCGTTACGTTCCTCTACAGTGTAAATGTCTACTCATCATATACGATTACAGTTTGCTCCGTGGCCGGCCCACGTGGTTATAGGCTCGTATTTGTATAATGAAATTTTCACAATAAAGGTTTTTAAAAGAAAACATGGTAGTAGTATATACATTGGTAAAGTTTTTAATAATAGTCACTGTTTTAGAATCATTAAAAGGCAAGTGAAATAAAGCAGACCAATTACATGAAGGTTAAAAGGTATAATACGAAGGAACGCAGTAAAGATAAATGGTCAAGGGCTGTTGTGTTTTCTACTCCTGCAACATAAAGTGATCGATAAGAATCTCATATTCAGGCGTATCGGCGACTAAGACAGCAGGTCGACCCTCTTTTGCTCAACGGCTCCGTCATGGGACGAAGAAACGCTCTTTTTCTCGAAAAAAGAATATATTTTACTTGCAGGACAGTTGTAAATTTTCCGGGAAAGTACATTAGCCTGGAACATTATAACATATATTTAAGAAAAAATAATGTTCGGAAGTAATAAAAAGCGTAATTTTTAGGTCATATGACCAAGCCTTTCATCATTAGAATAAGAAAAGTAAAATGAACCAATGAAAAGTTTTATTAACAAGTCACATGACTTGTTATGCTTACGTTACGCGCTGCGCGCCCCGGATGACTTCCGGATGCGCTAACGCGGCGCGTCATATGACGCATTACGCGACAACGCAGGTCCAGAATATAGTCAAAATGTCTCCCCAACCAGCGGTCGGAACACAACCCCTTTCAGCAGGCTAAATAGTTCTGTTAAATGACAACAGAAGGGACAGGCAACAAGAACCATCAGTCAAAGAGGGGAGGGCCAGTTCTTCTCTACCGGGTTACATTGGGGCGCTACCGGAACTGATCGAATTGGTAGTCTACAGTGTTTCTGGATGTTTCAGACTGAAGCTGGGGTTAGCATGAGAGCAGCACCATTTCGTAGCTCCGTCGTGGCCATTCCGCAACCAATCATGGCAGCCGCTCTTTATCGTTATTTTGGGCGGGGTGGGTGGCGGAGCCGAGCTGTTTTGCAGCCATCATTGTGTGGAGTTCAGTTCATCTCACTAGTTTTGTATTTGTCATGAGGGGTTGTTCCTAATGTTTCTATTTTAGCGAGGTCAAAAAGAGATCCCATTAGTGGCCTACTGATTTTGCTCGATTCCTTTTCTTTTTTTTTACACGATTTTTCGTTATCTGCAAAGACTAAACAGAGTATTGCGACTCTGTGTTTGTTTGTAAATAGAGAATGAACCAAAGAGAACCAATTCTAAAACAGTAAATACTTGGATAACAATCAATCAAATGGAGAGAGAAGCAGGCACGACGTATTACAACGGGGGCAAAGGCCTGCGTTAACTACCCTTCACTATGTGCAAAGAGAGAGTACTCCTAATAGAAATGAGGGGGGGGGGCACCATTCAAAGCAGATCAGTGTGCATAAACACGAAAATGTTTTCACTTACCACGTACTTGACATTCGACAGCTTATGATATTTGCTATTAAAAAACCATTGAAATTCACTGAAAAAACCATAGGTTATAGACCATATATAGTTAGGAATTAGCATTTACAAAACCTTGAAAATTCACTGAAAAAACCATAGGTTATAGACCATATATAGTTAGGAATTAGCATTTAAAAAACCTTATTTTACTCACACAAAACCATTGAAATTCCATATATAGTTAGTTGCACTAACTATATATCGCGCACCCGCAATCCACTGCTGATGATGTCACATATTACATCATTCATGACATGGTCAGTGACATCACTGATGACATCACTGATGACATCTCAAATGACATCACTGATGACATCACTGATGACATCTCATTTGACATCAATGACCACATCACTGATGATATCATTCATGTGACAATACAATGCATCTCCTCACATTTTAATATAACCTCTGTTTCACCCAGTGTTAAATACAGAGTATAATTTTTGAAACCATTGACACACCAATACTAGTTACTACATACGTACTCACTGATTCCTACGTCTACACACACATTCACTCATTCACCCATACAATCATTCATACATACAATCACTCATCTTTACAACACTATCATATGCACTCATACACCTATACAGACACTCACACTCTGCCACTCATCCATGGAGTTACTCACACACCTAGTCAGTCCTGTAAAGAATCAATCACACTTCCATTTTCTTGTCTATACAGTTAAACATAGAGCACCTTACATTTTCAAACATATACTAACACATACTTACTTTCTTATACAATCATTGATACAAGTACACATTGATCTGCACAGAGTCACACACCTCCCAGCCAGCCACACACACACTCAGTCTCCCATACAAATGCTTGGACAATCAATCAATAACCCATATAGTTAATCATATAGCTACTGATCAACACATGCAGCAGTTTACAGAACAACAGACATAATGATGCACAAATTAAGACAGTTTAGTCACTAACCCATGCACTCAGTGAGACACATTTAATCACTCACTCATACATTCAGTCATGCACCTACTAAATCCTTCGTCCAGACACTTATACATCTACTCATTCTTCAATATGTAAAACATATTTAAACTTTACAGAAACACACAGTCACTGGATGATGTCATCAGTGATGTCATCAGCAGTGGATTGCGGGTGCGCGATATATAGTTAGTGCAACTAACTATATATGGAATTTCAATGGTTTTGTGTGAGTAAATAAGGTTTTTTAAATGCTAATTCCTAACTATATATGGTCTATAACCTATGTTTTTTTCAGTGAATTTTCAAGGTTTTGTAAATGCTAATTCCTAACTATATATGGTCTATAACCTATGGTTTTTTCAGTGAATATATATATATATATATATAATATGTTACATTGTTTCCTTCACTGGATTTACGCGCACACTCACAGATGCCAGAATTGATTCAAATGTCAACTGCTCCAGCGATTTTATTTTCAAAGCGACCGTGGCTGGCTCGCTTTGAAAATAATACCGCTGGGGCAGTTTACACATATATATATATATGGGTTCACAATCTTGTAATGTCAGCAACCCGGCAAGGCACCAACACGGACAACAGGTACAGACCACAACGATGACTTCAGTAGAAGATAAAGTGCTTTATTCCATAGATGGGAACGGCAGCATGACGCGTTTCGTCCAGGAAACCTGGACTTGATCACATGACAGTTCCAGAAAGACATGTGGTTAAATACTGGCAGACCCTTAATTAGACCCCTCCCACAAAAGCAATAACATAGTAAAATACTATTTACAATGTAATCACAATGGCTAAAAAAGTCTTTCAAAACTGTAAGAAAAACCTCATAAGCAAATGTTCAAAACATCATGGTTAACAGAGAAAATTGTCACAGTGAAGGAATAAGGTTTTCAAACCATAATAATTCCTAAACAGGCTCCATAAAACCAAATGATGAAAATTGATGAACAGAAAAAGTAAAGGGCAAGTGCCCTGAGTCATAGCCAATTCAAAATACCAGTTAAAGCTGAATTTGATAACAGGAGGTCAAACGGACATAGCCAAGAAAAATTAATTACCAACCACATGAATAATAAAAAAGTGCAACGAAATAGTGCAAGAAATTCAGCCCATAAAATGAGCCAGAGCATGATAATTTCAAACCTTACAAATTACCAACAGCCAAACAAAATTGATAAAGTGAAAAAGTGCAAAGGCTGTAAAGTGCAAAAACTGGCTGATCTATCATAAAAACATGAGCAGATGTACATAGTAGAAAGAATATTAGAAAGGAGACCAATAAATACAAAAAGTTGTTGATGGAAGGAGAAAAATGCTACATCATAACTAATACATCAACAATGATTAGGACAATTTCATCAATATGGTATATACATATATACAACTAAAATTATACATTTATATATATACACATATACTATTCATTAGAGAAATCCATAGGGAAGCTTAACACATTTAGCAATGAATCATCCTCAGCACAATATAAAAATAAGTAAGACCATAAATATAGGTAAAACCATTAAGATACTGTGCAACAACATGAAACAGGCTAAAATATTTACAAAAAATTATGAAGATCTTCTCCCATATTCAGCCCATTCGGAATCTTGGTATTGAGGAAGACTATGTAATGACTTTCCAACTGTCTCAGTCTCTTATATATATATATATATATATATATATATATATATATATATATACGATGTTTGAAAAGTACTATGTATATTTAAGGATGTGCACCCCTGACCTGAGGGCTCTATTGTACTGTTGTCTGGATCGCTATTGCTGATTCTTTTGTCATACGTGAATATAGATCATGAGGGTGTGCCATGACATAGGCCTGTTCCATGAATGCGATCTTGTTGGACCAGGAGGGGCACCCAAAGTGCTACCGTCATAGTGGTGGAAGGCTACCGCCTTCACCAGGAGTTAAGCAAGGGAGGTGGTGGCAGCATACGGTGTAATGAACAGGAACATTTTGCCCTGTGTCACTGAAGTGAGGCCTACAGGTTGACACACTTTTTTAAAAGCTCAGATGCTGTGTGCTTGAATTACCCTTGGCCTTCTTCAGGTAGATGTGCAGTGTTGCTTAGGAGTAGTGATTCTGTGCTAGATGTCTGTGTGCCTGGGAAGGGTACAGTACAGGGATTTTTGTATGCAGATACTTGCTGTACTTGTTATTGTTTAACAAGTCACTGTGACATATTTGCACCTTCATGCACAGACCAAAGGGCCATAGTTTGATTAAACTGGTTTGATTTATTGTTTGATCAGTCACTTTGAAATAATTGTGCCTTGATGCACAAACCAAAGGGGGACTTGTTTGACCAACCCAGCTTTATTTCTGCATACCGCAGGACTTGTTTTTATCATGCAGTTTGAAAGTGTTTTTACCTTGATTCAAGAAGAAAGGATTGTTTTACAAAACGCTCTAGAGTCGTGTATATTGCTGGATTGCTTATTGTTTTATTATACACTTTGAAAGTATTTGCACTTTTTCTTTTGCTTCACCAGGTACAGATAGTATAGATTCTGTCATTAGGTACTTGCTGGCTTGGTTTGTTATTATCCTACATGAGGTGTTTTTTATGGTGCTGTTTGCACTTGTCTATAATATGTGCACCATAAATCTTGTAATGAGCATTGTTTACACTGCAGAAATGATAAATACAGGCAAACATCTGCATCAAAGTACTGAAGCTTTCAAGCAGTTTCCATCCTCGTTTGCCTGCCAATTTTTGTCCTGCTTACTAATAAAGTCATGATGGTAGGAACTGAATTTTCTTCTTGAGTTCATTTGAAATACTATAGGGTGGTTATTATCATACACAACGCCTGGCAGACACAATTGTGTGGCATGCAGATAATTCACACCACTTTATTTCTCTTGAAGCAGGCAGGATGATGAGTTATATCTTGTGTACTATTTGTGTATATTGTCAGTTGAGTCTGTGAAATTGCAGGTTTGGGTTTGGCTTTCAAAGTTTCAAGGTATTTTCCATCAATGTCAATTCTGAATGAGACCCTATGTAGTTGTTCTTTGTTCTTCAGCGATAGGCTGTTCATAAGACAACAGGGCAGCTCCTTAGCATTGTTCTGATTGCTGTCTCAGAAAAATAATCTGCTCTTGACAATCATGTTACAGATGGCGAGGCTTATATGTTAAGTGTTTCCCACTTTCTTATTCAGACTTTGAGCTAGGCAATATATAGGTATTTCATTGAATGTTGGAATATTCAATGAAATAGATACCAGATGTTTTGGTAGTGGGGCAAAGTGGTGAGTCGGGGGCCCCCTCCATGTACATTGCAGGGAGGGCACCCTCAGGTTTCATTACGCCACTGCCTCCCTGGACTGGAACCAAGCTTCCTAGGAACAGTTTCGGGGTTTCACCCCCTTTAGCCAGACTATCTTGACTCCAGTGCATTGGGAGCACAGAACCCAAGTTGGGGCATACCCGTCCCACTCGGGGTGACAAATGCAAAAGGAACAATTAATGGACAGAATGCAGAACAATGTCAAACATTCACCCCAGTGCAGAGATCTGGGCCTAAATCCATTGTTTTTTGCTCACTATTGCAGTTTGGACCCAGCCATTTGCAAATCAGTCTTGGCCCTGCAGTGGGTGTCATTATTACTATTTCCGGAGAGGGTGTGTTGCTGGATGCTTAAAGTGCTGCTTTCTGCAAGTGGAATTCTTGAGGCTATCATTGACTCCTCCTGACATAGGGTGGGCGAATAGCTACAAGTGTCCCTTACTGACAGTGGACATGAGCTGTTACTTTTTGTCAGTTGTTGTTTTGGAATGCCACAAGGGCTTCGGTCAGTGGGTGTCCCATGGGATGTTACAATCACCCCTTTCTAACAGTGAATCTCTTGGGGTGTTAACGGTGCCACTTTATTCCATATGTCTATGAAATACATCAGTGACGCGATAGCGTAAAGCAAGGACTGAACGCTGGCTGTCCTCCATCAGTGTTTTACTCCTCTAAAGGCAAGTGACTACTCATCAGGATGCAAGGCTAATGCTTTCGGATCATATGAATGGAGACTACAAGCATCATTGTGCACATAAGTGGACGTCAGCAGGGTACTGAAATGTTGACCAATCAAGAGGCAGTTCACAGGTTTGTTTCTAATACTATGGAAGTCTGTGATAAAGGCTCTGTGGTGAATGTGCAACAATGCCTACGTCCACGGCCTATGGGACTGCGGCCTGCCATTGAAAGAAGCTGTGTCTGACTCCAGGGACCTCTCCTGATAACCTGTGATTTGCAGCTGATTACAGTAAGCCTTTATGTCTGGCTCATGGCAGTCCTGTCAAGTATCACGCATCAGGTGTGACGCTCACGCATTTCAGTGCGGTGTTCCGCATCACCGCACTGAAATGCACTGTCACGCATTTGCCACGACCCACCAGCGGCGCCACACCAGATCTCTGGTTCACTTCTCCCGAGAGACTTGCTGCGGTTGCTGGGGTAGTTCCTAAATAGTTAAATCACAATCTGCGCTCAGATATGGTCTGGCTGAGAGCGCTACATTGTATCAATTCACTCTGCCCCAGCTGCCTGCTGTTGCCAACAATGTTATAATGCGCAAGCTCTGGCTACGGCGGCGCCGGTGCACGGCCGCTTACAGAGAGCTGTCAGTCATGGCACACCATGGGGGGCCGCCGGGATTAATCCGGATGTGCCGGTAGAGTGCCGTCACGTCCTGAGTCTCTCTCAAGGCCGCCCGCCGCGCAAGAGGCATGACAATTGCATAGTGGCGGGCGGCGTAAAACACTACTGCAGCAAGCTCACAGTGAGGTTGGCCATGATCGCGCAACGCCGGGGCCCCGGGACGAGTGGCCAGGCAACCTGAGAACAGGTAGGCTGCAGAGAGTGCACCATCGATGGGCAGCAGTGCAGTCATGGACCGTTGCAGTCTCTGAACTCGAAGTAAGTGATTTACTCGGTGACACAGTATACGACAGGTTAGCACGTGCATGCATGCAACATTGTTACAAGATAAAAGTGTGGCAACAACTAATGTGGAAGTAACCCTGTGGTTATAATGCGGTAACACTCAGATGGTGAGGTAGAAAAATCTATATTTAGCAATGTGCAAGGCTGGATATTAGATTCGGCGTGTGAACCCGTGCGGCCGTTACCAGAGTCATGGTGCATCATTAGTAGAGTTTACAGTCCTGGACTGCGGCAGACTGGATGTAACGGCGGGCGCTCACTCAAGTAAGTGTTAGGGCATTAGTAGTAAATCAGGCCTCCAGGCGGGAGACAACCTTTACAACGCAACTTTTACTACGCAATGCCATTACGACGCAACTTTTACAATGCAAACCATTACAACGCATTGCGCTGGGGGGCGCTCTAGGATAGGGAATAGGTTTAATTTACTATCCAACACCTTTCCTACTATACACGGGAACTGGAGTTGGAATAGTAAATTAAACAATTCACTATCCAGCGCCCCAAAGCAATATGCGTTGTAAAGCCATGGGTTGTGAAAACCGCGTTGTAAAGGTATGCTTTGTGAAAGCATGCGTTGTGATGCCATACATCCTTCCAGGCTCTCAGCTTTCCCTTGCTGCACTGCTTTAGGGCCCAGCCATCTGCACCGTGCCTGGGGAGGGGAACAGTTAGCTATTGAGGCAGTGATTGCATTACTGGAGGAGGTGGGGTAGGAGGAGGGGAGTCAGAGCCGTTTCTACCATTAGGCCAGACTAGGCGGCCACCTAGGGCGGCAAAAGGGGGAGGGTGGCAAAAAACATGAGCACTCCCCATGCCCCAACACTAAGCATGCCCTGCTGCCCTCTCTCTTCTGGGCCCAGGCAGTTCAAGAAGCCCCTCAAATTCGACCGTTCAAGCGTTTTTAATGTTAGTTTAAGAGTACATCCTGTTTCTAGGGCCTGTGAGTCCTGACACTCTCTTCCTTTCCTAGCTCCTTTACCTGTCCCTCTGTACCTCTCACATCTCTCCTCCACTAACTATTGATTCTTTTAACATTTTGTGAAGCGCCAAGAGCGGTTTTGAACAACAAGTAGCGCTACATAAATACACTGACAATTCCAGGAGCCTTGCTTTTAGTGAGAAAACGCAAGCGTAAGTGTTCAATAGGCCGTGAGCTCTACACGATTACCTATTTTATTGATAATAGTTTTAACATCCTGTAAAGTAATCAAGATAAAGAAAAGGTTTGTGTTTTGTGCTACACTCCAAGTGAGGGATGAAAGTACTGACCAGCAGAAATACATTTGGCTCAAGGAAGATTTAATGAAATGCGCTCAACTCCGGCATCGGGGTCAAACCTGAGCACACCATCTCGGATCCTGCAGAGGCAAGAATGGAAGGAATTTTGAGAGAAGACCAAAAAGTTGTAGAGATTTTGGAAACAGTTCCCTCGGATGTGCGTGACATGTCAGGAGTGATTTCGGCTATTTAGAAATACTAGATTATTTTTTACAAAATCATGTTATTTAAACGCAGGCTCTAGTCAGTGTATCCTTTAATACAACTTACCCCTTTTGTTGCGCCCATGCTAAACTGAGCTGCTTCTTCATGCTTAATGTATATTTTACTGTGATAGGCAGTGAAGCTTGTTTTATTGCTGCGGGAGGCACTCACTGCTCAGAATCCCCTGCATCAACTCATAATCACTGCAGAGGCGCTACATTAATGTTGTTTACTGAAAAACTCAGAACCACCAAAAGATTCTTTTGGTGGTTCTGAGTTTTTCAGTAAACAAGAGTGCAGATAGGGCGACGTATTTGGGCGCTATGATGTCATGGGTATTCGATATTCAATTATTAAATTCCTTTGCCTTTAACGATAAAATTAACAGATTAAAACAAGATACCTAGGTCCGACGCCCCAGTAAAGCTATCTTTGTTCATTTTAGCCCATGAGCTGGTTCGAGATGGTGGAATAGTATTTTTAAATGTATTTTGAGTGATAAGGGTGTTAAAGACAGGGACAGCTGCGTGATGTGACCAAACAAGAGAAAAAGGCCTTTCGACACTAATAAATTATGCTTGGTAGCGATGGGTTTGAGAGTGTGTGCAGCCTATCTGTGGCATCTTTAAAAAGTTGTGGGAAGCCTGTTGGAGTCTAGGGGCCTTATTTATGAAGGCCTTGCGCCGCCGGTGTGTCACTTTTAAAATGGGAAAAAGTGACGCACCGGTGGCGCAAGGCTTTCATAAATAAGACCCTAGAAGTTTAGTAGCTTCTGGGTCTTGGGAGTTTTCCAGGTGAGAATTGAAATCGTCAAGAATAGTAAAACTGGGACTTTGAATGATAAAAGGTGCCAGCAAGGAGAACATGAAGTGAGTAAAACCTGATCTGAGGCCTTGAGGAGGCAGCTGTGCCTGAAATTGCATTTTTTTCACATTTATAGCACAACTCTACCCAGCTAAAGTGTCGGTGCTCTTACATCACAGCAGAATTTGAAATGCCAGGACTTAAGAACTAAAGTAAACCAGTTACCTGTGGTAAAAGATGTGTGAAAATATCCAAACGGGCAGAAAGCGGGAGAGAGGAGATGCGAGAAAGCAGTGAAGTGTAAAAAGGTGACTAAACAGGGGGCAGGTTTGGGCAGTGGGCAGAGTAAGGTGCAACTATTGGGAGCAAGGGAGGGGGCGGCATTTTTCAATTATCGCCTAGGGCGGCAAAAAACCTAGAAACGGCCCTGAGGGGAGTTGTAAAACACGAAATGCCCCTCTTAATGTATTGACCCTGTGTAGGAGTGAAATACATTTTAGAGTAGTCACCACCTTTGCCCGAGACTGTAAAACTGCATTGCCACCAAGAAATAGTTTGAAACACCCACGACCCTGCTGAGAAGTATCTTTACTTTGTTCATATAATGCTGCAGACCTGGGAGGAACAGGTTGCATTATGGTGGAAAAGAAGAGATACGTATCAAAACAAAAGAGAACAAAAAGAACACATCAGTAATTATAAACATGGACAGGGGAGCGGGCAGAGGAGCGGATTCATAAAGGAGATAATAAAGGCAGTGATCGAAATTATTATTGTTTAGAAAAATTCAGAGGCAGAATTTATTTAGGTGTTTTTGGAATGTCAAGTGCGTGGTGCGAGTGCAAGGGTCTGAAGACACGGATTTCTGAACTGTTTCCACCGCGCCTCAAACGCTGGTCATGCTTACGCATAGTCCAAACTTGGAAATTTCCAGAATTAGCGACGGCGGGTTGGTTTCTATGAACCTTGGATGAGTGTGAGACACACATTATACTGTGTGCTGACTGAGCTTTGTAATTTGATTGACTTTCAAATGGTGCCGGCTAAGACACGTAAGGGCTGAGGTAAGGTAATCAAACTTTCAGTGCATGAGCAGTACCGCTCTTTTTACCTAGGGTTTTTTTTTATCAAATCTCACCTCAAATGCAGACAAGGATAACAGATATTAAGAAAATCCACGTTTGTTCCAGTGGGGACTCGTTTATTTTTTTTATTTTTTTTATTTTCTCACATCTTTCTGTTGTGGGCTGGGTCCTACGTGTGACGGAGAGGCCCTGGAGCTTACACTGATGCCCTGCATCCTGATCTATTTGATTGACTGCTGGCAGCATGGAGAATCTAGGGGGACCAGTGTAGGCAAAGGCTGGCTAAGGCATCTGTGTTTTAGTAACTTGCTATGGCTGTTAATAAGTAAAACGAATGCTTCAATTATTCTAACCTACCTGCGCCCCTGGCCTGTAGTGTACTGAGTCTGAGAATTGTGGAGTCACACATTCTGACTCTGCCTGCTTTTCAGTTGCCTGCTGTTAGTGCACTTTAGTTAAATGACTGCTTAGATTCTTGTTGCTCAAATGGGTGCAATATTTTTGATATTTATACGTTTCCCTCACCTTCATCGCGTGATATTGCCCGCGATAAAGTGTCACTCATAGTTGTTGAAATGTTACTCATAATTTCACTGAAATTATGGAAATGTCACACATTGCAATCTGAAACCTTGGCAGCTATGTCATGGGACCTACATTGCTTGCATACTGCTGCTTGAGTACAGAAAGCATTTGTGTCTGACTCGGGCAGTCTAGTAACTGCTAAAAAAACAAGCATTTACAATGCAATGGTTTTGCCTTTGTTAAAGTTAGAGCTATTGGCATTGCTCTTGACATTATTTTTATTTATGTTTTTTTAACATAAATAAATGGCATTGTCATTTACAATGCCACTAGCTTTATCTCTCGCAAATGACACACACAAACACACACAGAGCCCCCCCACACACACACCCACACAGAGTCCCCCCACACACACAGCCACACAGAGCCCCCCACACACACAGCCACACAGAGCCCCCACACACACAGCCACACAGAGCCCCCCACACACACAGCCACACAAAGCTTCCCACACACACAGCCACACAAAGCTTCCCACACACAGAGCCACACAGAGCCTTCCACACACACCCACACAGCACAAGCAGGCAACAGGGGCACATGGAGGCACAAGCAGGCAACAGGGGCACACGGAGGCACTAGCAGGCAACAGGGGCACACGGAGGCACAAGCAGGCAACAGGGGCACACGGAGGCACAAGCAGGCAACGGGGGCACACGGAGGCACAAGCAGGCAACAGGGGCACACGGAGGCACAAGCAGGCAACAGGGGCACACGGAGGCACAAGCAGGCAACAGGGGCACACGGAGGCACAAGCAGGCAACAGGGACACACGGAGGCACAAGCAGGCAACAGGGGCACACGGAGGCACAAGCAGTCAACAGGGACACACGGAGGCACAAGCAGGCAACAGGGGCACACGGAGGCACAAGCAGGCAACAGGGGCACACGGAGGCACAAGCAGTCAACAGGGACACACGGAGGCACAAGCAGGTAACAGGGGCACAAGGAGGCACAAGCAGGCAACAGGGGCACTTACGGAGGCACAAGCAGGCAACATGGTCACGAAAACTGAGGCACAAGCAGGCAACAGGGGCACGAAAACTGAGGCACAAGCAGGCGACAGGGGCACGAAAACGGAGGCACAAGCAGGCAACAGGGGCACACGGAGGCACAAGCAGGCAACAGGGGCACACAGAGGCACAAGCAGGCAACAGGGTCATGAAAACAAGCACAAGCAGGCAAAAGGGTCACAAGCAGGAATTGTAATTTAGACGGGGCTGAAGTGGAGAACGGTCAGTAGGGAAGTAGTGCGGCTGGTGCAGTGGTACCAGGCCGAAAGGTGAGAGGGGCTTTCTGCACCCCAGTTTGGACAGTTTCCACTACCTAACAGGGATTGGTGGGAGGGGGCGTACTTCTTGCTTGCTTTAGGGACGCAGTGCATGCTCCTGCCTGCTGCCGCCGGGACACGACAACAGGCAGGGAGAGGACAGGCTGGGAGAGGGCAGGAAGGGGACAGGCTGGGAGAGGGCAGGCTGGGAGAGGGCAGGGAGGGGACAGGCTGGGAGAGGGCAGGTTGGGAGAGGGCAGGCTGGAAGTGGACAGGCTGGGGGAGGACAGGCTGGGAAAGGGCATGGAGGGGACAGGCTGGGAAAGGGCAGGCTGGGAAAGGGCAGGGAGGGGACAGGCTGGGAAAGGGCAGGCTGGGAGAGAACAGGCTGGGAAAGAACAGGCCGGGAGTGGGCAGGCCGGGAGTGGGCAGGCCGGGAGTGGGCAGGCCGGGAGTGGGCAGGCCGGGAGAGGACAGGCCGGGAGAGGGCAGGCCGGGAGAGGGCAGGCCGGGAGTGGGCAGGCCGGGAGTGGGCAGGCCGGGAGTGGGCAGGCCGGGAGTGGGCAGGCCGGGAGTGGGCAGGCCGGGAGTGGGCAGGCCGGGAGTGGGCAGGCCGGGAGAGGGCAGGCCGGGAGAGGGCAGGCCGGGAGAGGGCAGGCTGGGAGAAGGCAGGCTGCGAGAGGACAGGAAATGGACAGGCTGGGAGAGGGCAGGCTGGGAGAGGGCAGGCTGGGAGAGGGCAGGCTGGGAATGGGCAGGCTGGGAATGGGCAGGCTGGGAGTGGGCAGGCTGGGAGTGGGCAGGCTTGGAGTGGATAGGCTGCGAGAGGACAGGAAAAGGACGTCTGGCTAATTCTGGCCTAATGTCCTTGGTGATGAAGTAGCCTCCGCCTTCCTGGCCCCCCAGGGACAAAGAGGGGGGGGGGGCAGAATAACAGCAGGGATACTGAAGTACCTCGACGGCCGTTAGAAGGAGCGGGAGGAAAAAAGATAACAAGCATTGACATAGGCAAAGTCTTGCAGCCAATGCCAGACCGATTGGCTTAGCCAGTGCTGGTTTGGTCCACCGGTGGAGGTTCTGCCTTTCATTATGAAAGTAGCTGGGAGTCTTCAAAGCTGTAGAATGCTGGCCCTCCGTCTTTGACACATCCTAGTCTGCACCTTCAGATGTATATTTATTCCAGAGTCAAGATGATTTTTGTTAACGTATGTTTTTTCACAGAGAGACAGCTTTATCGAAGGCAGCAGTTGGAAATTAAGTTGTTCACGTCGTGCTAAGGCCTGGTCTGCTGTATTGGTATTTAGTCAGTAAGGGAAGGTTGTAAACAGTATCCCGACCAGTCATCTGAGGACTATCTGAGCGTGCTACCGCCAAAATATCTTCCTCACGAAGCAACACAGCTGGAAGTCATCTAATAATGACTAAGCAAATATAATGTATGCCCCTAACTTATTTTTGTCGAGTTTTGGTAAATGCCCTGAAGTCTGTATTGTGCTCTGTGACGCAGATGTTGAATAAGAGGAGCACAGCAGTGTCGTTGTCCATATTCAAAGCACGTTCCACAAAGGCACACTCGGGTCATATTGTTAGATTGAAAAAAAGTTAACAATCTTACAAAATACATATTAAGCTTTCCAGTGTATGCCGAAGGAGACCACCTGGCAAGAAGGCAGATTGGGAGCACTGACTGGAAATTCAGAGCAAAAGGTTAAAATTCAGGACAAACAACGAGCGGGACACATTGACTCACCTGTGACCCTGGCCAACCCCGAGCACCTGTGCGGTTCAGAGTCTGCAGACTCAGCCGGGCTGCCAGCGGCCTCTCGGGCCGGTCTCATCTGAGGCGGCTGCAGTCAGACCCCCCAGCTGTCTCCGGCCTGGCTACATACAGGCGCCCCCAGTTTGCTGCCCCTGCAGCATCACTGCCGTCGCCTCGAGCTCGCTTCTCTGCCACTCCTGGCTTCTCAGCCCGAAGCGCGAAGGATGCTGGAACCTGTAGTTCTAAACCTCCCCCCCACTATAAAGTGCGTGTGGGCGGGGCCCAGACAGCAGGGGTCTCATGCGTGGGGCACCTCGAAAGGAACAAGCGCCTTGAGGGGCCCAGCATGAATGAAGTGCACATGTGTGCGGGCACGCCCCCGTACCCTGGTATTAGGGGAGGGGGGCGTGACAGGAGCACGCAAAGGTGGTCTTCAGGGAGCCATATATCCCGCTCCTGTGTTTAGGAAGGTAGCGCCTGGGGATGGAAAGGCTGGTCACCCCGCGAGGAGCTATGAAGGGAATGACCGGTTACTCACCGGTAATATTCATTACTCCGAGTCGTAGCCCTCCCCGTCCCAGTCCTAACTACATGAGCATAGCTCCTCCCACCAGAAACTCCCAAGCAACTTGAAACCCATCCCTTCCCTCCAGGCCACACCCATACCCTGAGGCATATAATCCAGTGACCTGCCAATCAACAACCTGTACCCAACAAGCACAAGAAGCCGAAACAGGGAGGGAGGGATGGGAACCTGGACTGGGACGGGGAGGGCTACGACTCGGAGTAATGAATATTACCGGTGAGTAACCGGTCATTACCTCCTCGTCAGCCCTCCCTGTCCCAGTCCTAACTACATGAGCAGATACCAAAGCAATAATCGGCTTCACTCAGTAGCAAAAAAAACCCAGACTTTATTAAAGCACAGAAAGTCACACCACCGGAGTAGAACGCAACACAGCGTCCCCAAACCCAGCAGAATCAGTCCCCCCAACCACCAAACGATAATGGGACATAAAGGTGTGCGGAGAACTCCAGGTAGCGGCCCTGCAGATTTCAGCCATGGAAGCCCCCTGAAAACAAGCCCAGGAAGCCGCCACCCCCCGAGTCGACCTCCCCTGAACAGACCCAGGAGCCAACACACCACAGGCCTCATATGCAGCACCCACAGCCCAACGCAGCCAACGACTGAGGGTAGCCCCAGAAGGCTTAAGACCCTGACCAGCCAGGCCAAAGGTCACAAAAAGGGATTGCACCTTACGAAACGGCCCAGTACGCAACAAATAGATCTCCAGAGCCCTCCGAACGTCCAAACAGTGCAGCCGCACCTCAACCTCTGAAAGAGGATCAGGACAAAAAACAGGCAAAACCAGATCCGCAGAGCAGTGAAAAGAGGAAGGGACCTTGGGAACAAAGGAAGGATCAGGCCGCAGTACCACCCGATCAGGAAAGAAACGTAAAAAAGGGGCCAAACAAAGCAAGGAGCCCAATTCCCCAATCCGCCTAGCCGACGTAATAGCCACCAGGAACAGCACCTTGATCGTCAGAAACCTCAAAGACACCTCCAGCAGAGGTTCAAAGGGAGCCCCCTGCAAAGCCCCCAAAACCAGAGGCAGATCCCAACTAGGAGCAAAGGACCGAATGACAGGCTTCTGAAGGAAGCAACTCCGCAACAAACGGGACACCAGGGGAACCACCGGGTCACAGACCGAACCCCGAAAGGCCCGAACAGCAGCCCACTGAGCCCTCAGGGAGGACACAGCCAGACCCAAGTCAAAGCCGTCCTTCAAAAAGTCCAAGACCAATACCGGATCCACTGCCAACGCAGACCACCCACGCGCCGTACACCAAGACTGAAAAGAAACCCAATGCCGGGCATAGGATTTGAGAGTCGAAGGGCGCCTGGACCGCTGAATAAATTCCGCCACAGAAGGAGAACACCCCAACGCCACAAGGTTCATCCTCTCAACAGCCAACCCGCCAGCCTCAGGCGGACCAGACACTCCAGAGACAGAGGGGGAAATGACAAGGGACAAGGGACCACTGGCAACCTCCAGCAAGGCCCCACTGCCAACTTCAATAACAGAGGGAACCAAGGCCGCCTGGACCAATCCGGAGCCACCAGGATCACCGAAGCCCGATCCAACTTGACCTTCAGCAGAACACGCGGCAGCAGGGCAATAGGGGGAAAGGCATACATCAGGCCCCCCTCCCACCGGAAGGACAGGGCATCCACCCTCCAAACCTCGGCAGAGCGAACCAGAGAACAAAACGTCTCCCTCAAGGCGTTCCCCGGGGCCGCAAACAGGTCCACCACTGGGACCCCGAACCGGGCCATCAGGCAGCGAAACACATCCTGAGACAGGCACATGTCCGACAGGGAAGGAAACACCCTGCTCAGGCGATCCGCCTCCGAGTTCAAAATCCCAGGCAGATGTAAAGCCCTCAGAGACAACAAGTGATACTCCGCCCACAGGCCTATACTTTGAGCCAACAAATTGAGGGAAGCCACCCTCGCTCTCCCCTGGCGGTTGATATAACACACCACCACCGTGTTGTCGGACCGCACCATCACATCCCTCTGGAGGACCCAAGGCAGAAAATGAGACAACGCCAACTGAACCGCCTTCAATTCTCGCCAATTCGAGGACATTTCCGCCTCCGGCACAGACCAAAGACCCTGCACAGACTCCTGACCCAAGACCGCACCCCAACCCAGTACGCTGGCGTCGGTCGTCAGGACCAACCTCACCTGGGACACAAAGGGCGAGCCCTGCAAGAGGTTCAGATCCACCAGCCACCAGGACAACTCCCGGGCGATGGACACACCCCCCCGGAACCAACAGCTCGTAATCCAGAGAGGCCGGATCCCAATGCTCCAGAAGATGATTCACAAGGGGGTATAAGTGTAAACGGGCCCAAGGAACAATCATCACAGTTGCCGACATCAGCCCCTGAACACGCAACCACTGGCGAGCCGTGGAAGACCGAGCCCCCAACACCTTCTTCAGTTCGTGCACAAGAGTCAGTCTGCGGGGCTCCGACAGGAAGACCTTCCCCAACCTGGTGTTGAACACCCCCCCAATGAACAACCGTTCCTGAGTGGGGTGAAGAAGGGATTTCTCCAAGTTCAGAATCCACCCGAACCGTTGAAGGAGACTGCAAACCTCCCGGGATTGTGACTGAGCCTGAAGGAAAGAAGAGGAAGAAATCAACCAATCGTCCAAGTAAGGGAAAACCTGTATACCCTTAGCATGCAACAAACCCACCAAGGGCGCCAACACCTTAGTAAACACCCTCGGAGAGGCAGACAGGCCAAACGGCAATACCTGGAACTGGTAGTGATCCACCCCCACACAGAAACGCAGGAACCTCTGCGAATCCGCGTGCACTGGCACATGAAAATAGGCATCCCGTAGATCGAGAGAAGTCAGAAAATCCCCCACCGACAGGAAGGGAAGAATCAACTGTAGAGTCACCATTTTGAAGGACCGATGAGGGACACACAAGTTCACCGCCTTTAGATCCAGGACCGGACGGAAGTCCCCATTTGGCTTTTGGATCAAAAACAGGATTGAGTACACCCCCCGACCCTGTTGACTCACAGGCACCCTCACCACAGCACCCTTCGACACCAAGTCCCGAACTCCGTCCAATAGAGCACGACATCTTGCCAGAGACCTGGGAACAGGGGTAGCTTTGAACACATCCACCGGAGGAGTCCCAAATTCTATTCTGTAGCCCAGTCGTACCACCTGCAGAACCCACAGATCCCGAACGAACTCCTCCCAGACTGGCAAAAAAGAGGTGAGGCGACCCCCAACCGGCACCTTCAAGGAATCCATCACATAGTCACGACTTGGAGGGACCTGCAGAAGAGGAAGCACCTTGTTGACCCCGGGACTTGTGGAAGGAAGGGACACCCCGGCCACGTCCCCTACCACGAAAGGGCTGAGCAGCCATCTTAGATTGAAACGCTTGCCCAAAAGCCCGCTTATAACCCGCAAACTTCCCTTTCTGAGAACAGCGGACCGGAGCCAACAACTTCTTGTCCTCAGCTGTCTTTTTAATCAAAGCTTCCAACGGCTCCCCAAACAGCTTTGAGCCCGTGAAGGGAATCTTCATCACGGCCGCCTTCTGAGCAGCTTCCGCCTTCCAAGACTTAAGCCACAACTGCCTCCTAGCAGCAACCGATGCACCAGCAGCCGCCGCCGCAGCACTAAGGGAGTCGAAGGACAAGTCAGCCATGAAACGCAATTGTTGTTCCAACATGGACAAAGACTCAGAGGGATCCTCATCCTGCATGAGCTGCGCAGAAATACCCTGACAGTCTTTAAGAAGCGACTGAACAAGATAGCTGGTGTAAGCAGCAGACCGAACAGCCAGATTGGAGGCCGCAAAGGACCGCTTCAAGGCCCCCTCAACCCGCTTGTCCCCAGGATCAGAAGGTACCGCATCCTCAGACACCACCAGGCTCTGAGACGCCATACCAGCCAGCAGAGAATCCACTTTCACCACAGCCGGAAACTCCTCCGTGAATCCCTGCAAGGGATACCTCTTAGCCAGAAACCGGGGAAAGGCATGCCTGTCAACATCCTTCCACTCCCCCTCCAGCACCTTCCTCACAGACGTATGAATGGGGAGGCTTTCCGGATCTTTCTTCAGGTAATTGGCGAAGAAGTCTTCAGACTCTCCACCCACCACAGGATCAGGGAATCCCAGATTGTCCCGAACATGCTGCAAAACACAGCGAAGGTCAGCCCCTTGGACAAAACGACCCTTCAACTCCTCATCAGAGTCAACATCCGGATCTACCTCAGCCGAGGCATCCAATTTCTGTCTCTTAGGCCCCTTGGGAACATGAGCCACAAAGGCCGCCGCCACAGCAGCCTCAATCATTTTCTGAATATCCGCCATGGAAGGAGCAGAGGAAGAACCAGCGACCACCTCTCCATCCTCACAGCCGAGCTCACGCACGTCTGCACCTCTACCCTGCATGTTGTAAACAGGAGAACAGAAACCCAGACCCCAAGATATACCCAGACCAATCAAGCAAAAATCCCCAAGGGCCAACCAGGGAACGCCACCTGGACCGGGAGCCAATCCCTACACAGGACCGAAGGCTGGGCTTCAAACCGCCCTATCAGTGAAGACCACCAACCTACAAAAGGAAATGATTGAACAGGGCCCAACTGTAAGGACACGAAGAAACCCAGAAGACCCCGCCCCAGGAACCAGTGAAACCAGAGGTAAGAACTCCCCACCGCCCCAGCAGAACTGTAGGAGAGCAGAGCCTCCAAACCCCACATGACCCCCACAGACAGCAGAGACAGGCCAAGGACAGGGAAAAAACACCATGGGGCCCCACCACAGCACAGCAGGAAGAGGCCAAGACTCGAAATCAAGCCCCATGCAAATCCCTCCAGCAACACAAAAACGGCAATCAGGACCGCCAGTAGAGGGAGCTCCAACTACAAAAACGCGGGGAAGAGAACCTAAGCTAGGTAAGATCAAAGCCGGACTGAACCCTAACATCGGGCCCCCACGGACCATACAAAGGCAGTCACCCCCCCCCCTCCCCGCAACCCCAGACCCCACCAAGGATTGCAGGAAGCAATAAAAAGGGGGAAAACACGGGCACGAAAGAAACGAGCACCAAGAGCATGGATAGAGACAGAGAAGCCAAACCGGCACGCCCTCGGCGTGCTGAAAAAGCCAGCCACACACCCCCCTCCCTCCCCGGGAGCACCCGCTAGAGCAGGGAACGAACCCGGAAGAGGGGAGGCTGCAGCAGGGAGACACCACCACCAGGCAGTCCGGACCCCCAACCCCATGGTCCTGCTACAGCAGGGACTCAAAATAAATGCCCACAAGGAAAAACAAAAACAGGCACAATAGGGGTTAAAAACGGGCGCTTAACATCCCGATTCACACTTACCAGATAGGAGGCCAATTCCAGTGCCCCCCTCGACGAAGTCTGCTCGGAAGTGATTCCGCAGAAAAAACAAACAGGTTGTTGATTGGCAGGTCACTGGATTATATGCCTCAGGGTATGGGTGTGGCCTGGAGGGAAGGGATGGGTTTCAAGTTGCTTGGGAGTTTCTGGTGGGAGGAGCTATGCTCATGTAGTTAGGACTGGGACGGGGAGGGCTGACGAGGAGGTAATGATGGTGCTGACACGAGGCTGCTGTGCGGGGGCAGGGGTCCCGAGACCGGCTTCAGATCCAGCGCCCAGAGCGGGCTGAGAGGCCTCTAGGAGCTGGCTCTGTGGTCCCCCCCGCATCAGACCCTGGCGTGCACTATAGGAGAGTCTGGACCGCCCACGCCTGGAAGACCGGCCCAGAGGGGGTTAAATCTTGTCAAGAGGGGGTTAAATCTCGCAGCGGGGACGGGCACACACACAGCGGGAGTCGGGGGGGCCGACCAAAGACACGGACAGCGGGAGTCAAGAGGGGGGGGAGGGGGGGCAGGCCCGGACTGGCAATGCCAGGCACCGGGCAATCCCCCGGTCGGCTGCCAGGGGTGGGGGCCGTTTTTTTGTCCGGGGGCCGGTTTTGTTGCTAAAGGCCGATTTTTTTTGTACACTCAGTACAGTAGTAGTCACTTACCTACTACTGTACTTTGCTGCGTGCCTGCGTTTCACTCTCTCCTAGCTCCGAGTCTGTGTGGAAAAAAAGTGCAATTTAATGAATCTCTGCTGGATAAATAATGGATTGCAAGCAACAGTGCCATTTTAGGGGGTGGGTGGGTTGCGTGCGCACGCAGCGCGCAGATGACTCCACCGCCGCGTCTGCGCGGCCTGCTCTTAATCTTTAGTTCACCCACTTTAAGGGCGTGGGGGGGTGGGGAAGGCCCGGCCGGGCGCGGCTGTCGGAGAAGACACATGCGCATTGGGGCTCGCGCAGGACCGTGACGACGAGAGGCCCTCTCTCGCCACCCATAATATAATTATTTCGAGCCCCCTGCCCTGTCCCAGTGTCCCTGCTGCCAAATGTCTGCTAGTGCCGGCCGCCGCCGCCAGGTGAGTGTTGTTTCCATCTTTGCAATCTCCCGTGCCCTGGCGTGGACTTGTACTAGACTGTGAAGTGGGGCCTCATTACCGTGTGAGTGGAGTCCCGGACCGCACACATTCCCAGGGGAGAGTCATTACGGCTGGAGGCCTGTACCGGTCCATCACAGCACTCACTCAGGTATCTCAAAATGTATACCTTTTAGAGGCAGAGCGCGGCATTATTCTGAAGCTATAATAGTACATTACAGCTTAGTCACAGCCTGCTGCTCGCAGTTGAGTTCAGGGGTCAAGGCTGCGCTTCAGTACCAGGCAGGGGCCAGGTAGGCGCTGTAGCAGGCAGTGCGGATTCAAATTAAGCACCGGATAGACTTTTTGGGCTGACAGTGTACTACTCTGCGCAGTACTGCCCTTGAAACATTTAGGAGGCACGCGAAGGTCAGGCCGCCTGGGGGAAGGGGGGAGGGAGGAGGGTTTGGGGCTGCTGAGTATTCCCTGCCCTGGGTTTACGTGACAACGCGGCGTCACTCATGACTGCTAAAGTGTGTTCATATTATGAGAGAGGGGAGCCTGGTAGTTAAGTTTCTCCTGAGCTGGGCGGGGCCACGGTGGAGTTACACATGGTTATTTAGTTTTATTTCGTTTTAGTGGCAGCCACAACTCTCACCGCGCTGCCTGCCTACTTGGTCAGCGTGCCTCATCATGCTGCTGCCCTGCGACCGGACTTAGTCAGAAACGAAAGGTCGCATTTACCCATATAGATTGACAGTGTTATCACGGAGAGGCTGCTGTGTGGCTCACTGAAGTATTAATCGTTTTCAAACTTTACAGCCTGACAGACACTGAGCCTGTAGCTCTGCTCACTGCTCTCCCAGGCTCAGGGTGGTACCGCGGCATGTTAGGCTCCATTCAGCTCTTTATTCATTTATTTATTTAAAGCACTGACTACAATTTAAATATAAATTCGGGCCCTGACTGAGGGCCTCCAGTTCATGGGCGACCTCTCAGTGCTACTCTGCTGTTGAGGAGATCGCGTGCACTGACACCAGGCAGGAATGTTTTTAAGTCCTGCTGTGCCACTGCTGCCTTCCCAGTCCCTGGTCCCCAAGCAGAGATTCCCGTGGTCTGGGCAGGCCTGTCATACAAAGCATTCTTAACCTGCCCAGGCTCCACGTGTGTTCCGGGAATGGTCTGGACACTTGTGTCCGTCCAGGTGAGCGCTGTGATGTATTATCTGAAGAGGCACAGCAGACCAGAGCCTGTGACTTCTTGATGACCTGAGCTAGCAGCTGGGAAGGTGGATTCTGCAGCCTGTAAACTCTTTAATGCAGCACTGAGCCCCCAAAGTCAAGAAAGGCTCAGCGTCTGCTGCTATCAGAGCAATGCCAGCACCAATTCAGGTGATTGGCAATTTAGCAGAACCCATTAATCCCAATAGTTGGTTAGTGGCCTGTACAGAAGGGGCTCTCAATCCGTGCCCACAGAGTGACGTCTGCAGTTGGGAGAGTGATGTATAGCTGTGAAATGGTGCATGCAGTACTTTAAATGAAAACATAAAAAAAGTGCTGTTGTTACTTATCCACAATACATATTTCCTCCTCTGGAGTGGTTCTCCCATCAAATCTTACAGCATTGCTGAGAATTACCGATGCTCTCCCTTTTAAATGAAAGTTGTGCAGGCACTCAGTACCACTCACCATCTGCCCAGTTACAGCAATAGTTTACAGGAGGACGTCTGGATTTAATGATCACTCTGGTAAGGAATTGTAGCATGGAATGGCAATTTTACACTGGGTATAGACATGTCCATGATCTGCTTCACTGTAGTGCTAGCAAGTATAAAGTGTAGCATTAAAGGAAATTATGCTAGTGTATGAGAGCGTTTTGAAGAGTAGAGTTGGTGGTTTGAAGGAGTATGTGCGTGGGAGAAAGCCAAAGGATGTGGTATTGCTTTTGGCACATGTTGAGGAGGACTGACCCTCCATTACCGATGCTTTGCAGCAGTTTAAAGATAATCTTGGAGGTTCTCGTTGCTCAAATGGGTGTAATTTCTGAAATGTATATATTTCCCTCGTCGCTGTTGCTTGATTTGTGTTCGCGAGAAAGTGTCACTCATAGTCGTTGAATGTCACTCATAATTACAGTGAAATTCTGAAAATGTCACAAATATGTAATCTGAAACCTTGGCAGCTATGCATGAATGGTACTGAGTACGAATGTATGTGTAAAAATATGTGTGTGACTGCTACAGCCTGTGAGTGGAAGTGTGAGCAAATGGGAGTGTGTGGGCCAATGTAAATGAGGGTGTAGGCCAATGTAGGAAAATGCCAGCATGCCCGAAAGCCTCCGTTTGTGTGCATTGTGTGAGAGAGGAATTGTCTGCAGGTGCGCAAATGTGTGAACGTTGGTGTTCATGAATGGTACTGAGTGCGAATGTGTGTGTAAAAATATGTTTGTGACTGCCACAGCCTGCTGTGAGTGGAAGTGTGAGCAAATGGGAGTGTGTGGGTGAATGGAAGTGCGATTGAAGTGAAGTGTGCTCACACTGAAGGGTAGTCTTGTGTAACACAGCTATTGAGTGGGAATGTGAGTGCGTCGTGTGAACCAATGCAGGTGTGAGAAAGTGATCTGTAAGAACGCAGGAATCGGGCCTGCGCTTAGGCATCAGGGAAGCAGTAGGAAGCAGGGTAAGTGAGAACGGGGTCCTTGCACAGGAACTGACATAAGGGGCTCATGCTGCGGTACCAGCTATCATTAATTGACATACTTGCTACCATCATCAGGCTTTATGAGATGACCCTGATGGAAGCAGATAGTTTTCTCCTATCCTAAATGGTCACACCACTACAGCGAATGCTGGTTTACACAATAATTCTTTATCAGTTCACTAAGAAAATAATACCCTTGACACCTTGTGAATGCCCTGCTTGCCCAGGTGCATACCCCTGGAAGGCAGAAGGAAGTGTAGCTGAAAGGGGCCCCCTGTCGAGGTATGGGGTATGAAGGGCTGCAAGATTCAAAGGGTCCCCGATACTCAGGTATGAGCACCACAAGTCATGGGTGGGGGTGGTTAACATATGGATTGGACTCTTGCCCTTTTGCAGCAGCAGAATGCCTTTCTTGCCTACGCTGGTGTTCCTTTGAGGTGCCTGTTTTCCGGCACTCAGCACGTGCCCCTTTCGGTGCAGTCTCTCAGCACATATTCCCGAGGGTGCTGCAGGCAGAGGGTCATTGCCCAGGTACACTCAGGTATGGACACCATGGAGAGCTACAGCGGATAAAGGGAATGGCACAGGTATGGACAGCAGCAGCACTGCAGCAGAATGGGACACACAATCATATACTGGCCGTCTATGACATACCGTGTTGCCCCCCATTCTCACATACACCACCAGGTTGGTGCTTTCTCTGACTGCCCTCAAAATAGACCTGCCCAGTAGATGTACTACCCTCAGTGTAGGCTTGCCCTGCCAAGGCTGCAGCTGACCCTGCACGGGCGGATACGCACTCACGGCACCTGCCTCCTGTGGCTGCCTAGCCAGTCTGATGCACACTTGGCATGCACAGCGTGGACGCTCGAAGTGTGACCGGGCTGTGAGGAGGAGTCCTGCGGGTGGTGCCACACGCTGCGAGGAGGGTTATGCAGTTGTACATGCTGAAGCAGCTCATTGATTGATTCAACAAGATAATCTGTGGCCTGCCCCGAAACAGTGGCTTCTATTTCCGCACTGTTGTTTATCTCATGAGTACTGCTATCTCGCTCAGGCCGGCAGTCAAATATGTAATCAAACAAATATGCGAAATCTATAGCAATTTTACACTGACTCACTCCATTTTGCTTGCCACTACAAAATTATATAAAGAGACCATCATGCTGCAGTAAGGAGAGCCTGAGGTCAGAGCACATTCATCACTTAAGAGGCATTGATTGGTACAGGTACCATACAGTAGCAGAAAACATGCAGCCTCGTAGAAATAACACCGGCCTTCGGCGTTGTAGTTTCTACCTAACTTTTCAAAACGTTCCCATTACAGTTTGCATTGCATTGCCTGCTCAGCAATCTCGTTGCTATCTCTGAATAATTGCAAAACTGATTTGTTTAGAATGGGACCACATTTACCGTACCACACTAACTGCCCACCACTGTGACCCCCCAACACACGAGATCACTGAATTGTACTGATAAAACAGAAGATAATTGTATGTTATGGTTACAAGGCTGGTGTCATGTGTCTAAAACCCAGCGACGCCATTAAAGCCAGGAAATGCTGGGGATGAGGGAAAGGAAAAGGGGGAATAATGGAAATTTGGGGGGAGGAAATACGGGGAGATAACAAGAAAGACATTGTGTTCACTCAAAAGATTAATAAAGGATCCATTTTGCCCTTTATGAGAAGGTCCATGTACTCCATTGTACAGTAACCCAGGTCTGTGAGGTGCAGCACTCGTAGATATTTCATGCAAGAGAGTTCTCAAATGCATTTGTAAGAAAATTCACGCAGGGGCCCCACTGCTTCTCAAACTGTTGCGGCTAATGTAGCTGAGATCTTCTCCATGATCAGGGTGGGGTACAGCTTGTGAAGCCAGTCAATATCTTCCGGCATGTAGCCCATACCCCAATGACCGTTCACTGTTTGCATGTGAATTACAGATGCCCACGTTGTAGGCGTTGAATCAGCTGGGCGGAAAAAGAGAAGCCCCAGAAATAGTCTCAGTGCCATTAGCACATGTAAAACTTTTTTTACATACATATTGTTCATACTGACTGCTGAGACATGGTTAGATAAGTCCCTGTCGCCCTCAGTTTCCTCCAAATTAAAATCCGGTTTAATCTGCTTTATTACATCAAAACAGGCCATTTTTGTTTGCTCTTATTGCTCAGTGCACTTTACCACCACTAACCAGTGCTAAAGTGCTTGCACTCTTTCCTTTCAAACATGGTAAAATTGGCTTACACCGAATTGGCAATTTTAATTTACTTGTAAGTCCCCAGAATGTGGTTCTATATGTACCCAGGGACTGTACATTAAATGCTGCTAGTGGACCTGCAACACTTATTGTGCCACCCACTTAAGTAGGCTATTTAAAGATGTGTCCTGTCAAGGCCAGGGACTTTGTGTTAATTTTTCCTGATTTCTGGCCCGGGTACCATTTGAGACATTTCCATGCCTTCTGTCAGCCTGGGTGCTTATGTGGGCCATTTCTATGCTTTCTGGCCAGGGTGCTTAATTATGTGTGCTATTTTCATAGTTTCTCGCCTCCGTGACCTGGAGCTAAAGGCTCATGTGTGACATTTCCATGCTTACGGCCTGGGTGCTTATGTGTGACCTTTGCATGCTTACTGGCCTGGTGGTGTGACCAGGCCTGGGTCAGTGCCTAGGTGCTTATGTGTGACATTTCCACAGTTTCTGGCCTCAGTCAGTGGCCTGTGTGCTCATGTGTGACATCACAGCAGTGCTTAATGTGTGTCAACATGAGTGACAATTTACTATGCTTTAAAAGTTTATACAATCTAATATGTAATGAAAAATATGTTGAAAAATGTTTTGTTTTGGCCTTTCTATCTCTCAAATGTTTTTGGGGGGACAAGTTCAACCCCCCAAACTCCCCCCTAGTAGTGGTTGCTCACAGCGCTTGCTCGCTACACACCATGTGGGGGGCTGGTCTCACTTTTAATTTGTTCTCTCTGATTCACTACTTGTGTCTATTTTTGGTGGTCTCTGAAAGAATGTCTATGTGGACAAATGACTGGGTGGGTAACCTGGTGCTCTTTAAGGTCATCATCTACTATTTACTGTGCTTTGAAAGTTGATAAAATTGAATATGTAATGAAAAATGTGCTGTAAAATTCACCATTTTGGTCTGTCGTTTCCAAACCCTCCTAGTAGCGGTCGAGCTCGCTCGCTATGCGCCGGACAGGGGCTGGTCTGCTGAAATTTGCCAGGGCTGCTTTCAGTTCCCAGTCCGACCCTGGGGGGGGGGGGGCGAACAAAGACACGGACAGCGGGAGGAGGGACGACATGAGTACCAGTTACATTACAAGGACATATTCATTTTGGTAGGCACGAGAAGACGAAGTGATTTTGCACAGAATTACATGAAGTTGAAAAAACAAAGAGCCACGGACAGCGGGAGGGGTGGGGGGGGGCGGAACGGCACAGACGACATGAGACGCGAGGGGGGGTGCGGGGGTGGGAACGGACACACGGAGAGCGGGAGGGGGGGCAGGGGCGGGAACGGGCACACGGAGAGCGGGAGGGGGGGCAGTGGTGGAACGGGCACACTGAGAGTGGGAGGGGGGAACGGGATAAAAACATGCTGCTTACCTGAGCATTGAGCAGGAGAAACAGTGGTCGACGGGCCCCGGCGCCATCTTCGGCGGAATGAGAAAACACGCCCTGACAGAAAAAAAACAGTCTTGCAGCACCAACCATCGCGTCACGGGGGTGTCCCGGGCCGGCAGCCAATCACAGCGCGGCCCGGGACAAAGGGGCGGGACTTAAAAAAAGCCCGAGAAACGCCCCCGAATCGCGTTTTCACGAGAAAGCGTGATTGACAGCCTATGTCTCCCAATGGCTAGCCTCCATTTATGGAGCTAGCCAATGAGAGACAGAGGCGGGTCATCGATCCCACATCCAACTCAAGGTTTTTTAGCGCATTTGCACTACGTGCGCACTTGCAGGCAAAACCTAAAAAACTGCAACTTGATTACGACAAGCATTGGGAACCTCAAGTAACAGCTAATGTATTGTAGCCTGCAACGGGAAGTATTTGAATCTGCTTTGAGGGGCCTCTAGTAGCGTCCCAGGGTAATGAGGCATGCTCCAGCATATATTTGTCACTGGGGTCCTCTAGTGGCCACTGAAGATACTACACCCTTCATTCAGGAAAGTACAGTTCAAAGCTTTTCACGGTATGAAAATGTACTCCTTAAGGCGGTGAGAAGCCAGGCGCGCAACACCCATTGGGCTCACGGGGCTTCAGTTTGGCAAGTGGCGGAGTGCATTAGGTCACACTGTTCGTGCTGATTTTTAGCACCAGTCAGTCTGTCAGCATAATCGGCACGAATGGCACTATGCACAGTGCAAGAAGACGCTGCTTCTTTCTGCCGCTCGAGTAGATGTTCTACTAGAGCGGCAGCTTCCTCAGCGCGAATGGATGGTTTCTAAATGCGAGCAGTCGGAAGCATCCGCAACCACCCACATAGAGAGATCTCTCTGGGAGGTGCTCTAGCATTGGATATTCTGCTCTCAGCAACTTACGGTTGGCGATCGTGAGCAAGGTAAAAACTCTGTTTTGCAGAGCGGAGTTTTGCGGAACCTCACATGCTCCACAGAGTGTGGAAAAGTTCACAGTTGGAGCGGAGTTCACCTTCCAGGCTTACTTAGAGCCGGGACCAGGTGCTTGTTTCCCTTCACTGCTCCCGTTTTGGGAGCTACTTTTTTCTTTGTCTTAGAGCACTCAATATGAGTGCTCATATTTTCACTGTGATATGGAGTACAGTGCTATTTGTGGCTGTTTATTGTTTTATGTACTGCTTGTAACTAAGCTCCAGCTTGAAGATTACTGTAAGAATACATTCAACAAATTAGAACTTTTCACTGGCCAATAATTTGAAATCATAAAACAGACTACTAGAGAAATGATAAAGCAGTTACTGACATAGCAAAATCAGCACAACTTAAAAACTGATTACGCTCTGTACCATCATCCAAAGTGTGTGCTTTTACACCTTCTGCGGTTGCTACTTGTTATCGTACTCTCAAAATAATAAATGTACTTTGAACTGTCATATGCACATAGTCCCTTTCAGCGAAGGCCTGGCGGTGGTCTCCGCGTGCAGGGTTCCCCAGTGCGCCCCTTCAGACTGTCTTTTTACTTCGAGACATTTTTCTTCACATTTAAATACATTCGTCTTGGGCCAAATCGCGATTAGAGCGGTTTGTAAATTTCTCATCCAAATCCTGCAGAAAGTATCTAAAAAAACAAACCTTTTAACATCTCGAAATAAGAAAAGAAAATGGTGGCCTCGAGTGCTGCAAGAATTGTCGTTTAAGCTGTGCACTGTACATCGCGCAAGAAATCACTGTCCACACTTCTTCAAGGAGCAAGAAAGGCCACTTTATTTTAAGACAGGTGCATAATACATTTCTTGAACACATTCATTATTTATTTATATCATAAAATTCCAATCTACACATTATGCCTAAACTCCCTACCTAACAGAACCCGAAACTAACTCTTGACTAATACCCCCAGGATTACCCAACGAGCTACCCTTCAGGATGGCCAACCCGCTCCAGGCTGCCCACCCCACTAGCCAAAACCGCCTCCTAAAAGAACAAAGACACCTGTCCTAAAAGTGGCAAGGCCCGAAGACCAGAGCAGCGCCCAGAGCACCGTCAAGTAAAAACCTAACTAAGGAATAAAGGGAGGGAGGGTGGGGCAAAAAGAACCTCCCTTCCCTTGCCTCCCTCTAACGCCGTGCCCAACCGCCAGCCTGACTTCCCTTTAATACCTCCCCCCAATCAACCCCACCTGCTTACTGATTCTCGCGCGAACACGCCCAGGGAGAGACCAGCTCGCGCCTGGCTCTCCCTGGGTCCCCCCTCGCGCAAGAAATCACTGTCCACACTTCTTCAAGGAGCAAGAAAGGCCACTTTATTTTAAGACAGGTGCATAATACATTTCTTGAACACATTCATTATTTATTTATATCATAAAATTCCAATCTACACATTATGCCTAAACTCCCTACCTAACAGAACCCGAAACTAACTCTTGACTAATACCCCCAGGATTACCCAACGAGCTACCCTTCAGGATGGCCAACCCGCTCCGGGCTGCCCACCCCACTAGCCAAAACCGCCACCCAGGAAAACCTTTAGCGTTTTCCTGCCCCACCCAAAGAAGGAAGGGAAGGAGCACCCCACAACTGCACCTGAAGAACTGTGGCAATTAAATCTCTAAGCTCCAGAAGGAAAAAGAACTGCCTAATGCCGATAGAGGGACCCCGTCCACACAGAATACACACTTCCCTGAAATATTCCAATTATGATGAGCCAACTGTATATACATAAATGATGACAAAACGTCGTATTGTTCTCTTCACATTGCGTCCTGCCTTCTCCATGGCGGAATAGCTCCTTGCCCCAGTCCATCGCAATCGAGGCACGAACTCCGTCCACATCACCATGGTGCTCACCCATGTGCTTTTGAGGACTACGAGATCATGATACATAAACTTTAGCAAGGTCAAACCTGATAGAGAAACTAAGGCAAATTCACCAACATGCAGCACCAGTAGACCCGAAGGGCCCCCCCCAACCCTTTGAAACCATAGAAGCCAAAGCAGGAAAATACCGCCCAAACGCATGCCCCCTGCACCATGCCAGGAGAAATCATGTGTCAGACTGCTGAAACCAAGAGATCTCCCACAAAGCTGACGCGCAGCGACTATAGCAGCCAGTTTAACAAAAGAGCGCCCAGGATCCACACCCCCTATTTATCCAGCGACTGGGGCCAAAGACCTAGGGGAAAAAGGGAGGTCCGGCAAAGCAAAGGCGGACTACTTCCTCCAACAAAACCTTGCGGAGGACAGCTAACACTGAGAAACAAGGATGGGACCGCCATCAGTATGACAAAAACTTGTCCCCTAAGAGACGGCGAGGAGATGAAGAATACCCACACAAAGCACAAACGAAATTGCTGTGGCACTCCAAAGCATCATAGCAGCACACCTCCCAGTGCGATAAAAGCAAATGAAGCAAATCCAAGGGGCACCGGCCGCCGTGGCTTCCAACCACCAGCCCGGAGCCTACCCACCCTTTCAGAACTGTACGAAACAATACCCCCCCCCCCAACCGAAAACCCTTCCCCACCAAAGCTGACCATAAACAGACCCCCTGCCAACCGGAAATCATCGAGAGGGGAAGGCCTTAGTTCGCTAAACGTAAAAACAAACCGCAACAAACATTGTGCATCAGCTAACCCAGCCCGACCGTACCTGCCATCCCCACCAAACTGCAAAAAACTCAGGCCAGGCCTTCAAAGAACTCCGCCGTGCAGAGGCAGCTACGGAATGTGCTACCAAAATGGCGGACCCTCAATTCCCAAAGTCCCATACGTACCGTGGAATTGCCGTTAATGCCAGATCCGCCCCGGGAGCCCACTCGCTGAATACGGACCCTTGAAAGCGAGATAAACAATCAGCGACACAACTAATGGCTCCCTGAGCATGCCGAGCCCTAAGGCAATATGCAGTTGAGAAACACCGCAACACGAAGCCGCACATGAGCTGTAGCACACGCAAATCGCGGGCTCTTTGTTGGTGAACAAGGTCAACTACCGCTATATTGGCCACATGAAACAATACGGCGCGAATCTGAATTCCCCCCCCCCCCCAGATACACAGAGCAACCCACAACGTGAAGAGTTCCAAAAAACGCAATGCTGCGACCGTATCCTTTCCCGCGCACTGGCCAGCCAGCCGCGCACCAACGACCTTCCCCATATGCCGAAGCCATGAGCTCCTTATGCATCCGTGAAAAAACTGCTACCTGCCACACCATGTCCTCGTCCGCAAAAAACAAGGACACGCCACTGACATCGTGCAGGAAACGCTACCAGATATTCAAATCAGCACGGACAGCAGTTGTAAGGCGCACACGAATGATGAGGAATGCCGGCGCCTGACATCGAGAGGCCCAGATGTCGACAAAAACGTCCTACCCGCCCGAACGACCCAACAAGCAAAATTGAGGCACCCCAAAAGTTTCCGTACGTTCCGCAGCCCACTTTGTGGACTCCCAACACCAAGCGTATGAAATCAGTCATCTCCCGCACGGTAGCAGCAGGCAAGCGCAGCAGCATAGCCGCGGTATCAATCGCAAACCCAAAGAAAGTCAGAGATGTACAGGGACCTTCGGCCGTAACCGGCGCCAGAGGAAAGCCCAAAACCCCGGTCATAGCCTGAAAGATTACCAAAGCCGCCTGATACTGCCCGGACTGACCCCCCACCCCCCCCTGTAAAAGAAATTAATCAAGGTAATGGCAGACCAAGAAGCAGCCGCTGACAAAAAATCGACGCGCCACTGCAGAAGGGTACTGAGGGTCTCAAAGAGGGAACATGACACCGAGTAGCCCATGGGTAATACTTTATGAACATAAAAAACATCCCCCAAAATGCATACCAAAGAAACCCAACAAAAACCACTGAGGGATAGTAAGGAGCCGGAAAGCCGACTGAGGACACTCTTTGCCAGCAAAAAACCCCCAACGCCTGCCCCGCGAACGAGCCGTAAGGCGTCATCCCCTGAAGCATAGGGCACGGTTGAGGCAGCTGGGTCAATGAATTCGGTGACGGATGCACCCTCAGGCCAGGACCGACGATGGAGGAGGTGAAAACTCCCCCATCGCCTTTTGGGGACCGCCCCCCAGTGGAGAGACGATCCAATCAGAGAGAGGACAACTCAGAAAAAGGACCTGCAAACCGATCCCTCAGCATCCAACTTCTGCTGCACAAACCTGAGAGCACTCCCTCACCGACCGCAGAATGTCAGACCACCACCCCACCCGGAGACCCTGATAACCAAACCGAAACCCAACCCTGAAAAAACCCAGAACAAAATCGCAGCAGCCTCAAAGTCAGGATAGTCCACCAACCGCAGAATCAGAATGTGCTGCTCAATAGGAGTAGGAGCCCTCATGTGCAAAGTGCGGAGGTCGTCACCTACCCCCTGAACCCCTCCCCCGTCCTGCAACCCGCAGTCCGTGAAAACACTGTGTGAGAGCATGCCGCCCCCCCCCCCACACTGCACACACTCGTGGCAATCGTTTTGGCAGGATACTATCCTCCGTAACCATGTGTGGAACAGCCACGCCATCCCCAAACTGTAGAAAAACATCCCCCGTAGGTTGCATAGTAGAAACATTCAAAAACCACGGCCGCTCAAGCCGCAGCGTCAGAGCGACTCGCTCACCAACAATCCCATCCCCCGCACCAATTAATCTTATACTCTTAACAGGGAGACACTCCCTTGCTGCGTGACAAGTTTTTTTTTTTTTTTTTTTTTTTACAGCCACCCCATCCCCAACTGTAGAAACATCCCTTGTAGATTGCACATCAGAAACATTCAAAAACGCACAGGCCGCTCAAGCCCCGTTGCCAGAGCGACTCGCTCACCAAGAACCCCATCCCCTGTACCAAACGATGTGGTACTCTTAACAGGGAGACTCTCCCTAGGGTTCCACACGGACCATCTTACCTCCCGGCAACTGTGCCTACTTCCGCTGAACCATCCAGTTAGCTAGCCCACTCCCCCTGTGTCACTTACCGCCGCGTGGTCCCACATGACTCCTGCAAAATACGATAAACAGGGGGTTGCCCCAGCCCACCCCTCTGGGCCCGTGCTGCCAAAAGCCCAATTCCCTTACCCCGCAAACTCCCCACCTACCAATTCATCATCTTGTACATCCAAATAGAAAACTTCCCAGAAAAAATGAAAACTTGTGCCCTGCCACTTGGCAGCGCCCCATCAACAATTCCCCCATCAGAAAACTGCCAGTCAACATCATGAAAGCTCCCAGAAAAAATGAAAACTTGTGCCCTGCCACTTGGCAGCGCCCCATCAACAATTCCCCCATCAGAAAACTGCCAGTCAACATCATGAAAGCTCCGCGCGCGCCGAAAACTTCCAGAAGAGAGATCCGCTCCAGATCCCTCTCCCGTGATCCCACCACTGGAAACAGCCGTAGGGACAGCTTCCAAGCCCGAAGAAACAGTCCTCAGCCGCTCAGCCGGAGGAACAGCTCGAAAACTGCGGCCGCTCAAACCAGACCGAAAAATCCGCAAAAACTACCTCCCCCCCACAGAGGCAAGGGAAACACCCCAAGAGGACCCAGCAACCGACGCCAACCCAGGGGCACCACCCAACCCGGGCGCCGAAACCCACCCCGGGGGGCGGCAGGCATCGCGCGGCGAGCCGGGAACAACACCGGTCTGGTGACAGAGGACGCCCACCATGGCCAGGGGCTGGAGGGAAACAAGGGGGGGGGGGCAGCGGAACCAGAAACCATGAGCCAGGGGGGGGCCTCCGGGGGGGGGGGAAAGAGAAGTCAGCAAAAAAAAGGGGGTGGGGGCAATTCTGGGCAGCCCTGGGCCAAATTGCTGGGGTAAAATGAAGGGGGGGGGCTTGGCCCAAGCACAGGAGGGGGGCGAGGCGGCAGGAAACGCTGCCCATTCACCCAAATGGGGCGAAGCCCCGCCTGACAAACCAGGCACTGAAGGGTGAGGGGCCCCCGGCGAGAGGAGCATGAACATGAGTCCCGGCGAGGCACATAGGGCCGAAAATTCCGCCCTCGCCGGGCCCCCAGCAACAAAAGGAGACTTCCTGGTCCCGACAGGCGGGGACCCAAACATACGCGGGGCCTGCCGGCCCACGGAGCGACCCCGCCCACCCCCCGGGCGCCCCACACAATTCAGCAACTCACAAGGCAAAGGCCTACCTGCTGGCGGGCGCCCGGGTCGCCGGCGGGGTCCCCGAGTCCGCAGGAACCTGGGCCGGCATCTGGAAAGCCGCCGGCATGGCGGCCCCTCCGCCGCCTCCGTCGTCCACGTCAAGCGACACCAGCAGCCGCCGCCCGAGGCCCGCCCCAGCAGCCTTGCGAGAGGGGGGGGGGGGAGAAAGGGGCCGGCAGAACCAACCCACGCCTACCGCAAAAAGAACCTCCCTTCCCTTGCCTCCCTCTAACGCCGTGCCCAACCGCCAGCCTGACTTCCCTTTAATACCTCCCCCCAATCAACCCCACCTGCTTACTGATTCTCGCGCGAACACGCCCAGGGAGAGACCAGCTCGCGCCTGGCTCTCCCTGGGTCCCCCCTTCGCCGACATTGATGTGAGGTACCGCGAGCGACTGGGGTTCGTGCACTTACGCGCACGCTGCAGCCGGGCTGAGAAACACACGGACAACCCCCTCTTAGCCGTGTGGGCGTCGCGCGCCTGCTCCGAATTCTCTCATTATGCCTCGATTCTACCAGTGCACGTTGTCTGGACCAAACGCGCTATGTCAAAATAACAATTGAATTTAAGCCTCGTTTGTTGACTTTTCTGTCTTGGGTCTGTGTGTCGCTTTCGGTCTGATACATCTCACTCGGGGTCCCACTGGAAGGCTTGTGCGCAGTATTCGGGACTCATTCTTTACCCTAAACCAGGGGGCTGCTGTGACTTGCACCCTCGCGGTGAGACCGCAGGTGGACAGACTCCCTCGGTTCAGCTGCTGGGAGTGCCGGTGGCACCGGCCCCTCGCCGGCCCAGGGGGTGCTCAGACGGCAGCCACTTGGCTGCAGCTCTCGGTGGAAGGTTTTAAGCCCGTGTGACTCATCCTCAGCGAACAGGAAATAAACTCTCAAACCTGCCCATAGGTGGCGGGCGCACCAACCTCAAGTTTACTGTGAAGTTTCTCCGCATCTGTCCCTTCCTGTTAAGAAGGAAGTCAGTGCGCTGCAGCCGTCGCCGCTACATACATTATCCCGATAATTGCGCCGTGACCTCTGCCGAGCGCCTCGTGCCAGGACGGCTCTTCTCACCATGGGGGACCAACTGACAGCGGCGGACCGAGTAGGAAACCGCGGGACCCAATCGAACCCGGGCCAGGAGATGCTCGCGCTGCGGGAGCCGGAGAACAGCGGCGGAGGTAAGGACGGACTGCACCGGTCCCCGCTTGCTGGCTTCTCCAGGGAAGTGATGGGAGCGGTGGGGGGGGATAGAAGGTGAGTGAGGGTGCTGGGAAGCAAGGAGGGAGGAGGGGCAAGGAGTGTGTGTGGGGGGGGGGGGGCAAGGTGGGTGAGGGGGAAGACCTGACATGAGGTGTAACGTCACTGCACTCACCGGACCCACGGGGTATGGAGCGCAGTCCCACTAATGTAGGGTGACCAGAATTTTAAAGCCCAAAACCGGGACATTTCACAAAAAAAGCAGAAGGACTACAATGTTACTTCAAGCGATGAGAGCGCTCCTCAGCAGAGAATTACAGAACAGGCAGTAAGAACATACATCGAATGCAATTTTTAAGCCCAGTAGCTTGCCTGTTAATTAAATTACTTTCTTGAACCAATTGCTATGTATCCCTGCTCTGTAAAACATACAAAACACCTCCCAACATTTTCAGTTGACCCTCTCCAAAAACAGGGACATGAGCTAAATTTCTTGAAATTTGCTGGGACAGTTGGTTAAAAACAGGGACCGTCCTGGCAAAACGGGGACGCCTGGTCACCCTACACTAATGTCGTCAGACATACATGAAGAAGTTGCTTTTTGCACCTGTGGAAACAGACCTTCCACTTCGAGCATGAGCTTAGGGAGTGTGGGGGGACGCACACGGGGATGTATCCCACCCCCCACCCCCAGGCATTGCAGTGCGGGGGACTCGGGGAACAAGGGTAGGTGGGGGGGCAAAATAATTTCCCCTCTCTCTTCTGTCGGTCCCAGGGCTATTGTTGGCACATCAAAGCACTACCTACAATGCCCTGCACTTGACCTGTGACCTCCCTTTTGTTGTGCTGCAAAGCTCCAGAAATTTCTCCTCACCTCGCCCTCCCCGCCAGAGCTGCCTGCGGTCTGCACTTTCAGGACAAGGGACAGCGGTAGTTTGTTGATTGGTGCATGCATCCTGCCCCCACCCCCTCGGCCCCATTCTACCTTATTTGACTGTTTCACAATGCACAATTCAGCCACTTAAAGGCTATTGCCTTGTTGAAATGTCCATTTTGAGTAGTTGAACCTCGCCCATAACATAAGACCAATTAGTATCAGACATGGTCTCAGCACACATCTTGCGTTAAGTTGTGTGTCAGATGTGTTGGTCTGTCCTAGTATTTACATAAATAAAAATTTAAGTAGCACTATTTTCTTCTCATTTTTTTTGTAGTGCTACTCAACCCTATCCAGGGTGTGGAAGCGCTTTACATAACACATGCACATTGTATATTGGCAATAAATCATATATGCGTAAATCAATTTACAGGATGTATTACATAAGATAGTGAGGGTTACAAGGTGTAGAAGTCACTTGTCCTTTCCTTCATAGCTCACTGTGCTATATTAGAAGGATTGTGATTTATAAACTGCAAACAACTAAAGGATTGCTGTGTTAAAAGCAATAACCCACTTACCCATCGACATAAAATATCAATCTGTCATCTATGTGTCACATGATGTACCTTGCGAGATACATATTCTGTTACATTGATTCAAAACTGTAACTAGACGAAACACAGATCTCTCCAGCAAATGCATTAACCTCCAGAGTTCTCTTACCGTTATTGTTATTACCCTGAGTTAGCTGGCACACAAAGATCTCTGCAGCAGGTGCCTTAACCCCATAAGATATTTTAAAATACAGACATCGCAACCAATTAAGCAGAACAGATTTACTGTCACATTTCTCCTCGTGCAAGTTTATTTCTTGCAGAGTTTTAAGAAATACATTTATAAGTGGAGAAATAGATTTTGCGCCTGGATTGCATCACATTTTTGGCACAACTGCGACGCAAAATCTAATTTGTTCAATATCGTAATGCGCTCAAATGTACTTATGATAGACCTGCTTAACATATGTGAGGTCTTAGAATCTGATGTCATTTTTTTGTGCTATCATTTCTTGTGAGGTCATAGGTTGTGATGTCATGCTGTGATGTCACTCACATACTGCCTAACTTGGTTTGTGCCCCACTTCTTTTTTAAGGACTTGAGCCTTGGTGGGAGACGTATAATGGAGGACTGGTGTTGGTTGTTTTGTGGGCTAGGCATAAAATGTAAATGTTATCTTTGCATTAAGAGGCCAATGTAACTCGATGGGAATTAGCGTAATGTGATTGCATCTCAGAGATAAAGACATCCATCTAGATTGGCATGTAGGACAGTTTTCAGTGGCAAGAGGCAGGCTTGTGAGATGCCCGCAAGGACGGCATTGCCAAAGTCTAATCATAACAGTATTTTTAGTGGAAAAGAGACAAGAATGACTTCATCTTTTAAGGACCCAGTGGTAATAGTTTGCCACTTTAATGATTTTGATTTTACGAGCAGGCACGCACTCCTCCTATGACGGCCACACAGAGGTCGAAGCCAGTCGGCTGACTCGTGGCTTACACAGGTGGCTAACCACATCATACCAATTAAACACAGGGATGTTGATTCCTTAGGAAAAAGAAAGTCAACCCCTTGTGTTAGTGAGGAGCATGAAGTGCTTTGCTTTTCCATTGAGCTTATCTCGATCCATACGAGCTTCACTTTGTCTCCATGTTTTTGTTTTCCTCCCTGAAGCATGGCCCAAGTACTGTTTCTCAATGTCTTCTTATTCCAGCTTCACCTACAATTTCTCCCTCTTCACACTTCCAAAAGTTGCAGGTTTATTTATATATGTGGTATTTACTCATAGTAAACTCGATTTACATTAATTATCGCACAAGTAACAAATCAGCCTAAGTGCAGCGCACATAGTTCTGCACAAGTAACAAATCAGCCTAAGTGCAGCGCACATAGTTCTACAAAGGTAGTTAAATGCACAAGGCCATCCAGTATCGCCGCCACAAATGAGACGTTATTTGGTTGTATCTAGAATGCACTATTCCATAAAATATGGAAAATAGTGTTTCATAACGGCATAGTGAATCAGCAACCCCTGCGTGGCTCAATGTTTTCCATTCTACCAGATCAAGGGAATCTTCACTCAAGCTTCTCCAAGTAATCAAAACGTGTATCTCTAATTTCTGTAACCTTTGGGCAAATATTGTCCTCAAAGAGTCCAGGCATGAATAATCCTCCCCCTCATGTCCCAATATTATCAATGTTATCGTACAAAGGGTATGTTTTTCCTCTGAGCTTCTTAACATAAAAGCAAATATACCAACTATACATATGCTTCAAGAAAATGATGTCCGTATCATAGCTATCAAACCAGGCCACTCCGTTTCTTGGTAGCAACAACTATTCACCTAAGATTACTTCACTATTAATAAGCACTCTCCAAATGTCTCTTGTAAATAAATCATCATAGTCTTGAGTAAGACATGCATGCCTTCAATTATTGTTTCAATTAAATGCTCAATAATTTGTCTTGAATAATCCTAGCACAAGTCATATTTGCTACTTTTGAGCATTTTATAGTTTGCCTGAGCCTCCCTGTTGGGAAGTGGATTATTAGTAGTTTTAAATATGCATCTACCACTGCCAATAAGGCCACTAACACTGTCTAGGGCTCAGAATAGGTCTCAGAAAATTATTCCTATGCTCAACCTTTGGTAGCTTAGCTGTAAGCAGTGAAACTTCACTTCCGAGACAAGTATGTTAAGCATTTAAAAACAATAATTCATTACATAATTAAGACACCACACACAATAAAAATCCAACACCAATTTATAAAACTAGGAAATACAAACAAAAGAAAATCCAATGTAGGGAACCAGAGATATTACTTTTTTTAAAGATTAAACACTTTCTAGTGCATAGAAACCAATAGTGCCACTTCTCGAAATTTGGTCGCCTCTTACCGGGATAAAGTCAAAGTTTGAGGCTGGCTGCGATGGATCCCTGGTCGAATACACTAAGCAGGAGGCCCAGGTCAAGAATTTAGCTACACACTTAAAAACTTTTGTGGATGATTTCTCACCAGACGTCATGCAGCCTCCTCCAGCAGGCCGGATTCGTTGCGGGTTCGCCGAATTGCCTTTCAGTGAGGATTTGCTGGTTTGCCTTTCTGTGAGGATTCAGTAAATCCCTGGAGCTTTTGCACAAAAGTTCACCAAACTTTCCCAAATGTCTGGAATTTCATCCTGAAGTTCTTCCTGAGGGCCCAAAGTGTCCAAAACACAATCCAGGAGTTCGGAATCTCCAAGATAGTCCTTGAATTGTTGGGGCTAGAATTCCCACAATGCACCTGGACAACAGCCTTAAAAGTCCACTGGATACACTCCAGGCAGGGGACTCTTGGTGGAGATGATGCAGGCGAGATCTGTTGACATTTATCTTGCAGGGAGTCCACTCTTTAAACCTCTTGAAGCAAGGTACATCCAAAAGGGCTGTAGTTCCAGATATTGCAGCAGGAGCAGTCTGTCAGAATGCAGAGCCTGATGGTGCAAATCAAGTATCCAGCTTGGCAATCTTTTGTCTTTTTTTCAAGCAGCAGATCTAAAAGGCTCTGCCACCTAGGACCGGTTTCGGGCTTTCAGCCCTCATCAGCCAGGATAGCTGGATTCCAGTGGCATGGAGAGCACAGGACTGTAACCCATATCTCTTGACTGGGGGTGAATGTATGATTTATTCAGCATTCCGTCAATCATTTGTTTGCGTAGCACTTTTCAATTTCAACCTTAGTGGGATGGGTATTCCGTGGGTCCCATGCTTACTGTGCCACTGGATTCAAGCTAGCCTGGCTGATGAAGGGTAATACCAAGAAACCGGTCACAGGATGCTTGTTTCCGGTCCATGGAGGACCTGGCTTTGCAGTTCGGTCTGGACTGTTCCCATGAGGCACAGAGTCAAGACTGATTTGCAGATGTCTGGGTCAAAACTGGGGTGGCATGGTGAGCAAAAGAACAATTGATTTAACCCGGATCTCTTGCCTGGGGTGAATGTATGATTTATTCAGCATTCCGTCCATCATTTGCTTTCATAACACTTTTCACCCTAAGTGGGATGGGTATGCCCAGACGTGGGTCCCTTGCTCACTGTGCCACTGGATTCAAGCTAGCCTGGCTGATGAAGGGTAATACCAAGAAACCGGTCACAGGATGCTTGTTTCCGGTCCATAGAGGACCTGGCTTTGCAGTTCGGTCTGGACTGTTCCCATGAGGCACAGGGTCACAACTGATTTGCTTATGCCTGCGTCTAAACTGGCGTGGCATGGTGAGCAAAAGAACAATGGATTTAACCCAGATCTCTTGACTGGGGGTGAATGTATGATTTATTCAGCATTCCGTTCATCATTTGTATGCGTAGCACATCTCCATTAAATGAACAGGGCACACTTAAATTTCAGACAAATTAACCCTACTTAGGACGAGGTCCCCTTCAAATACCTCGCAATGTGTTTCACATGTTTTGTTGTGGAAAATTGGGTAACAGATGCACCTGGGGTGGAAGTGTGTGGTGGGGGGGGGGGGGGTTATTCAGCGGGTCTGTGGTGTTTTTATTTAACAAGTTTTGTGCTCTTTTGCTCTGACTGCTTCCTTGCATGCTCTGCACTCTTTGCCACAATCTGAGCGGAAAACTCATTTGTCCTCTCTTGACCCTATGCACATACCCTGTGGCTGAATTCAGCCTTCTCCTAAGCGTACAGTGGTCCTTAGATTCCTTGAATAACACCAACCAGGATTTGTCGTTTTACGTAAAACGCAACCCATTGTCCTTTCCTTCATAGGTTTGGATGCAACCATGCCAGTCACTCTAGTTTCAGTAGGGGTCCCAGAGGGATAGCGATACTACTTCACAAACATCTCCCCTGGGTGTTTACCCAAATCATCCATGATGCCCATGGCTGATATGTGGGTTGGTGGGGTCACTCGTGGGGAAACCATACAATATCCTCAGGGTATACATCCCTCCCCATCTACATAGCCAAACCTTCAAGGACCTCACTGAACTAATCGCTACAATTCCATACAGGGTACTGCTTATCAGGGAGGACTTTCATGCCACCTCAGACATAGACGTCACTGCCCCCCCACACACAGCCAAAGGGATTTGTTCAAGGGCTTTTTCTCTTGGGTGTACTCATTGGGGTTGTGTGATGCTTGGCGGGTGTTGCATCCTCCGGAACGAGCATACACCCACACCTCTGCCTCCACAATTTTTTAAATCACATATTGACCACATACACCTTCCAGCCACAGATATGACTTCCACATCCCCGTGGGATCTCGGACCACTCTCCCATGCTCCTTCGACTTGGAGTTGCACGGCAGTGCAGAAGATCCATGTGGCATCTAAAAACCTGGTTCCTCACGCAACATTTTCTGGACTACCCGTTGGAGGAGTTGCGCCCCTACTTAGTCATTAAAGACAGGACAAAAGGGGAGCACCCTGTGGATGGTGAGCAAGGCTGTGCTTCATGCGTGACCATGTCTTACCATACATATGCAGACAGGGTCTGTCACAGACGTGTTATGAAATTGGAAACCGCATCTCCGTTTGGAGGCACTGTTTCAGAGCAGATAGCATATGTCTTTGCACATTATTACCAAACACTGTATGCCTGGCATTCAAGACCTGCCTGTGAACTCGCCCAGCCTCTCCTACCTGATGTCTCCCTCCCCCTTTTCACTCAGATCCAACGAGCAATTCTGGACTCCCTCAAAACTGAAGTTGAGCTTCTGGCTGCGATTCAAGACCTGTAGCCCTGTAAAATCCCAGGCTCTGATGGTTTTCTCCTTGAATATTGTTCCAAACTCTGTAAGGTTGTTGTCCCACATCTGTTTCGCCTCTATAAGGAGGTTGGGAGTACTGGTTCCCTTTCTACAGATCGGGACCTTGCCGCCATAGTGGTCATTACTAAATCTGGCAACAAACTGTTCCTCCTTCTGCCCTATCTCGTTGATCAATACTAGCGTCATGATTTATGCTAAGCTCCTTGCTAACAGACTACAGCCAGTACTTAATACTCTGATTCACCCGGACCAATGTGGCTTCATGCCGTACCGTAGCACAAGACATTGCATTTGTCGAGTCCACACGGTCCTTGCTAATATTCAAGACATCAGGGGAGCGACTTCTCTGCTGCTTGTGGACTTTGAAAAGGCCTTTAACACTGTGGATTGGGGCTACCCTGACTCGGTGCTAGATTACAAGGGCTTCGGTGCCACGCTTTGTAGATTGGTCAGGCTCCTATACTCGCGGCCCTCAGCACAAGTCCTCATCAATGCGGTGCTATCCCATGAATTCCTAATTTGCTGTGGAACTTGGCAGGGTTACCCACTACCCCCCGTCCTCTACACGCTGGCCATTGAACCCCTGGCTTGTATCATTTGATGGGATGCTCCCCTGCGTGGTTTGAGTGCATCGCTCTACGAGAGTATCGCTCTTTACGTGGTCAACATCCTTCTCTTTTTGGCTGACCCGTAGACATTGGGTTTGCGTACACTGGAAATCTTGTGACTCTTTGGGGATGCTTTGGGGTTGGTATTGAACCGGGGTAAATTGATCCTAGTGTCTATACGCAGGGACAATGCTGTGTATGACTGGCAGACCGATATACCGATCTGTCGCCTCTGGTTCAAATACTTAGGAGACCATATAGCCACTGTGCCTGAGCTCAGAGGCCTTCTTAACCTTGAGCCCCCTCCTCCGGGCTACTAAAACCAGCCTCAACGTGGTCAGCTCTGCCCCTTAACATCCTGGGAAGGATTGCACTTATAAAAGATGATGCTGCTCCCGTGATTCTTAGACACCGTACAAAACTTTCCACTTCAAATCCCTAACAGCTGGTTCATTGAAATTGCAGCTGGACTTTGATTTTCCTTTGTGGAAGTCGACCCCCCCCTCCACTCAACACACTTGCTAATTGTTGCCAATCCATGTATGGTGGTCCCCTGGGTGCGGTGGACCTTCGCCTGTATAACTGGGCGTCCCAGCTCCTGGTCATCAATGATTCGCTGATCGGTGGGTCGAGTAACCCAGCATACCAACATGAATTGTCAGGCCTGGGTTTGGATGAGGTGATGCACTACCTCCATGGCAGACCAAACCCTATCAATACTATGGAGGTTACCAAGAAGGCTTTCCTGATAGGGCTAGCATCCAACAGACTCCTTGCATGGGGCAGGAAACTGACCCATCAAACACCCCTCTTGGGAGGGTGCTGGATTGACCATACCGCACAATTGGAGGTGTTCCAACATTGGGATCCGATTGAGGTCACGGTCCTGAGGGATGTGTGGCGGGGCTCCTGCATGCACTCCTTTGCGGATCTACTTGCGGATCACGTTTTTCCAGATGCAGTTCCATAATTATTTGTAATTGAGACATGTGCTTTGTAATGAACAGGCTCACTAGATAGGCTTGCCAGAATTTAACCCCCTGGAGGCTAGACTGCCGATGGGAGGCCTGAGTAGTGGGCTGGACTGAGCAGAGGTGGGAGGGATGCTTTGGGGAACTAGAGGATGTTAAATGTCTGGAGGGTTGCAAGGTCCCCAGGAGCTTTCTATTTTAGCAGATTAGTTCACCTACTCTATTTACGGATCACTTACATGACTCTGCTAAAGTTCTGGCATGCAGGCCTTCTCCTCGTACCGAACTGCACCTCTGCTCCTATCCCAAGGCAGACTTCTTCCATGTAGTGTGGCAGTGCCCTTTGATTGCCCACTACTGGAGCCCATAGGTAGAACCCTTACTAGGATCCTAGATCTACGTGTCATGTTGATGCCGAAGATTTCCCTCTTGGGTGTTTTACATGAATTTGGGGGAGTGCAGGGCAATTGAACTCTAGTGGGGGACGCCACGCGTGTGGCTGAGAGATAGCAAGAAACTGGACATTACCACAACCACCTAGACTGGCGCTGTGGAGATCCGGCATGGATTGGTGGGCCAAACGGGACGAATCTCTCTATCTCTCTTGGGGCTCCACTTGGAGAGTCTCCAAATTTTAGGGTAAATGGTGGGAGTATTCTGGTCTGTCTTCTACGCCGGAGGATGTGCCAGCGGGTGCTCTGGATTTCTCATAATTGCTGATGATTAGGGATGGGAAGTCAGGGTTTGAATTGGAAGCAATTCTTGTTTTATTTTTTGTTGTTGTCTCTTCATATAAATCACTAAAAATGTTATGTATAAAAAAAACACTCCATCAGGCCTGACTCTCTTACTCAAACAATCTTCTTAATTCAAATTAGTAAAACAGGGTTTTTTCAGATCATGATGCTCAGTATTTTTGGGAAACAGTGTTGGCCTAGCAATGCTGAGACAATGCATCTTCAATTGACATTTCTTTGCCCTTCGCTTTTCATCTTGGTTTGATTTGTTCACACAGTAATGTGCATAGAGCCTTTTTGGGCAGTTCTTATCCTTTTGACTTCTTTGAAACCCCACAGAGTCACGACTGGTAGCTTGGGGCCTGACCTCGGCAAGTTCTACGATTTAGTTTAAAAAATATACACACGAATACAGAAACTCTTATAATTAAATACGTAAACCAATTATGAAATATTTTATTTAATTTTCCAACCAAATATCCAAAAATCCTAACTTCAATAGGAAGTGTGGAGGTTTATAGAGTTGTATTTTAATTCTAAAAGATTGTGGTATACTCGATTCTAGCTGTCACTTTGTCTTTTTTGCTCCTAATACATTCTGTTTTTGACAGCAAATAGACGCAAACCTGGGCTTGAACTGATCCAGATTAACCAAATTATACTTGTGCTGCTTCGACACTCTTTATGGTTTTTTTAGTGTTTAATTCAAATTCCCCTATATTTTATAGAACTTTTAAAAATGTTCAGTTTTACATTTTCTTCAACTATCAGTTAATATTTCATTTTCAAAACTGTCATGGAACCTCTGCACTAGATGGTCAGGCAAAGAACCCCAGGACTAGATGATTTGTTGATTAGTATAGAAGGATCAATTTATATATGTCAAAGGTTTTTATTGTACGTTCTTGAGTTCCACCTTTGTAACACGTCTTAGGCCCAGCAGATCAGACTTATTATCACACTGCGTGGCTATTTCATTATACAGTGATGTTTAAATAGGATTTCTGGGTCAGAGTGTTGCCCTCATCGAATGAACGTTTGTTTCTTTTGCAGCTCATAAGTGGTCTGACTGTGGGCCAAAAGTGCTGAAAGGAGTGACCAGATTCCGTGTGGTGCTGGGACTGTTGGCGGTTATGGTCGTCATTACAACGGCTCTGGTAGCGTACGTCATAGGTGAGTTGCTGTCACGTTGTTTTCTTCCCTCCTTGAAGGCGCAGATATTTTTCTCAACTCTTGATAAAGGGATCCCAGATTCATCCTGGCAATATTCTCTGTATGATATAGACTTTCAATATCAGGAAAAAAGACTATAGCCTCCCATCAGTACGAACACCAGTCAGTCACTGTTGAGAAGACTATTAGTATGAAGGAACTGAAGAACCAAAGTAATTTCGCGAAACACGTGTCGGCTTGGCTGATCTGTGCCACTACTATGTGAAGAGAACTTTGTCATCAAGCCTGTGATGTACAAAAATGTTTACTTCTACCAAAGTTGAAGACAACTTGTTTCGTGTCTAAACAAGGACGGATGATAATAAAAGAATTTTGCATGGAGACTTAAGATGCAAAGAGTGTTTTTCTCAGTGCATAACCTAATGTGTGACTATTCCATGAAGTGAAAACAGGGATCTGGGAACCTGTGCCAGGCATTTCTCTAAATGTCCTATTTTGTTGATGTTATATATACAGTTTAATATAGCGCAAACTCCATCTGAAGGAATTGGAGCACTGTACATGAGCACCAGTTACATTACACAGGGAACCATTAATTTTTGGTAGGCATGGGGCGTTGAAGCGATTTGCCCAGAATCTCAGAATGTTGAGCCTGCGCAGAGGTGCAAACTTGGTTCCCTAGTTCCAAAGTCGACAGCTCTGGCTGTTTTGCCACATCCTCTCCACTATAGCACAAACTCGGCACGAAGGTCAAGTGCTTTACATGAGCTCATTATAGACAGAGATTAGATGATTTGCCTAGAATCACAGTATGTTGAGCTTCTTCTCAAACCAACAACCTTCGCCCCCCCGACTCCCCCTTCAAATGAAATTGAAATGCTGCACTGTCCACACGGCCCAAAGGCCCAAAGAAGGCCACCTTAACCCCTTAGCTGCGGCGGCTATAAAGCAATACATGCTACATTTGGTTTCACAAACCACTTTCTAAGTTTTTCCGTACTTCAATTTTTAGGTCGAGGCTACCGTCGCACTGCGAAGCAGTGGGGGGCAGAGCCGCGAATTTTTGTTTTCCAGTACTGGGCTTTAACCCGCCTCTCTCTTCCATTGGCTAGCTCCATAAATGGAGGCTAGCCATTGGAAGAGAGATGTGGCAATCATTCTGGGAGCAGATTCGTGGGCGTTTCTGTGGTTTTTAAAGCCCCGCCCCCTTTGTTTCGTCATTCAGAGGTGGGCCATTGTGGGTGTTTCCTTTTTTTTTTTTTTTTACACGGATGTTTTTTGTCAGTCTGTGCCAGCTTGGTCCCAGTCCTGGTCCACTCTGAAGCCTCTCCTTTACATGTCATGTTTTTGTGACTCGGCTCTTTGACTGTTGAACCCTGCTAGGCCCCTGACCCTTGTTCGTGCTTGCTGACCTGCCCCCCCCCGTTGTTCGTTGTGCTTGTTCCGCTTAGTTATTGTTCCATATAGCGCCACCTTGATCCTTACGTGCTCCCTCAGCCTGGCCTACCGTCAGTCAGCTGCACGGCGTGCCTGCGTTGAGTGTGTGTGAGAGGTCGCGCAGGGAGGGTCTGAAGCTGCGGTGAGACACTGCGCCCGAGGAGCAGCGGCAGCTGGGAGAGGAGCTCGAGCAGCGGCCCCTGCCACGCACCCAGGCCTCCGGAACACAGCTCCAGTGCAGCACAAATGACTTGTAGAAAACCCCAGGCTGCGCGTTTGTGGATACAGAGTGTTGCCCTGTTTAGAAACCAGTGCGTAGGCACGCAGTTGGAACGTGTGTGTAAAGTAGCACCTAGCACGGCCCCTTTAGACTTGAACGCTGTTTCCCAGACTACCTTTCCAAGATGGAAGCTGCAGGACTGGGAGGGGGAGGGGCTCCGTGCTGTCATTTCCTGTGGGGGCTGTTCTCGCTCTGAGCGGAGAGGGTTTATTTATTGCAGTTAATGGCCGTAGGCACTGCGCCTTGAACGCTACCTCAAGCGCTGAAAGAGACGGGCGGCGCAGAGGAGAAGGGGTGAGTAGGGATTGGGGGCTTGTGAAAATAAGTCTGAAGGGGTGGGCAAAGCAGGGGGGGCATGGACAAATATGGAATGAGAGCGTCCAGGGGTTGAGGAATGGGAACGAGAGGTGAGTTGTATGGCTGGGGCTACAGTTTATGGACAAGTGGGAAGCAACTACAGGATATAAACGATATGGAGATGTGCAAAAGAAATGGGTTGACCAGGAAGGATGCAAGGTGATGTGTTGAAAGACCAGTGTGTGTTATTAAAGAAGGCGGGCCAGTTCGTGTTTTTTCTTTCCCTTGTAGTTTTACATAGCGCTAACTCGACCCAAGGGTATCGGAGCGCTTTACATAATCACCCGTTGTATTACACAAGGTCACTTATTTTTGAGGCAAGGGTAGATTACATGATTTTCCCAGAATCACAGGATGTTGAGCGGACGCCGAGACTCGAACGTACTTTCTCGGTTCCAAATTCCGCAAGTTTGGTCATAAAGCCACATCCTCTTCATAGTTCATGGATTATAGCTGTCCAAAGCTTGCGATAAAGGTTCCTTTTGACGTAAAAAAATGCCTGGTTTCTTTTTCCATTGCAGTGTAGTCCATAAAAGTACCATAGTCCCAGAAGGAAGCTTTGATAGGGAAAAATGCGAGCTGAATTATGGTTACGCCTTCCGTTGGTCCCCTATGTGAATTTGAGAGGAATGGGGTATAATAATGTAGAAGTGGAACTGTAAACGGGAGAGTAGATACAGTCATAATCAGGTCTGTCATAACCAGACCTATTGGCTTTGACAATGCCTGTTATTTTGTCTTATCGTGTATAGCGCCCTGTTATTTAGTTCTTATCGTGTATAGCGCCAACTCCAGCCATGTTTCTGTGCGCTGTATCTAAGATCTTTTTGCGTAAAATGTTGTCGTCGCATATATTGAGTGTTAACAGCACAGCGTAGAGTACTTCCACAATAGAGAATTAATCGCTATATTTTCAGAGGTAGAGCAGATTACAGTGTATTAAATGCATGGAAACGTGATACCGCATACATTGGACAGAGATTTTAGATGCCTATCGTGCAGATTAGAAGTGACCGAGCCGACAATTTAACAGGAAGTGCCAAGGGTCATTTTGAGGCAAAGCAGTTGTCATGTGTGCCCCATATGTGGCTTAGATTCTTGTAATAGATGGAGCGACATTATAGGTCAGTAAATCAAACATGAGAGGTTTGTGTACAGTGCACTTCTTGAACTCGCATTTTTCAAGGTACTCTTGTATTAATAAATAACAAGCATTGACATAGCCAATAGGTCTCGCCTTTGGAACCTTATAAGTATTTAGTTATGCAGCACAATATCCTTGCACCGCTAAACACTTCTAAGGTCTCAAAGGCAAGACCTATTGGCTATGCCAATGCTTTTTTTGGTTTCATTGCCAATATCGTATTCATAGTTTTATCACAATCTCATTTGCAGAACTGAAACAATTTCAATTATTCATAACATCTCTTACACTCATTTGTCTGAAATGTAAAAAAAAATGTGCTAAAAAACATTGTCAAAGTCAATGGACCTGGTTTGTGTGTTTTTTCTAATGGTGTTCTGTTGTTGTGTGATAGGTTTGGATGTACATACACCTACAGTGGCACCCTTCTGTCTGTCAGGTGGCATACTGTGTCAGTGGTAATTGTAGTTCTATGTTTGTGTAGTGTAGCATTGTGTCTATGGTTGTAGTTCACGTTTAAAGATGTTTACTTAATTTCATAGTTATCACCTGCTCAACCTACGAAATTGTTACTTATCTGTAACCCTAGTAACTAGGTTGGACTGTCTTTATCTGTTATAACCGCTTGAAATACAGTGGCTGCCATGTCACAAAACGTTCAAAATAAACTTTATGATTTAATCATTTTTTATTTACTGCATCAGCCTTGAAGATGTAAACCAGGGATCTTGAATTCCTATAGCCCGACGCCCAGGACTTATGGTTTGGGGTCAAGGGCAACAATTTTTTATTGTGTATTTTGACAAGTAGGCCCAAAACCCTACAGCACAAACCAGTTGGCTGCCAGTTTACAGTAACACATTATGGATCAGGGAAGGGCATCGTCTCCAGTTAAGGTAATATTTGTTGTGTTCATGTGCTAATGCTGTTCGAACATGTAGTTAGGGTTCATTAATGCATTGTGTGGATAGCTTTTTTTGTAGGTGGCTCCATGTGTGGGTGGCTCTGTCTGTGTGAGGGTGGCTCTGTGTAGGGGGCTCTATGTGAATGACTCTGTGTGGGTGGCTCTGTGTGGGTGGCTCTGTATGTGTGTGGGTGGCTTTGTGTGTGTGGCTCTGTTTGGGTGTAAATGCAATAGGTCATGCATTTGCAAGCGATTAAGCTATTGGCATTGTAAATGACAATGCCATTTATTTAACGATTAAGCTATTGGCAATGTAAATGACAATGCCATTTATTTATGATTTTAAAAAAATAAAAAAAATAAAAAATGTCATGAGCAATGCCAATAGCTCTTCCTTTAATAATGCCGAGACCATTGCATTGTAAATGCTTGTTTTTCTGTGATATCGACAGGAGGTCCCCTCCTTTAGTTGTGCAGCGACAGGATGCCAATGCTTGTGCCTCTTGGATTTAACCCCCCGTCCCCCAGTGCGTAGGGTTCGCGGTACCTCGTGCCTCATTCCCCGCCTCCATGGAGTCTTTACGGCACACTCCTGATGTTCATTCTTTTCACCTCAGGCCAGGTGTACAGACTGCAAATTACAAAACATGCGTTTGACAATAACCGGAGATGCAGTGCCAGCTCTGGTTTGTGCACCCAGACCAGTTGTGGTAGGGTGCCTCTGGGGTCACCCACTCCATTAACCCAAAAATGCAATGCCTAGATCACAAAGTAACTTACAAAGTAAGAAGAGGGATAGGAGATGGACTCTCAGATGGTTGCACCTGAGCTCTGTGTACATGAGCCCTGGTCCTTGATGGGGGCCATAATGCTACCGTGAGGGTGAGTACCAGGGTCCAAGTCCTGAAAAAGAAGCTGGGGCTAACTAAGTTAGGCAGTATGCAAGTGACATCATGGCATTTAACATTACCTGGCATCATGGCACGTGACGTCGTATCACAAGAAGTGACATCAGATCTTAAGATCTCACACATGTTTAGCAGGTCTATCATGAGTATATGTGAGTGCAGTAGAATATTTAACAAATGAGATTTAATTTAGGGGTTGTGCCAAAAAAGTGACACAACCCAGACGCAAAATCTGGGCCTCAACGTCTACATTTATTTTTTAAAACCTCCCACAAAGAAATTGGCAGCAAAGAGAAACGTGGCAGTAAATCTGGTCTGCTTATTTTTTTGCAAAGTCTGCATTTCAAAATACCTTATGGGGTTAAGGCACCCGCTGCAGAGATCTGTTCCAAATAAGTTTCAAGAGATAATAATAATACCCCACTAACAGAACTTACATACTTTGTTTATAGCCCTGCCAAGGGGACCTCCCTTTATTATGTTATGATATATGTTATAGGCTGATTTGTATCGCGCACTGTTAGTCGAGACTGTCCTGGCGCGTAGAGGAAACAAAGACAGCATACACCGGGAATCTAGAAGGCTTGTTTAAACAGATGTGTTTTTAATAGTTTTTTTAAAATGGGCAGATCATTGTATGCCGAAGTTGGTTTGGCAGGGTGTTCCACATAATGGCCGCTCTAACCGCCAAGGATTTGCCCCCTAGGCGAGTTTTCCAAAACCTCGGGACAACCAGGCTTCTAAGTGCTGCCAAGCGTAATTGTCTCGTCGGCTGGTAGAACTTAAACCTAGCCCTCAAGTAGGCTGGACAGGGACCATGGAGGGCTTTATGAGTCAGGACCAAGGCCTTGTAGCATACTCTTTGGTTCACTGGAAGCCAATGAAGTTCACATAGTTGTTTGCGGACACTTAGTCTCCTAGGGATGTCAAAAAGGAGCCTAACCACCGCGTTTTGTACCACCTGCAGTTTCCCTAGAAGAAATGCAGGAGAGCCAATATACAAGGCGTTGGCATAATCCAGGCGTGAGAGTATGGGAGCCCTGGCCACAGCCTCCTTAGCTGCTCTAGGGAGGAGGGGGAAGAATTTCCTTAGGGTTGTAAGGGTGCCAAAACATGTTCCCGCTAATCTTTTGATCTGTTCTCGGAAGCACATATCAGCCCCAAACCAAATCCCTAAGTTCTTGGCTATCCCACAGTCACCCTTTGGACAAGGTGATCCTGTGGGCCACAGTGATTCTTTAAAAGCTATAGGGAATTGTCTGTAAAGAAGTATTTCGGATTTCTCCTAATTACATTTCAGGCTGGCCTGGGCCAGCCAGGCAAATACTGACGACAGACAGTGCTGAGCTTTCCCAGTCTGTAAATCATTACCTTTCCAGGTGAAGAGAAGTTGGGTGTCATCGGCGTAGGCCATAATTTTGGTACCCAAACTCTCTGCCAGGTAGATCAGGGGGGTCATATAGATATTAAAGAGTAGGGGGCTAAGTGTTGAGCCCTGAGGGACCCCAGTTTCCACTTTATCAGACAAGTGGAATGGAGGCAACCAAACTTGTTAGAACTGGTCTTTAAGAAATGATTCCACCCATCTTAGTGCTGAGTCTGCAATGCCGATGTCCGACAGCCTGGAGAGGAGCTGGAGATGGGGGACCGTATCAAACGCGGCAGAGAGGTCCAATATAATCAAAGCCGCTCTGCCGCCCCCATCTAGGCATTCTTTGATGGCCTCCGAGACCTTTACAAGCGCCGTCTCGGTGCTAAAAGATGATCTAAAGCCAGATTGAGCAGGGTGCAGGGCCCATGAGGCTTCCACAAACTTTTCAAGTTGTCTGAACGCCACCTTCTCGCAGACCTTCGCAAGAGCTGGGAGGAGGGAAATGGGGCGATAGTTCGAAGGGAGCAATGGATCAGCCGTAGGCTTTTTGATCAGGGGAAGGAGTTTAGCATGTTTCCACTGAGAGGGCATCGCGCCTGACTGCAGTGATTCATTAATCAAGGTCAGTACTATAGGAGCGATTACGTCAGCAACCCCACTCAGAACCCTAGCTGGACAAGGATCTGCCGGGGACCCTGACTTAAGGGATTTAAGAATAGCTGTCACATCCTTCACTTCTACTCTATCAAAGCAAGAGAGGAGCTGGGTTGGCTCGATATTATCCTGAGGTGTCCAAGTGGGAGATAGGTGGGTAGGAGCGGGAAGCTTAAGGCTGGCTTGTATCTTTTGAATTTTGTCAATAAAAAAGGTGGACAGCTTCTCACACCAGCTGGGGGATGTAGGTGCAGAAAAAGACCTCTGCCACTGGAGAAGTAAAGCTCCGCACAATAGCAAAGATTTCTCTGCTATTGTTCTTAGCTCTAGAGATTCTCTCGGCGAAGAAATCACCTTTTGCCAGCTTGATGACAGCATAGTACTCGCATTGTGCCTTGCGTAGTTTCGCCTTGGCTATGGAGCAATACTCCTGTCGCCAAGCCCGCTCTAGCTCTTTACAACCTAACTTCAGGGTTTTTAAGCAGTCAGTGTACCATGGATACGATATTAAAACTGATAATTGTACTCCTTAGGCAGTTTTAAATACACTTCACTACGCACACTACCCTACTTCATCCAAAAGCCTCCTCCTACTGCTAAGACCTAAAAACAAAAACAAAAATCCTTCCCTCTTTTATCACTCCATTATCCTTTTCAATCAAAATTAACAGACTAACATGTTCACTTCTCAAATTCCATATTCAACTATACTAATTCACCACTAATCCTTTATGGGTTCCAGAGTAGCGTGCTACTCGCCAATAAAGTTTCTCAACACCCCATCAGGGTTACAAGCACTCTATAAATGCAAACCCTTTCCCTTTTCTACCCCTCCCCAACTCTTCTCAATCCAAATAACTGACTAACATATCCACCACTAAAATTACTTTCATGTTTCACCATACTAATTCAACACTAATACTTATGGGTTCCAGAGTGACGTGCTACGTGCACTTCAAATTCCCATCAGGGGTAGCAAACGCTATATAAATACAAACCTCTTTCCCTCTTCTATCCGCCACCTACCCTTCTCTACCCAAATAACTGAATAACATATCCACTGCTCAAATTACTTCATATTTTACTATACTAATTTTCAACACTAATCCTTTATGGGTTCCGGAGTGGCGTGCTTCAACACCCCATCAGGGGTAACAAGTGCTATATGAATGCAAACCTTTCTTCACCTTTTATCCCTCCGCTATCCTTCTCACTCCAAATAACTGACTAATATCCACCACTGAGATTACTTTCATATTTCACCATACTTATTCACCACTAATCCTTTATGGGCTTCTGTAGTAGCGTGCTTCAACACCCCATCAGGGGTAACAAGCGCTATATAAATACAAACCTTTTTTCCTCCTCTATCCTTCTGCTATCATTCCTATTCCAAATAACTGACTAACCTAACCACTACTTAAAATGTACTTGCATGTTTCACTACACTAATTCAACACTAATCCTCTATGGGTCCCGGAGTAGCGGGCTACTCGCGGAAAAAGCACTTTGACGCATTGTCTGGGGTAGTAAGCGCTATATAAATGCAATTACAATACAATACAATACTTCCGCATTCCCTCTCTCATCATATTGGCAAAAAGGGAAGACCTCCGACAAAGAGCCCTTTTGCAGCACCCATGGGGCATTGCAGCGCTGGCCCCACAAAGAGTAAAGCCCCATGATGAAGCATGACCCCCATTTGGTTGTGTGAAGGCTCTATCATCCTATAAGGAAGACTCTCCTGAACACGGGATATTCCAACCGCCCCCCATCATTTTCACTCTTTCCTATAGGAACCGCTACCCTTGTTGTGTACAAAATGAAGAGAAGTCACTTGTCTGCATGACATGCCAACAAGGAAAATACAGTGGTGATTAACTGAGTTATGCAAATCAACAGGTAGGTTACAGATTCTGTTAAAGTAAGGAAATTATAGCTAGGAAAGGATATCTACCTACATTTCTAGGACACAAATACCAAACTTGCTAGTGGACTATATAATTGTCTCAATAGGACACCCTATTACCATAATATGGACACTAGAGAAGAATATAGTGATATATTTATTGATTTATTTTCGAGTATAAAATTTTATGTTCCATATTACTTTTCATGATTTGAGATTACGTATACAATTCACATTTAATCATTTCATGAGGTAAATTTTAACAATCATTATATACAAATCCAATTAATGGACGGAGCGTTGATTCAGGCAGTGCGGCAGATGTCTACAACGCGCGTTTCGACATACACGCCTTCATCAGGTAGCCGTCTATTGCACAAAATAGCCTATTCAGGATGAAAGTAAAGATGTATTATGGCTTCAAGTATTTTTCTTGATAGGTATTGAAAACACAATAAGCTGCGAATGGGCGTTAGCGTCTCGACTCAGTATAAGTGAGGGACAAAAACTGTAGCAGACCGGCGTTACTATTCTAGGCAAAAAATGGATGATGTTTTTTTGGGCAATTCACAATCGCTTCGTAGTTTCGGGAGACCGGCGTTACTATTCTAAACAAAAATAGATGATGTTTTTGGGCGATTCACGATTGCTTCATAGTTTCAGGGAGGATGAGGCATCACACACAACGATTGTTCCAGCCCAGAATTGGCTGCCGGAGTTCTCCTGAAAATGGAGGTAGCCGATGCCAGTATACTCTCGTCAGGACGTCGCAGGCTGCGCGTCAGCTCGTGATCCTAACGGTCCGAGGTTACAGATTCTGTTTCAGAAAATCGGGGAGGAGAAGCACAAGAGAACCCACTAATCATAGACGAGAACGTAGGTAGAAGCACATGGGATGGGAGAGCAACACAAAGTGCAGAAGGGAGAAGAGAATCACACTAGGAAGCAGCTGGTAAACACTGACACTCTTGTGGCGTGCTTAAGACAAAAGGAAAAAGTAGTTCCTCACAATTGAGCAGTGGAAGGACATAAGTACATTGGTTATACTCCAGAGGAAGGACCAAATCAGGATGCACAAGGCAAGCCATCCAATAAGAAGTAGGCAAATGAGTGGCAGTAAAGCCAAACCGTGGTAAGCACTGGTGTGGCTAGAAGTCCCTCTATGTTCTGGGTAAAACAACGTCTTAAGCAACCAGACTGCTGTGCTGTCTGACCCAAACTAACAACTGAAGTTTTCTCTGAGCAAAACAAATGTCCTGGCTTTAAAGTAATTGAGTCTTTGTTAATGTTCTAGTAGAGGTTAGTGGCTTTTCATTGCAACCATGATGAGTTCTAGTTTAAGTGAAGGTCTATAGCTAAACCAATCAATATTTAACAAAGTAACAAACTAAATACTGAAATAGAATATAGAAAAAATTATGATAATTTGTATCCCACATAGATCAAAACTAGTCACACATGAGTAATGGAAAATATATTCATTTTATTAATTAGAGATTTATTTATATACTTGTAAGATTATTATGAGTCATGGATGTTTGTATTGACCTCATATCTGTACAAAAATATTTTTTTGATTTCAGAAATTGATATTCGTTATAAACATTCATGTATAGCTTTTGAGCATGATAAAAAAGAACATATAAACAGCTAGACCATAGACACTTTTAGATGGAGGCAATGCGGTAGATAACCAACACGCGCGTTTCGGCATGTGGGCCTTCGTCAGGTTACCATCTATTGCACTTAAACAAGATATATCACGGTCAAATAGTATATTCTGAGTAGAGTACAGGCACAATTTAAGATGTAGAGAGAACACCAGCCAAAATGGACGATAGATCTATGTCACCTAGTTGGATAACTGGTCGAGAGTATAAATGTATCCACGTGTGTAATGAATATTCCAAACGTAAAAATATGAATGTGCCGGCAAGGTAAGGAGCCCTGAATGTCGAGCGGAGATGAGGCGCTATATTGTATTAACTGTCGGTATCCACTTCAAGATGGGCAGTGTAAAACCAGTAAGCATCACGTAGGATTAGCCTGGGATAAATAAAAAGGCACACTACAGAAAAATCAGTCTATATTCGCCTTAGAATCTGCTGAATAAATCCGTCGATCTGCAAGGGGATAGATATCTGAAAATTATGAAAAAGCGCAGTACCGGGGGTTCTGTTGGCGTGAGCCACGACGCAGGGATTCATAAGACCGCGATAAGTCTGTGATAGGTTCTCCCATTAGCAGCCCTTCTGGTGTTCAGCTGTCATGTCTGGCAGCTGGAGAGCCCTACTCTCTCCCATTCCCAGTACCTCATGGACCATTCTGCCTCTAATAAAAATTAATTCACCACTTTAGGAGTTCTCAATTTTTGAAGGAGGTTTATCTAGATAAACAGAGACTTTTGGTTGCACCCACATTGTACTGTGAAAGCAATCTTAGGAAGTTTTGTCTTATATGTCAAAACTGATGTTAAATGAATGACTGTCCCTCTCTCTAAACCAACAACACTCCAGTTTCTTACAGTGTCCTGATGCAACTTTATTATACTGAGAAGGCTGAAATGTGTCAACAAGTTTATTAAGGGCATGTGATGACACTTCAAGTAAAGTAACAGGATATCATTAAAGGAAAGAAAGGGGAAGGTATATATTTCAACCCCCTGTCAAATAGAAGTGCTTGTCAAGGTAAAGAAATGAAGAGACTTGGGTGTGTAAATGAAACTGTTCTCATATATATTAAACTGTATGGATTTTTTAAATCTTTAGTTGGTGTTAGTTACAATTATTTGTGACTTACTGGCCATATGGGGGATATTGAGAGGTGCAAGAAAGTGATTTTGTAAATGAAGGAAGAATGTTTGTAAAAATGCCTTCTTTTTTGGTAGTAAGAGACAGACTAATGCAGCTACTCTTAAAAAGTATCGACTCATTAACCCATGACCACAAAATATGGACAATGGAAGCAGGATGTTTTTACATATAGGTTTAGATGGTTGTGAGGCTTGCAACTTAGTCTCTTCATCTGCTTCTCCCTGCCGAAGAAATCACATTTTGACAATTGTAATATATCAAATATCAAATAAGTATGTCCATTTCAGCATGACATAATAATTTAATACAAACTCCTTTTTCCAGATGACTCTATCAATTCCTTATTTGGACAGTAGAACCATTTTTGTTAAGTGAACATAGTCCAAGTAGACATGTGAAAGTGTTTTTAGTGCACCTGCAGTTTCTTTATATCTTAACCTTGCTGTTCTGCACTTGTTTTTCACTAAGCACAAAACGCCTTTGTTCGGTGGACTTAGTCCTGCACTGATCCACCGAACAGTAGCTTCTTATAAACTGTGGGGGCTACGATTTATTGGAGAATTGTGTCCTGCAGTGATAAACATTCCAGTGCTTCTTTTACGGACTCAGTTGCCTGTCCCCCAGCCCAATGCAGAGTCAAATATATTCCAGATATAAATCCCTAAGTCTCCTTTGGTTCCTTTACTCTTGAACAGTGATTCTTGTATAATGTTGTATGAAATTGGTTTAATGGTTGAGACGGGGTGAAACCCTACTCAAGCAGAAACCGCAATCATTGTCAGGGTGAAGTCACAAGCAAACCTTAAATTGGCCTTTGCTAAACCCTCGGGTAGCTTGGCACAGAGTAATCTGAATGAGCTCAGAGGCAATGTGTAAAGTATTTGTGCAACACTTCAAACAGTAACACAGTAAAAACATACCGCGAAAATATCCCAAATTACTTTAGAAAAATATATCTAGACTATAATGACAATAATCCAATCGGCAGAACCAGAGGAATAAATATCTCAGTGAAAATAGCACCACAAAGCACCAAGGGCCTCCAGGCCCATAGGAATGAATGGCAATTACCGAATCGGTAAATACCGATTCGGTAATTACTGAATTGTACCGATTCGGCAATTTTTACAGATTTTTTTAGCTACATAGCATTTTCCGATTCTAAAATACCGAATCGGTAAAATTCGGTATTTTAGAATCGGTAAATATACTTTACCTACATCTGGCCCCTAATGTGGATATCTGGATATCTGTTTGTGCCGCACCGGGGCAAAGCTGCAATGCGACGTTCTGCATCATCATTGAGGTTCCCATCAATGATTGCTTGGGATACGAGGTCCATGGTGGAGATGCGTCATGCAGTCGCTGTGATACATCAATTCTAAGGGTATGTAAGACTATGATGCGAAAACATGCATTATTGCCGAAGGCTGCCATGCACGTGAGATTTGAGATGCTAGGGCCTGCGCTGGGAAAGCTTTGCACAGGCGGCATCTGTGAGGTGGGCTGTGAGGTCGATGTAGAGTTCTTTGTGTCAGGATAACCATTGCAGCAAGGGCAATGCATTGGTTGCTCAGGTCCACAGATGGGCTGGCCGAAAACCTTCAGGCTCACTTCCAAGGGTCCAGGACTGGGATGGCGCCACTTGGCAGGGTAGGACTCACAGATGGCAGAGTCCAGGTAATCGGTTCAAGGTTGTTGGAGCCTTTAGTCCCTGAGAATCAACTCAGGAGGTCAGCCAACAAGCTCTTGTAGTCGTTTTGTTGCCCTGGGTTCAACAGATGTAGGTCTGTCCCTTCCCACCCAGGCAACACGGCAGCAAGTCACCACAGCAGGGCAGCAGTTCCTACAGAACTGCAGGCCGCAGAGTGGCAGTCCTTTCAGCAGCAGAGCAGTTCTTCCTGGCAGAGTATCAACAGGCCCAAAAGTTTACTGAAGAGGTGGTGCTTGAGATCAAATATTTACCTGGTGATCTTCGACTAGAAGGTGGGAAAAACTTCTAGAGGTTTCTCTTTGAAGTTCACAGGAATCCTGCCTTCACCATCCTGGCTCCAGACTAATTGCAGGGGATATGCAGCCCTTTGTGTGGAGGCAGGGCACAGCCCTTTGAAGTGTAGATAGGACTGTGCCCAGGTCCGTGCTCCCATCCTGCCATTGATTGGCCCATCTAGGCACACCTAAGCTCTCTATTGTGTGTGGCTATCTAGGAGAAATACACAATGACTAACTGAGCTATAGCCAGTCATATGACTCGGGGACAGGCTATATGCACCAAATGGCGAAGGCAGGAAAATGCCAACTTTCTAAAGCTACAAAAAAGTGAAGTATCTAACTGACTATTTAATTGTGCGATCAACTATTCACCAGACTCGGATGAAAATCCCAGACAAGATGGTCTACATCATTTAATTATTCCTTATTGAAAAATTATTATACATGTTTGTTAGAAGTACTCCTGATGGAGATGAGCATCACTTCACAAGTTACACAGTGTAACAATTAGATAAAAAAGTGAACCAAAAACAAATGAAACACAATGCATTGGTGATTTCACAAAGAAAAACTTCACAGTACAAAATCAAGTGAAGACACAACATAGATATATCAATTGAAACTATTACCAGTCAAGGACAAAAGGTAAAACAGTACCCCATATAAAGAGGAGAATAATGGTTCCCAGATATATATTCCTTTTTGCATAAAAACAATTTACTCCCATTGGATGGTATCCTAAATGTGTACCATTTAATAAGTTTCACTGGTTATAAGGGGTACCATATTGCCTTTTTTTGTACAACTTTCTAAAACGGGCATTTTCAAAATTGTAAATTAAAAATCAGACTTTATCATGAGAGAGGATTTATATTATGATTCCAAAGACAACAAACATGAACTGGTTACCTGCTCCCATTTGGAAATTACAGCTTATTAAATGTAACACAGTTACTCCAATGTTTTACAATGGGAGAGGTAGGCCTTGCAGTAGTGAAAAACAAGTGTAAGAGCTTTTCACTACCAGGACATGCAAAACATAAAATTAAATATCATACTTTTAAATACACTGCGCCCGGCCCTCTGTGCTGTCCCGGCCCTACCCTTTGGGGGTGACTTGTATTAAATAAAACAGAAGGTTTTGGACCTGGCCAAAGGTTTGTTTTGCCAGGACGAAATTACATTTTAAAACAGCACACCAAGACTGCAATTTCAGGCTTGAAACGTGTTTAATGGGTACTCAAGCGGGTGGCACAATCAGTACTGCAGGCCCACAAAGAGTATTTAATTTGCAGGCCTGGGTATATGTGGCACCACTTAAATAAAGAGGTTCAAGTAAATTAAATAGGCCAACTGGGGATAAGCCAATGCTACCATGATTTAATGAGGGAGAACATGTCCTTTATCAGTGGTTAGCAGTGGTAAAGTGTGCAAAGTCCTATGGCAAGCAACAACGAAATCATCAAAAATGGAGGAGGAAGGCTACAAGTTTGGGGGAAGACCACCCTAAGGCTGATGGGTCTGACAATGTGGTTCTGTCTCTTCCTGCTTTAACAGTTCTAAAGAGAAACCAGCTCCTCCATCAGTGTGGACAGGCAGAGGGTATACAAGGGACTGCTGCTGGAGATTTAAAGGACGGCGAAGTGCTGCCACCTTGTGACGAAGACTGGATCTGGTACCGGGACAAGTGCTACTATTTTTCCGTAATACAAGGAAACTGGACGGAGGCTGAAGACTCCTGCGCGGCCCTGAACTCCACCCTGGCTTTGATTGACACCCAGCAGGAACTGGTAAGAACTGTGACGATGTGTCATTTACTACGTGCCCCGTTCTCTCCTATTCATGTGAGCTCTCGATGGGGATTTTATCATGAATTAAGTTTGTGCACACATAGCGGTATTGGCAAGTGAATTATTTACTGTACTGTGTGTTGGCATGTTTGATTGGCTGAAGCTAACACAGGCTGCATTGCAGGATGGGTAATGGTTTACTCCCAGGTCGTCTTTCCCTTTGCTTGAGAAACGCTGTATCAGCCGCTTCGAATGATGTTTCGTTTGCTTTCTCTTGTGAATGTTTATTTTACACAATTCCTAAATTATGTGTTAATGAGCACCTGTCGAAGTACTGTTTGAGCCAAATGTATCTTATGTTGCAGACAGCTGAAGCCCAGGGGCAGTTAGAAAGCTGGCATTGTCTTTATACTGAGGAAAACGTTTTATCTGTCTGTTCCTCAACCCAATTGGTTCCTTTTTTGGGAATCATATGTTGGGGGAGTAAAATGTTATACAAGACTGATTTTAAACTAATACAATGTACACCTACAGCGGAAGATGCACGAGATGCCCTCTGCTTCTTGTTAAAAGAAGCTGTTCCTGCTTTTCAGAGGCCATCATGCTCACACCTTCACTCTGACTTCCCCTGAGCTTTCACTGTGCTCAGCAGATAGGGCATTCCCTTTGAGGAACTGATTTTGATCTACTTTATTTGAGACACCTTAATCATTTTCTGCTACCTTCATGATTTCAATTTTGCAAATCTAATACTCTGTCCTTTCTGTAAAGCATGTGCTTGACTTTATTGAACTGTATCGATTGTGATGAGTAGCCTCGGCTGGAACTGAAGAGTCATCGGTGTGAGTGCAGTCTGCACCAGAGTTTGCACCACAATATGCGCGGTGCAAAGTGCTCTACGGCTACAAACTCCCGTTTCTTCATCCAACACAAGTCATTTTGTACCTGTCCGTCCAACCTACACTCTCTGCTCCTTCGACTGTCTTTATTTCATAAAAGCGCTCAGGCCCGGCCTCTCAAAATGCATCCTTCGGCTCTCACAAGCCAGGATGCTCCTCGAGGTTGTAAGTCTGATGTCTGGAGGTCATCCTCTGGCGTGGGAAGCGTATAAAATGCATGATGTACTTTATTCCAAGAGGCATGTTTGAGGGTCTACAACAAAGGCGGACAGAAGAGTAATCTGGAATGGACGTCGTCCAACATAGGTCACAGAGGGCGCAGTCTATCCAAGATATTCAGGCTACCCATAGGTTGATAGATAAGGAAGGGGTCATTGCAGAGTCTAGTGAGGAGTCCACATCTCTATAGGCCATGATACAGAAAGTGAGAGATTCACAGCCAAAGAAGCCAGAAGCACTTTCCCAACATCGGTGTTAATGATGTGAAGGGCTTCTTCTCTTGATCACCGTGGGGGTAGATGAGAAGCATTGCAGGATACCTAAATATTCCTGTTTGGAAACTGGCTTCGGGAACATGTGCAGCCAACTTGAAGTGAGGTCCTCGTTCAATAGGATCCTGTGAGACCTACTGGGGCCATATTACACAAAGTGCCCCCGGGGGTTGGGGGGGCGGGGCAATGGGCATGTGTGCCCTCTTTGACCGCCGTGCTGGCCTTCAAGTCTGTGCATTGGCACAATGTGTAGCAGGCCCCAGTTCAGGTGCTCTGACTCTTAAAAAATATGTCAAGTTGGTAAAATCCTAATTGGCAAATCTGAATTGCGTAAAACCTCCTAGTACCCGGGGCCTGTAGTTTTAAGGTCACTTCGATTGCAGCACTTATTGTGCCACCATTAGAAGTGACAGGGTCAAATATGAGCACGGGGTCTGCAACTTTCAAAATAACTCTTTTCAGGGGTAAAACCTTCCTCTTAATACGTATGTCACTGTCAAGGTAGATCTTAAATGCCCATACGGTAGAGTGCATTTTATATAAAAGTTGGGCATTTGTAGTCAATGTTTGACATGCCCTGGCACTGAAAAATCTCTAAAGTTGTTTTTCACTGTGGCAAGGCTGTATTTTCCATAAAAAAGCACTAGTTTACTTTAATACATTCAGTAAGGCCAGTTCCTTATTGTCAATAGCTAGATAAATAATTCAAGGACGTATTGTACAAATTTAACAAAATCCCACCTAACGGTAGTCACATTTTGTCTAACTTTTAAAGAAAATGTGACTTTAGGCCTCTGGAGGTCTTTCTGATTAAGTATTCAACGGTCACCTGGGAGCCTGATGGATCCCCTGCAAGGAGGTGTGAACGGTTTCCAAGAAAGAGAACAAAGGGGCCTTGGGTGGGCGAGGCGCTACACCCTTTGTCAGGATGACTTGTGGGGATGTGCTCCCAGAACTTGTTACACTTCAAAGAACCCTACTGTACCTGGCACAAGGCTTGCCCCTCCCTTTTGTCTCTTTGTTCAGCCAGTCTCCAATACCAGTGGGAGGGGGAGCTATTCCAGAACTGGTTTAGAATGATCTGGGAGCAGGGTTTGCCCATTTCCTTAGGTACACATCTGAGTAGGTCAGGAAGCTCTTCCAAGGGGAAGAAAGGTTCTGCCATGTTGGATTTAGTAGGAGCAGCGCAGTGTGGGAATGTTTGCTGCTAGACAAATAGGAACTGTTTGAAAAATGGGTAGGATTACCCATGGAACCTTTTCTCTGTTGGTCAGGGAAAGGCCAGGAGTCACCTCCCACCCACAAGCAAGACCAGGCATGCATGTGGCACCCCAGGGTTACCTTTTTCAGAACACTACTGGACCCTTGAAAGGCACAAGGGCTGCACCTGCTGTTGAGACCCATGAGGAGAACCCCAAGGGCAGGACCTGCTCCCGCTTATACCCAGAACAAAGGAATGAACTCCAATGATCATTTGGATGACCTCCTGGCAAGAAGCCTATTTTCCTGGAAGAACCCTACTGACCAGTTCCAATTGCACCTGGCCTGGACAAGCCTGGCGGCCTCTGTGGAGTGAGGCCTGATCCCCAGGATCTGTTTGTGTGATCCTGGAACCCTTGATTAGTGTTTGTGTGCTCCTCCTGCCTAATCCTAATAGTTGGGACTGAAAGAAAATTCCAGTAAGTTTGCCCAGAGAACTATTGCTCGACCCGTGCTAACCTAACAGTCAATCCAGCGAAGACTCACCACCTGTGGTTCTGACTTTGTCGCAGCTGCCTCTTCGGTCTTTTCTGCAGCACCAACTCCGATTCAGTAGCCCAATGCTGACCAGCATCTGATGACATTGAAACCTTTTCAGCCACAGCCGGCAGCCTTGCCTGGCTAAGGGAAATCTGACATACAAAAAAATAGTCTAAATTCTAATGTAAAAATGTTCACAGGGTTCAGTGCAGAGCTGCACCCAATCAATCCAAGTCTTTCGGGATGCAAACTTTGGCCTTTTCCCACACTGAGTGTTTCCTACCTTCTTCAACTGATTCACCGAGACCTCATCCTTCATCAGCATGTCATCAATAAGTCCATCTTTGAATCCAGCCTCTAGCCATGCCCTCCTGAGGACTCTGCCGCCTTTAAAGTTTTCTAAGGGTGAAGGTAACTCTGTAATCCGGGAGAGCCTGACCCATGTATCTGACTTGCGCTCCATAGCGGTAAGCCTTAAAACTTACCTTTCACCCAGTCCAAGGCAACCAATTTACCATGGGTGCGCTTTTTGGTCCATTTTTATTTAAACCTTTCAATTTTCATATCTCTAGATTCCCTTATTGGATTTTTGTCATTTAAGTCACTTTTTGATCATTAAAATATTCTCTATATTTATAAATTGGAATGGTATATTCATTGTGTTGTTTTTTACTTTTAAGCTGTTTTTTGTAATTCTAAATGCTATACACATTTTCTTACGTTAAGCCTGTTTGCTCTGTGCCATTGCTACCAGGGGTGGAGCTCAGGTTTAAGTTATTGAACCCTTTACTCGACCTAGCAATAATAGTGTGTTGCAAAGTCATCCTGTGCCCTGCGCACCCCCTAATGTTTTTGCTGATTGGTACTGGTAAAAACAGACTCTGACCAACCCTGGGCTCTGCCTATTTGGGCCAAGGCAAGTGCTAGAGTGAAAGAGGCTCTTCGAATACAGTTAAAACACCTATATACACTAGGGTACACTATGGGTTTAGGGTATGATTGACTTGACCTCCACTATAATTGCCCTAGTGCATAATAGGGCATGGGTATTGAAACTAAGTTTAAGTCCCTAGTATATATTAGGGCATGGCAGTTTAGAGCCCAGCATCCCTTTCTGCACTTGCATGTTTGAACTGCTGAAGCCTAATGTCAGTTAAAAAGCAACTGGGTTCATTGACTGCTTTTAAAATGCTAATTGTGTCCAAGCTCGACTTTGATGTTTAGGGTATTTAAAAATGGATTAACTACAATGTTTGTGCATATTAGGTACCCCCAGGGTTTTCCCTATGTGTCCGTGGGGGTGGGGGTGGGGAGGGGACAGGTTTTTATAAGAAGGACTCTTATAAAATAAAAGCAGTTTTATATGCCATGGGTTGAGTGAGATTGTACATTTAATTCCCCACATTGTGAGAAAGGGCTTCACAAAATCGACTTGCTAGGAACACTGTCCAGTGAGGATCTGCAATATGTTTACACATTCAGAACCCCTAAAGTTTCCCCTAGGTGTTCCAGGGGTGGGGCTCCTGTAGATATATGCAGGGTCCTTATAAAATATGTTTTTACATGCCCTGGTGTTGGAAAATCGCTTGTCATTTTTCCCATTGCAAATCCCCTGCCACATTGGTTAACATGGCAAGAAGTTATTAACTAATCATTCCCGCTAGGAGAATCCTGAGAATGTCATTCAAAGACTTCTTCGAATGGTATTGATGAATCCAACAATATGGTATTGTTGAATTTCTCCTCAAGTGTACAGACAAGAAGTTATAAGACATTGTCTGTATGCCAAAATTCAGCCTTCCAGTGGTTTGTCCCGATTGGTCAGAGTTAAGTGTATTAGCCATGCTCCTTTGATGAGGAGATACATAGCCCCTGGAGTTAGAAAGCTTTTCTGGGAGGGCAGGGTTCTGCTACATAAGAATTCCAGTGCGGGAGGAGGGGTGGTAAACAATATCCTTCAATGGAAGGAGAAGGCAGGCAGAAGAAACCAGTTTCATTTACACATATTCTCTTTGAACCTAGCCAGATGGTAGGATTAAGTAAAGAATGAGCAGGTGTAAGAGGGAGAGACAAAGGAGTTTAGCCATCCCGGAGGTGTGTTCAGCTATCTCTTCTCTTCCTGCTGGAAAATCAGCCATGATCAATTTGAGAGAATTGGTGCTCTCTGGGAGGAAACAGTGCCACATTTTACAGGATGTGGTCATACCCTGTGGTGTTACCCTGCACTTTATTGGACAGGAGTGTCCTCCTGCTTGACCTAGAGAACTTGGGATCTGAGGGAGGCAGAGCCTCTCAGATCTGCTGCATAAAACTTAAGAGAGAAGAAAGGTCCATGCTGAGAAGTTTGATTTGCACCAACTGGGTCCTGCACGCTGTACAATGTGCCGGCTGCACAATCCAGAACTACAGCCCTGTGAACTACCTTGCTTCAAAAGGTCTAAAGCATGGGCTCTCTGCAAGCTACAGGTAATCAGCTCACCTGGAACATCACCACCAAGAATACGTAGCCTGGAGTTCTACCAGTGGATTTGTAATGGTTTTGTCTAAGTGGATTGTGGGAACTGAAGTTCAAAACTTTCAAGGACCATATTGGCACTTCCAGACCCTTGGAGTAAAGGATGGAAGCTTTGGGGTACTTCAGGAAGAAGTTCCAGAAGTTTGGAGCAACTTTGGAAAAAAGCTCCATAAATGCACCGACTGGACCTGGCCAGCCAAGCCGGCGACCCTCAACCGCAAGAAAGCCTGCCTTCCCGGGTCGTCCTGCTGTAAAGCTCCGGAGGTCCGACTTCCAGTAGGCTGAAACCCAAGCCAGCGAACCCTCACCGAATCAGGCCTGGTGAAGAGCTTCAAGGGACCCCGCTAGAAAAAGCTCTGTAAAAGTTTGTAAGTCCAAACGTAAGAGAGGTTACGGGGACCAACCACGGCAGCCAAGCTGCCCATCTGCAACGGCGAGTCGGCCTAGATCCCTGATTGCTCCTGCTGATAAGCTCCAGAGGTATGATCTCCATAAGTTTGACTGGGAGCTCGTTGCAAGGTTAGCTGGCGAATTCTCACCAAATCCGGACTGGCTGAGAACTTTGAGGAACTGCGCTCAGGGCTCCATTGTGGTTGACTTGAAACCTTGACTTTGACCCGGCCTAGGGTGACCAGATGTCCCAATAGGTGCTACAGGTTTCTACGTGCTATACAGCGCTAAATCTTTAAAAATTCATAGCTCCAGTTCCCAACATTGAATTATTTTCATTTTGGTGTCATATTAAAGATAAAAATATTTTCTATTTTTATAAATTGGTGTTGGATTTTTATTGTGTGATAAATGCTTTGCATACCTGCCTTTAAAGTTAGGCATGCCTGCTCACAGTCGAGCTACCAAGGGCTGAGCAAGGGAATCATTTTCTAAGACTTATTCTGGGCCCTATATTGTGTTAGTGGTATTATTGCCGGTGGTAAATGCATATCTTACACTACTAATAGCCCACTGTTTTGTAAAACTTCTGTTTATTAGAAATTCCTTGCAAGGTACAACAATCATAGCATTACTATATTCATCACAACCCACTCTTTTAACAGTGTGGCGGTAGCCACTCTGCAATTATAGTTAGGGTGACGAGGGATTTATTTTATTTTTGTCCGTTATTAACTTTGCACCCGTTTGATAAATGTCTGCAAAACTTTGCATCCCCTAGCCCAAACACCACAAAACTTTTAGTACTCTGGCAATAAAACAGGGGAAGCAGGTCTGCAAAGAAAAAAAGGGGGGGTCCAAAATCTAGAGTTAAGTCCAAGATAGTTTACATTGACTTTTGTATTTTGTGTAGCGTGAAAACAGTCCGATTTTGATATTTGGCAGGATTATATATTATGGTGTGCAGATGATTCTGTGGGGCTACTGCAGGTGATTTGGGTAAGTATTTTTTAAGTTTAACGTGTTTTAAATTTGGTGATATCTATCACAGTAGTACTCATGGTACTATCAAGGTACATAGCGATGACAAGTCATGAGCTGTTTAGCTATTAACTGCCTTAACAAAAGTTAAAGGCAGTCTTATCAGTCAATAAAGAATTACTTTCTGTTTTATAATAGCCAGCCCTGTTGGCTTTGCCAGTGCCTGCTACAGTAACCATTTTATTCTGGAAAACTATTTAGCCAAATGCGTGCATAAAACAACTAAATGTGCGATTCAGTTTCTACGTTTAACTTCATTTAGCGAGTCACTATTTGTTATGTTTAAAAAAGTTAAACCCCGCAATCCCCCGTGAGAAGATATCTCCACACTGAGGACTTGGAGAAACAGAAAAAGACCAGGAGACCCTTAAGGCAGAAACACACAAGTTTTACGTTTTTTTAAAATTGTGTATGAGCTGGGCAAGAGAGGAGGAATTCCGTTCTGGTTTTGTCTCCTTTTTTGTTCCTGCAAAGTGGGGAGGGAGGGGAAGACCGTCAGGGGGTCTAACAACATGGCTGAAAGTTGACTTGGGCTGTACTGCTAAGACTCTGATCACCGACTCAGACGACATACAAAGTACTCTTTTGGAGTGGCCTAATATGTCCAAATTGGTTATTATTAATGTTTATTCTAGGCCGGTGAACATTGCGGCAGAGTCAAAAACAATTGACAAGCTTTCCAGGTACTTAGATAAGGTCCCGCAGGGTGCAATGATTGTCATAGGTGGCGATTTCAATTCACATTTTGAGCCCTTGGTGGACCAGTTAGATGGTCTGATACTGGAAGAGGATCATTATTGGAAAATCCCTCGGGTGGTGGGCTCATCACCAAAATCCTGGTCTCCTTTGAATGTTCAATTGCTCTCCCTAACCCTAGCCCACTCTATTAGGGCGTGCGATGGTCGGGTATCTCCGGATATCCCAGCCAGGTGCACCTACAACAAAAGTGGACAAGAGTCACGCCTGGACTACATTTTTGTTGAGACCAAGGCATGGCCTAAGGTGAAGGAGTTTAGGGTGGAGGACCGAGGTGATAGCGATCACAACGCTCTGATCTTATGCCTCCACTCCCCTACTATTTTCATCCCTACACCTCGGTGTGAGAGTGGTCCGGTCAACAGAGCAACATTGTCGAGCAATAGGAGAAGGATTAGGTGGGACTAAGTACTTACTCGCCCAGACTTGTTGTCAGAGATCTACGGCCACGTAGCTGAGGCATTAGAAGCAGCTAGTGCTCTGCTTACTAGGGGTGCTTCCCCTTCCCTGCTCGACGAACTGGGGGTGTTATATCAGGCTCTGACAGCTAGCCTTGCAGGGATGTTTAATCCTGCGGGAACTGGGATCAGGCCAGGCAGAAAACCCTCCTGGTTTAACCAAGCGTGTAGGAGGGCGAAAATCGATATTATTCATGCCTTGAAGCAGAACAGAAGCAGGGACCAAATTAAATTAAAAAGGTCAGCCTACCGGTATCTGATCCACCATGCAAAGAAAGAGTGGGAGGTCGATCACTGGGTGAAATTGGTTCAATCACTGGCAGTGAAAGACCCCCGCAATTTCTGGCAAATTGTAAATACAGGATCAGTTGATCCCGTGGCGGCCGTGGCACCCAACATTGCCGCTGAGGTTTGGGAGGATCACTTTGGGAAGTTATATCCGGGAGACAAGGACTGTGATATCCCTGAGTGGCAGGCATCAGTGTCAACTCCCCATGATGGTTCTGAAGGGAGTGAATTTTCTGTTGGGGAGGTGGAAATGGCGATCATGAGTCTACCTTCTGGGAAGGCTCCGGGTCTGGACAGAGTCCCTGGGGACCTTCTTAAACATGAACCACGGGTCTGGGCACCCTATCTAGCATCTATTTTTAATGCCATATGGGGAGGCATGTCGGTGCCTGATACTTGGCTGGGGGCAGAGATTGTCCCTATCTATAAGAAGGGATCGCCTCTGCTCCCGGCCAATTATAGGCCAATTAGCCTCATCGATGTGCCTCAAAAACTCTTTGCTAGATTAATCTTAAATCATATCTTAGACTGGACAGAGGAACATTCTATCTTGAGCCCTTACCAAGCCGGCTTTCGAAGGAATGTTTCTACAACAGACCAAATTTTCCATCTTAATATGATTTTTTGGAAGGTTGTGAAGGCTGGTGGGGGTGCACTTTATACAGTCTTTGCAGATCTACGCGCAGCTTTCGACTTAGTTCCACGTCGGAAGCTGTGGACTATGTTGGGTGAACTAGGGATCCCACCCCCACTCTTAAATATCCTGATTCGCCTCCATGCAGGAAATTATGCCCAGGTCAGAAGTGGCAGTGCTGGGTTCCTAGCCGCTCGATTCCCCGTTGGCCGGGGGGTTAGACAGGGTTGTGTCTTGGCACCGACCCTGTTCTGCCTCTATGTCAACGGGGTAATTGAGCATCTGGTGTCCGTTGCGGATACCGATGCCCCGAAGCTTGCGGGGTCTAGGATTCCGGTGATCATGTTCGCGGACGATACCCTGCTCTTATCAAAAACACCGATGGGTATCCAGCGAGTCCTGGACGGCTTTGTTTCTTTTTGTCAGGAGCACGGACTTGAAATCAACACCTCCAAAACTGAATTTATGATTTTTAATCCACCTCCCAAAACACGTCCAAACCCTGTCATTGAGGGAGTACACCTTGACAGGGTGTATACCTTCGACTATCTTGGCCTGACCCTCGATGAATCATTTAATTGGGCACACCATCAAGTAAGATCACAACTCAAGCTGACCCAGATTGCAGGGGGCATTGTCAAACTACTGAATAAATCTGCTTTTAAGCCGCTTGGCCCACCCTCTTGAAATTTACAAACTAAGAGCACGTGGGGCAGTAACTTACGGGGCCGAGCTTTGGGGTTTTAAGCCTGTGCCGGGGATTGCAGTTGCAGAGAATAGGTTTCTCAGGCAGCTGGTAGCTTTACCACCAAGCACCCCCCTGGTTCCTCTTAGACTTGACTTGGGGATCCGGTCCATAGAAGAAGATCTGGCCCTAAGATCATTAACTTTCTGGAGGCGGCTCTGGGTTACCCCACAGTTGAGTGTCTATTGGGGAGAGTTATCTGAGATCTTGCGACTACCTAATGCTGCTAAACTATCTTGGCTTATTTCACCTCAGAGGGGAACTTTTGAATCTAGGCCTTGAGGCACTGTGGACTGACCCGGAGCAGGCATGTGTTGGCATTTCGAGACAGCAGTTGGCTAATCTGTTCCGGGAAAACAAAAGGGCACGCTTACTATCTACCAAGGACATGGGATCATTAACAGCTACGTTCCTAGTAATCAAGGATAACTATCTCTTTGAGCAAGTCCTGGATGACATTAGCCCCACTATGTCGAGAAAGCTTTTTTTTCAGTGGCGTCATGGTTCCTTGCCAATTAGAGCGCTGACTTCGAAATGGACCATTTCATCCTCTGGGAGTTGTCCAGGATGTACTGCTAGTTTTGAAAGTGAGGTTCATGTGATCTTTTTTTGCCCTGCCTATGCCACTCCAAGGAGGATTTGGCTTGTCCCATTATGTAAAAACCTGGGATTAACACACTGTGCCCAAGCCTTCAGGATTCTTAAGTCCGATCTTAACCCGGTTGTTGTTTTCGCTGTAACAAAGTTTCTAGCAGCAATGTGGTTTAGGAGGAGGTCTCTGTTGGAACCCCCTAAAGACTAGATCTATGACTGTGACTGGACCACCTGGGGGTTGATGTGCCCTAATTTGTGCTGGGTTTTGCTTAATTTGCACTTTAGCACCGTTTAAGGCATCAGTTTTAATGAAATGTTTATTGGTTAATTTTTACTTTTGTTTTAGCATTTTTAAATGTATACATCTGTAACTGCTTTTTTATGACAAACACACTGTCGAAATAAAGAACTTATGAAGTATGATCTAACATACGTCACCAATTCAATAGAAGAGTGTTCCAATGGACTGCAGCAAGATGTGAAAAGAGTGACTACCTATTCTTATTCTGTAGATACGCCTTGTAGTGATGGTAGCCTGCGCAGCTGATCTTAGGGCACTAACAGGATTATAAAAATACATTTTACTCTGCAGAGGATGCAAGACAACCACAGATGGCAGAGTAACTTAAGAATAGCATGTCCATGCCTGCAGCTAATGCAGACTTCACAGATTGCGGACATAGATGTTTCGGCTGGTAGATTGCAAACCATACGTGCTGCTGCATTCTGAAGGAGCTGCAGGAATGAAGACTGATAGTCTGCCATACCCATGTACAGAGAATTCCCACAATCCAGCCCACTAGTAAGGAGTGCCTGATCTATGGCTTTCCGACAGTGGATGGGGATCCATTAAAATCCTGTGCCGTAGCCCATGATGCCGTAGGAGGATCTACATACCGAGATAACCCCACCCTTCAGGGAAAGATTGTCTTCCATTAAGATCTCTAAATTCCTTGCTGCTTTCTTGAGGGTGGGCAGGCCCAAACATACTTGGCCTCCAGGTATTTTTCCAAATGGAAATTGCCTTCCCTAATAGGATCACCTCAGTTTTATTCCCATTATATTTCAAGCAATGACTTTGCATCAACGTGGCTAGCGATGTCTGACACCACTTGTGGATTCAATATTTTCTGTAATTGATACAATTAGTTGAGTATGGTTCGCATAAGATATAACCGTAAAAGTCCAACACCACACATATATGTGCGACATGCACTCTTTTGCCCAAGGATATTGGGCACTCGTTACATTAACCCAAAGTTCAGTACCACTGCAGTGTGAAAGGACACTAGGAGAAGAAAGATGTTTTCTGAAAATATATTTTTAATATATTTAATGGTTCTGAATAGAAGACTCGTACAGTATTTTTTTTCTCGTTTCATAATAAAAAGCAATGATATAATTTCATGAAGTTAAAAACCGTTGCATCATACATTAAGAAACATGATTATCTTTCCATAATGCTGCAAAACTAAATAATGCAAAAAAAAAACTTCTTTGTGAACTTGTCCGAGAAACAAAGATGGGCAGGACTAATAATCTATTCAATATTGCTGATCTGTTTCCACATTATACGTGATCCCTTAGTCATAAAACCACTATAAGTAATTCTGGGATTGTTTATAGGCCTAGTCTTTTAAATTTCATTGACGTGTTTCTGTGGATTCAATGGCTTTTACCACCTCCTTCAGGACAGACCTATAAATTCTCCAACTTACGATAAAATTAATAAGTAAGTGAGGGAAGCCAAATTCCTATTCAGAACCTGTGCCATGCCGCCGGTGTTCCAATAGGGCTTTTTCAACCATGGTTCCAACCAATTGGGATACAGCCTAATCAAATAAAAACATCCCTTATGTAGATGTCCCTAAATGCCTGTATTTAGCCACTACTCAATCAATCAATCAGCTTTATTTGGTATAAACATATAAAACCATAATAAAAGTTATCAATACATAAAAATATAAAAGATAGCCCAATTCATCACTATTAAAAATTATCGATACATAAAATATCAAAAAAAATAACACAATTCATCTCGGTTAAAACCCATTCCAAGAGAGTCCTTGTTGATTCAGAGCCTGGGGTGTAAAGTTACATACATGTACCATTGACCCACAATTAAGATTTGAAACCGTTAAAACAGTGAGATCTGGGGCCTCTTTCTTGAGTATGTACATCATTGAAGTGGCATCGACCAAGGCAGGACCTAGCCTTCAAAGCAGATTTCAGGAAACAGAGAACAAAGAAAATACATTATTTATGCAACAACTGTAAATAGATAAAAACTGGATAGGCCTCTGAAAAATTAATCTTCTTTAAAATCAGGGCGATAAAAGTTTTTCGAGGGACTTTATAAAGTTTACAGAATAATGTGGAGTGAAGCAGATCATGTGGAAACTCATTGTCGCAGCCACAGGGTGTTAACACCTGGCCTCTGCTACCCCCGCGGGATAGCCAACAAAAAATGGAAGAGATCCAGTCTAAACCTGGTTAATAAAACCTGTTCATATGTACTTAAAACTCCCAAGAGATATGGCTCAGTAGACTCAAAATTGAGATGATTTTGTGGGACGGACACCCACCTGCATAACATAGGATTTATAGTCTTTTATAGATAGAACCCACTCTGACATAAAGGCAGAGAATGGATCAAGGAGGGTTTGTAGCCCCCCTGGCGCTCCTAGGAAAAAGGACTGCGTCCTCTGCGTATAGGAGGACAAGGAGACCACGGTGGCTAACGTATGGATAATCTACCCCTGTTAACAATAGGGCTTTATCTAAACCATTGTTATCTAGATTAAACAAAAAGGGTGCTAGAATGCACCCTTGGCGTACACCTCTCCTTATGTCAAAATTGCGTGAGACTCTTAAATCCTGCGAAAATCTAACATGGGCCTTGGTTGCATGATGAATATCTTCTAAAAAATAAACAATGTTTCTATCTACCCTCGATATCAATCATGGACTGCCAGAGTTTGGTCCTATTCATGTGATCAAACGCCGAGGACAGGTCCATGAATGCAAGATGAATGGTACCAGAACGAGCAATTGTATATTCGTTAGGAATCATGGTTAGGTTAAGGCACTGGGCTACGGTGGACTGACCTGGGCAGAACCCATACTTAACTTCTGATAACGTAGCATGTTTCACTGCCCAGCTAGTCAACCTTTCTAGAAGTGCTCGGCCCACCACCTTAACCACCGAATTCAACAGTGAAATTGGTCTGTAACAGTGGGTGCTATCACGATTTCCCTTTTTAAAAACTGGCACAATGGTCAAAGTGGCCCAGGACTCATGGCAACCTGTCCTTACTGCAACATTAGCTACTGCCGCAAGGACCGGTGCCCCAAAAACTGGATCAGATTTATAGAGATCCGGAGGGATACCATTGGGTCCTGGGGATTTGTTGCTAGTCAACCTAATGATACCCTCCTCGATCTCTTCTATGCTACAATTCAAGTCAGGGCTGACTGTCTCACGGTTTGGCGGGCCATTTAGCTCAACAGGGCTCTCAAACATAGTTTCTAAGTGCAGCACCCACTCATCCTCTGTTATATGTGCGACTACTGCACAGCCTTCATCATGGTTTAATAGAGGACTGTAAATAATGCCCCAGAATTATCTTGAGCTGGCACTCAGCGTGCTAGCCTCAATTGACCCTCTCCATGCCTCTTCCTTCAAGGCAGACTTATGTTTGGCCAGTTCCAGCTTATAGTTTTTTCAACACAATCTGACCAGGGTCTGATTTCTTGGGCTACTGTTTAAAGCTTCCTGCAGCTCTCTATCTGCAGGAGGAGTCAAACCATCTTGGGGCCTGTGTGGCTGGGCATCGGCCCGGGATGCTTAAGAGGTTATCTACTTTGGCAGCGATGGTATCTCCCCAGAGATGGTTGCGATGAGGTGTACAGTGCTAAGTCGCTAGCATGTGAGTCATTCACTGACTTATAGAATTTATCTGCAGAGATCTGTGACCACTTTAGCCTCCTTCTACCTTCTGTTGGTCGCACAGACCCGCTTTGCCCAACTCCTCACTTGGGCACCAGTAAAGAACTACCGATTTTGACACACAAGGGATGATAGTTACTATAGGTGCTTGCTTGGATCTTGAATCCTGTGAGAAGAGTTTTTAAAGACAATACAATTAATATAAAAATGATAAGTGAGCCTCCGCCTCTCCCTTTGAATGAGGGAACAGCAGCCTGGCTACGGGGGTCACATCTAGATAACAGAACATTTAATCAAATTTGTGAAGAAAATCATTCAACATGTCTCCTTGTGAGGAGTGTTCAAAATGAATTCCCCACACACGTGGACATCCCGGGTCGGCCAACATTGCCGCCCCCGGGACTCCACATGGGTGAATGTTGAAATACTCAGCAATCATGAGGTTTTGAAGAGCGATATTACAATGTTGCCTTATGAAAGAACCCAACGTAGTGATGTTACACCCACCCATAGGACTTTTTTGGTGAATTATAGAAGTTGATAAAAACCCAGATTGATCGACCCTTTTCTTGGTGCCAGAGACTGTATGCACTGGCTCGGTGTGGCCAGAACCACTATCTTGCAATCCACTGCGATGTAAATATAAATTACACGACCACCTTTTGGTCTGCCACCCAAAGAAGGGGATGCTGGTACGATTAAAGACTTGTAACCTTCTAACATTAAGCTACTATCCATCAGCCAAGTTTCCAGCAAGCATATCACACAAAATTGCTTCACAAATGCAATTCACAGCGGATTTTCCATATGCAAATCAGTCTTGACCCTGCGCCCAGTGGGAACAGTCCAGCCCGAACTGCCAGGCCAGGTCCTCCCTGGATTGGAAACCAGCATACTAGGACCAGTTTCCGGGTTTCACCCCTCATCAGCCAGGGTAGTTTGACTCCAGTGGCATGGAGAGCACAGGACTCCACTTCTGGGCATACCTGTCCCATTCAGGGAGACAAATACAAAAACAACAATTGATCTTTGTGACTGGGGGTGAGTGTTTGCATTGTTCAGCATTCCACACCTCATTTGTTCCTTTTGCTTTTGTTGCACTAAGTGGGAAGGGTATGCCCAGACGTGGGTCCAGTGCTCACTGCACCACTGGTTTCAAGCTAGCCTGGCTGATGAGGGGTGATGTCCCGAAACCAGTCCCAGGATGCTTGTTTGTGGTCCAGTGTGGACCTGAGTTGTCAGTTTGGGCTGGAATGTTCCCATGGGGCACAGGGTCAAGACTGATTTGTATATGGCTGGGTCCAAGCTGGGGTGGCGTGGTGAACAACAGAATGATGGATTAAACCCAGATCTTTGTGACTGCGGGTGAATGTTTGCATTGTTCAGCATTCTGTTCATCATTTGTTCCCTTTGCTAATGAGTAGTTAGGCCATTCAATGAACTTACTGTTGGGACATTTAATTAGATTTTTCTTTATACCTTTTTCCATTTCCTCATGTCCGCAGTTGCATCTCATTGCATGTCTATGCACTAGTTTCAAATTCATTTCTATTGCAAGTTTAAAAAAATGATTGATTGAAAAAATATATTTTCTTTCTAAAATATTTTTTCAAATACCATATAAGGGACTGCTTTTAGAGTTCATTAAAATATATTTTTAACACGTAATATTATAGATCACACAGAACGATGAGGCTATCATTTTCAAATACAGTTGAAAATGTCAGACTACACAATGTTTAGAATCTGATCACTTTAGATATCTACTACAATTAACTGAAAAGGAATGCTGGGCCCTATTTTTTTAACCACTTGTCTCAGCATCCAAGAAGTTTTAAGGCATAGGCAATTGCAAAGGGCCGTCTCCTTCCCAGCTGCCCACTGAGAAGTGAATCTTCTCCCTATTTGACCTCTCCAAGTTCTATTTTCAATCCTCTCTCCATCTCTGCCTACCTCTACACCTGACATGTCTGTCTATGCTGTCATCTTAAAGATTGTTGGGGTCCCAGGCAAGATGCATTTCCCCTGTTTTTCATGTTAAAGATTAACACAATTTATCATTGTTAGGCATCAAGTGTGCTTGAATTAGCAGAAAATATGTAATCAAATTTCAGGTTGATCCGAATAGGAGCCCCCAGAATGTTTTGCCTGGGCATAGATTAGAAGTATTTTCATGTCCATATTCAGTATTCTGGACAGGAAGGTGAATGTTCTAAAGCTGCCTTCTGTAGCATGTCCCCCAGTGCAGGCACATTTGTAGAGCTAGGTAAACATAGGTATTGTCACTCTTATATCTTCAAAGGCTGTTGTTATTGGATATGGATGTAATGTAGAATCTTATTGTAATAAGGCTTATCTAAGGTACCTGTTATGAATCTCTTGGGTAGATATTGTCTGGCAAGGAGGTAATCAAAATTCAGATTTTTTGGTACACTACAGCAATCTGAGTCTCAATATTTGCTGACCGTAATCTGTTCCTTGCAGTACTCCGTTATTAATTGTAATTAATTTTGGAATGGTCTTTGTCCATCTGTAATTCTATTTGATAACTGTACTCTATGCTATTTCAGTCCCTTTTTTCTTTGCCGTTTGCAGGACTTCATGGTGCGCTACATAAGGGATTTCGATCACTGGATTGGCCTCTGGAGGGATTCCGATCAGCAATGGAAATGGATTAATGGCACTGGATTCAATAACTGGCAAGTCATTACTGTTTGCTTTGCTTACTGTAAACATTTTAATTGTCCATCTCAAAGAGCATATTGAGAATCTAATCCCAACCCAATGAGATGCAGAAACCGTTCCCTTGTAGGGCTAAGGAGAGACTGAAAATAATGGCTTTCCTTTGTGCGATAAGCCACAGTTTGGGTGAACAACCCACATGAAATATTCAAGATCCTGTTACAAGTTGCACATTACAGAGCAATGCGAATGCAGGATCCAAAATCATAGTATGGGCAATATTCTTATCTGTGCACCTGTGTTTGAGTGGGGAATAACGCACACATTTAAGATTTACCCATCCTTTCCAGAACATGATTCCTAATTTCAGATCTTTTTCAACACACAAATTCCACCTGCTTTCATCATGGAAACACAAGTACATTACCAAGTATAAGTGCACACACATCTCCTAATTGTTCACCCTATATGACTCTTAATTGGCTCCTAAATTTATAACCGCAATGATTGCGGATTAAAGTTTCTGTATTTTTTCAAAATGTATTCACTATGCACCAATGCAAAATGAGAAGCCACTGGGGGGCTTTGGGCAGGAAAGCACCCCGCCCACTTACCTCCTCCTTTGGACCTGGGCATCTCATATGCATATTATTACACTAGTATATGCCACTTCCACTCATTCCAACCTTTGGCCATTTCTTAGGGATGGCAATCTGATTGCTTGGCCCGAATGTTGGCACCCCAACAATGCTCCACCATATTGACAGACCTGCCAAAAGCCTTTATTCTAACCCGAGTGCACCTCTCGCCCACATATCATGAACAGAGTATCAACTTTAGCAGCAATGGCATCCCTTTTTAACACTTCCTCCATTATCAAAGGAGGGGGTTTGGTCTAGTGGCTTGCTGTCTGTCTAAAAGATCAGAGTTCTTAGTCTTGATAGGGCCTGGAGTTTTAGGTGTGGGTGCTTTACCCTTGTGCAACTGTACCTTGATATCATCATTTCTGATATATGACTTACTTTTTGCATGCACGCTTAATGAGGTTGGCGCCCTCGTAAAATCTGAAAACTGCATGACCTGGAGACCTCACTTCTCCTTGATTGCAGGATGTGTGTTTGTGCAGTCACCAATGTGTAGTTATAGTTAGGACATGGGGCTGATTAATGTGGGAGACTGACTTCAGTCTGTCCGCCATCGTATTGGGAAATTGGACCAGCTGCCTACAAGGCGGCGGACCCACAGGGCTGATTACAATCCAACCGCGACCAGGGTGGTCGCACTTCCCATATTTTACATTGCAGCAGGTGCTACTGACACCAGCACCTGCTGCAGTGTAAAAAGGGCACATTTCACATTTCCCTACACTACGTAGCAGGCACCATGCCGTGTCTGCCACATGGTGCATGGAGATGTTGGGGGCACAATAGGTGCCCCAACCACCAAAATGAAAGGGCACGGGGTCAAGGGGGGGCCACCATGGGCCCCCAATGTCCATCCCCACCATGTAAGAGGTATTTCCTCTCAGTTTGGACTCCTGTCTACAGAGGACAAAGCTCCCTGGACTTTCGCCGGTGGTTCGGTACTTATTAGCACTTTGGCTGTGTCTCCAGGCTCAATGGAACACCTGTGAACCGGTCCTTCGGACCTTGCGACCGGAGAAAGTCCAGGGAGCTTTGTCCTCTTACATATACCTCTTACATATATCAGCACCTTAGCACGTGCTTCACATACAGGGCACTGATAATCACATAGATCCCTGTAACACCCCCACACATAGGTCCTGAAGAAAGCCAGTTTAATAAAAAGGCCTGGCTGAAACTAGTTGACCACACTGGACGTGGGAGACCATAAGTCAACCCCTACATGTCCCAAGCCTTTGTTTTTAACCTCTGCCTGAGGTCCACCAATAAATTAACCGTTAGGGACCCCAAGGACAGAATTTTAAAATCTCACGCAACACACCTGCACAGCACACTCACCTTCCAAAAAACCCGCTCCGCAGTAATCTGGCGTCGCAGCACACCTGAGTCGCACTCGGTGCCTCGGGTGGGGCCCGATGATGACGCATGCCACCAACTAGGTTGGTGGGTGAGGGCCTTCATACTAAACAAAATGGTTTCCCATGTAGACACGTAGCACACAGACATAGCTAGTTCTCTTTGATTAACCACTATATCCCAGGGGAAACAACTAGCTACTCTAGTTCCTATCTCTCTCTCCTTGATTAACAGAACTAAGGTGATGTTTCCCTGTGAAAAAGCCTTCTTCAGGATTTCATTCATCATGTTTGAGAGAAAACTGTTTTATCATGATTTTCCCATAGAGGTTATGAAAGGTGCTTTAGTAGCCAAAATGAGAGCATATTTCCTGTAAATTCACACTAACGTTCTCAGCCATACAAGAATGAAATCTGACATTCTCAGTAAAACGCTTACTTCCAAAAGGAGCACCCTGTCAGTTGATTCACTTGCGTTCTTCTGCAGGCTCTAGAGAGTTCTAAAGAATAACTAGAGCGATAACAGTCTTACTTATGACAAAAGTATGGCTCACGTAAAGCCATCTTGATTGCATCAAACTGTTAAAAGGTCAAATATTTAATTCAGAGAGGACAAAATGAGGGGGTTAATTTTGCCATAGAAATGATAGTTGGCGCTGTAGAAAGAAAAATTAGGACATATTTTGAGTAAGCTCTCATATATCGTCCTCTTTTATTCCAATAAAACATTCTGACATGCAGACGGAAGCATGCACTTTCAACACCAGCAGCAAGACTGCCAGTTAGTTCCCTGGTTATCAGCAGCTTTACTACAGTTTTCTTATGGGCAACTAGAGTGCTAACATTCTGAATTCATGCCAAAAGTGTGGAACATCTGAGCACCATCTTGATGGAATCAAAGTGGAAAACTGAAAGCATTTTCTACTGAGGATACTGCAGTAAATGAGAAAATTGGGGCCCTTCATAACAAATCAGTCTTCCAATACATCCCAAGGATGGAAGTGTGCAAAAAAAAAAACATTTACATACCTTTGGTAACAATATATCTGTAAGATACATAGATTCCTTACCTTAGAATAGCAATACCAACCCAGGAGTTGGGTCTGCAAACCAAGTTCACCCCAGAAAGTGCTGGAGAACTGAATGGCCAAAGAAGCCATCTCTACAGACTTTACTATCCAGGCAGTAATGTTAAGTGAACGTGTGCAGTGAAGCCCATCTGCCTGCCTGGCAGATGTCACTGTGGGGAACTCCACATCTCAAAGCGGTAGTGGCTGCTGTCACGCTGGTGGAATGGGCATGCTTTCATACCGCAGGCTACTTTTTCCACCAAGGAATAACAGATCTTAATGCAAAGGATGATCCATCGAGAGATGGTCTGCTTTTGCACAGCCCGACCGTACCTGGCACCCATATAACAAACAAAGTTTCGATCGTCCACCCGGAATTGTTTTGTGCGATTCAGATAAAATGATAACGCACGTTTTGGAGCAAGACAGTGGAGTCTCTTCTCCTCCTTGGAAGGATGCGGGGGAAGGAAGACGGTAGGCAAAGTGATGGTTTGCCTGATGTGGAAAGAGGTAACCACTCTGGGAAGAAAAGAAGGCATAGTTCGAAGCACAAGCTTGGCCGGATGGACAGCAAGGAAAGGAGGTTTCGAAGATAGAGCCTGAAGCTCATTCAACATGCGAGCAGAGGTGATGGCAACCAGAAAAGCAGCCTTCAAGGTCAAAAGTCTGAGAGATTATGTAGTGGCACACATAAGGTAGGTTAAAACGAGATTCAAGTTCCACTGAGGCATTACGAAAGGAATAGGAGGAAAGAGTTGGGTAATGCCCTATTTACAATAGGAGACTTGAAAAGAGAAGGTTGATCAGGAAGGTAAAGAAAGGCCAAAATGGCTGAAAGATAGCCCTTAAGGGTGCCCAGAGCAGAGCCCTGCTGGGCCAAAGAAAGAAAGAAGAGGAGAAGCTCAGAAAGAAGGGCAGAAAGGGGATCTACAGCCTTTGATGCACACCATGCCACAAATTTGTTCCGTCTACTGGCGTATACTGTTTTAGTAGAGGGACGCCTGGCTGCCAAGATTACATTACAGACTTCAAAAGGAAGGTCAAATGCTGTAAACTGTTGCCGCTCAATTTCCATGCAAGGAGGTGGAGACTGGACAGGTTCGGGTGGAGGACCGTCCCCTGCTGCTCAAACAGAAGATCCTCCCAAAGAGGCAGTCTGATCAGAGGATCGATGGCCATGCTCAAGAGCTCGGGATACCAGACTCTTTGTGCCCAGTCTGGAGTCACAATAATGACTTGGGCCCGGTCGCGCCTTATCCTTAGCACTCTGGGCAGAAGTGGTACAGGCGGAAAGGCGTATAGAAGACCGCAATGCCTCTTGCGACGAAAAGCGTCACTGAGCGGATGCCACCTTGGAAATTCCAACGCGCAGTACTGCTGACATTGTGTGTTCTCTTTGGTGGCAAACCGATCTAACCAAGGCTTTCCCCACTGCTGAAAGAGACCTTGCACCACCTCCGAGTGAAGATGCCATTCGTGATCCATCATGCACCTGTGGCTGAGTTTGTCCGCTCTGGCATTCAGACAACCTGATGGGTGTTGAACCACCAGGGACATGTCCTGATGTTCCAGCCACGTCCAAAGATAAAGAGCCTCCTGACATATGGTCCTCGACCACACCCCGCCCTGTTTGTTGCAGTACCACATGGCGGTGGTGTTGTCTGTGAACACCTGCACTACTATGCCTCTGACAGAAGGAAGGAATGCCTTCAGTGCAAGATGAATCACCAGGAGCTCCAGAAGGTCCATAAGGTGTGACTTTGGCACGTTGATAGTCAACCCCAGCAAGTACAGGAGGTCCACCATAGTCTGAAGGTGGGAGACAACCGCTTGGGGCGAGCAGAGCGTCCTGGTGCAGTTTCAGATACAAAACCATTTGCTAACATCTCAAGAAACTCAAAACATTAACGTCGAGGCACAAATGCAAGGATCAAATTTAAAACTAAGTCATTCAGTCAATAGTCTACACACGTCATCAGATAAGGAAACAAGCATTGGCATAGCCAACAGTTCTCGCCTTTGGGAGCTTATAAGTGTTTAGCTAGAGCTATTGGCTTAGTCAATGTGTTTAAGCTAAGGTGTAGAGCAGTGTGGCTGCTGGCGATTTTGTTAGCCTCTTGAAATGAGAGACAAAGAAATTGTTAGTGTTTTTGTTGCAAGAGCGAGAATTAGTGAAAGAGGGTGCATATAGTGTGTGTTATATTGAGACTGAATGTAGGATAAATTAATTGAAATAAAGGAGTAGTGTGTGGATACATGTGAGATATAGAAAGACAGAAGGTAGAAGAGTAGAGACAGATAAAAAGAGTAGCATATGTGAAAAATAAGTTAAATTGATCTTAATTAGAGGCCTATGTAAAAAACTAGACATAGCTTTTAATTGTTTTGCCTCGTTACAGCAGGGCTGTCTCCATCCTGTAGCTCCGAATAAACATGTAAAGAAGTGTAAACGACTGATATTGAAGTAAGATAAACAGAGACAAAATAAAACTTACTGACTCACAAAGGTTAATTGAAACCTGCGTCTCCACCCCTTTACACCAAATGTAATCCCCAAATTTTTTGTTTTAATGTATGTAATGCTGTTTCTCCCTAAAATAAAAAGTCTTTAGACTTTGCTTTTTTGGGAGTTTTTTTTATAACGCAAACTGAAGCCGAAGGAATCCACACAATTTACATGAGCACCAGTTACATTACAAACAAAAACATTTATTTTTAGGCATGGTGAGATTAAGTAGTTTGCCCCAAAGCACAAAATATGGAGCCTCCCGCCAAGATTAACACATGGGTTTCCAGTTTAAAATTTCGGCGGCTTTAGCCGTAATCTCCCCTTACAATGATGTCCAAAAAATAAGAGATGCCACGTGACTGCATTAGATATACTGTAAGGGCTGGGGCTGGAACAGTGTCAATAGCACAGCAAGTTCGGCTTTATGGGCAGCAAAGTGGCTCTTTTTCATTTGAATTTTTGTAACATGTGTTCAAAAACATAAATTTCCGGATAAAACGTTTTTGCCTGCAGCGTGACTTTAATGCTCTTGAACTGTGTGAATTAAAACAGTTAAAATAGATAGATAAACAATGTACTCCAGCTAAGAAGATGTGAACAGTACATTGTTAAGTCCAAGCACTAGGAATTACACCGAGATGGCACTAACACAACCTATTTTTATTCCTAACTTTAAGTATAAGGCACATTAAGTTCAACTTCTCTCTGATAAAGTGTCATATCCTATTGTGCAGCATGTAATGCACTGGACATTTAAATGCAGCTTTTAATGTGATATGTAACTTTGTAGAGGTCAAAAACCCGCATGGTTTCAGTTATTTTTTACCATCTGTAATAAAGAATAAAGAGAGCAATTATACCAAATGAATTTAATAAAATGCACTGAAACTCCCACGATTGAGACTGTGAGTGCTAAATTAAATGCTCAAGATGGCACTTCATTTTCAAATGAATGTAAACTTGGTGAAGGAACGTTCTACTTCCGACGCATAGATGATGATATGCTAACATTCTAAAACATATCCAACTTGATTAACCGAATAAACGAGTGACTTAAACCGGGAAGCAGCCATGTGCCAACAGCTTACTGCAATATCATTCGTAGTGGTCAGCACATCTGAGCCAAACCTCTACCCTTGGCAACTATATTTGTTAGTTTTATCGCTTAACCTGTACTTTTATCTGTCCATAGGCTAAATACTGTTATATATTTAATCTACACAGTAGTAAAAAGTGTGTGTGGGGGGTGGGGGGTGAAGTAATGATAATGCAGATGGTAGATCCATTAAAGATTAGCACTATTTATAGCAGTATTCAGAGCCCAGTCAAGAACTGCAGTAACAAAGGCCACCGGCAGAGGCGTTTTCAAAGCCCATAGGAATTGCAGCATGCCTCGCAGGCAGCGTATGCGCGCTGACTCCGGGTTTGACTTAAAATGGCAGGTTTTAGGACCTTTCTAAAACTATAATACCTCAGCAGATGCAGTCGGTCTGCAATGGAAAAGCACATCCCATTGTACCCCTGTGGGGCCTAGGTGCCCCGTTACAGCTCGGACAGAATAATACTCTGTAGGGATAGCACTCGGTCCATCCGTCTCCAGCCGATCCCAAGTGAGCCTTTGCTTCTGCACATACGATCACCGGGCATGGAAACCCTATGCCTTGTTTTTTCGGGTACAGGCCTGCACCCTATAAAACCATAGGGACCTCCAGAAAGGGCTGAGCCCTGCTCTCCCCTGCCCACACCTCAGTGTGGATGTAACGCACCCTCCAACCAATATGGAGTCACCACTCGCCCCTCCATCCTCCCTAGCCTTTGCCCCACCTGCAACCCACATTGGCCTTCCATTCCCATTTACCACACGCTCATTAGAGTGAAACAAGAGATCAGAAAAGTTCCTGGAATCGAGGATGATCATGCGAAAAGAGACCAGGTAATCCTAAATCTGCTTGGTTATTTTCAGTTCGAGGACAAAAAGTTTCAATGGCTCGATTTAGGTGTATGCTACTGGCTGGAATCGGTCTTCTGGACTTGGTTCCCTCCGCCTTAACCCGGCCAAGTCTTACTGGATCCCTATCTTGTGTTGATGGTTAAATGGTGCATTCTCCCACTTGTCACCATCATTGTCCCCCACACTCCAGGCAGGTATGGGTGGGTTCCAAGCTGTGTGATTTTGCACCATTTCTTCCCCTCTGACCCCCTTTGAGAACATTCCTCCTAACCTCTGCCTGCTCTTCAAAGCCAATGTGGCATTTGGCCAAAGAAGGGGTAAGACTACACTTTCACCGTGAACTTCACTCCACTTGCTCAGTGGCACGGAGTGGTATGATCTAGTAGTAAGTCAATCCTGCCAGCTGAGCCCTGTCCCTCTCCTACACCATACCTGAATTGGCGGGCTACTCCAAGTAGGCATTAACCATTTTCAGCATGCATGCTTGTTAATTTGCTGTACAGTGAAATACCAACTCTTTTCCTGCAAGTTTCCATCTGAGTCCGAGCCATGGTTTGCTCTTCCAAGGGCTTTGTCACAATGTTTACGTCAGAAGTGTCCAATGTAGAACCAACAAGGTCAGGTCCATAACAGTTTTTTAAGGATCTCTACATAATATCTTCACATAGTGAACCACAATTGTACTTATTTACATAGTTTTTATTTTAATAGATAACCACCATGGCAGGGCTTTTGATTCTCTCTGTAGTCACTCCATGCTTGCCCACTGATGTGCAACATTGCTTAGAAATGCTTTAAGAAGCACCAGCCTGAGAACAGACCTCTTTGAAGACCAAATTGTCATGTCCGTTTTGCAAAATACCCGCCTATACTTGACTGAGGTCACCAGCTTGCATCCCATACCTAGATTATCTTGCTTGTTTACCTAGTATATGTTTTAAAGACTTTAGCTGCACTTGTGCCTTTTATTTGTATTTCATCAGTACCAGCGTAAACTTCTTGCACAGTCCTAACAGTGTATTTTTGTTACAGGTTCCTGGTAGCAGATTACTCTGATTATGCTTACCTCGATCATCGCAGTGTCAAAAGTGGAGAAAGTTACAACACGCGGAACTGGATTTGCAACAAGTGTCCATACATGAAAGGAAGCCTAAAGATTAATTGTGTAATGTTTAGGGTCACCTAGAGAAGGTATGAGGCACATAAAGAGACTCATCCGCCTTTACCGAAAAGTTGTTAGTGAGCAGGTTTATTTGAGCATTTTACATTTTTTAGAGATCCGTTCTAGAGATCCAACCATGATGTTTGGCATGGGGTTACAAGGATGTTGCCGCCATTCAAGTAGAGGAAAATTGATTTTGCTGTTTCCTGTTGTGGGTTTCTCCCTCAACACCCCACTTCCCCCTACACCAAGAATTAGGTCTTAAGTATGTTGAGGACCTTATTTGTGCTGCTCCTGTAGCCCTGTGGTGTTCCAATTGGTCAAATAAGGAAGCTCAGCTGAACCATACAGTTGTTAGAGATTGCCTTACTTGTAACGTATATAAGAGATAGCACTTTGGCTCTGGTCTCCGCACACTTGTTTGAGATCCCAGAAAGTATCATCAAGAAAGATAAAAGCTGGACCCAGGAATGCTTTTCTTCACACAGACAAGCCTCTTGGAAGAATGTGGTAGTGGTGAAGCCGTCTGTAAGAGATTGTTCGGTTCAGATGACATCCAGTGTTGCCCCATACCTATTATTTGTGCAGAACGTGTATGAACGCAACTTACTGACGCATTTTAGGTTAGGAACGATACGCTGGATGTTGTTCCCCTTAAGGCAAATCTCCTAAAACAATATTTGTATTTGCCCGTGTGACAAGCAATCAAGCCAGAACTTATTGCACTTTTTTTAAATATCTTCCTTGTACCAGGAAATGTCTATTGCCTCTGTTGAACAGGAACAAATGTACTAAGTGCAAAGCTGCTTTGCTCTTCTTACGGCAGCTAAATTACAAAGATACCTGTTATTTGATTGGCTGTTTTTTAATGGGCATTTTACGTTTGAGAAAGGCAGTGTTATTCTAACCAACGAATGCTCAATTCTACTTATATCCTATGCCCTGGCTTTTGTGACTGTATTGTTTTATAATATTTCATGGTTTCAGAAAAGGTCTTTTTTAAGGTTTTGTACTGTATGCATTCTGCTTTTATTGCTGTAATTAATATTTAATTATTTGACTGTTTCATATTAATCCGAGAGTGTTTTAAATCAAGTACATCTTTAATGATCTTGTGGAAAATTATTGAATAATGATTATTTGATTGACTTAGAATGCTTTTAACTGTGAATGCTTGGTTTTTAATAATTGCTTTGTACATGGTATTTGTAATGTTTCCTGTAAACCTATATTTGAATTTTTTTGCTTAATATTTGTTCTTTTATGGCCTGTTAGACCAAACTAAAGAATAGAATAAAAAAATAATTGTAGAGTACTCATTAATATGTGTGGGTGTGTTTGTGAGATGCCAGTCATCTGCAAGGCATACAATGTAAAACGTTTGACCAATATAAAAGTTTAAGGGTTTAAGTTTAAGGGATAGTTAGCGACAGAATTTCGTCCATTGTCCGCCAAACTCTCATTCCTACCACCCTATTTTGGGTCAGGTGGACTGCCAGATTTACACGGACTGAGTAAAATTTACCTGTAGTGTAAACCTTTCTCTCTCAGCTCCAGGGTGTACAGGCCATCAGAGGTAGACCATCTGACTGTCTGCTCTATTTGTATGCAGTCAGATGGCTTGTTGTTGTCTTTCACTGCCACAAATCTCCTGATTATGAGGGACAATAACATAAACATTTCAAATGTACCCATACCATGGAAGAAAATTTCCTTTGGAAGTTTATTTTTGGAAAAGAAAAACTTTTAAAAGTTTGGTGTAAGTTCCCATCACAAGTGATGGATGCAAGCCAAACCTTTAAATGACTTTGTATGAACTGAAATAGCGGCAGTTCATGGGATGGTGGTAAACTCTGAATTTGACAAGACGATGAAAGGTGGTGTGGTGGACGTAAAGTACTCCTCCACCATGATGGTCTTTACTCCATCTGTTAACCTCCAAGTCAGGCTCTAAATGTTATCGTTTTCCTCTATTTTAGTCACAATAAAAATGATTTTGATGATAGTTCAGTCATGCACAGAGCTACAACTAGTTATGACAAAAGGAATTTGGGAAAAGTAGAAAAAACAAGTAAATATCTGACAGCAACTCACTTCAACAGTCGTCTCCCCATACGAACACAAATCTATTCATTTTAAAATATGCAAATTGTTTCTTGCACCTCTAAAAGATCTACTCTCATACATTTAAATTGAAGATTAGAAAAATATATCTTCCAAAATATTAAAGTGTTAAAATTGAGGAGGTAAGAAATGATGAACAAGAGGGAAAATCTGAGGAACCGTAGAAACGGAATGCTGGATTTGGGAGAGATATTTCATCAACCATTATTAACCCTTCAAAAATGTATTATTCCTAGGCCAGTTTGATGGTATTTATTTTTTTGCCATTTCCGTCTGTATTTATCCTTATTTATTTTTTGCTAATTGGATCTCTATTTATCCATAGTTATTTTGGGTTTTGTGGAAAATTTGAGCTGAAATTAGCATGTTACCACACTTATTTAACCGATAAATATGCGCTCATGCTTGAATTTGGCCAGGTTTCAGTGCTGTGAACATTCGCAGAAGATAAATCAGTGCACTAATATGAAAATATGCACACTTCAGTATCAACCTTGTGCATATCTACTGCTGTTGAAGCCTCTTTACTAAAATTCCTATATTTTTAAACCCCCTTGTCTATCAATCCACACATCTATTGACCTGGCAGTCATGGCAAACAGTATTTGTAATTACTCAAGCAACCCGATTTCCGTTTTTATCCACATTTTAAAAATAAATACAGACAAAATGATTGTTATCTTTCTGTATTTATCTGTAAAAATCAGTAAAAAAAAAACAGGGAGCCTTAATTATGCCATAAAGGAATTAAAACCCAAACTCTCTCTCACATTTTTATCCTGCAAGTTTGACAGATGCTTTGACAAGTTGAAGTCCATTTAATACAGCCTTCGTGATATGAAAGGCTTTAAATCCACCAGCCCCTGTTCAGGAGCACGGTGCCCATTTTGTCCTGAATTCAGAATGCTGGCACTCTGGTTCATTAGAATACTGTGGGCAGAACACTGGGGAGTCAAGTGACAGACCACTGCTGCTGCTGAAAATACGCTTACTCGGCTTATCGGGCCTTTTTGCGATGGCTGAGGAAGGTATTTTTGAATTTATAGGAAATGTGTGCTTTTAACTTATGGTTCACTTATAATTCCCATGAAAACAAGTGAACCATTTTCTCTCAAACATGATTCATCAAATCTCAGCAGAGGGTCTGCATTTTCACATGGGGAAACTACCTTAGTAACTCGCCATAATTCATAACATTATTAATACATCACCATAAATGATTCATATTGTGATACTAAAGTAGGGGAATTCAACCTTCATTAAGTTTTAGTTCCATAGATTCATGAAGGTGCAATAACCCTGGTGGTGTACCAATCGCACCTGCTCCTCCTTCCAGAGGTAAAAAATAAAAATGTAAATGTCGGAATTTGTAAAGCGCACAGCTACCTCCACCGGAGGTGTCCCGGCGCTGTCCGTATACCGCTTAGGAACCCTTCCTGGCTTTCCTGGGAAATTTCCACTTCTGAGCACCCCCCAGGTGCAGCCAGGCATCCCAGCGCTTTTGGGGCCGTTGTGGAGACTAAGCAAGCTATTGCCCAGAGTTGCAGCGTGTGACCCATGATCAGAACAGGCACTGAGGCGAGAATATCCAGTCAGGGAAATTAATGAGCCAGAGACCCGCCGAGGCGGGAATCAAACCCTGGTCCCTGGCCAGAGCTCTGCATCGAGGTCTGCCTGCTCTAACCATTGAGCCACACTTCTCCAGTAGGTAGGCTACTGAAGGGTATGATAGTGCTCGTCATTGGTCACCAGAGGGATTTCCTGGGTCTATCAATCTCTGGTGGTTAATGCTCCTGACCTCTTTACTGAGTTATAGTCCTGTTGGTCAGGAAGAAGAGTTGAGCGAGGCAGACATGGCTCCCCTTGACACAGCTATCTGAACTAGACTATTCCCAATTCAACATAAATATCTCCACAGCATTTATTATACTCCTGAACAATCATGGCAAAACAGAAGGATCCTGGCCCCATATTGCTCTTGGTGCCATGTGATGGCAGGATTTTTTCCACATGGTCTGGGGCTGGCCGATTGGCCGATAATCAAAACATAGTGGAAGTGTGTTACAGGGATTCCATTAATTCTCAATTATAGGTTTTCTTTTTAACTTTGCATCCTTTTTTAAATGGTAATTTGAACATAATTTTCAATAAAACAAGAATGTGCAATGCACACATTTGTTTTTGGTAGGCATTGCTCTGTAGTCAACCCTGTTAGTTCCAGGGACACACATATTAGAACACGATGTCCTTGCTTTAATATGTGTTCGTAGGAGACGACTCATTTCATCTAGCCTATGGGTACTCACAAACTTTCTCTCGGGTGCCAAATGTACAGTGTGGTTTGTGGCCGAGGGCTGCACCGGTGGGGGCGGGGTCAGTGGGGGATGGGCGGCCTTGCTAGAGTAAAAAAAAAATTGTCACCATGAGGTTGAACCGAGGCCCTGCAGCGGACGCCTTCGTCCACTGAGTCACCAGACCCGGCATACACCTCTCTCTCTCTCTCTCTCTCTGTCTCTGACTCTGTCTCTGTCTCTGTCTCTGTCTCTCTCTCATTGTCTGTCTCCCTCCCTTTCCGTCTTTGTCTCCCTCCCTCTGTCTCTCTCTGTCTCCCTCTCTCGCTCTCCATCTGTCTCCCTCTATCTGTCTCCCTCTGCCCTCTGTCTCCCTCTGCCCTCTGTCTCCCTCTGCCCTCTGTCTCCCTCTGCCTCCCTCTGCCCTTTGTCTCCCTCTGCCCTCTGTCTCCCTCTGCCCTCTGTCTCCCTCTGCCCTCTGTCTCCCTCTGCCCTCTGTCTCCCTCTGCCCTCTGTCTCCCTCTGCCCTCTGTCTCCCTCTGCCCTCTGTCTCCCTCTGCCCTCTGTCTCCCTCTGCCCTCTGTCTCCCTCTGCCCTCTGTCTCCCTCTGCCCTCTGTCTCCCTCTGCCCTCTGTCTCCCTCCGCTCTCTGTCTCCCTCCGCTCTCTGTCTCCCTCCGCCCTCTGTCTCCCTCCGCCCTCTGTCTCCCTCCGCCCTCTGTCTCCCTCCGCCCTCTGTCTCCCTCCGCCCTCTGTCTCCCTCCGCCCTCTGTCTCCCTCCGCCCTCTGTCTCCCTCCGCCCTCTGTCTCCCTCCGCCCTCTGTCTCCCTCCGTCTCCCTCCCTCTGCCCTCTCCCTCTCCGTCTTCCTATCTGTCTCTCTGGCTCTCTGTCTGTCTCTGCCTCTGTCTGCCCCTGTCCCTGCCTCTATCTGTCTCTGTCTGTCCCTGTCTTTGTCTCCCTCCCTCTCTCTCTCCCTCTGTCTCTCTCTCTCTGTCTCCCTCTCTCTCGCTCTCTCTGTTTCCCTCTCTCTCACTCTCTGTCTCCCTCTGTCTCCCTCTCTCTCTCTCTCTCTGTCTGTCGCCCTCTCTCTGTCTTTCTCCGTCTGTCTCCCTCCCTCTGTCTCCCTCCCTCTGGTGCCCTCCTCCTTCTGTCTGTCTCCCTCCCTCTGTCTCCCTCCCTCTGTCTCCCCGTCTCTCTGTCTCCCTCTGTCTGTTTACCTCTCCCTTCCTATGTCTCCCCCTGTCTCCCTCCCTCTGTCTCCCTCCCTCTCCCTCGGTCTCCCTCCCTCTCCCTCCGTCTCCCTCCTCCCTCCCTTTGTCTCCTCCCTCCCTCTGTCTCCTCCCTCCCTCTGTCTCCTCCCTCCCTCTGTCTCCCTCCCTCTCCCTCCGTCTCCCTCCTCCCTCCGTCTCCCTCCTCCCTCCCTTTGTCTCCTCCCTCCCTCTGTCTGCTCCCTCCCTCTGTCTCCTCCCTCCCTCTGTCTCCCTCCCTCTCCCTCTGTCTCCCTCCCTCTCCCTCTGTCTCCCTCCCTCTCCCTCTGTCTTCCTCCCTCTCCCTCTGTCTCCTCCCTCCCTCTGTCTCCTCTCTCCCTCTGTCTCCCTCCCTCTCCCTCTGTCTCCTCCCTCCCTCTGTCTTCTCCCTCCCTCTGTCTTCTCCCTCCCTCTGTCTCTCTCCCTCCCTCTGTCTGTCTGTAGCCCTCTGTCTGTAGCCCTCTGTCTCCTTCCCTCTCTGTCTCCGTCCCTCTCTGTCTCCGTCCCTCTCTGTCTCCGTCCCTCTCTGTCTCCGTCCCTCTCTGTCTCCGTCTCTCTCTGTCTCCCTCTCTCTGTCTCCATCTCTCTCTGTCTCCATCTCTCTCTGTCTCCATCTCTCTCTGTCTCCATCTCTCTCTGTCTCCACCTCTCTGTCTCCCTCTCTCTCTGTCTCCCTCTGTCTGTCTTGTCTCCCTCCCTCTGTCTCCCTGCATGTCTCCCTCCCTCTATCTCCTTCTGTCTGTTTTCATGCTGTCCTCTGTCATCCTCTGTCACCTCACCCTGCATGTGTGGCAGCTCGGGCTAAGACAGCTTCCCGGGCACACACACAGCCGCACCTCAGTACTTCACAGGTCTTTAATAGACCATTTACTTGTTAATGAGGCGTTGTTGCATTTCACCTCTTCTTAGCGCCCCTGCACTCCACTGTGATTGTCCCTGGCATTGCACGGCCCCCACAGAGCAGAGTCTCTCTGAGTCTGCGCTGCTGTGGCGGTGTTTGCTGACACTCTTCAAAAAAACACCAGTACAATGTCTGCAAGGTCCACGGGCCGCCACGGAAGGCTTGCCGTGCCGCTGGCGGCCCGCGGGCCGTACTATGAGTACCCGTGATCTAGACTAAGTAAAGTTGTTTTCCTGCGTCTCTAGTGGACTGAGGGAAGGCAGGTGTTTCATTATTTACATGTTGCCCGTGTTGAAGTTGTTGCGAGGCTCTTCACACCAGAGTTCTCAAGAATGCTGCAGAGAGCTTTGAATGAGTGACAGCCAGACAGGCACCGACATTCACTCTAAGAAAGAGGATAGCTGCCCAATTAGAGATGTGTGCAGGTGTGCACTCTCAGATGGAGCGTATTTGATAATGCACCAGGAGTGGCTGGTATCCTTTGAAAGTGGTTGAGAGAGCAAAGTGCCCCACTGCTTCCCAGAAAAGAAAAAAAAACCTTCCTCAAAAAGCCCCAAAATAAAATCAGCATCATGCAACATAAACACAAACTAAATCACTATTCAGACCTACATTACACTAACATTTGAAACAAATTAAATGGTCCTTGCCCATATATTGTGTGTCATCCTTGGTGCTCTTCTGCAGTCTGGCATGAGTCGAAGAGCTCCCCTAATTTTAACTCACCCTAATGCAGATTTTTGAAAATAACTTCCACCCTTTCAAACAACAAACTAAGATTTGCAACTTTCTTGGAGTATATGAACGAGTAAAGACCAAATTTAACAAGGATATGCGTGACCATAACTTACAGAAAAATGTTCATTTAGGAGTGAAACCTCACCTTAGCGATCCACAAAATTCCGAATTTACACTCAAAAGCGATGCACTTAGTAAAATCTATCTATGCCACAGTGACATCATTTTAAGAGTGAGTTTATCTGGGGGTTCTTGTAGTAACATGCAAAAGTGGTCAACGCGTGCAAACATGCAAGTTTATGATCAACCGTTTACTATCCGTACACCTTCATGACAACAGGTGCAAATTTACTCCTGACAAGGACATAAATAAACCTTTTTTAAGCGTGGGAAAGGGCCTCACTCTTTCCCCTTCTAAAAATTGGTGGAGAGAAGGTCTTTATTCATGGGAACAAATATTTTACCTGGGGCGAAATATTAACAAGCATTTGCAATGCAATAGGTCTCACATTCACCAGATTTTGAGCTATAGACATTGTAAAAGAAAATGACTTTTATTTATGTTTTAGGTTTTAAAACATAAATAAAAGGCATTGTCATTTGCAATACTAATAGCTTAAACTCTTGCAAATGCGAGACCTATTGCATTGCAGTAAAGGGCCTTTTTGACCACTTGTTAGATTGTAAATATCAGAGGAAAAGACCGGCCTGCAATGTCTTCACAGTAGTGATAAATAGTGCAGTGAAGATGTGTAAGTGTTGTAGAAGGTAAATTCCCAGCCTCGCAGCATCCAAACACCTGCCAGTCCATGATGTTGGCAATTGCTGGCATCATGCCTCCTCTAGTGGCGGCTGGTGGACTTGGAAAGTGGTAGGCGAAAGACTCTGCGGAGACCCATTTCCAAAGTCCCTGCCTCTCTACTATTTGGTGCTGTGCTCCCTGAAGTGCAGATCTTCTCAAGCTCCGAGCACTCGTGCTTCTAATACTGCATTGTGCAGAAATAAAACAGCACATTTGCACGTACATTATCACTGTTAGCTTAGACATAGCCTTAAGTCCCCATTACATGTTTCTCACCCCTCTGAACAATGCCTACAACAGCCAAACTATTCCCATATAGGCTGCTCTCCAGCACAGCAGCATAACTATTGTGAAACCTCTTACTAGAAGATGGTAAATGCCCAAGTAAAAGTAAGCATAACTCTCACGTCTCTGCTTCAGTGCACGTTTAAGCATGGGCACAGGTTTGCCGCACAAGTTTGCCACAATTATTTGAAGAGCACCTCTGCACCTCACACATGACTCCCAAATTCTTTTCATAAACGACACAATAAATCCAAACTTGGCAAACCATGCACTTGAAAGAGAATAGCCTCTTTCCTTAAAATCAAAAGCTCTTTGGAGCCTTGTCGGTGATAAAAGGCATTATACAAGAGTTACAATACAGTGAAATACACTTGCTGCTTAGCAACAAACCATTATCCCTTGCTAGCACAGAGGTATCCCCATCCAACTGAATGTGAATTGAGGGTTGTTCAGTAACTTTGGGCCTGTACAACGCTATTCTCCTAAGTTTCATTAAAGTTGGTAGTACGTTTGTAATAATGTCAGATAGTAATGTACTTCACAATGCACTGCTGCTGGAGTGATATGTAACCCATGCTATGCAATATTGCGCCATACTATAGGTATTGAAATGATGTAGTGTCCTGCACATATAAAGCTTTTTTTCACAAACACTGTATCCTGATGTTCACCCAGTTATACAACTTTCCCCTGCAGCAGCCAAAGCCAGTGAAATCCTGAGTGCATTACAGCAAAGCGTCGCTGTGCAGCTTAAGCCCAGATGGAGAAACTCAGCATGAATTGAAACCAGAAGCGTAACAATAATTGCCCAAAAAATCACTTGCCACACGAAAATCACAACTAGCGTTGTCTCTATATTGGGAAGAGTGACGAGGGCCACAGTACGTTGTAATATTGGAAGCGGGCACACTGTTTACTGCACAAGTGAAACGGAGATAGGCAAGCACACAGAAAGATGCAGTTGCAGCAGGAACAATGTAGTGGCGTTAACTGTAGTATCTCTGCGCTTACATAAAGGTTTACATCAACTTCATCATTGTTCTTCAAGCGCACTCGCACACACATGTTGCAGAGTCAAATATTGTCAGGCACTGGCAAAAATGTTGTGTGCATCGGGCATTTTTGTGCCCACTTTTGTACTAAGGTTTACATGACTCCCACTGTCTGTAAAGTTCTGCACCGGGCGTGCCCTAACGGACTGCACTGAAAAATCCATTCTGCCCTGCAATACCAGTTATTCTAAAGTGAACTGTCTCGTTTCCCCAAGCCTAAAGCAACGAAGCTACACAATGGAGGCAGTGCCTTTTGATTGCATAAGTCGGAGTTTTAGAATTGAAGGCCAAGAGAATTCAAATATCTTGAATCTGTCCAGCCACCAAAAATTCTATTTATCCATGTTTGCACTAAAGGCTTGCCCACAGCACCATGTGTTTCTCTTTCATACTTTGGGGGCAACATTGTGCCATTTGGTGGAGGCCCAATCTCGAAGCTGGCTTATTGTTATGTAAAATGAGCACTACACATAAATCACAAAATGCACACCTTCCAAGGACGCACATCACGTACAATGCACACTTTCAAGGCAATTGTTTTTCTATGCTACATTGTACCACACAGCCTTGCGGTTTCAACTGGCTCTATTTCTAAGGCTCACGTTTAGTTGAATAAATATGTACCGTAGTTCAAATCTATAAAACATGTCACTACAGTGATCATCGCTTCCAACCATTTGTGCATGTGGCTGGCAGCAAACGCCAAAATAATTTCCTACCTGACTCACTGTTTGTTGACTCTCGGGCAAACCAAGTTCAGGAAAGTCGACTTCTAAATCTTTGTTTAAAGGACACGCACGCCACCCTCTTGGGCGGAAGCTTTCCGTCTGTCTAATAAATGTCAAGTAGTCCTCAATGATGAATGTACATATGGTGAATTTTGTATGTTTCAAATGAGCATTACGGAAAGTGTTAAGTTGAGACAACAAAGGATGTATCAGCGTGTGGGGAAATATTTGTCTCCTGCCACAAGGGGATCTTACCCTTATGTGACATCGCTGCCCGCAGTTTCAGATCCATTCACCATCACTAGTCCGTCCCGATGTCAGTCTAACTGCCAGCAGCAGCCGGCATGCTCGCGGAGGGAGGGAGGTTTGGGGTGGCGGGTGGTGGGTGTGGAATAAAAAACATAAAACCTACCTTACTGCCGGGTACTGCACCGCCTCCGCTCCTGGCCGGTCGGCGGTCACGCTGTAATGGTGCAGCGGCAGCCGGTCCGCGTGTTCCTGCTGCAGAAACAGGTTGCAGCCAGCAGCCATCTTCCCTCCCCTACCCAAGCCAAACACAATGCTGCAGTGGCAGCGTTGTGATTGGGGAGGTGCAGCAGAGCGCGCCCCAGCCAGGCCATTTTCTCTTTGTAGGCTGCATCATGCAGCTTACATAGAGAAATGGGGGAGTGCGCATGACTGCTTTGTTTGGCCCTGGGGCCGACCAAACAGTCAGCACCTACAACAGTGAGTAAGCCACTCCCCCCTGCCAGCGAGCAGGACCGCCCACCTGCCCACCCACAACCAGGAACAGACGCCCTTCTGCTTTCTCGCAGTGCGAGAAACAGAAACATAAATGGTAGTTTTTACCATTTATGTTTCTGCCTTCTCACACTGCAAGAAAGCAGGGGGGCAACGCCCCCACCCCCAATGGGGGAACCGCCACTGGCCTCCTCGCCCACATGTGTAGTTGTCCTTGACAACGTACGCCATAGGCAAGGCTAGAATTCCCCCTTTAGCTGCTACCCTGACAGTCCTTCCTCATACTCCCAGCAGATGGCGCTGCAGCATGATAATTCTTTAGTCAAAAGGCTGCCTCAAATGCTCCGTGGATCAACCGTGCAACCAAGCTGTACTGGGGACAGAGGTAAAACAACGAGAAGAGAAGTTTGTAATAACGAACCCGGGAGCCCCGCAGCATGGATTCCTCCTCCAAGGAAGGGAACATCGGTCTATAAGCTGCAGAATAAGCAAAGTATTTGGAAACTTCGCTGAGCAGCGGCAATTAGGATGCACGTAGCATGTCTATCTGCATCTGTAATGCATTCTTAACTCGGGCTAGTGTTTAAAATTACCCGGCATTCCAATAAACTGGGAAGAACAAGCGCGGTCCCCAAAGTGAATGAGGATCGCGCTGCAGCCGGAGCATGGGGATCTCTTTTCATTATGAAGCCATGTGTTTCTAGGAAACACATAGCCCCATAAAGATAAGAAAGTGCTTTGCGACAGCAGCAAAGCAGGCGAGCAAGTCCGGCTCGCAGGCGAAAGGGTAAAAAATGTAAATTGATACTTGTATAGCGTAAAGGTGTGAACCAAAAACCCTCATTTCCAATGGCAGGCCACCTTTCAGCATAAACGGTGACGCCAGCCAATGGAAATGAGGGGCGGGGCTTCAAGCCCTCTACTAAAACTCCTCCTTCACAAATCTCGCTGAGGCAAGCAGCGCTTTGTGCTGCAACACCACACGAGACCTAATAAAGTATTCAGTGTATCTATTTATTTTTATGCATGCGAAAATCTAAACATGTCATTTAAGAGCGCATGCATGTTGACACACTTGAACGCTTTGACGCTCGCAGCTTCCCAGTGGTGCTTCCAGAAATACTTTACGAATTTCGGAAATTTGTTTCACAGAGAGGAGATCTCCAGTGCTTGAAATGGAAAAACAGAAGTGCAGGTATGGACCAATGTATTTATATTTGGAAATACGGCCTAGGAATTCGGGTTACTCTGTTTTTGACTCCACGCACAATGTCGCATTTATAAACACAGGGGATGTGAATGATATCGCTATTGAGACGGTGCATCCAAACACAAAGGCACAACAGTTCAGAAATGACGTTATTTCTATGTGTCTTCTGCACCGCTAGTACGTAAACTACCTCCCTGCATACAATGATGCAAGGGCCTCATCTTGTGGATGATAGATAGAGAGCTAGATAGATAGACAGACAGACAGACATCAGAAAATGTTGTGTGGCAAGGATGCAGATGTATTGCCACTTTTTACGGGAGAAACTGTGCGCCCACAGTTGCTTTCTACTTGTTTTTCTGCCCTATCTGCTCGTTTCTAACCTTTATTTTTGATCTTTCTGCATGTTTCTGACCTAAGTTTCCTCTTTCTACTTGTTTATGTCCGTTATTTTTTTCTTCTTTCTACTCGTTTCTGACCTTTATTTTTCCACCTACTGCTCATTTCTAACCTTTATTTTCCCACCTGCTGCTCATTTCTGACCTTCATTTTTCTTCTTTCTCCTTATTTCTGACTGACTCTTCGACAGAGACATCACATCCACAGTACCCAGATACCCCTAGGGGTGACAGTGCTGCATTACACAAATGCTGATTGATTGATTCCCCCATTATTTGGAAAAAAATGTTCGCTTTTTCTGAAACAATACTTTACAAACATTGGCAAAGCCAAGGGCTTGGCACTTGCATTAGAAAAGATAGGCTTGTTGTCTTTATCTATGCTTGTTATCTGTGGCACTGGAATGGAGTCCTATTGGCCCCACTTTTGTAAAGTTCCACTTCAAAGTGCTAGATATGTGCGCTAAAATCCCTAGTTCATGTTATGCATGTGCATGTATGGGCCTTTTTGGTGCATACCGTGTGTAAGAGGGAGCCAGAGTAATGTAGGGTCAAAGGTTCCATTCTGGATGCCTCTATGCTGCTCCTCTGCATAAGATGGAGGTGCAGTTTGTTTCCCAGACAGTGGAAGTTTAATGTTGATATTCATGAAGCCAGAGGGAGATCTATGAACTGAAGTCGGGATACCGGACGCAAGGCGCTATTAGAAATGTATTGAGGCCCCTTTGTTGAGGAATGCTTCAGGTTAATTGCAGGGAGTTCTGATGTTTGGAAGATGGTGGGGGTGAAAGGATAGACTGCAGACAATGCCATGGGTTTAAGGGATCTTACTGTTGAGGCATTTTTTTTATCTTCACCATGATCTGTGCCTGATGCAGAGAGCTCACACCTCTTTAGGTTTCGCTGGAGGGCGGAGCTCTTAGCTCCGCCTCCAGAGAAATCTCTTGATTTCAGTAAGGACTCTGGAATACGCCCCCCTGTCCCATTGGCTAGCTCCATAAATGGAGGCTAGCCATTGGAACAGAGATCTGTCCGTCAAGGCCGGACCAGATTCGGGGGCGTTCCCGAGATTTTTTCCCAGGGCGGAGTTACGTTTTTTCCCGTTCCCTCCCCTTTCACTGAAAGTCTGTCCATTCCCGCCCCCTCCGTGTGCCTTTCCGCCCCCCCCTCACTGTCCTGTGCACGTTTCCCGCCGTCCGTGTCCTCTCCCGCCCCCTCCCGCCGTCCGTGTCCACTCCCGCCCCCTCCCGCCGTCCGTGTCCACTCCCGCCCCCTCCCGCCGTCCTTGTCCTCTCCCGCCCTCTCCCGCCCCCTCCCGCCGTCTCCCGCCGTCCGTGTCCTCTCCCGCCCCCTGTGTCCTCGTAGGTGCTAGGTGCTTGTGATCTCTCATTTCCCGCCGTCCGTGTCCACTCCCGCCCCCTCCCGCCGTCCGTGTCCACTCCCGCCCCCTCCCGCCGTCCTTGTCCTCTCCCGCCCCCTCCCGCCGTCCGTGTCCTCTCCCGCCCCCTCCCGCCGTCCGTGTCCTCTCCCGCCCCCTGTGTCCTCGTAGGTGCTTGTTCCTGAAAAGTCTCCATATGACGTTGCTGGTCTAAAATATCCCCAGATGGCATTGGAGAGGCACATGAGGATTCCCGAATGGCACTAAATGGTCAGATCTTCATCGGCATGGTGTCCTCTCAATATCAAGTCAGACTGGATATTGTTCGCCTCATTGACGCGCCGGTCAATGCCTGCATTCGGTTTGTGTATTTCTCTATGGAGGACGAACTGAAGAGCAAAGTGAGCAGTTTCCTCTTTGTACCCGCTCAATGGATAAATATGAAATTGTATCCTGCATTTCTGTTTTGTCTCATGTAAGAACCATGTCATGTTTTTGTATCTCCTATGTGCATTACACTGCAAGAGCCCTATATGCATTTCTCTCTCCTGTGTACATGGCTGCGTAGTAGCACCCTTCCCTTCTTTCTTGTGTTGTCATGTGTGCATCTCTGCATGTGAGCAGTATATTCTGCTCTCTTTTGTGCTTGGTTACCACGAGCACTGTGTATTCCTTTCTGACCGATACGGGCACATACTGCGTGTAAGCAAATCACCCTCGCTGTCCATATTTTCCGGTGTGCATATCAGCAACGTGAGCACCCTCTGCTACTGGTGTCTTATCTTTTTTGTGTGATCTCTCATTTGCCCTTCTTTTGCATATGTAACTGCTTATTATTGTCATTTCCTGTGTGTCGATTATCTTGCGTCACTGGCTTTATGCAAGATCATGCCATGCTTCTGACGATTTCTTGCATAATTGCACAACTGGAGCACCTATTTGCCCCTTCTGTACAGATTCTCAGACACGCACAGAGGTATCAGAGGCCAGTGTGCAAACGCAATTGCAGCTTCCCTCCTTCGGAATGGCATACCCTGATGGCACCTTTATTAGCTATCAACAGGTATTTCAAACATTCCAGTTTCTCTTCTGGGTGCCATGACCTATCACCAACTCAGAGTCCATGCGCACCTCCACGATACTTTTCCTGTCCTCCGAATCCCCCCTCCCCGGTGTTTGAAGAAAAGCTTACTAACCCTTCGCCACAGACCTATCATGTGCATTTATGCTAGCATGCCGCGGACAGTTCTGATCCAGATATCATCCAACTAAGTAGTCCAGGAAGAGGCTATCCGTGCAGAAATCAACGAGGAACAGTGATCCTTTTGCTACACCCAATCTTGGGATCCCCATTTATAGGCTCCGTTTAATTAATTTCACGTTTCTACACAATCTGTAATACGCCAGCGCTGCTGAGACTTTGGGCCTGGTGGAGGACGCGGGCTCTACCATGTGCTGACTTTTTGCATCTGTCTTGGGAGTGCCCATAGAGCTGGGACTATTGGGTGGAAGCAAACATTACGGGCTATTGCGCCCGTTGTTGCCCTGTTAGGCCATGTTAAAGAGAAGCCGCTGGAGACCTGTAGATGAAGGCAATGTTACTATTGCTTGCTAAGCACAGGGTTGCAATGCACTGGGGTAAACGGAAGGCCTCAACGAGTAACAGATGGATGCATGATGCAGCACTGTGCCAGGAGATGTAGGTTGCACGTTGGGAGTTGATGCCGGTTCGCTGTACGTCCAAAGATATCTGGAGTCCCTTGAAACACTGTCGGGTCACTAGGCAACGATCTGCAGAAGAGGCCTGACCCAACTTTCCCCTCCTCAGACCGATTGTATGTTTGCAGAAGGTTTTCCCATGGCTGCCTTGTCGATAACCTTTTTTGGACTAATCAATGCCTTCCTTTAATTGATTTAAAAGGAGCGTTGAACTCGCACTTCATGTGTAGATTTCACGGAGTGGCATGGCTTCCGGATACTTTCTTTTCTATTCTTGCTCTCCTGTCCTACTTTACTTTTTTCTTCTGCCTTCTATCTTCTATCGTTCTGGCTTCCAATGCATTCCAGATATTGTTGATTTACGTGCTTTTGGCTTCTGTTATGCAATTTCTTAAAATGCAATTTGTATGGCTGTTGCTATATGTTACTTACATTTTTTTTTTAATCAAGTCTTTATTTCGGCTCATTAAAAAAGTGGTATATGGCAAAGCCTGCAACCTAAAATGAGTGTGGGTGTATGTGGGGGGCTCTTTGCGTGTATGTGGGGGCTCTTTGCGTGTATGTGGGGGGCTCTTTGCATGTATGTGGGGGGGCTCTTTGCGTGTGTGTGGGGGGGGCTCTTTGCGTGTGTGTGGGGGGGGCTCTTTGCGTGTGGGTGTGTGGGGGGGCTCTTTGCGTGTGGGTGTGTGCGTGGGGCTCTTGCGTGGTGCTTGGGGGGCTCTTGCGTGGTGCTTGGGGGGCTCTTGCGTGTGGGGGGGGCTCTTGTGTGGTGTGGGGGGGCTCTTGTGTGGTGTGGGGGGGCTCTTGTGTGGTGTGGGGGGGCTCTTGTGTGGTGTGGGGGGCTCTTGTGTGGTGTGTGGGGGGCTCTTGTGTGGTGTGTGGGGGGGCTCTTGTGTGGGTGTGTGTGTGCAAATGCAATACGTCTCGCATTTGCGACAGAGTAAGCTATTGGCAATGCTATTTATTTATCTGTTTTCAAAACCAACACAAATAAAAAGTTTGTCATATACAATACCAAAAGCTCTAACTTTTCCGAAGGCGAAACCGTTGCATTGTAAATGCTTGTTTTGCCTCTGTTGTGGGTACTCCAGGCTGGAGAGAGCCCTACTGTGAGGAGCATTATTCTACACAAAGGCTGTGCCTGAAGAGCAACCTAGAGTATACTTGAAAGAAGAAGCACTCAAAAACCTTTTTGGGAGTGTCGATGGATAATCCACATCCCCGTCTGCTGACCCAATATTGTTAACCAGTGGTTAATCCAGATGTTGAGCTGTGGCTCAGGAAAAGGTCTTTATGGGACCTTGAGTCAAGTATCCATGCAGCTTCCATTGCCCACCTCTATATGTCAGTCAATAGGTCCCTTAGTGGAGTGGTGTGGCTCACTGGTTAGAGGCGGCAGACCCGTAAGCAGAGAACGGCCCGGGACCAGGGTTCAATCCCCGACGCGGCAGGGTTGTGGACCAGCGTCAAACGGACTCGATAATTCTCGCCTCGGTTCCTACTCTAACCAGGGAACACCCTTGGCAACTTTGGGCATTAAGCTTGCCTCATCTCTACAATGGCCCCCCACAGACGCCGGGGATGCCTGGTTTCACCTTGGAGATACCCAGAAAGGGACCATCTCACAGGGAAAACCAGGACGGGTTCCCCAGCGGTCTTCAGCGCCAGGATACTCCTTGGAGTCACAGTGCGCTTTACAAGTACACCTACATTTACATTATGCGACATGAAAGCAGGAAACCTGGGATACAACGAGGTTTACCTGTTTGACAAAACTGTGTGACCCTGGGCAATTACCCTTTTTCACGCTGTCTCCTTCACCTTTATCATCACATTTGTGGATACATTTAAAAAAAACTCAGTTTAGGATTGGCACTTTTGAAAAACCGCACTTGTATATGTTTTAATAAACGTTAATGTTGGTCTACTTTATTTATTTATTTTATTGAAAGAGTTTTATATAGCGTTGGCTAGACCCGAAGGTATCAGAGCACATAGGGCACACATGACCACGGACTGGCCTCTTGGTTTACTAATATCATCGTCATCAGGGGAATGAATGCTTTAAAGTTTAGAAACTGTGGCATCTGATAAATGCCACTCAATGCAGCGATTCACCTGTGTTTTTGAGGCAACGGTGTGACAGGTGCGCCCTCTAGTGTGCTGAAGTGAAAAGCTTTCCCATTAAAGGAAGATACTTGTATTTTGTTGAGTCTTCAGCACATTTTAGTTGAGGATTTCACCACCGTACAGGGGTTTGATTCTGTTCTGACTCTTCGAGGCAAGGCAGGCCACTGGCCGGGCTCTGGCTCCGCGCTCTCTAGTCATTTGCTGCTTGCCCACCTCTGTGGTTTTACTGAAATCCATTATCCCACTGTGACCACACCAGCCCTTCACAAGGGAAGGGAGAGAAGATGTATCAGAAGCAGTGAAGACACACAGAGACTGGTAAATGGTCTTTTGAAGGCCTGCAAGGTACTCTGGATGAGGCTGAGACGTTACCCCCTTCACACCCCTCGACAGCTCAAGAACTGCCTCTGTCCTGGAAACCGATGCCGCACAGCCCGGGCTGAGGCAGAGAACGGGGGCTGGAGGCTAAAGCCCTATTAGCCCAATGGGTGTTGCACACCTATTTGTACCATATGTGTGGTGTCGATCAGGGCCGGGTTGGCACAAAAGCGCAGTAGCTGTGTTCCATCCCTGGCAATTATGTCTGCACTCCCCAGCCCCGCACCCCCAACCCCCTCCCCCCGGGGGGCCGCTCGGCCATAATTGCCAGTGCTGGTTTGCGAACCCGGTCCGGCATTGGTCTCGATTCTTAATATACCCTGTTTGAGGTAAGAATTCATGCCACTCTGCCCTTATTGATATAACCCTCTTAACATCCAACGCTTTTAAAGAAAATACCAGTCGTTAAAGTCCTTCTTCTTTAACGTTCACGTAATATACTTGTCAAAATATTCCTTGCAGGACCATCAATTATTCCTGCATCCCAAAGAGGACTTCAACCTCCACTAAAGGTAACATTTCTTAATACACGATGGTTGTGAAACTTAACACTCCTAACAATGAAAACTCACTGTACTAATGGGGATTATTATATATTCTCTCTGTTACCACGGGAGGGAAGTATTTTCCTAATAATGACACCATATGAACATTCTCTACAATCCAAAGACACAAGGATCTGATGGGGGCGGTATCTATTTATACCGAAACAGCACTGGTAGAAGTTACAGATAACATCAGATTAGCATTAGATAGAGAACAGTCATCTATTCTCATCCTGCTAGACCTATCAGCTGCTTTTGACACCATCTCTCACAGCATTCTACAACAGCGACTCTGGGAGATGGGTGTGAGGGGGAAGGCCCTGAGGTGGCTTAAGAGTTATCTAACAGACCGAGCCACTGCAGTACAGATTGGCGACCTGGTTTCTTGCAGCAGCCAGTTAAGATGGGAGTACCGCAGGGCTCCATCTTGAGCACTACGTTGTTTAACCTTTACATGACCCCTCTAACCAGGGTGATCAGATCCTACTGCTTTGATGTAGTGTATTTTGCCGATGATACTCAGATTCTGATCACCCTTGGCCCGACCCCATGGACACAAAATCTAGTTTCAAGAATTGCATGGCCCAAGTCGATAGGTGGATGAACAGCAACCACCTACAATTAAATGGAAGTGAGACCGAGATAGTACTTTTTGGTAAGGCTCATGAGCACTGGTGAGATGACTGGTGGCCCCAAAACCTCGGTCCATGCCCTGTTCTAAGTCAGTCGGTGAGGAACTTAGGATTCCAAATTTATAATCAATTATCAATGAAAAATCAGGTTAAACATATAATTGCACCTGTTTTGCCATCATACGCAATTTGCGCAAAGTGTTTAAGTGGATTCCTTTAGAAGCCAGGAAACTATTAGTACAGGGACTGATCATCAGCCGTATGGATTAAGGAAATGACCTGTTGACACACATACATGAAGCCTGTTCTTCCTGGCTTCAGGTCCTACAAAATACAGCAGCCAGACTGGTGCTAAATCTCCCATCTGAATCTCCCTTGTCACCTAGCCTAAGACATCTTCATTGGCTAGCAGTGAAGCAGCATACCCATTTTAAGACCCTATGCCTTACGCATAGGAACATGTATGGTAGCGGTCCAAAATATTGGGCAAAAAAGCCCAGCTGGTATCTGCCTTGCAGGACATTAAGATGTAGTGATAATTCTCTCCTCACTCCTGTCAAAGTGCGCACTTTCAAAAACGGGGAAAGATCTTTTTCTTTTCTCGCTCCCTCCCTCTGGAATAAACTGCCTTTATACTTACGCATCATCTTTGATCACAACTGCTTTTGTAGGGAGTTAAACACATGGATGCTCGATCTTTAGTTTGGTTACTTCTCTTTTTCTAGCCGATAATCCTGAGTTGTCCGCAAGTGCCATGAGACTTTCGGGTGACTTGTGCGCTAAACGCTCCTGATTTGATTTGATCTGTGAATACTATTCAAGAAACTATACTTGTCTCCCCTTTAACCCCTTGGCCGCGGAGGTAATTCCGCCGTGGCGCTGGGGGAAGGGGGGTCCGCGCGGCCATGCTCGTGACTGAACCATTCCGTCACGAGCCACGGCCGCGCTGTGCTTGTGACGGAGTGGTTCTGTCACGGCCCCGCCCGCACAATAGAACACCAGCGCAGGCGTGGAATTCCTGCAGCGTGGGCGGGGCGGCCGTGCCGTGACGGAACCACTCCATCACCAGCACAGCGCGTCCGTGGCTCGTGACGGAGTGGTTCCGTCACGAGCATGCAAGGGATTAAAAAGTCACTTGAGCAAAGGAACAAAAATGTACACTTGCCTTAGAATAATTGAAGGACTTTATGCAAAATGTAACACTCACATGTGTGCGAAAAATAACGTACTTGGGCTCATGTAGACTGACAACGCTCGGCAAGCAAAAATGTTCCTGAACCGTGTGATAACGAATAACAACTTAGAACATACCATTTCTTTGCCTCCGTAGTGTGGGAATTGGTTAAAAACTACCACTATAACCACTGAACAATGACCCATACTGATGACATCGACATACATATCCATAACACCACCAACACACCTACTGTTCAAGATAAGGTGTGTACTTATGAGAATACAAGACTTATCCTAGGACAAAATTCACCTCAGACTTGTTCTCGTTCCTTCTCCTTCTTTTCTGAAAGCTGAACATGCTTTCAAATTTACACAGAACTAATGTATTTGTCATCATCTGGGATTTTTTAGAAAAACCCAAATATTACCAAGGCTTATTTCTGGATAATATCCTCCGCCAGCTGTTATTTTAAAGTCACCCAGTCAAATCAAATATAAGCTTTATTTCGGTTTTTGAGTTTAAAACCATAAAAGCAGCAAAAAGAAATACAGACATGTATATAGAAATCAACAGTTCATTACAATGTTAAGAAATAGAAGAAAAAAAGAAAAAGAAAAAAAAAAAACGGATGTTCAAAGCAAACTAAAACCAATCTAGTGCAAAAATAAAAACACATGGTAGACAGAGTCCCCTTTCACCAAGTGTTATAGTTCAATGCTCTGGGGCCAGGGTAAAAATCAAACAAGTCCCAAATAGAAATAGGACCATCTCCAATTTTGGGCTGGGAAAATCTTAAGAATGGGACAATGTTCCTGTGCTTGAATTTGATTAGTATCAGGTCTCCCGGAATGTCTTTAGGTAACATCCCTAGCCATCCCACCCTCCTGACGCTCAGGATTCCGCCATCTAGGTCAGGTGGCAGCGGTCTGTTGTTATTGAGCCAAAAAATGGCTTTATTCAGCAAATCCTGGCTTGTTTCATATTTGTCCTGACTAAGTTCAGGGACCCCGGAGAGTACAGCCACATAGGGGGCGGCTTCAGGGGGTAAATTCATTCGGTGTCTTCTTTCTTGAGGAAGCCTAGGGACTTTGAGAGGGAGGCGAGTGGGCTTAGAAGTAACTTTACTACCGCTTAGGATAGGTGTGCTGAGAGAGGGATCAATTGTTTGTTCTTTCCTGTGTTCGATTGACTTGGGGTTCACAAGGTTAGTAGAGAGCGCCAGGACAAGAGGGAATAACAGTATTTACAAGTGATGGTAAACTCCTTTGTACTATTTTTTCAACATCAGACAACCTATTTCCCAGATCCTTAATTTTTGAGAGCAGAGGTGATAAAGCCGCATTCAACAGTTGCTCTATATGGGCCAGTAGGGTCGATTGGAAGGGGGAAACAGGGTCATTTGATGTGATCACCGTCTTAAGTGGCATTGATACGCTTGGGTTGACAGAGGAAAGCGAGGAAGAAGAGGGGCTACAGCACATTCGGTCGGCATTTGGTGGGGTAACCTCATTGTTCCTTTTGCTGGCTGGTTCCCGAAACGGTGTATCAGATTTAGGCAGAATTATTTCACGGGCCTGGGGAGTGCAGTTTATAAGATCCGTATCTCTGTCCACTGTAGGGGAAGTAGAAATATCAGGGGCATAGTTTGTGCCACACAAGGCATTCAGTTCTTCCCAGACAGACATAGTAGTTGAGTTACAGAAAGGCCCCCCAAACGTCACTAGACAAATAACAACGCAAAAGAAAAGGGTAAAGTGTCTCTATACCTCATGCTATGAAGGGGCCAAGTGGGGTGGCCCGTCCCGTCCTCCTCGGATCCTCCGAGGGCCACAGAGGGCCCGCCCTTTGCCCGGGCTTAGCCCGGCGTCCCGCTCGCGTCCCGCGAAGCTGGGCGGAGCTCCCCTTTTAGGCGCCTCCTGGCGCTTCCCACGTGAATCAGGAAGCAGCGCCGCCGCTAGGGCCGCCAGGAGATGTAGTCCCGGAGCGGCGGCGCTGTGGACTGCACAATTGGACTCCTGGCAGTGGCGGCAATGTTGGGGTCCTGCTCGTCTCTCCCCTGCTCCTGCCCGGTGAGTTGAAAATGCCCCCGCGCTCCGCCGAGCGGAGCTCCCCTTTTAGGCGCCTCCTGGCACTTCCCACGTGAATCAGGAAGTAGCGCCGCCGCTAGGGCCGCCGGGAGATGTAGTCCCGGAGCGGCGGCGCTGTGGACTGCACAATTGGACTCCTGGCAGTGGCGGCAATGTTGGGGTCCTGCTCGTCTCTCCCCTGCTCCTGCCCGGTGAGTTGAAAATGACCCAGTCAGAAATTAACCCTGTTGTACCACGTGCACAATTCCCCCATCGGGCCGTGGTATTTATAGCAAACCTGGCACACTCGCGCAGTCACAGTAGTGAATACGGCTGATCGCTGCGCCTGACAAATAAGTTCACTTTGTCTCCACTTGATGGCAGTCTGTAATCATTGTTGGTTCCTTGAGAACAATTCTTAAGTTCCTGGCCCAGGGGGCAACGCCAACCGATGGCAAACCCCCAAGACAAGTGCGGGCCAGTTAGGACAGGTGCCCGTCAGTGCCAATGATGGCGCCGCAATTTGGAATATTCGCCGGCGGGACACCCGTAATAGGTAAGTGACTGGTAGGCCAGAGGGGGCGCCTGGGCGATTGTGGGGACAACCAGGCGAGGATAAAAGGGGGAGTACATCCCCACAGAGTTACCTGGTATCCCTCTCCTGGATGCCTCCGACGACCTTGTTGCTTTGCCCGCTCCCTGGACCTTGCCACGCTGCTGCACTGAACTACACCTTAATTTTACAGGTGCAGTAGCCGCGCTCTCTGTCCATCGGAGCCCACGTGCCCCGACTTTTTCATGCTTCAGCCCTCCATGTAGATCTTTATATGGTCATTTTGAGGACCTTTGGCCTTTAGTTTATGTTTTAATGTCTCTCACGAGACAACCTTCCATTCTTAATACTATTTCACTTTATCCTAGGTGCCCTTTCCCCCTTCACAGTCCTGAAGAAGACCCCCTATCTAAGGTGGACAATAACCTACGTTTTTCTGGGGTCGAAACGTCGACACTTCTATTTAAAACCAGCCTAAAAACAACGGATATTTCTTACTGTGTTTCACTGTGTGGTTTGGCTAGTAACAACTGTGCAAACTTTTGTGTAATAGTGGCGAAAAAATAAGCCTAATTGGACGCCTAATGTGAATCGGTTGATTGCACCAATTTTCCTACGTGTCCATGACACTCCATCCTCACCAAAATCACCCACTTTCCCAAATACCCCCTTTCTTTTCTTCTGGGAACAATGTTAATATAATCTAAATGTGTTCTTCATATATTTGTAAGTACGAGGGTGTGATTAACCCCTTGCATGCGGCGCGATTCTGCGCCTGTGCGGCAAAATCGCAAGTGGGCGGGTTTATGACGGCCCCCAGCCGTCATCAGCACACGAGCGCCGTAGTGCTTGACGGCTGGGGGCCGTCATCAGCATGCAAGGGGTTAAATAACACTACTCAGTCATTGATTGTATGTATTGTTTTTACGTATTGTGAGTACTTGCTTATAGTATTGTTTACTGGGACCATCCCAAACTGAATCTGCGGTGAAGCTGTCTTTTTGGCAATGGATGGGACATTGGACTTCTTGTGACTTGGAGACATTCAAAGGTTGTGGGTTCGTGTCCCACTAGAGGCGCTTTTAAAATCTGCCCTTTGACCCCTTTGTGGGAATTAGCGCTGGTCGCCTCACTGAACCTGATGAGATGGCGTATCCGAGAGGCTCTGGCGGCGGCCATTGAAGAACCATTTTTCCACTGATACGCAGTGCTTTAAATGGGCCGGTACTGTCCGGTGCGGAGTACCAGCACTTTTTTATTTTGAGAGGGACAGTACCGGCACTTCTCGAGCGTGAAGTAATACATTTAATTGAGAGTACTGGCACTTCTCAGAAACAAGCAGGTACTCTGGTATAGAGTACCTTCACTTCTGTTTTTCTGATGATAGGTAGAGGTCCCACCGGTTGCCACTGCCGCGGACCTAGGGATGTGGCCGGCGCGGGAACAGGTGAGGTTGGGAGGGTCCGGGAGTCGGGCGCCTGGTTTTACTGCTCATATACCAGGGATATAATGTTGTGGGATATATTCAGGGCCTCTAGAAAATGTGATTGTGTGTCTGTTAATTTTTCTGCATAACTATTCATAAAGGGCAATATTGCCCAGTTTCTTGTCATAGTCAGTTGGAGGCACCGATGAAAGGGCTTTTGTTTTGAGTTGACCCATGCTACATTCATCTTTACTGCGAATTATTTTTTGAATGGCCAGTACCTCAAATGTGCAGTAGGTGGTGATGCTATACAACATTTATTTATATTTATCGTATCTGAAGTGGTTAATGCCTTTGTGACTGGTTCGGAGACTGTGACAGTCCGTGTGATACAGTGGAGTGCTTGTGTCTGCCGCCTGAGACAGTATAACTGTCTGAGGAGAGCTTCTTCACATGGTTTCCTCAGGCAGAGCCCATGGGCGTGTGCTCTGGCTAATTTTAGCCCCGCTACGTCTAAATGCACAAGACATGTACCTGTTTTGGAGATATACCATTGAGGGGAGGGCCGGGACACATGGTTTTGCATCGAAATGCTTCACGCTGGGTCAGTGCTGACGAAGCCTCCGATGAAGAGCTGTGAGGCTGGAGTCGAGGGAGGCAGATTTACAAGCCCCTTGCGCCCTTTTACGCTGCCGTTGCAACACTTTTATGACGCAACGGCGGCACAAAAGATGCGCCATGGTGCAGGGTACTTACAATGTGACGCATCTGGGAGATGCGTCACGTTGTAAAGCCCTGCGTCAGAAGGAGGCGTTCCTGCACAGGGGGGGGGGGGCGTTCCGGCGCAGGAACGCCTCCTAAAGGTGGCTGAGTGAAATCTACAAGATTTCACTCAGCCACTTTTGGGCCCATGCTGCGTCAAAACCCTGCGCCTGCTTGAAGTAGGCGTAAGGATTGACGCACCATTGTAAGAATAGGGCCCCCCAGAGCATTGCTGGAGCTGCGTTGTGCTTGTGACGCAACTCCAGCAATGCACCGCCTTTTGCGGCACAGATGGGTCACGCATCTGTGCCTTTTTTGCCCCATGGTGCGCCGCATTGTAAATGCGGCGCATCCATGGTGGCGGAGGCATGGCACACAATAACTGGCGCATCCCTGCTGATATGCAGGGATGCGCCACTTATTGTAAATCTGCCCCGAGATGCATTGTGCTGGACCAGATCCAGTGACACATCGAGGACCTAGAGAAGGACCACACAAACCTGGAACAGGGCAGGACCTAGAGAAAGAGGGAAACCAAGGACCAGATACAGGGAGACACCAAGAACCTGGAGGACCAGGGCCAGGTGGAGCAGGATGCCCAGGCCTGGTGGAAAAGGCAGAAGCCTTGGTAAGGAGGATGGGTTTAGGAAAGGGTTAGACGTAGAAGGACGAGCAGGAATAAGAGGACCAGCAGAGGATGATTATGGCTAGAAGGAGAAGGCTAGGGTAGGGGTTGGGTGGGAAGAGGACCAGGAGGCGATCGATAGGGAGGAGCAGAAGGACCAGGAGGAGAGAGATGACTCGAGGAATAGGAGGCGGAGCAGGAGAAGGGAGGGATCAATATGATTCTAGGCCACAGGTGGATCCCTTAGTTACACAGGCCACAGCGCAGGAACTGCTCGTAGTTACCCTTCTCCGGCCACAGACTCTTTGGAAGCCCTCAGACCCTTGGTACCTTAAAAGGAGGCCTGTAAACGAGAGCAGTGTCCCCATAACCTTGTCCTGCTTGAGTGCAGAAGCCTCAGTGGCCTGTGTTTCGCCCCTGCCCTGAGCACACGCGTGCCCTGCACCAGAACACCACACTCTTCGCCCCCAGGGCCCTCCCTGTGAATGTGCTGACACGGCGCCTCTGCTTTACTCCTCAAGGTCCAATGTTTGAAACAATTAACACGAGCGATGAACAGTTTTATTATTATTAATACGAGCTTTGTTGCCTCTGGAAACTTGAAAAGGAAGTCAAAACCAGTCCTAGCAGAGCGGTGAACTAGGCCTGCCGGTGTGATCTTTCCGGAGTTCTGCCAGAGCGCAGGACAACGTCTTCATGGGCAAACACATGTATATTTCGCTGGCTTACTCAATATGTCTTTTATTGTCCTCCTCCTTTAAAATAGATATATATTTGCGAAAATCGCATGTTGGTATTATAGCCCTGTGATGTGTGTGTTAAATACAGACCTGCCGAGTACCACGCATCACAGGTGATAGTAACGCAAACTGGCCAAATGTCCGCATCCTGGCAGGGTCGGGGATGAGTCATTCAAATCAGTTGTTGACTCCTGTCCATAACTGCATGAGTGAACTCCTATCATTTTCATGCGTGTGTCACTATCTCCTCTTACTGAGGTTGGGGACCAGGGCTCGAGTCGGGGTACCACGCGGGTGGAAAGCGCCACCCCACTTATTTTACCGGGAGCTCGATAGCTGGAGCAAATGGAGCCACACATTCACTCTTTGGCCTCTCTGGGGCGAGATCGGAGCTCATTCAGAACGCTGATCACGCGCTGGCTTCTCTGATGCAATCGCATCTAAGGGGTGAGCGAGGGGAGGCAATGAGTCTGATGGTGCAAGCCACCTTTTTAGGGCTCGCCTGCGTTGCAGCGCGAAGCGCGCTGCCGCTGGCGAGCCTTGTTGTCGTCGTGAAGGCCTCCCAAGTGGTACAGACCGGTGCACGCGCAGCACCGGTCTGTGAACGTGCGAGCTGCAGGGAACGCCAACGTGCACGCTCACGGCATCACGCTCCTGCCCTCCCGCGTCTCTCCCAAGGCACGCTCCAGGCCGACTTGTCTTTTATTTCAGCCCGATGTTCCTCCAAAGCTGGAGCCGCTGTTCTTATCACGATTCACGAACTCCCCATCTTTCATACCGTGTGATCCTGGGCAAATCAATATTCTTGCTGTGCCAAAAATGCTGCCTATACTAACTAGTCCGATCGCTAGATAATACCGTTTTAAGCGTTGCTCAGGACTGCCAACAAACGTGAGCTTGGTGAGCTGGTTTTCTCGCCTGTTCTAATCCTTCCATCAACTCGCCCCACTCTCCAGGTCTCTCTCCCTTCCCTTCACCTGGCCCTCTAGTCTCTGGCCCCCGTCTCACTCCCGCCACTCTTCGTCACGCTGTTGCTATGGCGGTTCTCACCACTCCACCGAGTGCTAAGCGGGCACGTTATGCCGCCGCCCGCCCGCCCCTCCTGCCACTCTATTATGGCTGCTCGGAGGGAGGGTATGTAATCCCGGAGAATTACCCACGCCAAGCCCCGCGTTCCCTTTTGTTTTGGGAACGGGGAAGCGTGCGCGCGCCACTGCCGCTGGGACGCCTGTACCTCCGTGCCACCACAGTGATCCCATCCAGGCCGGACTCCGGATGACCAGCTGGTTCGTTTGCCTATTTGAGTTTTTTTTTGTGGCCAATTGATTTGAGGCAGAGGTGATACTGGTTGATCTTGGATGTTGATGTGGCGTCAAATTACAGAGGGGTCTGGGCGCATTGGGTGGAAAGCCTGTTCTGCTGCGTGGGTGGGTATTGTTGCTCGTCTACACCTCCCGAGCAGTGGACAGTTAGCCCTTCGCTGTGGGATTACACGACGGCTTCCTCGGAGGTCGGGTTGTCTTGTTAGTATTGCCTTTGAGTTTGCTTTTGCTATCTTGCTATATAGACTTCTTTTTGTTTTTTAAATGCATAACTTTATACACGTATGTAGAAGGGCTTTTGGTCAGCAGGTGTTATCCATTGGTTAGTTGAGATATAGCATGGGAAAATGGGTCAGCGCTCTTTACCTGTTGGCGTGCTACCTTCACTTTGATTGTCTGCAAAAAGCCTGTGCAAACATATGTGGCCGCATATTTTTTTTGTTTTTTTGGTATATGCTTGCAATAAAAAAGTTATACCAGCCTGTGAATGCTAGACCTATTGACTTTGCCACTGCTTGCATTTATTTTTGTTTCCTTTGTAACAGTCCTTTAATCGGGCCGTGCGTTTTGACACTGTTACCGGGCAGCTACATATTCCCTCTTTTTGTGTGGCACAAACTTTAGGTATGGTGATAGCCAAGACCTTTTGCTTTTACTAAAATGATATGTGTAAGAAACTTATAGGGACTTTCAGCTGCCCTCTTCATCCATTGGGCTGTTATGTCCTTTATAGTTTTCTTCTGCCCTCTGCAGCATACAGCATGTGACAGTCGGGTAGTCCACTTCCGCCATTGTCTACAATCACTGTGAGTAAATGCATGCTCCTCTTTCATAAGCAGCTGCATCAGAGCACACAATAGTTCCCTTAATGCCAAATGGTAATGTGTGCTTTTTAATACGAAAAAAAACTAAATCCTTTTGGGTTTGCCAATGATTGTTTAATTTACTATTCCAAAATGGCATTTGGACACCTTGACTGAGTAAATGCAAGTTAAAACTGAAAGAATCCAATATGGCTTCTGAAACCCAAGTATGCATACTCTCCCTCAGGTGGCCTTCTCTTAATGATTTTGCTCAGAAGCAAATAGCTTTTGAATATGCTACTTGTGCATGAGTACTGAAGCAGCAGCAGTCATTTGGGAATTTACTTTATTTGATGCAAGGAAGCATTGGCAACACCAACGGCTCTATGCCTTGTAATAAAAGAAAGGCAAGTCTGTTCACTATGCCAGTATTTGTTTTATTTTGAATATCCGTGTTTGGACACTGGAATTGAGGCGAAGAAGGGACGTAAATGGTCCTGGAACACCTTATGCATAGACTTGAAGCAGAAAAGTTTGCCCAGCACCTCTGATGTCTTCCCGCATCAGACTACATGTTTGTTAGGAGAACCAATCAAACGTGACAATTCTAATGACGACTGTTTGTGAGAACTGCAGTCGAATTCAAGGATGCTGGCTTCAGTAATAGCAGCTTTCTGAAGCTCACAATGGAATAGCTCCAGTGCCTACAGTGCACTTGATTTTAAGTCTGTTTTATTTTATGTTATTTAAATAGTGCTGAGAATTAAAGTGGATAGAAAGAGGACTGTTTCAAGGCCGAAGCCGCAATCTGGAGAAAAGGCAGAGCTTTTGCCAGCCCCGCTTCAGCTGCGTTCAAGAGGGACTTCGCGAAAATGGAATGTGCACTCCAAATGTAACGGATATTATTCAGTCGGCTAGTCCACTCAGACTGTTACAGGAAGTAGGGCTTTAATTGGAATGGGAAAAAAGTGTGTGACTCGGTCATCTCTACTTCTCTATGGATGATCACCGTAACACTGGGAATAGCAACTTCACTGGGATGAGAAGTAATGACAACAGTGTATTGTATTTGCTTGTCATTTGAAAATAAACAAGAATTTTGACAACAACAAAAAAGTGTGTGTGGGGGGAGGGTCTGTAATAGAACACATAGGTATCCCGAAGATTGCTTATAAGAGGCAGGCCTATATAAATAAGGGTGTGGCCTAAATCAAGTGAGTGCAGAATCCTCTTCCTCAAATATTTATTTAGTCTTACTCGACAAACTATAACTGAAAGCAGTAGCGGCATATTTATTTATCATAAGCAGTAAAACACTTTACAAGGTGCACGTACATTTCTGTGAGGCAATGGAAGGTATTATCAGCCTGATTCATGAAGGGGAATTGCGCTCGCAAAGGGCCAGATTCTGAGAATCTGGCCCTTTGCGAGCGCAATTTTTGCATTTGGGATTCATCATCCCAAATGCAAAAATCGGTAATTGCGAAATCGCATATTTGCGAGGAATCGCATTTAAGGAATCTCTATTAGAGATTCCTTAAATGCAATTCATCAACCATTTTTGATTTGCGAATTCGCAATATTTGGCCGCTATTTACCGCGAGGTCAAACCTCGTGGTAAATAGCGAAAACTTAGAAAAATGCTTTTAAATGCATTTTTCTAAGTTGCATGTTGCACACACACATGTCCTTTGGACATGTGTGTGCTCAACACCAATGTAAATGGCATTTCAGGGGTGCTACAGGGTGTCCTTTGGACACCCCTAGCACCCTTGAAATCGCATCCTTATTTGCGATTAGCAAATTGCTAATCGCAAATAAGGAATAACTCCCCATTCATTCCTATGGGCCTTTAGGCCCATAGGAATGAATGGGGAGTTATTCCTTATTTGCGATTAGCAATTTGCTAATCGCAAATAAGGAATGTGTAGGAATCGCAATTTATTTTGCGATTCCTACATGAATCCCGTTTTGCGAGTCTGTAATAGCGATTCCTTATGATTCGCTATTACAGACTCGCAAAACATGCCGATGATGAATCGGGCTGTATATTTATGGCAAGGAATTTTCCCCAATCCCATCAATCAGTGTTTATAAAGCGCAGCACTATCACAACCGATCACATTGTTGCATGGAGTGGCTATTAGCTGAGTGTTTCTGGACTTCTAGTCATCTAAGTATGCAAGCCCAGCATTTAAAAGACATTCAATAAATAGATGTTCCTGAGAGTTACAGCAAAGGAACAGACACATTTTGGCGCCTTTTCAAATGTATTAAGCGCTATATAAATGGCACTTTCAGAGCTGTAGTGCAGGGGCATCTTAAGGATTTTGGGGGCTCTAGGCCAAATGTATTTTGGTGGCCCCTGTTCGGAACAGCTTTGACTTTCTGATCCATTTTCAGCTCTTTCATGCCCTCTTTGGCCATTTCACTGACAGTGCACAGGCAGACTCGTCCAAATTCTAAAAGTTTTTACATCTAATATTCTGGTTTAGTGGTGTGTGTTTTTAGTATTGTGATGCAACAGCTCGCTTATATAACTGCAAATAATCTCTGTGACACCCTACCATTTCTCATATATGAGGCCCTGTTTTGATTTAAAATAAACTTTTGTACGGATGTTGGTATGAAACACAAAATTTCTCTACAAAATGCCTGTAATAGACTCACACATCATCCACATTAAAAACAAACTAAGGGAAAATAGCATTTAAAACAATCTGTTTAAGAATTATTAAAGAAATAAACTATTGGAAGCCCATTTTAGATACCTTTGGACCCTTGGTGAAGATGCACTTTTAGCCTAGTTCATTTATACATTTTGGGTTATCACAATATATATTTGATTTATCTTTCCATATTTCACACGTGTTTTTCAAATATTTTTCACTGTATATCCAGCGAGTTGAATGTGGATTGTCCTTTCTTTTATTGCACCAAATGTGAAAGTTTACAAAACGTTTGTGTTCAATCATTATTAAAACAAATTTGAGGTCATGATTATTGAGTAAAATGTACCTCATGCAAAGTAAAGATGTGTTTAAATGTATCCAGTATATGGGAATTCAGCACACCCATCGCTTATGATTAGTTCCTTTATGTGCTTTTCAAAAATCCTTTGTTTTCATTGGTTTATAGCTTACATTTATCCCTCCTTTTGCTGGTTTGTTCATGCCCTGGAGACTGACCCTGTTACATGCATTATTTCACGATGGGCCATATAGGTTTGTGTCGAGCACTACTTGTTTTGTTAATTTCTTGCTTGAAGGCGTGTACTCCCTGCAGCCTTGCCTTGAAGCGCGTCCATGCCTCGGACAAGCTGAACAACGGGGAAAGATCGTGACAGTCTCCCTGCAGCGTTTTTTCCTCCTGCTGCCGGCTAATGTGTTGAAGGTGGAGGGGAGGTTTATATTGCAACTTGCAGCAGATGTCCCTTTATGTTCACAAAGCTCCCCTATCCTTAATCTTGTCCAGGGCGGCCAATACGTCACAGCTGCTGGCACAGGGGCAAGCCTCTATCGTCGGTACCCACAGGACTCAAATTGACTTTTTCTGTCCTGGGAACCAGGCCTCGCATTAGGCTACTTGCAGCTCATAAATTGAATGCAGGCTGTGCCTTGTGGGAAAAGCAGACTACACTAAGTAAGGCCGCATTGTTGCTGGTAAGATTAGGAGGGTCAAGCTGACGTCACTGTCCTTCTAGTTGACTTTTGTTTAGCATGATCCTGCACCGACTATCCGTGCCCAATGGCACCTTTCTTCCACATCGCCACTCTCATCTAGCCAACCCATTCTCTTCCCACAAACTCCTCCAGCCCTTAAGGTAAAGCATGGACTGGGAGCTCCAGGTTTACTCACTCCAAGTTGTAGTAGTGTGATTGCTACTCCTATCTTTATGAGAATGCAGAAAGATGACTTTATGCAGTGAGCAGTTTCATAACTGGCACACACATTTTGCTTGTGGGAAATATGTGTGGCATATTAGTGACTGGGCAGATTTGGTTAACATGCAGACCATCCAGGTGTCAGCACAGTGTAAGTAAAACGACAGACACCTATCTTAATAAAGCATAAGCTGACGCACTAGTAACCAATATTTGTCATTCAATTTTTTAAAAGACCATGAAATGTAAAGGACTCCCACCTCTCCAACAGTTGGATTTACAGCTCATTAAATGTAAAAGGGCTCCATCCTTCCCATCATTAAATTTAATCCAGTCTCCGACTAGTTGGAGCAAGCAAGGCCAGTCTTCACAGCTGCTGAGGATTCCACCTCTCCCTTGAAGGACTAATGAGCACCATCACTTTAACCTCAAGCTCTGCAGAAATGACTCCCGGGGATCTGAGGAATCCAGATGGCATCTCATTCATCTACTATCGGGAGGCTCCTCTTCCATACCAGGATTGACGTGACCTTTATTTCTGCCTTCTGTCTCTAAAACATAATTAGTATGCAAGTACACAAAATTCTTCAGCTTCATTTGAGAGGCCAGTTAGGAAAAACTGACCCAAAGGAGACTGTGGCCCTCAAGCTGACCCCGTTCATACTCTCTTTGACCTCACCCAGCTCCCCCTGTCATGTTTTGCTGGGAGACTGAACCTTCTGCCTGGTTCCCCTATGGCACTCACTGAGAAACAGAAAAACTCATTTGACAGGGGAGCAACATGCTGTCCCATCTATTGTCACCCGTTGAGCATGTAGCCAGCTGCAAAGTGCTTACTGAGAGACCTGCACGTCCCTGAGCACAAGTCCAAACGTCCACCCAGTAAACCCCACCCCCTCCAATAAAAGTGCACCATCAACAACAAACAACACCACTGTTCAAAAGGCATGGGAGAAATCCAAAGCCGTCACAACTCCTCCCAGACTCCTAATGGCTGAGATGGTTTATTTATGACATGCTTTTTCCTCACAAACTCATAAGGTGAATATGAGGAAAATATACAATAGACCATCAAAATATTTACTCATATTTTAACCATGTCCACACTAAAGGTAAAAGGCTGTCCTAAGTTCTCTGAATCCTAAATAGCAGCAGCTGATGTTCCTTTATGTTTGCAAAGCTCCCCTATCCTTAGGGGCCCTCAGGACGCCACCACTGTGGGACTGCGGAAGTCTCGATCATCGCTATAAATTGACTGTTTCTGTCCCGGGAACCAGGCATCGCATTAGGCTACTTGGCTGTACATTGTGGGAAAAGCCGACTAGGCCACGTAAGGGGATGTAGTTGCTGATAAGATTAGGGAGGGTTATGCTGCCGTCACTGTCCTTCTAGGTGACTTTTGTTTAGCATGATCCCACACTGCTTCAGAGACATGGCTGTCCAGAGAGGAACACGTAAAGCATCGCCACCTGGAGAGCTGTGATGTATACCACTGTGACTGTGATGTCTGTGTTTATAAAGCACCCTTTCAAATTCGCGACTATTTCCGTCATGCGGCCCAACCCCATGGCAACCTAGCACATGTGACGCCTATGTCACCATACCCACGTCCTTCATCAAATCACCCTTCCTTCCTGCCCAAAATGGCAGCGGAGCACAACGCTCCCCCTTTTCCCCCTACCAAACTGATATGGCGAAGTGGAGAAGTGTGGCTCAGGGGTTAGAGGCAGCAGACCCGGAAGCTGAGATCGGTCCTGGACCAGGGTTCAATTCCCCGCCTCTGCGGGTCTTGGGCTAAAAATTCCACGGACTCGATAATTCTCGCCCCGGTGCCTCCTCGACTCACGGGTTCACACTCTGCGACTCTGGGCAATAGCTTGCTTAATCTCCACAACGGCCCCTCGCGGCGGGATGCCTGACTTTCACCTTGTGGATACCCTGCTATCTCACAGGGGAATATCAGGACGGGTTCCCTAAGCAAGCGCCGGGAAACCCACTGCGGGTAGCTGTGCGCTATATAAGCTCAACTACATTTACATTTACATATGGGTCACTCTGCAATCTCCCCCCACCTCCCGACTTCCCTTAGATGGCGATGGACACCCAGTGGCCGGAATGTGTGCTTTGCTGCCACAGGTGGAACATGCAAAAACAGCACCTCCCCCATCAAGTACGGAAGCCCAACCAGCCCAGATGCAGGCATTCAAACAACACAACAGTGTGGCACTTCCAGATATTTAAATTCAGACTACCACTTATACAAAAATAACACTTGAAATAAGTACTTCTCAATGCAGTTCTATAATATACCTATGTTTCCTTGTGTAATGTAACTGGTGCTCCTGTTCAGTGCTCCAGGACCTTATAGTCTAATTCGCACTATATAAAACTGCAACAAAAAAAAACGTACACGTTAGCAGTAGATGTTGTAGGACCCAAGATAATGTGCTGCATAGCTAAAAACGTATAAGGCCCCAAAGGCGAGACCGCTTGCATTGCAAATGCTTGTTTTTTTTTACTTTTGCCCTGTTGGGGACCTCTTCGGTGGCTGCCTAAGGGGGCTGTGGTTTGTCACCTCCTGACTCGGGCTGTTTCACCGGATGTGATCACATCCCTCACTATGAGGAGTAGAACTATGGTGAAGTTAACTAGGGCACAACAAACATTTTCAAGTGGCTCATTAGAAATCTGTATATATATATTTTTGTACGACCTTCTTTTGTATACCAATAAAAAAAATTCTAAATAAAAAAAAAAAAAAAAGAAAGAAACAGAAAGTAGCTCAGTGGTTTTGCTGAGGTATTCTGAAAATGTGAATATGTCACAACAAGAAACCGAGCAGACTGAGCAGGTTTCGCAAACAAAGAAACAATAAGGAACGGGCTGTCGAGGAAGGTGCATTCCGCCCTCCAGAGCAGACCCGGTGGGCACGACCCGTGATCTCCGCTCGCCGTGGGCGATCACCCCCCAGAAAAGGGCCTCGAGGAGCATGGTTTGTGAGGGAGAGGGGAGGCAAGAGAAAGAGGGGGGGAGGTGGGGGCGAGGGCGACAAGAGGCTAAAAGTAGAGGTCTGAGAGACGCGAGGGCGAGAAGGAAGGGTGAGAAGGGACTGTGGAAGAGAGAAAAGGGGGAGTGTGAAGATGAGTGGGGGTGAAAGGAAGAAAGGTGGAGAAGAGGCAGGTGGGGGAGAAAGAGCAGTGAGGGGGGGCTGGAAGGGGGTGACTCGCTCCTCCCTTCTGTGCCTCTGGTGGCTGAAGTGCTCCGGGTGAAGGACGGGGTGACGTCACGTGCCTCCTGCTGTCATCTCCGCCGAGGGAGGAGACCCCCGCAGAGCCCGGACAGGAGTCTGTGGTAAGAGGGATGCGCTATGACGTCGATCATGTATGCTTGTGACGCATAATGTACATAATTAAATGGACGAAGCTTCAGGGTGACCCCGCAATGGTGATATCACGTTTTGTATGTATTTCGATATTGGAGAAAACGATTGATTATTATTTCAAATATGACAAACCCACGTCTGCAGTTTGATGTCTCTTGGTATATTTCTGTAAATAAGTGAATATTATTTTAGATCCGGCAAGTACAGTTGTTTTGCTTATCGATTATCCATGAAACTTCCCGAGACCGTCTAAGTAAACCACCATTTCTATTTTGATGTTTGCCTGGAACTGACACTTTTTTATTTCCGACGCGAGCGTGAGCCTCATTTAATTAACACTTGGCACCAGGGTGGGTCTTTTCAGTCAAGACTCAGAGAGGCATATTAGCAAGAACCTCGTTAAAATTATCGCCGTTTTAGCTGCAGGAAACGGCGATAATGGGCTTGCTAATATGCGTTATAGAATTCCAATAGAAGCCCGGGTTGGATGTGTAGGACGTCTAACCTGCGCTTCTATTGGAATTCTATGACGCATATTAGCTAGCCCATTATTGCCGTTTTCAGTGATAATTTTAACGAGGTTCTTGCTAATATGCCCCACAGTCTCATAATAATGAGCGCGGGGACTCTTGGTGAACCACCAGCATTACCTTTACCTCGGAGGCGGCTGAATTAGCGCAGGAAGCAGCCTGGTCTCTGTGTGATCAACCCAGCATTTTCATCTTCAGCTAGCGGTACCCGCTGCGCGGGTCCCGCGTCGCGTGTGAGGCGAAAGGGAAAAGTTTTTGCATCTTTGGGCGTGGAGCGACCTGAAGCTCCAAGACACTGCAGGGCTGCGAGCAGGCGGGGAGGCGCAGGACTACCTGTCCCAGGAGCGCCCGCCCGCCCTAACCCACACCACCTGGCCAGCTCTCCCTGCAGGCTCCTCCCCCTTCTCACCGACGGAAAAGCGAGCTGCACCGGTTCACTGGTGGGACTCTTGGTGAACCACCAGCATTACCTTTACCTCGGAGGCGGCTGAATTAGCGCAGGAAGCAGCCTGGTCTCTGTGTGATCAACCCAGCATTTTCATCTTCAGCTAGCGGTACCCGCTGCGCGGGTCCCGCGTCGCGTGTGAGGCGAAAGGGAAACGTTTTTGCATCTTTGGGCGTGGAGCGACCTGAAGCTCCAAGACACTGCAGGGCTGCGAGCAGGCGGGGAGGCGCAGGACTACCTGTCCCAGGAGCGCCCGCCCGCCCTAACCCACACCACCTGGCCAGCTCTCCCTGCAGGCTCCTCCCCCTTCTCACCGACGGAAAAGCGAGCTGCACCGGTTCACTGGTGGGACTCTTGGTGAACCACCAGCATTACCTTTACCTCGGAGGCGGCTGAATTAGCGCAGGAAGCAGCCTGGTCTCTGTGTGATCAACCCAGCATTTTCATCTTCAGCTAGCGGTACCCGCTGCGCGGGTCCCGGGTCGCGTGTGAGGCGAAAGGGAAACGTTTTTGCATCTTTGGGCGTGGAGCGACCTGAAGCTCCAAGACACTGCAGGGCTGCAAGCAGGCGGGGAGGCGCAGGACTACCTGTCCCAGGAGCGCCCGCCCGCCCTAACCCACACCACCTGGCCAGCTCTCCCTGCAGGCTCCTCCCCCTTTACGTCAGTCATCTAATAACACCCAGGCCAAACCCGCTGCGCAGGAGCGCGCGGGAGGGCGCCGGGAGAAGCCCGGGACAAGGGCGGGACCGTCTGTGGCCGTCCGGGGCCGCAGGAGGCCGGGCTGGGCCCACCCCCCTTAGTTGGTGTATTGGATTCCTGGATATACTTCTGGTTATAATCCCCAGACGAACATAACTTTGTACTTGGATAATGCCGTCTCCTGCAAAGGAGAGTACCCCACTAAAGCCGGGAGGAGGTAAAAGCAGAACCCTTGAGAATTATTTCACGCGAGGGGTGGGGGAGGGGGATAAAGAGTGTAACTTGTCTCGATTAAGGGCTGAAAGGAGACGCTCCATAGACAACTTGAAAAACACCCCCCTTGGAGATCAATCCATTATGCCCAGGGAGGAGCTGTCTTTTACAGACGATGTTCCACTTCTGTTGAGGGGATGTATGAACACGCCTCCAGTTGAAGCGATGAGTATAGCCCCAGTTCCCAGTCCCAGCCCCACTAGGGTGACCATTGATTTAGTTTCCCAAGCACCCCTAGGCCCAAAGGCTAGTAAAGTTCAATCCACACCTGCCATTGCGCAAGGAGTACTTGGGCCTCCCCCTAATAAACGTAGAAGAAAGTCGAAGGGTGTGCAGGGAAGGAATAAACCAAAAAACTCGCGCTTGGACTTTGGGAAGTCTTCCATCAAACCCCCTGTGCTAGTATCAAAGTTACCGGTTGACCCACACCCCAAATCTACTGCCCAACATAATTTAGCGCCCACTTCAACAATAAACGTGGGAACTAATATTGCCAATCTTCCCCTCTCTGTTGTGCCGCTTGGGAACCTGGAATTCTTGCTAAGGTCTCTATTATTACCGATTAGCGAGAGTATAAAAAAGATCGAGATCAGACTAACCATACTGGAGACCACATTAGGTAGTCTGAAAATCCCGGCTGATCATCAGAAAAAGAACTCAGAACCTACTCCCATTACTTCAGCCCCCCATCAGCCCGTAAATAGGGCTGCAAATACAGTCCCCTCACAAGCCGCAAATACGGTGGCCTTGCAAAATAACCCTGTATCAACTAGGCCCCCTAATTTTAACATCCCTATTCCCCCGTCAGGCCCAGCCAATTCGGCACAGCAGGCAGACAGCACCACAATGATCCCCTTAATGAAACTTCCGCCGAGACCACGTAGGCCCAACCTACCCCCTGAGACCAATGACTTTACTGTAGTCTTGGCAGGTGTTCCCCCACTCGAAGTAGGTGAAACTGAGGATTTTTGTGCCCTGAAAAGTAGGGTCATTAAGTGGCTCAACATAAATAGACCCCTCCCGTTACACCTCAATAATGAAATTATAATGGTAAGAAGGGTGCCATGGGTGGGAAGAACCCAAAAATCCATTATTGGGGACTGTATACTTGCGAGTTTTAGGGACACAGACACAGTGTCCTTTATATGTCAAGGGAAAAATAGATCTAGGGAATCCACTATTCAAACCCTTCGGGTGTCTTTCTTCTTCCCTATCACTCCAGTCCCACTGAAGCCGCCACAAATGCAAAACAACTGGGAGAGGGCGGGCAGGAGGGGGAGACACCAGGATTCTAACTACAGACTTTCATTTGGCCGACCAGAACCACCTATTCACATCTATAATCGGTTCAATTGTCTGAATGATTTAGAGGGGGTGGATTGACAGATGGACAATGCCCCCCAGGGTCATAGGGAAAAGAGTGTCCTGGTGGATGTGTTGGGAGGGGGTAGCTCTTATGTTCAGCAAACTGTAATGATTGGTGTTGGGAAACCAGGGCGCATTGAATCCAAGGTTATAGCCACAGAATGTACAGGAGGGGGATATGGGCTGGCTATGCAGGGGCCAACGCAGGAGATTGTTTCAAACCCCCAGGAGGGTTCAGAAGAGAGGGGGGAGGGAATGCGATTAATTTCCTGGAATGTAGCGGGGATAGCGGGTAAATTCACCAATAAAGAATGGGTCGATTTCATTAGGAAATTTCATGTTATATGTCTTCAGGAGACATGGGCCCTGGTGAGCAATTACCACCTACAGGGATACAAGTGCTTTTTTGTTCCTGCCCAAAAATCTAGATCCGGGAGAGCAATGGGCGGGTTGTCCATTTACATAGATTTAGACCTCCCAGGTACCTGGTCTTCTCCAGACTGGAACTCGCATGGGATCCAGGTAGCTCGGTTCCGTGGAAAGGGGCTAAGACTTTCTATTTTTAACATCTATAACACTGTGTTAGCAAACACCCAAACCCAGCTACTAGCTGAATTAGACCAGAGGCTGGAACAAGAAATAACATCCCAAAATAAGGGGCAGTCTTATGGGCTGCTATTAATGGGAGATTTTAACTGCCATCTCTGTCTGGCATTGGTCACGGCAAACTCAGATTGGTCACAATGCCCATTGGAAAAGGGCCCGCATTTCTCTCACACACCCACTGGGTCGGCTCTGGGTCTACTTCGGCTGAAGTATGACTTAGAACACACTATTACCATGATTGACCCACAGTTGGATGGCACACTTCCTCCGACTTTTAAGGGCAGGGGCTGCTCATCCATTATAGATTATATTCTGGCCTCAAGATCCCTGATAAACAAAATAGTTGGGGCAGGGATAGAATGGAGCAGTTTTAGCGACCACAATCCTCTCGTTTTGGTGCTCTTATACAGGGTGGGTGTTGGAACTAGACCCCGTGGTATAATTGAGGAGAGGGTTACAGACCAAGGTAGGCGATTGAAATGGTCCAAAATAGATGGGGCAAAGTTTTTCAAAACCCTGGGTGAAAAGGGCCTACCGGCCATTAACGATTGTCTAGACTTGGAAGTCCAGGGACCAAGGTTACTGGAAGCATTCGAGCAGATTGCTAACCTGATTGATGGCCTACTTAAGTCCAGTGCGCCCCCTCGTAACCCGGTCAATCCGCGGTGGTTTGACAAAGATTGCTCTAAGGCACTAAGGGAGTTGAAATGCTGCCTAAAGCTAAAACCGAGGGACCCCCAAAAAATTAGGGCATGTAGAGAGAAATATAATAAAGAAACTAAAAGGAGGAAACTTGCCCTGCAGGCAGAAGCTTGGGCAGACCTAAGAGAGGCAGGGGAAAGAAAGGATCTGGAGGGCTTCTGGAGAATTATTAACAGACCGACTTTTCAAGAAAAAGATTCTCCGGACATAGGGGCTAATATCCTTCCGGAACAGTGGACCGCACATTTCAGAGGTTTATATAATTATGAGTCCGGTCCCTCTGTAGAGCAACCGGTAGCCTTAAATCAGGTTTCTCCGGTAGTATTTACTCTTAAAGAGATCACTGTAGGGATGGAGGGTCTGACTAAAAATAAAGCTCCGGGTCCGGATGGGATCCCCCCTGACCTATTTCTCAGTAACATAGATTTATGGGCCCCTCTGATGACCAGGGTCATAAATACTGCCATCTCTTGTGACCTGCCACCATCTTGGTCAAAAGCAATTATTGTGCCAATTTTTAAAAAGGGCAACAGGGACGACCCTAAGTGCTATCGGCCGATTTCCCTGATTGACGTATCGGCCAAACTTTTGGGTAGGGCAATCCTCAATAGACTGTCCGAGTGGACCGATGAGAATAACACCTTCTCGGACACTCAATACGGGTTTAGGACAGGGAGGTCTACCAGCGACCAATGCCTGAACCTTTATATGCTGACTGCCAAATACACTTTGGCAAGTGATGAACCTATTTACATGGGTTTCATGGATTTGGCAGCAGCATTTGACCACGTCAACAGAGGAAAGCTATGGGACATGATGTCAAGTATGGGGATTGATAGTGGTTTAATCTCCATACTAAGGGAATTACATAGCGATACCACGGCCAGGGTTCGGTTTAACAGGGAGGGAGGTTTGTCTGACCCCTTTCCATGTAAGAGTGGAGTCAGACAAGGTTGCATCCTTGCCCCTTTTTTGTTTTCCCTCTACATTAACAATTTGGAGCAGTTTCTTTTGGGTTTAAAGGCAGACTCCCCCAGGGTGGGGCAGAGGCACATCCCTGTCTTGCTTTACGCGGACGACGCGGTTCTGCTCGCGCGCACCCCACGCAGTCTACAAATCCTGATTGATGGGTTTGTTAATTTTATGAGCACCCTGGATCTATCTGTCAACCTGGGTAAATCTTATGTACTCCTGGCTGGCAAAAAACCTTCCTCTAGATTTATTTATACAATAGGTACCCATATTTTAGAGGAGGTCAAAACGTTCACTTATCTCGGAGTGACTTTTGATGGTGCTTTACAGTTTAACTCCTTGGTGACGGAACGTTGTTGCAAAATGATTGCCTCAAACGGGGCAATAGCAGGATACGGCAGGAGGTTAGGTAGATGGAGCCCGGAACAGGTGGTGAATTTGTATTGCTCCGTATCATGCTCCAAAGTAATCTACGGGGCAGAAGTATGGGGCTTTGTGAACACCACTAGAATTCAACAGGAAGAAAACAAATATTTGAAATCTATCCTGAGGGTACCACCCAGCACCGCTGGATTTATAGCCCACAGGGAGCTAGGGAGGCCATACCTGGATGACCTGTTAAAATTTAGGCCAATTGTGGCTTGGTTAAAAATATGGGCTAACCCAGAGGCGCATCTAAGCAGAGAAATTTTATTGGACTGCTTGGATAGGACCAATTGTATGCGTATCCCTTGGCTCAAATATGTGAAAAATACCCTCGAAGATCTAGGTTTTGGTAACCTCTTCACGAACCCCACAACAATTTTAGCCCAGCATAAGAAACAAGTAGGGGAAATTTTCCTAGAGCGGAAAATCCATTACAGAGCTGAGGCAGAAACACTCAAAAAGACTGTGAGGGCGCATAATCTGGTGAAGAGTGTGGAGGGTATGGAGCCTTATCTGTATCTCATGCACAATGCACAGGATAGATTTCTTATGTGCCGTTTTAGACTGAATCTACTTCCCTTTATGTTGGCATCCCCAGCAGGTTTCTCTACATCAATTGAGCAGAAGGGACCCTGCGGCTGCGACAACAGGTCTCCGCAGGACTCCCTTCACTTTGTTTTGCTCTGTCCCTTCTTTTCTATGCCCAGGCGCAGTTTTCTTGTAAATATTTTAAAAAATGCCCATCAGGAACATGCTAGGGATGCGCTGGTCTTTTTGCAAAAAGCCTCCGATCCCCTTACCCTGTGTTGTATCATGAATTTTATTAAGGTTGCGGTCCGATTAAGGATGACCAGGGGTTAGGTATGAAAGAATCTGGATCATCTATTGTATGCTTAAGGATTTGTATATTGACATTTTTTTTACCTATGCTGACTATGTACAAGGATCTTGATCAATGTTTAATAACCTTTTATTAATGTATATATGTTTGTGCTTTTATGGTGTTTTTTAATCACCGAATAAAGATTCTTAAATGAAAAATGAAAATGAGCGCGGGCACCGCACACTGAAGTGTGACTTGGAACTAAAGTTTTACCCATCTCTTGAAACACATGTCGACCTTGGCAGGATGATTGATTGAAGGACAAGCTGATGCTTTGTCACCACTTTCTAATCCGCAAGTCTTCAGAAATCGCGGAACCATATGAGCTATTTTACGATGAACTCATTATAACAGGAAATGTGCCTAGTTGGCATAGTTGGGTGGCGCGTGCACCAGGAGGTGAGTGCAAACACAACAGTACCTGGTGCGGTGTATGTTGATTCCGGAAGTACTCCAGAGGTCAGTCTATAGGTGGGCGAGGCAACCCAAGATAAGGGAGAACCGAACCATAGCCGAGTCAAGTGTTTGGCTTGGCACTAAGAGCCCGTGAATGAGACGGGAAATGGACATGTTTGGAGCCTACATCGAGCCACAAATATGTAAATGTATGATAAAGGGACTGATTACGACTTTGGTGGGCTGGGAGGGGGCTGCCACGCCAGAGCCCCACTCCCAGATCACCAAAGTCACCCACCCGCAAGACTACGAGTTTCCTCATCGTCTGGCGGGATTGCGATGCAGTGGTCCCATTGCGGTGCCTATTGAAAAGGCCCGTAATGGAAGCGCCCAAGGCTGTTCCTGCACGACATGGACTGTGCAGTCCATGCCATGCAGTAAATGGGGTGCATTCAAGCCCCCCTACATGAATCCCCTTGCACAGGGGCAACAGGGCCAGATTGTTTACCTCCCACCAGCCTTTTCATGGCCGGCTCACTGCCATGAAAAGGCTGGCGTTGGTTAAGCTCGTAATGTGCATGGCGGTGCTGCAGTGCCAATGCCGTGCATAATGCTTCCCCAGACCACTGCGCCACCGCCAGGGTTCGCAGATCCCTGGCAGTTGTGGCAGTCCCAAAGCACTCCGACCGCCGTACTAGTAATAAGGTGGTCGGACCGCTGGTATGGCAGTCCCTGACCACCACAGCACCTCCGAAATGGGTTCGCTAAACTCGTAATCAGCCCCTTACTCTCTTCAAAGTTTAAAGTGTAGTTATTTAGCTTGCAGAAGCGCTTCACTTGATAAGGTCAGATTATATTACTGCACCAAGAGGTATTAATTAACTGTTTGTAATATGAATTTAGAAACAATCCTGCCCCACCCAGGCCCGCGCACTGGCTGCAATGCACTAGTGATCCGAGAGTCAAGCCAGGTCTTGTGCACCAGCCACTAGTGATCCGAGAGTCAAGCCAGTTCTTGTGCACCAGCCACTAGTGATCCGAGAGTCAAGACAGTTCTGTGCACCAGCCACTGGTGAACCAAGAGTCAAGCCAGTGCTTGTGAACCAAGAGTCAAGCTGGTTGTGTGCCTGCCACTAGTGAACCAAGAGTCAAGCCAGTTCTTGTGCACCAGCCACTAGTGTACCAAGAGTCAAGCCAGTTCTTGTGCACCAGCCACTGGTGAACTAAGAGTCAAGCCAGTGCTTGTGAACCAAGAGTCAAGCTGGTTGTGTGCCTGCCACTAGTGAACCAAGAGTCAAGCCAGTTCTTGTGCACCAGCCACTAGTGTACCAAGAGTCAAGCCAGTTCTTGTGCACCAGCCACTGGTGAACAAAGAGTCAAGCCAGTGCTTGTGAACCAAGAGTCAAGCTGGTTGTGTGCCTGCCACTAGTGAACCAAGAGTCAAGCCAGTTCTTGTGCACCAGCCACTAGTGTACCAAGAGTCAAGCCAGTTCTTGTGCACCAGCCACTGGTGAACCAAGAGTCAAGCCAGTGCTTGTGAACCAAGAGTCAAGCTGGTTGTGTGCCTGCCACTAGTGAACCAAGAGTCAAGCCAGTTCTTGTGCACCAGCCACTAGTGTACCAAGAGTCAAGCCAGTTCTTGTGCACCAGCCACTGGTGAACCAAGAGTTAAGCCAGTGCTTGTGAACCAAGAGTCAAGCTGGTTGTGTGCCTGCCACTAGTGATCCAAGAGTCAAGTCAATTCTTGTGCACCAGCCACTAGTGTACCAAGAGTCAAGCCAGTTTTTGTGCATCAGCCACTAGTGAACCAAGAGTCAAGCCAGTTCTTGTGCACCAGCCACTAGTGAACCAAGAGTCAAGCCAGTGCTTGTGAACCAAGAGTCAAGCTGGTTGTGTGCCTGCCACTAGTGATCCGAGAGTCAAGCCAGTGCTACTGACCCAAGAGTCAAGCCAGGTCTTGTGCACCAGATCTGAGAGATGTGCGGGGGGGGGAGGAGTGACTAACACTTCCAGGAAGTGGAGTGAGACAGTGGGACATGCATTTCAAGCAATGGGGGCGGAGCTATCTCTATAGCCAATATGAGGGAAAGAAGTGGCAGACTGCAGTTTACGCACATTGAACAAACCATATCTAATTGTGACCGACAGACTGGAGTCCATGATTTCCATTAGATTCCTCACTTGGGCGGGGTTGCTTGGCTGTGGGTCTGGTTGCTGAGGCCATAATGTTCATGGATGGAGTTTGATATGTGTGCCACATATAATTGTTTCGATTTGTGTCATGTTTATTTTGCTATCGTTCGATATCGTCCATCATTTGACCGCTTGACGCATTGTCCAGTTGGGTATGTGCCAAATGCAGGTGGGATTTTATACTCAAGTATGATTTGTGTATCATCCGCAGACAGCCACGGCCCGTGGAGGGAGTTTCGGTGGGGCGGAGAGGCGGGGCGGGGGAGGGGCAGGGTGGGGGGTGCTAAAAACCGGAGAATGGATAATTGAAGGTAAGTAAACAATTTAATTAATAAAACGAATTTCGTAGCGCGCCCTGCATTGCAAAATGTGATGTACCAGTGTTTGATGCACTGATGAAGTCTTCTGTGGTTAGGCCGTTATGGGTGAGTCACTGTAATTGCTTTCATGTTCTATCGTAGGGTGCAACTGGGTTCCGGGAATTGTGGTTGAGCTGTGAGAAGGGATTTAGAAAGACTAAAACTGGTGCGAAGAAGTAATTAAATTGTGCCTTGCAAAGAGTAAAAGCCAGCAGCGACAGGCCTTCCGTGTGTGCTGCCTGGAAATCAGGGTGTTCTAAGGCACTGTGATGTACAATATTCTGGCTAGTGTTTTCTTCAGAAAAAAATGAAAACTTGGGGTTTTGTATCCACCTAAGAACTCTTGTCAGTGTTTCACTCTTTATCTTATTCAGCCTCCCAGCTCTGGGACACTTCATGAGAAGCAGTCATGTGCTCTACAAATGGCATTATTAGTATTAATATTATTATTAATAACCTTTTTTTCCTCTGAGTTGTTCTAGGGGGGCTGTTTGTGACCTTGAGACCCCTCATCAGGTCTACAGAGCCCTGAACAGCTCTCCCTGTAAGTCCCAGGACGAGGGCTCGTGGTCACTCTCAGGTCTCCAGGACATAGGCAGGTCTCCCTGAGACAAGGCAGACATCAGGCATCAGGTCTTGTTGCTACTTAGCTTTCCTGGCTCCAGTCAGCTCTCTTCACTGCCTCCTCTCAGGTTGTTCTTCAGAAGAAAAGAAAAAATGCTCCCCATTGACTGGCTGCTGTACTCTACTGTGCTGCTTGCAGGTCACAACTCATGCATGTGTCACTGTGTAAACACGAGCAAGGATTGGAAATAATATATATTTAGACAAGAGATTAGACTTTGAGACACAAATATGCAGTTGTTTGGTAACCATAAAACATCAGATTTACAGGAGTCCCCTAAACATGTATGGAGTGAAAATACCATGAGAAAAAACAAACTAATTCAGGAATCATAAAATATTGTCTAAACATGCTGTGAAAAGGGAATGTGCCCTACAAGGTGTCCAGTCGTGCTTCCCTGCCCTGAGTGCCGGACTGGGAGTATCTTGTATCTCAGCTCAAGCTAATCTAGGAGAACATGTGCGCGAAGGCAATGCCTGTCCTTTGCCTTGAATGGGACCCCGGATCTATCCTGAGACCTGATGGGTGAACACGCATGCCGTCGTTTGCTGACAGTGGACTGCCGTCCCTGTTACAGGTTTAGAAGGTAGAGCAGTGATGGCAGCGTACTGTATTTTTTTTAATCCATAGTCATGACCGGACCTTTCTAAGTAGAGCCTACGAGAGCGTAAGCTTTCTGATTGCAAAAGACCTATTGTGAACCTACAGTGGCCTTACATATGGACCATTGCTTAACATTGGTTGGCTCTACTGTCACTCTCCTTTGGTTACTTCTGATTTGATGGCTAGCCTTCCTCTTCTTGTGTTTGTGCCTCCCCTTGTGCATGACCTCTTTACAATACTTTTGATTGGCTCACTTGTATCCCTGCACTGATCACATTCAGATAACCTCTTTTTTATTTTTCATTCAGCACCCTCATGTGTTTTTTACCTCTCTCCCCCGTGTAGCGCTTGCCCGCCCTCAAGCCCCTCCCTGCGCTGTGTTGCTCCCAACCCTTCCCATGCTGTCTGTAAAAGCACAGAAGTAGGTATTTTTGCTTGACTATGGTAAAAAGCAGACTTTAAGACTTGTTTCCGTTTTATCTCCTGCATTCTACATATTGTATAAAAGCACAATCTTTGACACACAAAGGCTTTTCTGGTGCTGGGGGAAGAGCCATCTGCTGCACTACCTCAGCTGGTGTGTGAGACAGAAGGTGTACTTAGCATGCTGCTTCTCCTTGAGGCCCATACATCGGCTCCCAGGGCTACCACAGAGGAGCAAATGGCTGAATCTTATGGGAAATAGATTGGACCTTGGAAAGCATTTCCCTGTGCATTCTGACACTTCCCTATTCTTTATACATTCTGTTCAGAGTTTCCTGAGGAAAAAGAATTTGAAAAATAACTCATACTATTTATAAAGGGTGAAAACACTGAATTCAATGTAAAGTTTTGTAATACTGTAAGATATGTTTGCAGGTTCTCATGCCAGCTCCCCCTGCGACAGTTCTCCTGTCCAGCTTGCCCGCAATCCACTACCCTCTGCTGCCTTAGGTTTGTGCCTCATCTGCTCATTTTCTGCCTTCTTTTCTGCTTGCTTTCTACTCGTTTTTCTACCCAATTCTGCCCTCTCTTTTTGCCTCTCTGCTCGTTCTGCCTGTTAATTTGCCTCTTTCTGCTGCTGTCTGACTTTTATTTTGGCTCTTTCAGTTCGTTTCTGACCTATGTTTCCTCTTTCTGCTTGCTTCTTCCCTTTATTATTTCCACACTGCCGGCCGTGGCTGATTATTTCCTATTTCTGCTTTTTCTGACCTTTTGTTTTCCCTCATTTCTTCGACGGAGACATCACATCCACAGCGCCCTGATACCCCTGATACCCCTAGGGATGACAGTGCTGCATTACACAAATGCTGGTTGATTGGATTTTTTTTCCTCACATTTTTTTAAACAATGCTTTACAGACATTGGCAAAGCCAAGGGCTTGGCACTTGCATTAGAAAGGATAGGCTTATTAGCTTCACCAATGCGTGTTAGCTGTGGCTCTGGAATGAGGTCATACCTGCCCCACTTTTGTAAAGTTCCGCTTCAAAGTACGAGATATGTGCACTAACATCCCTAGTGCATGTTATGCATGTGCATGTATGTGGCCGTTTTGGTGCATACCGTGTGTAGGAGGGAGCCAGAGTAATGTAGGGTCGCGGGTTCCATTCTGGACGCCTCTAGGCTCTTCCTCTGCATAAGATGGAGGCAGGGTTGTTTTCCCAGACAGCTGAAGTTTAATGTTGATGTTAATGAAGCTAGAAGGAGATCTAGGGACCAAAGTGGGGACATAGGCTGTATTAGAACTGTATTGAGGCCCCTTTGTTGAGGAAAGCTTCAGATTAATTGCAGTGAGTTCTGATGTTTGGTAGATGGTGGAGGTGAAGGGTGGGACTGCAGTCAATGCCGAGGGTGCAAGGGATCTTACTGTTGAGGCATCTTTTTATCTTCTCCATGATCTGCGCCTGGTGCAGAAAGCTCACGCCCCTTTTTGCCTCTGTTGTGGGTACTCCAGGCTCAGGAGTTACCTACTGTGAGGAGCATCAATCTACACAAAGGCTGTGTCTGAAGAACAATCTAGAGTATACTTGAAAGAAGAAGCACTCAAAAACCTTTCTGGGAGGCCGATGGATAATCCACACCCCGTCTGCTGACCAACTTATTGTTCCAAGACCAGTTCCAAGTTCTCTTTGACCAAGGAAAGGAGCGCTCTGCAGAGGACTCAGAGGATGGTTGTGCAAACAAAGCTTGCTTCTGCCTGACAGCCAGCTTCCCGGCGGCGAGGGGACAGCGCCTAGAGTCTGACATGAAAGGAAAAGCTGTAACCCTGAATTATCATGCCGGTCCCCCTCCAACACCAACTCTCAGCCTCAGTTCATTCTCCCAAACTGCCCCGGTTCGCCCACACTCTATTCCACTCTCCCACTCATAGTGCCTGCTCCCCCTACTCTAGCCTTTGCACTTCTGTAGCACATCACCTTTCCCTCCTGTTTCAGACCCACAGCTTACGTCTGATCCCACACCAGCTTCAGCCCAGTCCCCCTTCCCGTACCATCCTACGTCTCAGTAGATTTCCACTTTTGGCCAAACCCCGGCCCTGTAGTTGTGGATGGAAATGAATAGGTATTTCGAGTTCTGCGGGAAGAGCAGGTATCCTGTGGATGCCTCTGTAGACAAATGCTCATGAGTGGTAACTTAATGTGTGCTGTGTGAGAGGCGCGTCTGTGTAAGTGCAGGATGATGGTGAATGGTGTGGGTGGAGGGAGAATAGTGTGAGTGCTTAAGTAAGGTGTGCGCTGTAAGGGTGGGTGAGAGTTGTGAGTGGAGGGTGAAAGGTGTGCATGTGTAAGTGCAGGGTGAAAGTAGTGAGTGAAGGGTGAGTAGAGTGCCTGTGTGAGATCTGGGTGATCTGTCTGCTTGTGTAAGTGGAGGGTGAGAGGGAAGGGTAAGCGGTGTGAGTATTGGGTGAGTGGAGTGCCTGTGTTAGTGAAGAGTGAGTTGTGAGCCCATGTAAGTGTAGGGTGAGCAGTTACTCTAAGTAACTGACTATGTCATTGATGGTTTGCAAGTAGGGTTTCATGTGTAGTTAAACTATTTGCAGTGTCAATCAGGCATTTAAAGTACAGTAAATAAACGATCCTCTGGTCCTGTAAAGAAGTGTCAGCCTTTTGCACATGCCTAAAGTTACTTTTCTAGAGGTGGCGGACGCTGAAGGCCGGAGCCAGATGCTGAGCTGTGGCTCAGGAAGAGGTCTTCTTGGAACTTTCAGTCAAGTATCCATGCAGCTTCTGCCACCCGCCTCCTTAAGTCAGTCAATAAGCCCCTCCAACTTCATCTAGAGACTAAATTGTGCGACATGAAAGCAAGAAACCTAGAATGAAAAGCGGTTTACCTGTTTGACAAAACTGTGTGACCCTGGGCAATTAATTACCCTATTTCACTGTGTCTCCTTAACCTTTATCATCACATTTGAGGATACCTTTAAAAAACCGCAGTTTAGGATGTGCACTCTTGAAAAACCCCACTTGTATATGTTTTAATAAACGTTAATGTAGGTCTATGTGCAGGGTTGGATTGGGATTAAAAATCGGCCTGGGCACGCAAATAAAAATTGGCCCACATTTGCATTTTGCCTTGCAAAACACTCCTTCAGCGAAATTTTATTTAAAAAAAAAGGAGGGTGTTTAAAATAAAAATGCACGGATTAGCTACAGTGGTGAAACACCTGAAAACAAGTGAGGCCACTTTAGCTCAGGCCCCCTGCCCCGCTCAATATGCACACATTATTTTGCCGGCCCAGCGAGAGAATTGGAGTGACACCTCTGCCGTTAATAAGAGGGAGGTAATGGACGCCCATTTACCTCCAGAAAGGCCCCTCAGGCACCCTCTGGGCCGCTGGCAGCATTGAACAATACAAAAATAGCACAAATCGTCCCCCCAGACTGCTAAAAAAAAGCAGCCCACCGCAGGAACTGCACGCCGGCTCTTCGGACATTGCCCGAGTCCCTCGTTACCAATCCAACGCTGTCTATGTGTTATAAAACCCTGGACAGAGCACACACGACAAGAAACTGGGCTCTTTGTTCACTAATACCGTCGTCATCAGTGCAATGAATGCTTCAAAGTTTAGAAACCGTGACTTCTAATAAATGCCACTCAATGCAGCGATTCACCTTCGTTTCTGAGGCAAGGGCGTGACAGGAGCGCCCTCTAGTGTTCTGAAGTTATAACCGGTTTGATTGCTTGGAAGCAGTGGACTGACTCCCCAAGAACAAGGAAGATGTCCGGCTGTTTAACAATCCTGTGGGCTTGGGTTCTATAAGTTGTCTAGGGTCTGAGGAAACCCCAGAAATACAGGTGGGGGATGTGTCTATACAAGGGAGCCTGGTCAGAAGTCTAGGGGATACCCTAGATATTTCACCTGTAGGAAAAGATTACTGTAAGGTGCTCTTTTGGAACGTGGCTGGGTTAAAACAAAAGATTACCAATCCAACCTGGGATGAGGCCATTACCAACGTGGGAATATTAGCCCTTCAAGAAACTTGGGCCACCACGCCGATACATCTTAATGGCTACAAAACTTACTTTACCCCGGCGGTGGGTGGAGTACATGGGAGACCCAAGGGGGGGTTGATTGTATACATATCTAATCTCCTAGTATACGATAAAATTTCTTTTTCCCCTGGATCTAGTTACTATCAAAAAATAGTGATACATACAAGGAAGGGTCCAAAGGTGGTTCTTTTTAATTTTTACAATAACTGTACAGATAGCATGATTAAGGACGTACTTGATACACTAACCTTAGAAATGCAAGACGAACTTGATAAGAGCAAGAGGGTTGAAGTTATGTTATTATGGGGGGGTGATTTTAATTGCACTCTCTGCAAAAGGGCCAAAAGGGTATCTGTGGTTTAATGCTGGAACAAGATGTCAATTTGACGCATTTTGAACATACCCTACTAGGCGACTCACTAAATGAGATGATTTTTAATTTTAACTTTGGGTTTTCAAATGAGTTAGCACATCATACAACGACATTTGCCCCAACTTTTGTTGGGCGGGGTGCCTCATCTATTATTGATTTTAGTTTATGTACACTTAGCTCCGCGAGCAGATTGATCAGAGCAAACATCATGGACTTACCACTGAGTGATCATCTGCCACAAGTATTAATAATGGAGAACCTATTTGCTGTAGTCGATACTAGAGAATGTCCGAACCAAATGGTCCAGGACGTGAGGTTGGGTGCCCAAAATGGCTACAACCTTAAATGGAGCAGACTGGTCCCGGATGATTTCCAGCATAAAATATTGAGTAAATGCATGAGTAGTTTCTTGATCTGTCTAGATGAACACGCAGAGAACCGTGATATAATAACACATTTTAATATCATCTCTAGTACAATTAAGGAAGCTTTGTGGGTTGAAAGGAAAAATTCCCTAAAGCCCAATAGGAAATGGTTTGATAAGAATTGCACTAGAGCCTTGACAAAGCTCAGACATGCAATTCATAAAAGACCACGGGACGTAATCCTAATTAGAATTGCAAGGAAGGTCTATAATTCAGCATTGAAGGACAGGAAGGCCTCGATAAAAAGGGAGGCTTGGGACAACCTATGCGCTGCCTCAAAATCAAAGGATCCGGCTGCTTTTTGGAGGGTCATTAATACCCCCCTTTTACATGAACAAAAAGCACGCATGGAAATTGCCATCTCAGAAGATGAGTGGGTGGCTCATTTTTCCTCCCTTTATAAGGTTGTGGAACTAACCCCTGAAACAGACCAGGATGCGGGGTTGTTAAATTTAGATACATCCAGAACTTTAATTGTAACCCTTCCTGAAGTTACAGCAAGCTTGAAGGCGACTAAGGGGGGCAAGGCAGCAGGACCAGACGGTATTCCAGCTGACCTCTATAAGGCTAACATCGAATTATGGGGGCCACTGTTGGTTCAGCTCTTCAATGCCGCTCTGGTAAATAGCCCAATTCCTACCTGGTTTACATCGGTAATAGTCCCAATCTTTAAGAAAGGGGACAGGCTAATTGCTATAGGCCAATTTCCTTATTGGACTATTCTATAAAAATTTTGGGGAGAGTGATTTTAGCTAAATTGCAAAGCTGGGCGGAGGATAATGGGGTGTTAAGTGATTTCCAATTTGGGTTCCAAAAGGGTTTAGGGACCATAGAGCAAGGTTTGAACCTTTTCACCTTGCAACAGAAGTATATAAAGGTTAAAAAACAACGTCTATACCTCACTTTTGTTGATTTAACATCAGCTTTTGACTGTGTGTCACACACTAAATTATGGTCAATTATGGCCGAATTGGGGGTAGACAACGCCATTATATGCTTCCTGAGAGAGCTTTATTCTGGGGCCACTGCTAGTGTCAGATATGGGAATAATGGCGAATGCAGCAGACAATTTGGGATTGGTCGGGGTGTGCGCCAAGGGTGCGTCTTAGCCCCCTTTCTATTTTTGTTATATATAAATGGAATGGAGAAGCACCTCGTACAGGAGGGCAGAGACATGCCTATGGTGAGAGGTAGGCCTGTCCCTGCACTGATGTACGCTGATGATGCTGTTTTGATGGCACGCACACCAATGGCTTTACAAACTTTGGTTACAGCCTTTAACACTTTTATGCTTGGTTTAGATTTGAAAATCAATTGTTCTAAAACTTTATCAATGTATTGTGGGTCCAGAACAAGCAAGCACGTGAAGCCAATCTTTATAAACTCCAATCCCCTAGAAAGGACCCCTACCTTCCCATATCTGGGGATATTGTTCCATGAAAGTGGCTCATGGACTACAGCAATTCATGCTAGATCTTTGTTATTTTCTAAGACTATTATGGCCCTAAAATGCTTTATGAAAAAATTAGGTAAAAAACCCATAAAGGAGATTTTAACTGTTTATAATGCAACCTGTATATCTGTAGCTACCTATGGTGCAGGATTATGGGGGTATTCAAACATCAGTGCGATTCAGATCTTGGAAAACAAGTTTCTATGCCACATTCTGTCCGTACCCCAAAGTACTGCAACGATGATATGCCATGCTGAATTGGGAACACCTTATGTTACCGATACCATTAAAATTCAGCCAGTCCTCCTTTGGCATAGGGTTTGGACAAATGATGAATGTGTTGTCAATCGGGCTATTTTAGAGGATATTATGGCATTGGACATTATCAGCGATTTTAAATGGATAGGCTACGTTAGAAACTTTCTTGAAAAAATAAGTTGCCTCCAATACTTTGAGGACCCACAATCAATGGAATATATACCTAGAAGAGATTTGAAAAATCTGTGTATGGCGTACCTCAAGGAAAAGAGACACATAGAAGAGGCGAGAAAAAAGACTGTTTCCATCCACCAGGACATTCTATGTGGAGAAAAATTGCAGCCATATCTTTCATTGTACATGTCCAATCATGAACGTTATCTTTTGACCCGTTTTAGATTGAATATTGTCTTTAGGACATTATCGTTCCCGTGATGAATTGTTGGTCGAAGGATTTATGTCTTTGTCCATGTGATGATGTATCCCAACAATCCGATATACATATATTATTCTTTTGTAAATTTTATACTCTTCCTCGAAAGAAACTTATCATCCCTATCCTCAAGGATTTAAAAGTATATAGATGCCGCCTAGCATTCACAGAGTGCCAGAAAATGGAAACTGTTTTTATGGTTGCCTCAATTGCAGAATTTTTAAAATTAGTTTTTAAGTGCCGTAAATCAATTCAAATAGATTGATCGTTTTTATTGTATATATGAATTCAATTCTGTTGCTTTTCTTTTCTTTTTCGTGATTTTTAAAAAAGTTCATTCTACCTCTTGTAAATTGTACCTTTCATGCTACTTTCATGGTTATCTTGTTTTTTAACCGAATAAAGTATTTTTGAATCTTGAATCTTGTGTTCTGAAGTTAAACGCTTTCACATTATGATTAAAGGAAGATACTTTTGTGATTTTGTTGAGTCTTTAACACATTTACTTCCCGATCTGAGCACCATACCGGGGTTTGGTTCTGTTCTGGCTCTTCGAGGCAAGGCAGGCCACAGGCCGGTCTCTGGCTCCGCTCTCTCCAGTCGTTTGCTGCTTGCTCACTTCTGTGTTTTTACTGAAATCCGCTCTCTCACTGTGGCAGCAGCAGCAGCCTTTCACAAGGGCAGGGACAGCAGAGTTGTCAGAAGCAGTGAAGGCACCCAGAGACATCAGATGGTCTTTTGAGAGCCTGGTAAGTACTCTGGATGAGGCTGAGACTGAGGCATCAACCCCTGCACACCCCATGACAGCTCAAGAACTGCCTGTGTCCTGGAAACCGATGCTGCACAGCCCGGGCGAAGGCAGAGAACGGGGGCTGGAGGCTAAAGCCCTGTTAGCCCAAAGGGCGCTGCACACCTATGTGCTGTAGGAATGCTGCTTGCCGCTGAAAGTATACACGGAGACTCAGTATGTGTTCTACACGTTTATTTCCCCGGAGCGCGGGGCAGCGCGCCTTTCTCTCTGCCGGCTCGGCGCCAAACAAAATGGCCGCCTTCCGGTTCCGTTTCACCCCTTCCGGTTCCGGCCCTTGCTCAGGATAAGCTAGACAGTCACCATATATCTCCCCCCTTTAAACATTAAACAATTCACACTACTTGCACAAATAAGTCTTACTGGATGCTCATGGTAAAGTTCTCGAACTTCTTAGGTACTCTCACCAAACGTCCTGCTCTCGTTCTCACCCCCTCTGTTTGCTTTCTACCACCTGGGGTCCTGGTGAATGTATGTAGCTCGTGTCCCTCATTCTTGTCACTTCCGGCTGCCACCTGTCTCTCTCTGTTCCCTTCTTCCTCATTACCTTTCACCGTCGCCTCACTTCCCATGGCACTCTCCTCTCTGACTCCACAATCCTTGTTCTCCGTTCCTTCTACTTGCTCTTCCCTTCTTCCTACGTACTCTTGTATCCTACTTCCGACTTCACATCTCGCTCCTTCCACATCTGCTCCTGTCTCGTCTTCTGTTCCCCACCTCAGGATTTTGTTGCACTTCGCCATCCTGTCCTGCGACCACACCTCTCCGTCGCTCAACAACGCTGATCGGGCATATGGCTCCAGAACTTGAAGTGGTGGCGTGAACTTGCTTTCTCCCTTCCTTTTTAGTGTGGCTACCTTTACTCTCACCCAGTCTCCTTTTTCTAGGCTCACTTCATGTACACTCCGTCGCTTGTTGTAGTGCTCAGTATAAGTCTCTTGTGCTCTCTCCACGTTCTTCTTCATTATCGCAGGTGACCATTTGCTCTGTATTACCATCTGTCTCCACGCGATGTTGTCTTTTGTAAACGGCTCTCTTCCTCTTAGTATTTTGAAGGGACTGTACCCTGTGCTCCCTGGTGTAATGCGGTATGCCCATAGCATCTTGGGCAGCTCCTTTTCCCAATCCTGTCCATCGCTTATGGCCGCTTGGATAGTTCCCATTATGACTCTGTTGAAGCGTTCCGCTAGCCCATTCCCTGCTGGATGGTATATGGGAGTGTGCTTCACTTCTATTCCGTTCCTCGACATGAATGCTTCCCACTTGGCTGAGATAAACTGTGGCCCGTTGTCACATGTAATTATCTTGGGGATACCTTCCTTCACGAAGATAGCATTTAGGAACGCCAGCACCGCTTCAGTGTCCACTGTTTCTCTCACCTCCACTTCAGGCCATTTGGAGTACCTGTCCACTAACACTATGGCATACTTCTGTACTCCTTCAATGTTCAAGATGGGTCCTATAATGTCTATGGACACCATTTCCCATGGGTCGTTGGTTACAGGAAAATTTCCCAATCGTGGTCTCAACATGGTTTGTGTCTTGTCCGCTTTGGTGCATGAGTCACAGTTCCTCACATACCTTTCCACCTGGGCATCAATGGCCGGCCACCAGTATGCTTGTCTCGCTAAGGCCTTTGTTTTCGTGATCCCTTGGTGTCCCTCATGCAGAATCGCCAACAGATGTTCCACCAGTCCTTGGGGAGGAATGACCTTGTCTCCCCTCATTAGAAATATGGGGTTCTCTCCTAGGGACAATTCTTCTCTCACCTCCCAGTATTTCTTCATCTTCTCTTCCAGGTGCCTTTTCTCCGGCCAACCATGCATTACATATCCCTTTATAGCTTCTATGTCTTCATCATTTCTGTACGCTTCAGCCCACTCCTGCTCGCTGATGACCTGCTCCATGTCTTGCATAGTCGCTACCATGTACTCCTCCCATCCCGGGGTTTCTTGGTCCTCTGCTCTCTCTTTGGCGGCTGCCCTGCTCAAGAAATCCGCGACTTTGTTTCTGGATCCTGGCAGGTACTCCACCTCGTATACATAATCCAGGAGCCTCAAGGTCATCTTCGCTATCCTCGGGGTGGCATGCGCATGCCCACTTGATGTCAGTACTTTTATCAACGGCTTATGGTCTGTGCGAACCAGGAATTTGGCTCCCCATAGGAATTGTCGGAAGCGTTCCATCGCCCATACCACCGCTAGCATTTCTTTCTCGATAACACTGAACTTTTCTTCATTCGGGGCCAAGGTTATGGATGCAAAACAGATCGTGGATACCTCCCTTCTGCCTGACCTTTGCATCAACACCGCTCCTAGGCCTCGGTCGCTGGCATCCGTGGTGAGTATGGATTCCGCTTCCTGGTCAAAACCCTTGAGTGGTATAGCTTCGCTCATTTCCATCTTCAGGGCCTCAAATTCTTCCTGCTCCTCTCTGCCCCATTTGAATCCGTTCCTTTCTTTCAACAGCTGGCGCATGTGGTGTGTCTTGGTGGCGAAATTTGGGATGAACTTACTATGGAATTCCGCCATGCCGAGGAACGATGTGACATCTTCTTTCTTCCCGGGGGCTTGGCGCCTTCCTTATAGCCTCCATGTTTTCTTTCTTGGGTTCAATTCCTTTCTCGCTTATCTCGTGTCCCAAGTACGTCACTGATGACACCCCAAACTTGCATTTCGCCCACTCTGTGGTGAGACCATTGTTTTGTAACACTCTGAGCACGGTGTGCAATTTCTCGTTGTGCTCGGGTTTCGATCTCCCCATTATGAGAATGTCATCTTGGAAGTGTTGTACTCCTTCCACATTTTTGAATAGTTTGTGCATTAGTTTTTGAAACACAGCTGCCGCTGACGCCAATCCGAACGGCATTCTTACGAATTTAAAACACCCGAACGGTGTTATAAAGGATGTGAGGTGATTGCACGTGGGATGGAGTGCCACTTGATGGTATGCCGATGACAGATCTACTGTAGAGAACCACTTTATATCTTTGGTCCTTGCGAGCATCTCATTTATTCGTGGGAGTGGGAATTTGTCTACTAGGATGTTCTTATTGAGTTCTCTGAGGTCCACACATAGCCTCACCTTTCCGTTGGGTTTTTGTGCCACCACTAAGGGGGACAACCACTCCGCACTTTCGATTGACTCAATCATGCCTCCCTTCTCCAATCTGTCCAATTCCTCTTGCACCGCTTCCCTGCAGCGGAACGGAATGTTCTGGACTTTGTGGCTCACCGGAGTGGCTCCTTCCTTCAGGCATATCATGTGCTTGAATTTGGCCAGTTTTCCAATCTTCCCATTGAACACCTGTGGGTATTCTCTCTTCCATGCCTCTCCTTCTTGTCCTCTTTCCGTGTCCATCAGTAGTACCTTCTCTATACCACCGGGATTCAGTTGAATTCCTAGCGCGCCCTGGTCTTTCTATCCCAGTACTGAGGGCCCCTTTTCGGCCACATACAGTTTACAGTTTGTGTGGCGCCCTCTGAATTCAAATAGCAATGGGCAATACCCCAACATGGGTATTCTCTGTCCTGTGTAGGTGACTGGTCTCAAATCCATTGGGCGTAGCTCTTCTTTTATTTCTTTCGCGAACCTCTCTTCCCACACTTTCCTCTGTACTATCGTGATCGGAGCTCCTGAGTCGGCTACAATGTCGATCATCACGCCTCCTATGCTCATGTTGAGTACTGGTTTGTTGGATCCCTTGCAATCCACATCCATTACTTGGGCATCTATATATAAGACCTCTTCGAGGTACTCCTCCTCAGCTTGCATCTCGTCCTCCTCTGGACTGCCTTGGTCAATGTATTTAACCGCCGCTCCTTTGGACTTCCGCCTGCACACTTTCTCGTAGTGTCCAAACACGCCACAGAACGCACACTTCGCTCTAAACGCTGGACACACCTTGTCATTGCCTAAGTGCGAGGTGCTCCCGCACCTGTAACAACTCGTCCTTCTCTCCCCACTGGTCTTGGGCAATGCACTTGTATACTGCTGGCCTCTTCGGTTGTGCTGGTACTTAGGCGGTCCTTGTGGTTTGGCTTTTTCTCCTTTGTTGTGCATCATCACTCTGCACACCGCCTGAGTGTTCCCAGTGTCTTTTCTGGCCGCTTGCGTACACCTTTTAGATAACTCTGCTTTCTTGACGAAGGCCCAAACTTCCTTGAGGGGGGCATCGCCATTCACCTATAGCTTCTCTTGTATTGTCGTGTTCGACGTATGCATGATAATTTGATCTCTTACCAGTTCGTCGTGCAGGTCGCCAAATTTGCATGTCAGTGCCAGTTTTTGCAACGCCGCAACGTATTCACCTATGGTTTCTCCACTCTCCTGCTTCCTTTGGAAGAAATTGGACTGGTCTATGGCCACACATACTACAGGCCTGTAGTGCGTGTCCAAGTCCTCTATTGCGTGTTGGAATACATCTGTGTCCGTCGCTTCTCTCTTGACTTTCACTAGGTTGTCAAATACCCTCAAACCTTCCGGTCATAGATTGTGTAGGAGGATTTTCTTCCTTCTCGGGCTGGAATATTCTGCATCACTCTCCTCCTCAAGAGCCTCCAAATAATTCAGGAAGTATTGCTTCCAATCCTCCCATGGTATTGTGGGTTCTCCTCTCTTTGGGAGGAAAGGCATCATGTTTGCGAGGGAAGTGGACGGTGTCGCCATTTTCTCCTTTCCCCTTGGGGCCTCCTGGGCGGGAACGCTGTGACCGGGCGGGCTGCCATGTGCTTGCCTGGCGTCCGTGTCCTCTCCTTGGTCTTGTCCGTTAAGTGCGCCTCCTGCTGCACCTCCGGTGTCCAGGATTGCCTGCCGACCAGCGCCGTGCTTTGTGCTAGGTTTCTCACCTTGCCCCTGCTGTTCCGCCAGCTTTTTGTGGCAGTGGGTCGGTGGCGGTGTTATTATGCGCCGGCACCTTCTTCCCGCCTTGTTTCAGGGTTGGGCCACGTCTATGGCCCTACAGTTTTCCTGGCGCGCGTCGTGAGCGCTTGTCCCCGAGTCTGCCCTTGCTGCGGGGTTGTCGCCCTTGTGTCTCTGGAGGGTGTGTGCGTTGTTGCCTACCCGACTGGTGTGACGCTTCGCGGGCTTTGTTTAGCGCCGGCCTTATGCGCTACTGCTTGTCCTCTGCCGCGCTCCGAGGGTGCCCCACGTCTCAGTGGCGGTTCGCTTCCCTTTCTTCCTTTCTTATTTTATTTATTTATGTGTGAGCTCGATTCGGCGTTTTCCACCTCAACAAAGTTTTTTTTTCTCAGGTGCTTCTATTGCTTCCTCGCCGTGTCCCGCCTCGTCGCCATTGTAAGAATGCTGCTTGCCGCTGAAAGTATACACGGAGACTCAGTATGTGTTCTACACGTTTATTTCCTCGGAGCGCCGGGGCAGCACGCCTTTCTCTCTGCCGGCTCGGCGCCTAACAAAATGGCCGTCTTCCGGTTCCGTTTCACCCCTTCCGGTTCCGGCCCTCGCTCAGGATAAGCTAGACCGTCACCACATGTGCGGTCTTGATTTTTAATGTACACCCGGCAATAGCATAGGGTATTAAATCAAACACAAGAGAGGTTTTTGAAGAGCACACGTCCTCAGCTCACATATTTCAAGAAGCTCCGACATGCAATAATAAAGAAAATGGAGGCCCAGAAAAATAAAATATTTTGTTAGAATCACACAATGATGTGAAGTGGGAAAGCCGGGATAGATCCCAGTTTTTGTGGTTTTACATTGTGCATTCTTGGTGCAGGAGGCTAGGGTGAGGGTGGCAGGCAGACGTCACATGAAAGCTCGGCTTGTTGTGGGCTCGAGGGTGCAAAAGGACTTTGAGCTGAGCCAAAGCCAGGTATCTGGCAAGAACCTGGCATGAGTCATCAGTGGTTGCCACCCTCTCCGGCAGGTCCTACCCCTGGGGATGAGGATATTGCCCTGAGCATTTGTTAGCTCAGGTGTGAAGCAGGAGCTGTGTGCACAGCCAAGTGTTCAGCTTGCTTATGGGAGACATTGACATGTCTTATGTGTGTCTCCTTGAGAGACACTTTGTCACGCACCTAATCATGATCCACCTTCAGAGGAAGTTGTATAAACTATGGACCAGAAGCAATGAATCATCTCCAGGAGTAACAGGGAATAGCCCCGGCAGTAAAACTGCACAAGTGACCAGCTTGGCCTACCACAGTGCATCCTGTCTCAGCTCGTGGACTGGTCACCACCATCAACCTCTCCAGGCCTCTGACCAACAGGCTCCTCTAACTCCTCAGCGGGCAGAGGCCACAGAGATGGCTGCATGTAAGACGATAGGGGTTCTCCTGATACTGCCTGGCATCTTGTGCTTGTTAATGGTGGGGGATCAGCGTCTGGGTCTTGGTCCCAAAAGCTGACAGAGAGTGGGAATGTCATTTGTAAATTAAAGATTATAGATCGTGTAGGTGCCAAAACCAGACATTTTATACATTAGCTTTAAGCAACAGATGACACTTCAGTATATATTTATGGTGCATTCATTTACAATATAATGTTATTTGTTGGTTAATATATGCGCAGATAAATGAGAAATAACCATGTCTTACCTGATCCTGGTATGGGCGCATCATTAGGGGTTGGGCCCCTGGATATAATCTGCTGAACTAGTGCTCGTGAAGCCGGAGGTGGACACGTCTCCCTTGATCCAGTAGCTGCAGGAAAGAGTAGTGACAGACACTACCGCTGTAATTGCATGACTTGGGAGAACTGTGACAGGTGACACAAATGGTATCCATAGTGATGAATGTAAACAATATGTATGATAGATTTTGGTCACTCTACAAAGAATATAAACAGCGACTGTATTGTTTTGAATTTTCGTAGACCTCATACAGTTCAAAGCTTACTGAATGTCTTTGAGTACCACCCCACACAAAATACCTGTTTTTGTGCACTCCCCCTAGACTATTTTTATAGGCCACCTTTCAAACCTGTCAGGCACACCCACGTCCTCCCTCTGTCAACTAACAGGTTTAGTGCACTCTCCAGCTTAGACAGACAGGATGGACAACCACCATTAGTAACAGATCAACAGCATCATCTGTCCCATTTGGTAGATCTCCCTACTACCATCTTATAACGATAACGATAACCCACCTCGAACTAAGATGGCTTCTCCTGCTATCATGGCATCAACTTATAATACCAATGATGTCATCCTCAACCATAAACGGCATGGGGGCAAACTTGAATATTCTGAGTTGGAACGTAGCAGGGTTGCAGTCTAAGCTTGGTGATCACGATTGGGTGCACCTAGTCAAGGAACATGATGTAGTTATGTTCCAGGAGACATGGGCCACCCATGACTTGCATATTGAGGGATTCCATTGCGTCAGTGTAGCGGCATCCCATCGTAAACGGGGCCGCCCATCGGGGGGACTTCTGATTGGGCTCAACATAGCTGCCGGAGGGAGCCTCAAGGTCCTACCAACTAATAGTTTGAACTATCAGGTTGTACTCTACAAAAGAAGAGTTTCTTTTTATTTGGTGAATTTTTATAGTAATGATTTCCAAACTGTTCCTAATAGAAATTTTATTGCTCTTTTTGATTGTATCTCTAATTTAGATTGCGAGCAACACTCAGGCGATGTTATCGGAATTATCTTAGGGGGAGATTTTAATGCAAAACTTAATGACACACACTATGGCGTAGAGACATTTAACCAATGTCCATCCTCCCATAGGGGTGCAGAGGTGGCTGCGTTTTTAAATTCACATGATTTGGTTAACGTCATGGACCATATGGGCCCATCACATCTCATTAACCACCAACCTCCGACATTTAGAGGTAGGGGCCATTCCTCCACAATAGATTTTGTCTTTATTTCTTCTACGTCCGTGGATTATCTAACGCGCGCAGAGGTTATCGCTACGGTCCATGGGGACCATAACACCTTTAAATTAGCACTGAAACTGGGACCTCGACCCGCGTTCCCAATCGAATGCGGGGCAAATGACCTAACGCCAATCACTGATAATTTAAGAATAATATGGAGGGGTGTTGATAGCGACAAATTGTTTAAGCTACTAGTGAAGGGTAATTTGCCCCTTATTAACTCATGTCTGTCACTCGAAACTCCGCACCTAGAGGTAGTCAATGATTTTTCAAATTTTGCGCGATCATCAAAACTCTATTGTCGAAGCCCCCTTCTTCAAAGACGTTGGGCCCCAGATGGTTTGATGATAAATGTTCACTAGCAAATAGGAACCTACGTAGGGCTCTTTTAGCTAAACCTAGCTGTGCCTCAGATGTGAAATTGGCAAGGCAGAATTATAATGTAGCGATTAGTAATAGGAAGGGAGTACTCCAAAATGATCGCTGGGAAACTCTATCTCAGGCAGTTGCAAATAAAAAGGGTAAAATGTTCTGGTCTGCTGTAAGGGATCTTCATGCTACAGAACAGTTGCTAACCCCTATCAGCTGCACCATATCCAGCAATTCTTGGGTAAACCATTTTTCGAACATTTATGCCACTCTCTCACTGGAGATGGACCAGCATGAATGTGGCCCATTTGCTGGCATCCTGATAACACTACCTGAAGTAGAGGAAGCCATTCATCAGAGCATTGGGAACAAGGCCCAGGGCCCAGACGGTTTACCAATAGATTTAATCAAATGGAACCCGGATTTCTGGGCTCCGCTCCTTTTGAATGTCTTTAACAACCCAAAGCACGCCCCGCTACCCAGTACCTGGGCAAAGAGTATTATCGTCCCAATATTTAAAAAGGGGGATCGGTCCCAGCCTAGCAACTATAGACCGATTTCATTGATCGATAATACCTATTAAAATTCTGGGTAGAGTTTTATACAAGAAGATTCTGGACTGGTCAGATGAATGTGGTATCCTACAACCTTGCCAGTTAGGTTTCTGCAGCAAGGTTGGCACTAATCAACAGTGCCTCCACCTCAATCTCGTAATCGGGAAGTATACCATCACTCGGAATTCCCCGGTCTATTTGGCCTTTATGGATTTGTCCTCAGCATTTGACCTTGTGAATAGGTCAAAGCTGTGGGCTATCCTATTGGCCTATGGGCTGGATGAGCCACTAGTTAATTTTTTGGCATATCTCCATAAAGACCTCGAGGCCCAGGGGAGGATAGGTAGTGGGGGAGAGGTATCAGGAGCCATTAAGGTTGGAAGGGGGGTCAGGCAGGGGTGCATCTTGCTTCCCCTCCTCTTTATCGTTTATATTAATGGCCTAAACAAATCACTTGTACCTATAACTCAAGGTGTCCCCATGATTCATGGGAAACCCCTTCCGGTACTGCTATACGCAGACGATGAAGTTCTTATAGGCCGCACTCCTAATTCTCTACGTATCCTAGTACAGTCCTTCGTTAAATATATAGGTAGTTTAGACTTGTGCGTAAATTAAAAAAAATCATTTTTAATGTCTTGTGGCCAAGGAAAGGTCAGCTTAACTCTATTGTTGCTGGCAATCAAAAATTGACAAGTACCTGTAAATTCCCTTACCTCAGAGTAGTCTTTGCTGCGAATGGCTCCTGGACTGAGCATCTCACTCACTCCAGGAGCAAGTTCTCAAAGACTAGTAATTCTATTTTTAGTTTTCCCCATCCAAAGAATGCAGGTGCTATTTTAGCTATTTTAAAAATGTATAAGTTACAATGTGTCCCTGTGGCTACGTATGGAGCAGAGATTTGGGGGACCGCGGATAGCTCCTGCATTCAGCGGGAAGAAAACCGGTTCTGTAGAAAGCTGTTGAGCATCCCAATCTCGTCCTCACAATATATTTGCCACAAGGAATTGAATTTAAGATATATATCTGATTTTATACGTGCCCTCCCAGCCCTTTTTTGGCTATCGGTTTGGAAGAATCAGGCAGCCACCTTAAAAAAAATATCATAAAAGACTGCTTGAAGTGTGAGAAGGGGATGGACATTCCTTGGCTATCTGGAGTATATCAAATTTTATGCAGCGTTAATAAGGGCTGCATTTTCTTAAATCCCAGTGAAGCCGAAACAGTCAACAAAAGAGAACTTAGAAGTGCTCTTTATTTGTCAAAACAGCACGACAAGAATTGTGTTGAAATCAAATAAACCCTCTGTTTCCAGTTATATGGCTTATGAATGGCCCTCCTACCCCCTACCAAATTATCTCACGATACCTATGAGTCGGTGGGAAAGGAGCCTTTTATTCTGCCTGAGGGCTGGGACGGTTAAATTTGCATTGTGTTTCTCTTTAGGTTATCAACCAAAACTTGATTCACTAACCTGCCCATGTGACGGGTTTAGTGGTCAATCAACACAGCACTTCTTGTTTTTTTGCAAATATTATATAAAATATATTAAATGGCTTCTTCTCCCTTTTTTTTAACAAGAGCAGGCCTATCAGTTTGGTATCTGCCTATTCATGCATGTTTGCCTTGGCTGACGAAGAGCTGGTTTTTCGCCTAAGTTCATTTTTGAGAATTGCAACTAGGGCGCGCCAGACAATGCTTAATTATTGAGCTTTTGCCATGTACAGAACGTTTTAATCATTGAACAGATTTTAAAAAAAATATATTTATATCAGTAACTTATTTATTATCGATGATTTTTGTTTTATTTGCCATCTAAATTCTATGATATTGTGATTATACAACTGTAATTCTTACTATTATGTGCTGCCATCCTTGTCATTTTTCTTTTTAACTATTGCTGTACTTTTATGGATACAATGTTTATCCGAATAAAGTTTTGTGAACTGTGAACTGATAGATTTTGTCACAAGAAGAAATGTCTGAAAGGACTTATATTTTTGGAAATGATAAAGAGGGCATAGATAGAGGTGTGTGTATTACACTCTCAGGCTCACCTAACTGATGGATGGTAGTGGCCGGAAGTCCTTCTTGCAAGATATCCCTTGTCTGATGTGTGGGGTATGGTGGGGAAAACAGTATGTTGTACCCCTGAAGCTGTTGAGAAAGACCTTAACAAAGTATGGACATATTTCTCAAGAAATATTATGATGACTTCATTGTTTTAGGCTACATAAATACCCAGAAAAACCTCCCGGGTGGGGAGGGATACTGGAATAAAGGTGTAATTTCTATCAAAGATTGACAATACATGACATTTCTGTGAATTGTTGTCTGCACTTCAGTTAAGTAGACAGCTTGTATGAAAATACATGTACACACATTCAATGAAGTTGCACAACTGAAGAATGTACTTTCTGAAATAAGGACACCTATGTCAAACATATACGTTTACCCATTAGATCTATCAATAAATGATGCTCGACATGGGCTACTGATTGAGTTATTGGAAGATGTCTGTGTCCTTAGCTGCTGGGGTCCCTGCTCTCTCTCATGTGCTGTTTCAAATTTTTATGGTCCATCTTGGCCTATCAAATGACGGTGTCTTTGGAGTATGATCATTATGTCCATGGATCCATCCTCAGGGGAGGGAAACAACATTTACAACGCAACTTTTACAACGCACTACCATTACAACGAAACTTTTACAATGCAACATCCATTACAACGCATGCAATTACAACGCAACCATTACAACGCATGACACTACAACGCACACCACTACAACGCATGCCATTACAACGCAGTCATTACACGCATACCATTAAAACGCATAACATTACCATCCAACACTTACCCTACTGTTGCACCCCCTGGAGTTAGAATAGTAATTTTTACCCCCACACTATCCAACACTTACCCTACTGTTGCACTCCCTGAAGTTAGAATAGTAATTTTTACCCCTACACTATCCAACACTTACCCTACTGTTGCACCCCCCTGGAGTTAGAATAGTAATTTCTACCCCTACACTATCCAATACTTACCAAACATGCAATGTAATGTTATGCGTTGTAATGATTTGCGTTGTAAAGGTGTTATGCGTTGTAATGGAATGCGTTGTAAATGTAGTTTTTAAAATTTTGTTGTAGTGGCATGCGTTGTAAAGGAATGCGTTGTAATGGATGTTGCGTTGTAAAAAATGCGTTGTAAAGGTATGATTTGTAAAAGTGTGCGTTGTAGTGACATACATCCCTCAGGGGACATTGGTTTTCTGTCCCTGATTGCTGTCGGTAGCCGATCTGTGGCCCATGTCCAACTCTGGAAGTTTGTCTGGTGAGGGACAGGACTGTCTGTGAAGTTGCAAAACATTGGAGCTGACTTGCCAGAGCAGGGATGACAGTCTGAGCCGCCACATGTCTGCGCTCCTGTGCAGTGGATGCAAAGGCATCCATGGGAGCCTGCAGCACCCACAGGTGCAGAGCTTGTAATAACTCCTAACCCTGGAGCCCAGGGACATTAATTATACTGCAGTTTCTTGACATGGCTGCCTAGAATGTGTATATCCATCATATTCTAGTTATGTGCTTTATTTGGTCTCATTATGATATTTGATTCACAAAAAAAATGTTTTAGGTTATAGAATGACACTTTTGGCTAGGTAAATGGTTCCATTCTTTTGTCAGCCCGCTCCACACCCTTTACCTATAGGCAGAATTAGCTCGATAGCAAACATTCGCAATTCAAGACAACAGCCTTTCTCATGTTGTGTTCTTTGTTGTGTGACTGTGACAGGCTGGTAGCAGGATGTTAGGTGGTAGAACATAATATGGTATCAATATTTCTCAGCTGAGGTTGTTAACTTGAATCTCGTCCTTCAGTAATACTAATATAAAGCGCTTCATGTCCAAACCCATGTAAGCCTTTTCTTAGGCCCATCTTAGATTTAAAATGCCTTTTTGCACCTAAACCAAGAACATTCTCATTTCTGGATGTTTTCCCCTTCTTCTTTTGAAAGTGAACACATACATACTTACATTCTACCTACAGCCTTCCCTGTTCTTTGACCCCTAGCCAGGTGGTCACACCCTGATCGGCCCGGAGAAGGATTGCCTTAGCTAACTCTTAGCATAGGCCACTGCAGCAGTCAAACAGTGCAGCTAGTTGTCATCGAAAGTGGAAATATCTTTAGTATTGGATAATCAAAACCTTTACAAAACGCAACATAAAAACTGTACACTGTCGGGCCTGATATATACTGTGAGTAAAAAAGTATAAAGAAAAAACAATGAACCCTATTGGTGAAGCGTAAGCCTCAACTTCCTCTGCAACCATCGCTAGATTGGTTTGATCAGGAATCAAATCAACATTTATTTAGTTCATTTAAAACCATAAGCTTAAAGATACCGTTTTGTAACATTTTGCATTGCAAATTAGGTGCTCCAAAAATCCCACAGTGAAAGTGAAAAGAGTGAATTAAAGTGCGCAAATGATATGCAGAAAGCATATGTACAAAACAAGTGACTAATATGGATATAGTTGTTGCTAAAAGCCACTCCGTATCAGAGTGTCATGTTACAAATCAAATTAACAGACAGTTCACTAGTATTTTTGTTGATGTTTCGACCCCATTATGTTAATTATATAAGGATGATAATTTGGACGGAAAAGGATTTTTTTGGAAGCACCGGAAAATGAAAAGCCATGTTTCAATAGATGGAAGAACACTCAAGAGTTCCAATAGCCAATCTTAAGGTGTACATATAGAACATACTAACAATTGTGGTAATCACTTGCATAAGTTTATATATAATGCAGCGATGTGGAGGAATAATCATAGCCAGCGTCAGAAGCACACACAAATAAATTGTTTGGTTGATTCTGTGGAATAACCAACTGTGTCATAGCCCATCACAAGCTGGCGCTCATTTTTGTCTAACATAACTCAAGGAGACGCCTGCATGAAGCTAAATCGAATATAAGGCCTATTCAAGTAAAATACACGAATTATTCACATAGAAGAAGCGAGTTGCAAAACTCATCTAGAGGAAAAGGAAATAGTAACCACGCTCTGAAAATTAAAAGTATTGAAAACATGTATATTTGTGATTGATTGATAAACATTAGGATAGCATTTCTAGTATGAATTCAGTAGAGTGAAAATAGAACTCCCAATCATAGAGGAATGAATCACTAGTGTCAACAATCCAGAGTCTCAAGCAAATTGTATCGGAGACCCTCAATCACACTTTCACAGTGCGCTGTATATGTTTTTTCTCCGCTCGTGCGGTAAGGTGGATAGTGTCATCATCGGGTCGCAACCACTTGATGGTTTTGCACTCCAAGTGATTAACAAACCTCCGCCAGGAGGAAAACTGTCTGGGTGGTTTGCAGTCGTGAAAAGTGATTCGTGATTACAAATATCTCTTAATTCTGTTTAGAGAAGTTTTATTAGTCAGGAAAGGGATTTGATTAAAATAAATGGTGGTGCTTAAGTGGATTAGTAACTGGTCCGCAGCACCTAGTGTGGGTTCGACATGTTTCGGCCTAGAAGTTGCTCTCACGAGTCAGGTGGCATTCTTCAGGATCATGGTGTGAGAGATGGTCTTTTTTCAGGACACCTCTGGAATGAAGAGGGTGAGTACATTCACTTACCCTTCTTTGTCAGAGAGTGTGGTAGCTCATTACTTTAGTGGTCATAGGTGCAGCCTTTGTCAACGACTAACAAAGAAAAAAGAAAAAAAACATAACAATGTACATAATACGATGATTTTTGCAATGTTTGAGTTAAAAAAAATCCCAAATAATGACACACACATTAGTTCTGTGTAAATTTGAAAGCATGTTCAGCTTTCAGGAAAGAAGGACAAGGAACGAGAACAGAGAAGTGTAAGGAGAATTTTGGTATGGGATAAGCCTTGTATTCCAATAAGCACACACCTTATCTTGAATAGTAGGTGTGTTGGTTGTATTATGTATATGAATGTCAATGCCATCAGTATGGGATGGGTCGTTGTTCAGTCATTATATTGGTAGTTTTTAACCAATTCCCACACTGAGGAAACAAAGGGAATGGTATGTTCCAAGTTGTTTATCGTCACCATATGTTTCAGGAACATTTTTATTAGCCAGGTGTTATCAGTCTACATGAGCTTAAGTAAGTTATTTTTCACACACACGTGAGTGTTACATTCGGCATTAAGTCCTTCAATGATTCTAAGGTGAGTGTCGATTTTTGTGCCTTTGCTCTAGAGAGTTTTTAAAGGGGCGACAAGTATAGTTTCTTGCATAGTATTCATAGATAACTTCCCCATCAGATCCTTGTGTCTTCAGATTGTAGAGAATGTTTATATGGTGTCATTATTAGGAAAGTTTGCCCTCCTGTGTGTGAAGTAGAGAATACATAATAATCCCCATTAGTACGGTGAGGTTCGTTTTCTTTGTTACGAGCTTAAAGTTTCACAACCATCGTGTATTTAGAAATGTTACCTTTAGTTGAGGCTGAAGTCCTCTTGGGGATGCAGGAGAAATTGACGGTCCTGGGAGGAATATTTTGACAAGTATATTAAGGGACTAGTCAACTTTTAAAATTATGAGTAAGGAAAGCATTACGGTCCTTTCTTTTAATGCCAATGGCCTGAATATCAAGCGTAAGGCTCAGGCAATTTAAAGATGGCTCAGAAGACACAACCCGGATGCTATTATGTTAAAGGAAACCTATTTCACGAGCACATTGGACGCGAGTAAAATCTTCCAGAAATGGGCTGGCTTCCACTATTCTGCAAACACAGGATGTGTGCAGAAAGGGTTTGTATATATATATATATATAAATATATCTATATATATATATATATATCTATATATATATATATATATATATAGATATATATATATATATCTATATATATATATATATATATATATATATATATATATATATATATATATATATATATATATATATATATAGATATATATATATATATAACAAAATCCAAAGACTCCCCAACCTCCGAACGGCGATGGAGAGACCTACAGCTTTACTCACTCCTCCACACCACCCGCCAGAGATGCCTGCCACAATGCATTCTGGGACCTGTGGTTCGAGATTCCACACGAACTACAGTGGGTGAGTCGACCACTTAAGGGGGAGGAGATTTAGATGCTGCAAAGTACTTTGGTAGGAAGGAGCCATTTGGGAGGACTTGTCTCGGTGTTTGGGCGCTGAGGAGGCTATTGGAGCCGAAATGCATACGCCGCCACTGGGAGCCTGTGAAATAAATGAGCGATTGCCCTGAACTCCCTCTGGCCTCTGAGTTCTTCTTTTGGGAGGGAACTGGAACGCGATGTTTACTGCGCCTGCCCAACGACGCAGAACGGATGGCCCCGCTACATAAAGCTGCCCTGGAGCAAAGTTGGACACCACGCTGCTTGCAGCGTTTAAACATTCGAGGGATCGAAAGGCTCCAGTGACCACCAGAGGACATACAGCACCATTGGGGAGAATAGGTATTTCACCTATCTGGGATTCCAGTCCGCATTGACTGCCCCTGCCCTGTGGATCGACAGTGTGCCACCTCTGGTTGTAGTGGTACGGGGGACCAAGGGCAACGGCCGTGGACTTTCAGCGGCTTCAAGACATTGTGCCTTCCACACCTTCCTACTTGCCAGCACCAGCCTACAGCTTTACTCACTCCTCCACACCACCCACCAGAGATGCCTGCCACAATGCATTCTGGGACCTGTGGTTCGAGATTCCACACGAACTACAGTGGGTGAGACGACCACTTAAGGGGGAGGAGATTTAGATGCTGCAAAGTACTTTGGTAGGAAGGAGCCATTTGGGAGGACTTGTCTCGGTGTTTGGGCGCTGAGGAGGCTATTGGAGCCGAAATGCATACGCCGCCACTGGGAGCCTGTGAAATAAATGAGCGATTGCCCTGAACTCCCTCTGGCCTCTGAGTTCTTCTTTTGGGAGGGAACTGGAACGCGATGTTTACTGCGCCTGCCCAACGACGCAGAACGGATGGCCCCGCTACATAAAGCTGCCCTGGAGCAAAGTTGGACACCACGCTGCTTGCAGCGTTTAAACATTCGAGGGATCGAAAGGCTCCAGTGACCACCAGAGGACATACAGCACCATTGGGGAGAATAGGTATTTCACCTATCTGGGATTCCAGTCCGCATTGACTGCCCCTGCCCTGTGGATCGACAGTGTGCCACCTCTGGTTGTAGTGGTACGGGGGACCAAGGGCAACGGCCGTGGACTTTCAGCGGCTTCAAGACATTGTGCCTTCCACACCTTCCTACTTGCCAGCACCAGCCTACAGCTTTACTCACTCCTCCACACCACCCGCCAGAGATGCCTGCCACAATGCATTCTGGGACCTGTGGTTCGAGATTCCACACGAACTACAGTGGGTGAGTCGACCACTTAAGGGGGAGGAGATTTAGATGCTGCAAAGTACTTTGGTAGGAAGGAGCCATTTGGGAGGACTTGTCTCGGTGTTTGGGCGCTGAGGAGGCTATTGGAGCCGAAATGCATACGCCGCCACTGGGAGCCTGTGAAATAAATGAGCGATTGCCCTGAACTCCCTCTGGCCTCTGAGTTCTTCTTTTGGGAGGGAACTGGAACGCGATGTTTACTGCGCCTGCCCAACGACGCAGAACGGATGGCCCCGCTACATAAAGCTGCCCTGGAGCAAAGTTGGACACCACGCTGCTTGCAGCGTTTAAACATTCGAGGGATCGAAAGGCTCCAGTGACCACCAGAGGACATACAGCACCATTGGGGAGAATAGGTATTTCACCTATCTGGGATTCCAGTCCGCATTGACTGCCCCTGCCCTGTGGATCGACAGTGTGCCACCTCTGGTTGTAGTGGTACGGGGGACCAAGGGCAACGGCCGTGGACTTTCAGCGGCTTCAAGACATTGTGCCTTCCACACCTTCCTACTTGCCAGCACCAGCCTACAGCTTTACTCACTCCTCCACACCACCCGCCAGAGATGCCTGCCACAATGCATTCTGGGACCTGTGGTTCGAGATTCCACACGAACTACAGTGGGTGAGTCGACCACTTAAGGGGGAGGAGATTTAGATGCTGCAAAGTACTTTGGTAGGAAGGAGCCATTTGGGAGGACTTGTCTCGGTGTTTGGGCGCTGAGGAGGCTATTGGAGCCGAAATGCATACGCCGCCACTGGGAGCCTGTGAAATAAATGAGCGATTGCCCTGAACTCCCTCTGGCCTCTGAGTTCTTCTTTTGGGAGGGAACTGGAACGCGATGTTTACTGCGCCTGCCCAACGACGCAGAACGGATGGCCCCGCTACATAAAGCTGCCCTGGAGCAAAGTTGGACACCACGCTGCTTGCAGCGTTTAAACATTCGAGGGATCGAAAGGCTCCAGTGACCACCAGAGGACATACAGCACCATTGGGGAGAATAGGTATTTCACCTATCTGGGATTCCAGTCCGCATTGACTGCCCCTGCCCTGTGGATCGACAGTGTGCCACCTCTGGTTGTAGTGGTATGGGGGACCAAGGGCAACGGCCGTGGACTTTCAGCGGCTTCAAGACATTGTGCCTTCCACACCTTCCTACTTGCCAGCACCAGCCTACAGCTTTACTCACTCCTCCACACCACCCGCCAGAGATGCCTGCCACAATGCATTCTGGGACCTGTGGTTCGAGATTCCACACGAACTACAGTGGGTGAGTCGACCACTTAAGGGGGAGGAGATTTAGATGCTGCAAAGTACTTTGGTAGGAAGGAGCCATTTGGGAGGACTTGTCTCGGTGTTTGGGCGCTGAGGAGGCTATTGGAGCCGAAATGCATACGCCGCCACTGGGAGCCTGTGAAATAAATGAGCGATTGCCCTGAACTCCCTCTGGCCTCTGAGTTCTTCTTTTGGGAGGGAACTGGAACGCGATGTTTACTGCGCCTGCCCAACGACGCAGAACGGATGGCCCCGCTACATAAAGCTGCCCTGGAGCAAAGTTGGACACCACGCTGCTTGCAGCGTTTAAACATTCGAGGGATCGAAAGGCTCCAGTGACCACCAGAGGACATACAGCACCATTGGGGAGAATAGGTATTTCACCTATCTGGGATTCCAGTCCGCATTGACTGCCCCTGCCCTGTGGATCGACAGTGTGCCACCTCTGGTTGTAGTGGTACGGGGGACCAAGGGCAACGGCCGTGGACTTTCAGCGGCTTCAAGACATTGTGCCTTCCACACCTTCCTACTTGCCAGCACCAGCCTACAGCTTTACTCACTCCTCCACACCACCCGCCAGAGATGCCTGCCACAATGCATTCTGGGACCTGTGGTTCGAGATTCCACACGAACTACAGTGGGTGAGTCGACCACTTAAGGGGGAGGAGTTTTAGATGCTGCAAAGTACTTTGGTAGGAAGGAGCCATTTGGGAGGACTTGTCTCGGTGTTTGGGCGCTGAGGAGGCTATTGGAGCCGAAATGCATACGCCGCCACTGGGAGCCTGTGAAATAAATGAGCGATTGCCCTGAACTCCCTCTGGCCTCTGAGTTCTTCTTTTGGGAGGGAACTGGAACGCGATGTTTACTGCGCCTGCCCAACGACGCAGAACGGATGGCCCCGCTACATAAAGCTGCCCTGGAGCAAAGTTGGACACCACGCTGCTTGCAGCGTTTAAACATTCGAGGGATCGAAAGGCTCCAGTGACCACCAGAGGACATACAGCACCATTGGGGAGAATAGGTATTTCACCTATCTGGGATTCCAGTCCGCATTGACTGCCCCTGCCCTGTGGATCGACAGTGTGCCACCTCTGGTTGTAGTGGTACGGGGGACCAAGGGCAACGGCCGTGGACTTTCAGCGGCTTCAAGACATTGTGCCTTCCACACCTTCCTACTTGCCAGCACCAGCCTACAGCTTTACTCACTCCTCCACACCACCCGCCAGAGATGCCTGCCACAATGCATTCTGGGACCTGTGGTTCGAGATTCCACACGAACTACAGTGGGTGAGTCGACCACTTAAGGGGGAGGAGATTTAGATGCTGCAAAGTACTTTGGTAGGAAGGAGCCATTTGGGAGGACTTGTCTCGGTGTTTGGGCGCTGAGGAGGCTATTGGAGCCGAAATGCATACGCCGCCACTGGGAGCCTGTGAAATAAATGAGCGATTGCCCTGAACTCCCTCTGGCCTCTGAGTTCTTCTTTTGGGAGGGAACTGGAACGCGATGTTTACTGCGCCTGCCCAACGACGCAGAACGGATGGCCCCGCTACATAAAGCTGCCCTGGAGCAAAGTTGGACACCACGCTGCTTGCAGCGTTTAAACATTCGAGGGATCGAAAGGCTCCAGTGACCACCAGAGGACATACAGCACCATTGGGGAGAATAGGTATTTCACCTATCTGGGATTCCAGTCCGCATTGACTGCCCCTGCCCTGTGGATCGACAGTGTGCCACCTCTGGTTGTAGTGGTATGGGGGACCAAGGGCAACGGCCGTGGACTTTCAGCGGCTTCAAGACATTGTGCCTTCCACACCTTCCTACTTGCCAGCACCAGCCTACAGCTTTACTCACTCCTCCACACCACCCGCCAGAGATGCCTGCCACAATGCATTCTGGGACCTGTGGTTCGAGATTCCACACGAACTACAGTGGGTGAGTCGACCACTTAAGGGGGAGGAGATTTAGATGCTGCAAAGTACTTTGGTAGGAAGGAGCCATTTGGGAGGACTTGTCTCGGTGTTTGGGCGCTGAGGAGGCTATTGGAGCCGAAATGCATACGCCGCCACTGGGAGCCTGTGAAATAAATGAGCGATTGCCCTGAACTCCCTCTGGCCTCTGAGTTCTTCTTTTGGGAGGGAACTGGAACGCGATGTTTACTGCGCCTGCCCAACGACGCAGAACGGATGGCCCCGCTACATAAAGCTGCCCTGGAGCAAAGTTGGACACCACGCTGCTTGCAGCGTTTAAACATTCGAGGGATCGAAAGGCTCCAGTGACCACCAGAGGACATACAGCACCATTGGGGAGAATAGGTATTTCACCTATCTGGGATTCCAGTCCGCATTGACTGCCCCTGCCCTGTGGATCGACAGTGTGCCACCTCTGGTTGTAGTGGTACGGGGGACCAAGGGCAACGGCCGTGGACTTTCAGCGGCTTCAAGACATTGTGCCTTCCACACCTTCCTACTTGCCAGCACCAGCCTACAGCTTTACTCACTCCTCCACACCACCCGCCAGAGATGCCTGCCACAATGCATTCTGGGACCTGTGGTTCGAGATTCCACACAAACTACAGTGGGTGAGTCGACCACTTAAGGGGGAGGAGATTTAGATGCTGCAAAGTACTTCGGTAGGAAGGAGCCATTTGGGAGGACTTGTCTCGGTGTTTGGGCGCTGAGGAGGCTATTGGAGCCGAAATGCATACGCCGCCACTGGGAGCCTGTGAAATAAATGAGCGATTGCCCTGAACTCCCTCTGGCCTCTGAGTTCTTCTTTTGGGAGGGAACTGGAACGCGATGTTTACTGCGCCTGCCCAACGACGCAGAACGGATGGCCCCGCTACATAAAGCTGCCCTGGAGCAAAGTTGGACACCACGCTGCTTGCAGCGTTTAAACATTCGAGGGATCGAAAGGCTCCAGTGACCACCAGAGGACATACAGCACCATTGGGGAGAATAGGTATTTCACCTATCTGGGATTCCAGTCCGCATTGACTGCCCCTGCCCTGTGGATCGACAGTGTGCCACCTCTGGTTGTAGTGGTACGGGGGACCAAGGGCAACGGCCGTGGACTTTCAGCGGCTTCAAGACATTGTGCCTTCCACACCTTCCTACTTGCCAGCACCAGCCTACAGCTTTACTCACTCCTCCACACCACCCGCCAGAGATGCCTGCCACAATGCATTCTGGGACCTGTGGTTCGAGATTCCACACGAACTACAGTGGGTGAGTCGACCACTTAAGGGGGAGGAGATTTAGATGCTGCAAAGTACTTTGGTAGGAAGGAGCCATTTGGGAGGACTTGTCTCGGTGTTTGGGCGCTGAGGAGGCTATTGGAGCCGAAATGCATACGCCGCCACTGGGAGCCTGTGAAATAAATGAGCGATTGCCCTGAACTCCCTCTGGCCTCTGAGTTCTTCTTTTGGGAGGGAACTGGAACGCGATGTTTACTGCGCCTGCCCAACGACGCAGAACGGATGGCCCCGCTACATAAAGCTGCCCTGGAGCAAAGTTGGACACCACGCTGCTTGCAGCGTTTAAACATTCGAGGGATCGAAAGGCTCCAGTGACCACCAGAGGACATACAGCACCATTGGGGAGAATAGGTATTTCACCTATCTGGGATTCCAGTCCGCATTGACTGCCCCTGCCCTGTGGATCGACAGTGTGCCACCTCTGGTTGTAGTGGTACGGGGGACCAAGGGCAACGGCCGTGGACTTTCAGCGGCTTCAAGACATTGTGCCTTCCACACCTTCCTACTTGCCAGCACCAGCCTACAGCTTTACTCACTCCTCCACACCACCCACCAGAGATGCCTGCCACAATGCATTCTGGGACCTGTGGTTCGAGATTCCACATGAACTACAGTGGGTGAGACGACCACTTAAGGGGGAGGAGATTTAGATGCTGCAAAGTACTTTGGTAGGAAGGAGCCATTTGGGAGGACTTGTCTCGGTGTTTGGGCGCTGAGGAGGCTATTGGAGCCGAAATGCATACGCCGCCACTGGGAGCCTGTGAAATAAATGAGCGATTGCCCTGAACTCCCTCTGGCCTCTGAGTTCTTCTTTTGAGAGGGAACTGGAACGCGATATATATATATATATATATATATATATATATATATATATATATATATATATATATATAACAAAATCCAAAGACTCCCCAACCTCCGAACGGCGATGGAGAGACACACGAACTCCAATTGCTGTGATTAAGTTATTTTTTATTTATTCTTGTATGCTTGCAGTGCTCCCGCAACCTGTCATTACGCGTTTCGGCCAGCCAAGCAGGCCTTGATCACATGTCATTACCTACTGGCGGTCGCCAGTAGGTATATATAGTTAGGATTTTTTCCTATGGGATTTTTCAAAATTCTATGTTGAATAACTTTGGCGTTGATGGACGGAATTGGCTGAAATTTTCCTGAAAATGGCACATTTACTCTCCGGTCCTTCCCTGAAAGTTTGGGGGGGATTCGTCAAGCAGGGGCCGAGATAAAAGGGGGTCCCAAAACGTGTTTTCCCCATGCAATTTTCCATAGGGCGGTTGGACTCACTTTTAGCCCAAACGGCTGAATGGATTTCCACCAAACTTGGCAAAATTGTATGGACTGTTAGCCCGATGTGCCTTTGCTAGGTCTCAAGATATGTGGTCCAGTGGATTTTGAGAAATTAAGGTTCAAAAAAATATATATATCTGTGACAGTGCTCCGGTGCGCGCACCGGTGCGCGCACCGGAGCGCGTTACGGAACTTCGCGAGGAGAAGCGGATTGGCTCTCCGGTGTCTGACAACATTCCAAACAGTTCGGAGCGGCCGCCATCTTGTGTCTCGGTAGGATAGAGACACAAGAGGTGGAAAAAACAAAGTGCGAAATGACCAAAAGGGGGCAGGGTAGATCCCCCCTGACCCCCTAGGTTTGATGTGGGGGCTATTAAAAGGCCCCGCGGGGCAAAAAAAAAAGAAAAAAAAAAATTTGCGTTTTTTCGCGGGAGTTGCGCTTCCCGGTGCGCGTACCAGGAAGCTTACCGGCAGCGTAACGGGAGTCCGCCATCTTGTGTTTCGGTCGAATTTAGACAGAAGATGGAGGATAAACAATGTTGGGAATGGACTAAAGGGGGCACGGTAGACATATCATGACCCCCTAGTTTATCTGAGGGTGTATTTTTTTAGGGAAGAAACAAAAAACTGTGAATTAACAGTGGCTCAACAGGAGCAAAAAAAAATAAAAAAAGCTACTGCTTTCTTTTCTTGCTGCAGTGGTGGTTGTCTACAGCATCATTAATAAGGGAAATATTTAGTTGCCCGTAGCAGATGGTCTTTCCACAATAAATGCAGACCATCTTTAATCCACCAAATTTATTTTGTATGTTTGGCACCATTTGGCGCCCTTCTGGTGCTGCAACCGTAATTTCACCTGTGGAGGTGCTGGCCTGAGGATCTCTGTTCTTTTGAATCATGTCCCGTACCTCAGCCTGTGCCAAATTGTTAGGATGCCACCTCTCCATGTGGCGGATCATTGTATAATTCCCGAAGGAATACTTTTTGTTGGGGTTGCCCCTGGAGAGGACTTTGTCGCAAATTAAACAGGTGACATGTGGGGCATTCACTTTTTTTTGCCCAGCAGGGATGGAGAAGTACTCCCATATAAAATGCACTTTTACATGCCTTTCCCTAGGTTCTTCCGGCAAGAATCTCCTACGCTGTTCCTCCTCATCTTCTTCCTCCACTTCGTCAACTCCTGGAAGGATCTGGGGTGGTGGACCTTCCTTTCTGGGTGGTGGTGGTGGTGGTGGGGGTACACCAGCTGCAGCTACTACTGAAGCCATTTCTCTGGTCACAAATAGCTCTTGCTCTCTCAAAGAAGAAAGTAAGAATGAGGAAAAAAGGAGGGGGCTTTCATCATTTGGAGAAAAAAAAAGTTGAGAACCAATGAAAAGTGTTATTTTCAGGTCACATGTCCCGACGCGCTTACGTTACGCGCTCCGGCGCGCTTACGTTACGCGCTCCGGGTCGCGCCACGGAGCGCTTCCGGGTGCGTTTACTCAGCGCGCCGAAAGAACGCATCACGCGGTTACGCGATACGTCACGCTTACGCGGCACGTCACGATGTTGTTTTCGTTCGCGCCAATTGCGCTGACGGGGCGCTTACCGTAACGCGCACCGGGGCGCTGAACAGAGTTGCGCTTACCGGTGCACTGCCCGGTGCGCGTAACGGGAGCGCTCCGGGGCAAAATTGTTTTTAAAAAATTTGTATTAAATAAATATGAAATACATTATTTATTTTAATGAAGTATCTATTTTACAGCTATTGATATTTGCTATTAAAAAACATTGAAATTCACAGAAAAAACCATAGGTTTGAGACCATATATAGTTAGGTATTTGCATTTACAAAACCTTGAAAATTCAATGAAAAAACCATAGGTTTGAGACCATATATAGTTAGGTGAATATTTTAATCATGCAAAACCAATGAAATTCCATATATAGTTAGTTGCACTAACTATATATTTCGCGCACCCGCAATCCACTGCTGATGATGTCACATATTACATCATTCATGACATGGTCAGTGACATCACTGATGACATCACTGATGACATCTCAAATGACATCACTGATGACATCACTGATGACATCTCATTTGACATCATTGATCACATCACTGATGACATCATTCTTATGCTAATACGATGAACCTCTTCAGACTCTAATATAACCTTAGATACACTCAGTGTATACAGACACTCACACACTGTCACTCATCCATGGAGTTACTCACACACCTAGTCAGTCATGCAAAGAAACAATCTCACCTCCATTTCCTCAACTATACAGTTATACACACCTTACTTATTCAAACATATACTAACACATATTTACTCTATTTACACCAGACCCTTATTCCCCCAGATGTGATGATAATTCCTCATGTATATTCATCCCTAGAGGCATTTTAGTTTGAAGGTCAATTATGTACCGTGACTCCAGTCTACGGAGTCGGACAAGCCTGTCCCCTCCTCTTGGGTTCACCGGTACATGGTCAAGGCCAAAGAAGCTCAAAAGATCCCTGTTGTGCTTGTGTGCTTTATCGAAGTGGCGTGCCACCGGGTACGCCTCATCGAAATTTGCAATGACACGCATATGCTCTAAAATGCGCATCTTAAGGGGATTGACGGTACTGCCTATATATCTAAGTCCGCAAGGACAAGTGAGGCAATAAACACAGTATGGTGTTGAGCAAGTTATAAATTTGCTAATCCTGCGTTGAATCCCTGTATGAGGGATAGTGTAAGATCTGACTCTTCTACTGAATTTACACGCCTTACACTTCCCACATGGGGAAAAACCACAGATTTCACCAAAGGCAGTAACTTTAGAGGACTCGACCAGATGACTCTGAACTAAATCGTTCTTGATAGAACGTGCCTTGCGATAGGTAATCTGGGGATTAGTGGGGAGATCATCTTTGAGGAGTTGATCAGTCTGCAGAATATGCCAACTTTTCTTAATGTTTTTTTTAAGGAATGCGGCATCTTGCAAAAAGGTGGTAATAAGCCTGAATTTACCACCATATATATATATATATCCAACCAAAAGAGGCCACAAGAAGTAAGTAAGCTCCATTTCATTTTAATGGCTTCATGTCTGCAGGCTCGCAGTCAGGAATGTACCGTCAAACAAATTGAAACGCCGGACATGTTTCGGGAGTGTTCCCTTCTTCAGCAGCGAAGTCTGTAGTGCAGGAGAAGCACAATGTTCACGCTATTTTAAATGAATAGTCCCTGCCCAAATGGGCGTGGCCACTGACATAGCCTTCTGGGATCCATAGTGCGTGAGCAGTATTTCCAAGTGGATGCGCTCTCTTGACACAAATAAACACACAAATAAAAACCCCAGTGGGTTGAAGGCGCAATCCTGTGGGAGACTGCTATACTTCGTTGAAGTCCATTCAAAGCGCAAGACTGACATCCCCTGTGAATGTCAGCTCCTTCTTCCTTTTCGTCGAACACCAGGTGGCATTGACACGGACCCGCTAAAGCGGTGGGCCTCTTTTGCGACCGGAACAGCCGCTAAAACATCAACCAAAACAGGAATCCATTCAAAAGAGGCCACAAGAAGTAAGTAAGCTCCATTTCATTTTAATGGCTTCATGTCTGCAGGCTCGCAGTCAGGAATGCACCGTCAAACAAATTGAAATGCAGGACATGTTTCGGGAGTGTTCCCTTCTTCAGCAGCGAAGTCTGTAGTGCAAGAGAAGCACAATGTTCACTCTATTTTAAATGAATAGTCCCTGCCCAAATGGGCGTGGCCACTGACATAGCCTTCTGGGATCCGTAGTGCATGAGCAGTATTTCCAAGTGGATGCGCTCTCTTGACACAAATAAAGACACAAATAAAAACCCCAGTGGGTTGAAGGCGCAATCCTGTGGGAGACTGCTATACTTCGTTGAAGTCCATTCAAAGCGCGAGACTGACATCCCCTGTTAATGTCAGCTCCTTCTTCCTTTTCGTCGAACACCAGGTGGCATTGACACGGACCCGCTAAAGCGGTGGGCCTCTTTTGCGACCGGAACAGCCGCTAAAACATCCACCAAAACAGGAATCCATTCAAAAGAGGCCACAAGAAGTAAGTAAGCTCCATTTCATTTTATTGGCTTCATGTCTGCAGGCTCGCAGTCAGGAATGCACCGTCAAACAAATTGAAACGCCGGACATGTTTCGGGTGTGTTCCCTTCTTCCGCAGCGAAGTCTGTACTGCAGGAGAAGCACAATGTTCACTCTATTTTGAATGAATAGTCCCAGCCCAAATGGGCATGGCCACTGACATAGCCTTCTGGGATCCGTAGTGCGTGAGCAGTATTTCCAAGTGGATGCGCTCTCTTGACACAAATAAAGACACAAATAAAAACCCCAGTGGGTTGAAGGCGCAATCCTGTGGGAGACTGCTATACTTCGTTGAAGTCCATTCAAAGCGTGTGACTGACATCCCCTGTTAATGTCAGCTCCTTCTTCCTTTTCGTCGAACACCAGGTGGCATTGACACGGACCCGCTAAAGCGGTGGGCCTCTTTTGAGACCGGAACAGCCGCTAAAACATCCACCAAAACAGGAATCCATTCAAAAGAGACCACAAGAAGTAAGTAAGCTCCATTTCATTTTAATGGCTTCATGTCTGCAGGCTCGCAGTCAGGAATGCACGTCAAACAAATTGAAACGCCGGACATGTTTCGGGAGTGTTCCCTTCTTCAGCAGTGAAGTCTGTAGTGCAGAAGAAGCACAATGTTCACGCTATTTTAAATGAATAGTCCCTGCCCAAATATATATATGACGAAATCCAAAGACTCCCCAACCTCCGAACGGCGATGGAGAGACACACAAACTCCAATTGCTGTGATTAATTTATTTTTTATTTATTCTTGTATGGTTGCAGTGCTCCCGCAACCTGTCATTATGCGTTTCGGCCAGTCAAGCTGGCCTTGATCACATGTTATATATATATATATATATATATATATATATATATATATATATATATATATATATCTCTATATATATACATATATAGAGATATATATATATATATATTCCACAACGCACTTTCACCCGTCGTTGCTCCACACGTTACCGGTGCCTCCTCAGCGCGTGGTGAGACGCGCAGTTACACTCCCAACACTGGTCTGTAATTCCAACAAACCGCTTCATTCGAGTGCACACAACAAAGCCATCCATGGGGTTTACAGCAGTTTTAAATAATTTCTTTTTCGCGTTTTCTGCAGCCAGTTTACAAACGCGTTTCAGCGTTTTCGCCTTCGTCAGTGTCAACCAGAAACTTTACTCGTCTCAGTTTAAATAAACAAACACAATCACTATGGTAATCAACATAGAACATGTCCCGTGCACTATATACAAGTGAAAACATTGAAATCAAAAGTGGACTTGACATTCTATTACGGAGGCCATCTTAGAATGGTACATAAGATGATAATGTCCAATCTCTTCATGCGTAGTGTGTTATACATAACAATTGCTAGGTGTAATGCCCCAGAAGATCGTGTTTGGCATCTGGCCCTATCTGTTTCGCTAAACCATATTTAACACACTTGGCCCATATTATAAACATTTTCCCAGTGCCGCTCGCACGTCATTTTATCCATTATTTACATCATTACGCCCTGAATGGGCAGAGAGAAATCAGCTTAATAAGAATCATTGACTAATTGTTACACCTTTTTAGGATACTGGGAATGGAACTGGAGGCTCAAAGTACAGGAATTGTCAGAAAGGATTACATCACAATTTAACGACCTACATGAACCCACATTTCCTCTTCATTGTTCAGACCTATAGGGGCCTTTGTTTCCAGTTTGATGATGTATTTAGACTCCAGTGTACGGAGTTTTTTTTACATTGTCTCCTCCTCTATCTGATTTGACCAATTGGTCCAAGCAGAAGAAGGTTAGGAGACTACAGTTACTGCCATGCTCTTTCTCAAAATGGCGAGCCACCGGATAGACTTGGTCTTTATTTGTGATGGCTCTTTGATGTTCTAAGACTCTTAGTTTGGCAGGCTTGATTGTGCTCCCCACGTACCGTTTCCCACACGGGCACGTTAAGCAGTAAACTGTATACTCTGAGTTGCAGTTAAGTAATTTGGTAATAGGTACTCTTGTCTGCATCCCAGGTACTGCATAGGTCTTGATCTTGCTACTGTACTTACACCCCTTGCATTTCATGCAAGGGAAGAATCCTGTTATCGCCTTTGCCTTCCTACTTTTGGGATTGTAGTGGCTATCAACCACTTGGTCCCTTAATGAGTTTCCTCTCCTGTATGTAATCAGGGGGTTAACTGGTAGTTTCCTTCCCACTACGCTGTCAGACTTAAGCACCTTCCAATTTCTTGTTAGAATCTGATAGATCTCTGAGGATTTATCTGTGTAGTTGCTGATGAACCTAACATTGTTGTCTTCATTTTTAACTTTATCTCTCAGTAAGGTGTCTCTTCCTGTTTCGTTGCATCTTTGTTCTGCTTTATCCAAAAAGCCTCTACAATATCCCCTTTTCCTGAATCTCTCTTTAGACTGGGCTATGGCCTTACTACATTCTGTAGGTGTAGAGCAGTTACGCTTCATTCGCAGAAATTCTCCTACTGGAATGTTTTTCACTACTCTTTTGGGGTGGCTGCTGTCAGCATGTAGGATCGTATTTCCTGCTGTGACTTTTCGGTGTAATGCTGTTTCAATTTTCTCATTTTCTATGTACACCCTTAGGTCCAGATACACTACTTCCTTGGCACTTATGCAGCCTGTAAACTTCACATTGAAATCATTTATATTAAGGAGTTCTATGTATCTTTCAGCCTCACCCCTTGTGCCGCGCCACACGATGAATAAATCATCTATGTAACGCACCCACAGGGCAATATTATCCATCCATTGTTCATTCTGTCCCGCCCAGGCCACGTGCTTCTCCCGCCAGCCAACGAATAAATTCGCGTAGCTGGGGGCGAAGCACGTGCCCATCGCAGTTCCCTGTCTTTGTCGATACAACTGTCCTGAGAAAGTAAAAATGTTGTTAAACAGACAAAACCTAGTGAGATCCATCAACATCTGGTTGTGTTTACGAAATTTTAAAGGTCTTTTATCCAGAAAGAAGCTCATAGCATGGAGGCCCTTTTCATGGTCTATCGAAGTATACAGGCTTGTTATGTCCAAAGTTATTAGGAGCATTTGCGAGTCCCAGCTAGTACCTTCGATGATGCGCAAAAAATCCTTCGTATCCTTCAAATAGGAGTTCAAATCCTTTACCATTGGAGATATGAAGTTATCTATATAAATAGAAGTATTCTCCAATAGGCTCTTTTTGGAAGAGACTATGGGTCTTCCCGGTGGCCAGCTTTTACTTTTATGCACCTTGGGCAGGTGATAGAATGTTGCCACCTCAGGATGTTCACATTTGATGAACTGCCAGTCTTCCTGATCCAAGATGCCTTCATCCCTCCATTTTAATATCATTTCGTCGAACTTCCCAATACTGTCCACAGATTGTCGCTTTATGGGAGTATAGTGTTCTTTATTTTTCAACTGGGAGAGAGCTTCATCTTCATATTGTGCTCTACTGAGGACTACTACGTTGCCCCCCTTGTCCGAGGGTTTGATGATTATGGTGTCATCTTCCTTTAGTTTCTTTACTGCCTCCCATTGGTTTTTAGTCATGTTTCTTTTCTTTGCATTACATTTCTCTGTTTGTAGTTTTTTCAAATCTTCAATCACAAGTTCTTGAAATGTGTCTATGGCATCATATGGAGTTCTAGGGATGATTTTCGACTTCTTACATATGGTACTTTTGCAGCCTTTTTGGCTGATTCCAATGTCCTCCAGTATTTGTGTGTTGTCTCTTTCCATCTCATCTACGTTTGCGTCTATGTCATTCAAAATGCGTACGGTCTCCAAATCCGAACCCACTAGCTGGTCAAACAATCCTTCTTCTCCTGTTGTCACATTGGTATTTCTTCCCGGATGTAAAATGTGTATTTTCATCAGTTTGATATTTCTTATAAACAAATATAGATCTATCCGCATTTGTGTATAGTCATATGCGGCTGTGGGACAGAATGTTAGCCCCAGTTTTAGAACAGTTATTTCTGTTTCTGTCAATGTTCTACTTGACAGATTTATCACTGTCTGTTCATTCTCTCTGCCACTTATTTCCATTGTTTGCCTCGTTTGCTTCGCGTTATCACAGGGGTAGAGCGCCCTGTGACGACTTTTGTTGCCCCTCCTTGTTTTCCTCCTCTTGCTTCTGGAGGATGTACTCGTTGCGCAGGTCGTTGTCTCAGTCCTCTCATCAATTCATACTCTTGAAAAAAAGGGGACAACGCGGAGGAGGATGGATTTGAAAGTGTGGCACTTGAGGCTCCAGATCTCTCTTCTACACCCTTTGTGGTTTGTTTTCCTTCGGATATCTCAGATTCCGATGTGGTTGGAGGTGTCTTTTGTTTGGATTGAGTGTTGAAAAGTTCGTTTCTCGGGGCGTCGTATTTTCTAGCAAAAGTTAGAATATGGCCGTTGCTATAATCTTTCTCGTCCCTTAAAAATTTCGTTTGTTTCCTTGTCTTTATTATGGCCTCATAACCCAGCAGACGTTTTTTCATTGCTCCACGGAGTACTTCACTCTTTTTATCATCCTTTTCATTCTCTATTTGTTTTTCAATTTCTTTGATTTTATCTTGTAGCTCTGCTCGATCTATCCATGCATATTTAATTAGAATTTTGAGCATCACGCTCGTAACCTCCGTTGTATATTCTGCCCATTCTTGAAGTTGGGCTGGATTGGGAGCTTTGTAAGAAGGTACCGTGTATATCCTGAGGCCCCGTGGTACTCTGCCTACATCCACGTATTTTTGCAGGCTAGTTGCTTCCCACCATTTGCGTATTTCTTTTTCGTACGCATTCTCTAGCGCAGTGAACAAGCTTTTCAGTGTTGTTGGTGCACTCACCCCAAAAGAGTAGTGAAAAACATTCCAGTAGGAGAATTTCTGCGAATGAATCGTAACTGCTCTACACCTACGGAATGTAGTAAGGCCATAGCCCAGTCTAAAGAGAGATTCAGGAAAAGGGGATATTGTAGAGGCTTTTTGGATAAAGCAGAACAAAGATGCAACGAAACAGGAAGAGACACCTTACTGAGAGATAAAGTTAAAAATGAAGACAACAATGTTAGGTTAATCAGCAACTACACAGATAAATCCTCAGAGATCTATCAGATTCTAAGAAGAAATTGGAAGGTGCTTAAGTCTAACAGTGTAGTGGGAAGGAAACTACCAGTTAACCCCCTGATTACATACAGGAGAGTAAACTCATTAAGGGACCAACTGGTTGATAGCCACTACAATCCCAAAAGTAGGAAGGCAAAGGCGATAACAGGATTCTTCCCTTGCATGAAATGCAAGGCGTGTAAGTACAGTAGCAAGATCAAGACCTATGCAGTACCTGGGATGCAGACAAGAGTACCTATTACCAAATTACTTAACTGCAACTCAGAGTATACAGTTTACTGCCTAACGTGCCCGTGTGGGAAACGGTACGTGGGGAGCACAATCAAGCCTGCCAAACTAAGAGTCTTAGAACATCAAAGAGCCATCACAAATAAAGACCAAGTCTATCCGGTGGCTCGCCATTTTGAGAAAGAGCATGGCAGTAACTGTAGTCTCCTAACCTTCTTCTGCTTGGACCAATTGGTCAAATCAGATAGAGGAGGAGACAATGTAAAAAAAACTCCGTACACTGGAGTCTAAATACATCATCAAACTGCAAACAAAGGCCCCTATAGGTCTCAACAATGAAGAGGAAATGTGGGTTCATGTAGGTCGTTAAATTGTGATGTAATCCTTTCTGACCATTCCTGTACTTCGAGCCTCCAATTCCATTCCCAGTATCCTAAAAAGGTGTATCAATTAGTCAATGATTCTGCATATTAAGCTGATTTCTCTCTGCCCATTCAGGGCGTAATGATGTAAATAATGGATAAAATGACGTGCGAGCGGCACTTGGAAAATGTTTATAATATGGGCCAAGTGTGTTAAATATGGTTTAGCGAAACAGATAGGGCCAGATGCCAAACAAGATCTTCTGGGGCATTACACCTAGCAATTGTTATGTATAACACACCCCAAAACCCAAACCTATCCCTAAACCCTAAAAATACCCCTGTGCTCCAAAACCCAAACATAGCCCTGAACCCTATAAATACCCCTATACCTCAAAACCCAAACCTACCCCTGAACCCTAAAAATACTCCTGTACCCCAAAACCCAAACCTAGCCCTGAACCCTAAAATTACCACTGTACCCCAACACCCTAACCCTGAACCCTAAAAATACCCCTGTACCCCAAAACCCAAACCTAGCTTGTCCGGGTATGAATTGCTTCCGGACAGTAGTATATTGTTTTGTAGGATTTCGTTTTGATAGCATTTCTTATCTGTGACAGGCCTGTGAAACGCTCCGATTCACAGTGCACTGCTGATGCACTTAAGAGTGCGTGTTCAGTAGTGTGTGAACTCGAGTTTCCCTACTTTATTTTTCCTTGCAATATTATATAGCGCGAACTCGACAACATGGCATGAGCACAATTTACATTACAGAAGAACACATTCATTTGTGGTAGGCACGGGTAGACAAAGCGATTTGCCTGGAATCACAGGATGTTGAGCTGATGCCGAGATTCGAACGTAGCTCCCCAGCTCTAAATTTCGCAATTCTAGAACTTGTGGCGGGATGTGTGTCTAAAAGTGTATGTCGGTGCTGGCCATCAATGAGAGAGACCTGTGCATTTTTGAAATGGGTGGTGAAAAAATATGAGTATGTTGCTGGAGATGTGGGCCGCCGTGCCACCAATGTACTTACCGGGGGAGGGTAAACAGCCATTATTCCGCAACTTTCTTTCCGCATACCATAACTCTGCATACTTTCATTATTAAAGTACCATGACTCCGCAATGCCATTATAACGCATGGCATTACATTTTATATGCTTTTACCACGCATACATTTACAACAAAATTCGTTGTAAATGCATGAATGGTAAAAGCATGTTTTTTTTAAATGTTTGGATAAGGTAAGTAAGGGTATAGGGGTATATGTTTTGGGGTACTGAGGTATATGTTTTGGGGTGTTTCGGTATTTTAAGGGTTCAGATATAGTTTTGGGTCATTGGGTACAGGGGTAGTTTTAGGTTTTAGGGATAGGTATGGATTTTGGGGTACAGGGGTATTTTTAGGGTTCAGGGCTAGGTTTGGGTTTTGGGGTATAGGGGTATTTTTAGGGTTCACAGGTAGGTTTGGGTTTTGGGGTACAGGGGTATTTTAAGGGTCCAGGGCTAGGTTTGGGTTTTGGGGTACAGGGGTATTTTTAGGGTTCAGGGCTAGTTTTGGGTTTTGAGGTACAGGGGTATTTTTAGGGTTCAGGGTAGGTTTGGGTGTTGGGGTACATGGGTATTTTAATGGTTCAGGGCTAGGTTTGGGTTTTGGGGTACAGGGGTATTTTAGGGTTCAGGGGTAGGTTTGGGTGTTGGGGTACAGTGGTATTTTTAGGGTTCAGGGCTAGGTTTGGGTTTTGGGGTACAGGGGTATTTTTAGGGTTCAGAGGTAGGTTTGGGTTTTAAGGTACAGGGGTATTTATAGGGTTTAGGGATAGGTTTGGGTTTTGGGGTACAGGGTATATTTATGGGGTTAAGATGGTTAGTGTTTAAGGGTGTTGGGGTATTTTAAGGAGTAAGGGTGGGTTATGATTATGGGGTGCAGCAGTATTTAAAGGGAGCAGGGTGGGATTAGCACACGATATGAAACATGGCATGAAGGGCGGAACGTACCACACGCCCCCAGCGTTTGTCACGCCCCCAGCACATGCCCACAGCACAACGCAGACACGCCCACAAGGGACTACTTTGCTGGCACGGTTCTTTTACCTTTTAAATGTATATGGTGGGCGTCTGCATAGCCTATGTCCTTCTGCTGCAACTGCCCTTTCCAACGCTGTATTGGGTGTTGTGATTGGTGCTGTGGTTCCTGAGATTACCCGCTTCAAAGGTTTAGGCTCTCTCTTTATTATATTAGTCCCGTCCCGTCCCCCGGCTGCCCGACCCCCGCCTGCCCTGACATTGTCCTCCGGAGGCTTACCTCACACAATTATGCCAGAGGCCCAGTGTTGCAGTGGTGGCCAGCAGCAGCGCCTGAGGCACTGGGGAGCTTTCTGGGTAAGTGGGGCTTTGGCGCTCTGTTTGCAGGGAGTCGAGGATGAGCAGAGGTTGCAGGGATAAGAGTAGGAGTTTACAGAGTATGGAGCGGCCGGCGGGAGTCGGGAGCTTGAGCACAATTATGCCAGAGGGTCCCCCGCCTGTCCCGACCCCCGCCTGCCCCGACATTGTCCCCCGGAGCCTTTTTGTTGTACCTCCCCGTCCCCCGCGTGCCCCGACATTGTCCCCCGGAGCCTTACCTCAGCCGCCGTTCCTCAGTTCAGTGCTCCTCGCCGCTCCGCCGGTCCGCTGCTGCTCACCGCCTGTGTGCCGCTCGTCAGTGCTCCTCCCCCGCGCCATGTCCGCCGCTCAGCCGCCGCTCCTCAGTTCAGTGCTCCTCGCCGCTCCGCCGGTCTGCTGCTGCTCACCACCTGTGTGCCGCTCGGCACAGTGCTCCTCCCCGCGCCATGTCCGCCGCTCCTCCTCGCGTTCCTGGACGCCGCTCCTCCTCGCGCTCCTGGACGACATCAGCACGCAGGTCGCAGCCGGCACTACTTCGAGGGGACTACTTTTTTTAATGTAAATTTTTTAAATATAACGTATTTTTAAAATTTATATAGCCTACGTCCATCTGCACACCCTGAGGATTCCAGCGATGTATCGGGTGTGTGGATTGGCGCTGTGGTTCCCAAGTTTACCCGCCTCAAAGCCTCAAAGTTCTTCCTTTATAATAGTAGTATAGATATATATATGAGGTAGGCGGGCTCTCATACATGAAAGTTTAAATCAGTCAAATCTCACTTTGGCCACAATCTATGTCCCAGTTTTCGATAATCCTCTACCACTGCTATAGTTGAAGCAGGCACTTTCCTGTATTCCCGGCCCTATTATATGGGGGGTGATTTTAATTTTCTTCAGGATCCCACAGTTGATTCCTCTTAGAAGGCTCAAAAACAAAACAAGCCATAGGTGGCTATTGTCCTGGGTAGCTGGAAAAAGCCCTTAGATTTGATAGATCAATGGCGTTTTCAAAATCCAGCAAAACAGGACTTTTCATGCTTTTCAGCAAAGTATGATACGGCTTCGAGGATAAAAATGTTTTTGATGTCACATGGCCACAAGTTTTATAGATACGATCACTTCCCGAATGTTTTTTCAGACCATGCTTTAATTAAGATAGAAAAAGTGGGAGCAGGACCAAGAGCGAAAACGCCCATGAGGTGGCCTTTTAATAAACTGAATTTAGAAAATGAGTGTTGGTGCATGGAAATAGCCAACGAGATTAGCACTTTCTTTTCAAACAATACAGATTCAGCACCAATAAATATAGTGTGGGATGCATTCAAGGCCACTTTACGATGGATAATTACATCAAAAGAAATCTCGCATGAAAAGGCTAAAAAAGAAGAAAGATTAAAGATTGAGGCACGATTTGTGCAGGCAAATAATGAGCATGTGAAGCATAGGAAATTTAAGACAAAACAGGAACTGCTGCAAGGGAAATTACAGATGCGGGATTATTATTACCAACTGGGGAATGTAGTAAGTAGGACTTATCTGCAAAAGGTATATGAAGAGAGTGAGTACACAGGAAAACTACTTGCGTGGCAGGCAAAAGAAAAGCAGGTCAAAAATAGAATTGAAAGTATTCAGAATAAGGAATCTAATATACATCTAACTAATACTAAAGAGATTGTAGATCCCTTTCTAAGACACTATAGGGAAATCTATCAGTCAAATTGACAAACGTCTCCAGACCATATCACAGGCTATCTTGACAATCTGTCGATCCCTTCATTGAACGATGATATTAGAGAATCATTACTCGAGGAACTTAGCATTGAGGAAGTTGAATTGGTGATTGGTTCATTAGCAAATTGTAAAGCAACAAGGGAGGACGGACTACCAGTAGAGAAGTGTGGCTCAATGGTTAGAGCGGCAGACCCTGATTCAGTAGTCTGGCCGGGACCAGGGTTCAATTCCCGCCTCGGCGGGTCTCGGGCTCAATTTCCTCGGACCTGATAATTCTCGCTTCAGTGCCTATTCTAATCATGAGTCCCACTCTGCACCTCTGGGCAATAGCTTGCTTAATCTCTACAACGGCCCCAACAATGCTGAGGATGCCTGACTTCACCTTGGGGGTGCCCAGGAGTGGGCTCCTCACAGGGAAAGGCCAGGAAGGGTTCCTCAGCGGTATTCGTACAAGCGCTGAGATGCCTACGGGTAGTCGTGCGCTATACAAGTGCGTAATCATTTCATCATTATATAAACGATTAGCCCCAATTCTTAGTATACAAACAATCCTAAAATTGGCTAACCACTTACTTAAAGGAGGGGAACCTTTGGTCTCTTTCCATAAAGCTGTGGTAGTCAGCGTCTTGAAGAAAGATAAAAATAGGGAAAACGTCGACTCTTACAGACCTATTAGTCTTCTTAACATTGAATAAAAGATTTTTACAAAACATCTTTTTACAAATGAACTTAATAGAATTGTGGGTTCACTTATTCATGTAGATCAATGTAGATTCGTGGCTGGGAGACAGCTTTCAATAAATACGAAATTTTTAATAGAAGCCCTAGATTATTGTAGCAAGAATAGTATTGAGGCTCAGGCTGGTTTTTAGACGCTGAGAAAGCCTTTGATTTATTATCCTGGGTGTAAGAACTGGGGTCACCAGCTCTTAAGGGGGTAGCATGGCTCGAGCAGGAAGGCAGCCAGGGGCTTGTGTGTAAAGCAGCTCCTTAACGCACACATCCAATGAAACACACAGTGGCGCAACAATGGAGACCACACCAGTAGTTGTATTAGAAAGAATCAAGATCTTTTATATAGGCTTTCAAATAGAGCGTTGCATTATTAATTCATCAGCATTTCAGGTAAGCATTTCATTGAGACATTTCATGAATCATGTTCAGATTACATTTCCTATGAATGGGTGAACATTTCATTAGAATAATAACCAGCTCATCTAGCAGTGAAATACTAGCTAACCCCGCCTGTCGTAACAACTCTCTGACAGGCAACGGGGTAACTGTATTAACCTGGAGGATCCTACAAGAAGCGACTATAGTAATGTGTTTAAATATCACATCAAACCTCTCATGGACGCCTTTCCTTAAAGGTAATACAAAATATCGGCAAGTACTTATCAGTCCAACAAGGAACTCGAAAGAACACAACCTTTAATTATTTGTGACAAGCCTTTCTTCTTGTGAATTCCGGTCGGCTTGCGACCTAGAGCAGATCATCAGAATACTATGGAAGCCCACCTCTGCAAGAAAACTCAGTACAGTGAAGTGAATCTCCCTCTCATTTCAGGCTTGTAAATACGGTGCTCTATAACATTTCAGGCTTGTAAATACGGTGCACGCGAAACATTTCAGGCTTGTAAGTACGGTGCACGCTAAACATTTCAGGCTTGTAAATACGGTGCACTATAACATTTCAGGCTTGTAAATACGGTGCACGCTAAACATTTCAGGCTTGTACTCCATACTCTTGAGGCACATTCGAAGGGGAAGGGGCCAACAGGGCCCAGTCTCAGAGAACCCCGGGGGAGGGGCGACCTCAGGCCTCTCCCGGCCTACCGCCCTCCTCCCCAGGGGGTTACCTCACTTCTTTGGCCCTCCAGGGCCCTTGCGTCGGTTTTAAAGATGGAGAGGGGGTTCCAACCCTCTCGTGGCCTCACTCGTCCCAGCGCGGTGCAGGCTCAGCTTCAGGGCACCGGCGCTGGGGACGAGGCAGAGGCCCGGACTGCTGTCACCAATCGCGTGCTTCGCCTCGAGGGCGCGCCGGCCAGAACCAATGGCAGCGCGGCGCTCGGGGGTGGGGCGAAGGAGCTCCCCTGTCACGTGGGGTGCGTGCGGACTTCGGGCCTACCGCGGCCTGGCTCACTTGAGGCGGCGGCCCTCTCCTGGCGTACGGGGGCCGCCGAGGGGGCAATCACAGCGCTGGACAGCGCGCGGAGGCATGCGGCCGCAGGACACGCCGGAGGCACCTCGGAGGTGTCGCGTTGGCGGCGCCGATGCCGCGATGGTGACGCGGTCTCCTCAGGCGCCAAGGGGGCCAGACACAGCGCTTGACACCGAAGCAGGTGAGCGCGTGGGGGCAACTGCGGCGCCTCACAGGGCAGGATGATTCTAGAGGAGAAAAGCGCCTCAGGATCACAGCGCTTGAACCACGGGGGCACAGTTAGCTCAGGGCAGGCAGTCGTAAATACAGCGCTGGACAGGGGGAGCAGAATATAGCGCTTCCCACACAGTTTAGCAAGGATAGCAGAGCAGTTCAGTCAGGGGGAGCCAGGTAGGGCAAGGTGGGCCCAATTGAAGGCAGGGGATGCGCAGGGCAGCACAAGTCCAGTACCTGGTCGATCACCCCAGCAGTCTCTGGTCAATAAAAAGTAGACTTCTTGGCGCTTGGATGGTTCTGCGCCCTTAGTTGCTGGATACTTGAAGTTGCTGAGAGGGGGGGTGGGGGGGTTCTGAGTTGAAGGCTTGAAGAATTTTCCTCAGTCACTGCAGATGGGCCCTGGGGTTCCCTACCACTGGGCCAGATCAGGGGGGCCAGCTTGGGACACCTCACCCAGCTTAAGAGGCAGCACCTAAATCCTGTCACTCCCAGTAGCATAGGTTCCTCACTAGGCCCTCCCGCCTAAAACTCCTGCGTGGGTTCCCCAGGTCAGTGATGCCCCAACTGACTAGAAAGTTTCCCTCCTTTTCCTTATATAGTGTCAGTTGGCAGTTGGCAGTGGCAGTTGGTGCCTCCCCTATTCCAGAAGGTTCCAGGAGCTTCCCTCATTCTAGCTATGGGCAGGCTGGCAGGCTGGTATGGCAACATTGTTTAAGGGTTCCAGCCAGCTCCTGGCTACTAGAGTGCGCCTATACAGACCACACTGCAGTAGCAGGGGTCAGTGGCAGCCATATTGGGGGAAGAGAACACCTGCACCCTGGCATTGATTAGCAATGGGAAGGTGCCGAGAGTCCTAAAGCCAACAAAAAGTAGGTGTGAAAAATGAGGCAAGGGCAAAAAATACAGGGAAAGACCACCCTAGGGCTGACAGGTCTAACATGCGTTCCCCCCAGCTGAAAGTGGGGAGAGCTTCCCAACCTCTAGGGAGTTCTCGTCACTAAGGCGGAAAAACCGGGAGAGACCGTCAGCATTGGCGTGATCAGCTCCGGGTCTGTGTTCCACCCTAAAGTCCATACCCTGGAGGGAAATGGACCACCTTAGCAACTTTGGGTTTTCGCCTCTCATCTGCATGAGCCAGCGAAGGGGTCGGTGGTCGGTTTGAACCAGGAAGTGAGAGCCAAAAAGGTATGGCCTCAACTTCTTCAAAGCCCAGACCACAGCGAAGGCTTCTCGCTCGATGGTACTCCATCGCTGTTCCCGCGGGAGGAGTCTTCTGGAGATGAAGGCCACAGGTTGGTCTTGGCCATCATCGTTGAGTTGCGATAGCACGGCGCCTACGCCATGCTCTGAGGCTTCTGTCTGCACGATGAATTCTTTTTGGAAGTCCGGAGTGGCCAGCACCGGAGCGGTGCACATCGCGTGCTTCAGTGTTTCAAATTCCTCCTGGCAAGCAGCCGTCCAGATGACCTTGCGTGGCTGCTTCTTGGACGTTAACTCGGTCAAGGGGCCACGATGGTGCCATAACCCTTGACGAACCTGCGGTAGTAGCCAGTGAGGCCGAGAAAAGCTCGGACCTCAGTCTGAGTTCTGGGGGGCTCCCAGGCCATGATGGTCTCAATTTTGGCCTGGAGGGGTTGCACCTTACCTCCGCCCACCACGTGTCCCAGGTACACGACAGAACCCTGTCCAATCTGGCACTTGCTAGCCTTAATGGTCAAGCCAACACGTTGCAACGCCTGCAGCACCTCCTGGAGATGCTGCAGATGGTCCACCCAGGTGCTACTGAAGACAGCTATGTCATCCAGATACGCCGCTGAGAAGGACTCTAGGCCAGATAGCACCTGGTTCACCAACCGCTGGAAGGTGGCCGGAGCATTCTTGAGCCCGAAGGGCATCACTCGAAATTGGAAGTGGCCCTCGGGGGTGGAGAATGCTGTCTTCTCCTTGGCTCCATCGGCCATGGCAATCTGCCAGTACCCCGATGTCAAGTCGATGGTGCTGAGGTACTTGGCTGCTCCCAGCCGGTCAATCAGCTCGTCTGCCCGTGGTATCGGCTGAGCATCTGTCTTGGTGACAGAGTTCAACCCCCGATAATCCACACAGAACCGAAGTTCTGGTGTGGAGCCGCTTTTGGCACCAGCACAACCGGACTAGCCCACGGGCTGCTGGAGGGTTCGATCACACCCAGTTCCAGCATCTTGGTCACCTCACTCTGGATGCTGTTCTTTACCTTATTGGACAGCCGGTAAGACTTGTTTTTCACAGGCGGGCTGTCCCCTGTGTCCACATCATGAGTACACAGATGGGTGATTCCAGGTGTGAGGGAGAACAACGAGGCGTGCTGTGCAAAGACCTGGCGACAGTCCCACTGTTGTTCTGGGGTCAAGGATGGGGAGAGGACAACTCCCTCCACTGAACCATCCTTTTCTTGAGCCGCTAGAAGGTCAGGAAGAGGCTCGCTTTCCTCCTCCTCGCTCCCATCCGTCACCATGAGGAGAGCAAGCTCTGATCGCTCATGGTGAGGCTTCAGGCAGTTGACGTGGAGCACCCGATGGGGTTGACGGGGGGTCTTCAAGTCAACTAGGTAGGTGGTCTGGCCTCGACGTTCCACAATCTCGTACGGACCAGTCCACCGGTCCTGGAGGGCACTAAGCTCCCCAGGCTCCATGACCCACACCTTCTGTCCAACGTCCAACTCTTCCGTCCGAGCGTTGCGGTCATACCACTCCTTCATGATGGCTTGGCTAGCCTCTAAGTTGTCTGAGGCTTCTTTCCACAGCTTGGCCATCTGGCTGTGGAATGCCAGCATGTAGCTGACAACATCACGGGGAAGCTTCTGCGAAGTCTTCTCCCAACCCTCTTTGACCAGATTGAGGGGTCCCCTAACGGGATGGCCATAGAGCAATTCGAAGGGGCTGAACCCGACTCCCTTTTGTGGTACCTCGCGGTATGAAAACAGCAGGCAAGGGAGGAGGATGTCCCATTTCCGCCTCAGGTCTTCTGGCAGACTCCGGATCATCCCCTTCAAGGTCTTGTTGAAGCGCTCTACGAGCCCGTTAGTCTGGGGGTGGTAAGGAGTGGAGAACCAATAGGTCACTCCGCACTCCTTCCACATGGCCTGCATGTAGGCCGACATGAAATTTGTGCCCCTGTCCGACACCACGACCTTGGGGAATCCCACTCGGGTAAATATCCCCATCAGGGCCCGCGCCACCACAGGTGCAGTAACGGTCTTCAGAGGGATGGCCTCCGGCTACCTAGTGGTGTGGTCCACCAATACCAGAATGAACCGATGTCCCGCAGAGGTCGGAGGGTCCAATGGCCCAACGATGTCAATACCGACCCGCTCAAAAGGGGTCCCGACCACTGGGAGTGGTTCCAATGGGGCCTTCAATTTGGTCCCCGTCTTGCCACTGGCCTGGCAAGTCTTGCAGGTCTTGCAATAGGTGTCAGAGGCAACTCTCATCCTAGGCCAATAAAAATGTGGGACTAGCCTTGCAAAGGTCTTGTCCTGGCCCAGGTGTCCAGCTAAGGGTATTTCATGTGCCAGTTCCAATAAAAAGGCCCGGTAGCACTGGGGGACCACTAAGGCCCCTGATGATCCATGCACCAGTACCCTTGGCTCACTGTACAGGAGGCCATCCTTCCAATACACGTGATAGTTGCCGGTCTCCTTGTTCATCGCTTGGGCTTCGGCCTGTCGCGGCATGCCTTCAAGCGTAGGGCACTCCTTCTGCGCCCGACATAATTCCTCCCGGGTAGGCCCTCCTTCCACATGCCACTCGGCAGGGGTCGGCAGGTCCCCCACGGGAACGACATCCACCTCCACGTACTCCGGGGTTACCTCCGCGGACTCCCCATCCATCACACGGGGTGTGTCCTCCACAACACTCTCCTCTGGACCGACAGTGGGTTGGGCCGTTATTTCAGGCTCCAACCCGGGTTGAGCTTCTGGCCGGGCAGCCATGGACCGCGTGACTACGCAAGTCCACCCTGGTAATCCCAGCATCTCAGTGTGGGCCTTAAACTCCACTTCCTTCCAGGCGGTATGTTCGAGGTCATTACCGAGCAGACAGTCCACAGGCAAGGCAGGGCTAATTGCAACTCTCAACGGACCTGACACTTCTCCCCATTCAAAGGGAACTTGAGCCACGGGATAGTAGCTCAGACTGCCGTCAGCCAACACGGCTGGATGGTACACATCAGGAACAACCTGCTCAGGGGACACCAGCTGCCTCACTACAGTGGTCATGCTGGCTCCTGTGTCCCTCAGAGCGTCCACCTCCTCCCCATTGACCTTCACCCTCTGCTGGTACTTAGCAGTGTTCGATGGTAAGGGCGTCACTGGGACCATCTCTCTATCCCCAAGTGAAACCAGGGTCAGGCCTGTCCACTCCCCTTCCCTATCTAGGGGCAGCTCCAACCCAAGCGCTACACTAGCCACCCCGGGACTCTTGCCACCAGTGGGGGCTGGGGGTCGTTTGCGACACTGGGCATCTCCCTTGTAGTGTCCGACCTCTCCGCATTCATAGCACCGGACCACTTTTGGCTGCTGACTCTTGTCAGGATAAGTGGGTTTTGGGGAATTCCTCTCAGGTGGGGTACCTACTCCTTTCCCAAACTGTCTAGTTTCTGGGCCTCGTGAGAACTCCGGTCTTTTATCACCACCCTCTTTCTTCTGAGGGGCGCCCTGTCCGCCTTTCGGGCTATCTCCCCCGGGGCCCTTGTGTGACACCCGGGTGCTAACCCAAATATCCGCCTCCTTCGCAAGCTCACGGGGATCAGTAAGCTTGCAGTCCACCAGATGTTGGCGTAGCTCTGGAAAACACTTATCCAAGAGGTGCTCTCTCAAAAAAAGGTTATACAGACCCTCAAAATCACGCACCTCACTGCCACGCACCCAACCATCCAGAGCCTTTCGGGCATACTCAAAAAAATCCACCCAATTCTGCGTGGACAGCTTATGGCTGCCATGAAACCTCTGGCAATACCTTTCAGGGTTGAGGCCAAAATGTTTGATAAGCGCCTCCTTCATGGGGGATGTACCTAAACTGATCTGCCTTTTCCAAATACAGGAGGGTGTCCCTGACATCAGGAGGTATATACCGGTACAAGCCACCTCCCCAATGTTTCTCAGGCACCCCATGGGCAGTCAAGGCCACTTCATAGGCCTCCAACCACCTGGCAATGTCATCCCCCTTGGTGTAGCTCGCTATCACCTCCTTGGGTAACCAGAATCTGGGCTCCTGCTGAGCCTCTGGTACGCTGCCACCATTAGGACTTCCTGGCGCACCCAACTGTAATGCTCTCAACTCCATTTCTTTGAGCTGAAGCTCGTGCGCCAGCTTCCTTTCTTCCATTGATAACCTTTCTCTCTCCAAAGCAAATTCTCTACCTTCCCTTTCTCTTTCCCTCTCGTGCTGTAACTTGGCAAGCTCCTACCTCAATTGCCTCTCCTCCCTCCTGTCCTCGTACTCCTGCGGTGATGCACTCTCCCTAGATACACTACTCCCTGCCCCAGAACGTCTCCTGGCAAAACATTGTCTGACAATGTTGAGTAGGCCTGGGTCTTCCTGAGTGTCCACCTCCCCATGTGTGACCTGTTCCCCATCCTCTTCCTCCTCTTCTGGGTGGGCCCTTACCCATGCCCTCAAGGCGGCACGGAGCTCTTCTTTAACAGCTCTCGTCCCCACAGGCACCCCCATCCCCTGACAAAACTCCCTTAACTGCACTACCGTGTACTTATCAAGGTCAGCCAGCTGGAACTCCATTCTGTCAGGTGAGGACCTAGATATCCTGGAAGAAAAAAATCTAGGATGTGGGCAACACTACTGGTTCAACACACTTTGTTGCAGGCTAGACAGTGGTGAGCAATTGGGTTTGCTTGAAGCACGATAGGTGTCCAATTAATTGCAGCACACCCTGTCCCACTGGAGGGTGTTAAGTAGCTACAGGTCCTGGATCCCACCGCTCGCCAGCAATGTAAGACCTGGGGTCACCAGCTCTTAAGGGGGTAGCATGGCTCGAGCAGGAAGGCAGCCAGGGGCTTGTGTGTAAAGCAGCTACTTAACGCACACATCCAATGAAACACACAGTGGCGCAATAATGGAGACCACAGCAGTAGTTGTATTTGAAAGAATCAAGATCTTTTATATAGGCTTTCAAATAGAGCGTTGCATTATGAATTCATCAGCATTTCAGGTAAGCATTTCATTGAGACATTTCATGAATCACGTTCAGATTACATTTCCTATGAATGGGTGAACATTTCATTAGAATAATAACCAGCTCATCTAGCAGTGAAACACTAGCTAACCCCGCCTGTCGTAACAACTCTCTGACAGGCAACGTGGTAACTGTATTAACCTGGAGGATCCTACAAGAAGCGACTATAGTAATGCGTTTAAATATCACATCAAACCTCTCATGGACGCCTTTCCTTAAAGGTAATACAACATCTCGGCAAGTACTTATCAGTCCAACAAGGAACTCCAAAGAACACAACCTTTAATTATTTGTGACAAGCCTTTCTTCTTGTGAATTCCGGTCGGCTTGCGACCTAGAGCAGATCATCAGAATACTATGGAAGCCCACCTCTGCAAGAAAACTCAGTACAGTGAAGTGAATCTCCCTCTCATTTCAGGCTTGTAAATACGGTGCTCTATAACATTTCAGGCTTGTAAATACGGTGCACGCTAAACATTTCAGGCTTGTAAATATGGTGCACGCTAAACATTTCAGGCTTGTACTCCATACTCTTGAGGCACATTCGAAGGGGATAGGGGCCAACAGGGCCCAGTCTCAGAGAACCCCGGGGGAGGGGCGACCTCGGGCCTCTCCCGGCCTACCGCCCTCCTCCCCAGGGGGTTACCTCACTTCTTCGGCCCTCCAGAGCCCTTGCGTCGGTTTTAAAGATGGAGAGGGGGTTCCAACCCTCTCGTGGCCTCACTCGTCCCAGCGCGGCCTGGCTCACTTGAGGCGGCGGCTCTCTCCTGGCGTACGGGGGCCACCGAGGGGGCAATCACAGCGCTGGACAGCGCGCGGAGGAAGGCGGCCGCAGGACAGGCCGGAGGCACCTCAGAGGTATCGCGTGGGCGGCGCCGATGCCGCAAGGGTGACGCGGTCTCCTCAGGCGCCTCGGGGGCCAGACACAGCGCTTGACACCGAAGCAGGTGAGCGCGTGGGGGCAACTGCGGCGCCTCACAGGGCAGGATGATTCTAGAGGAGAAAAGCGCCTCAGGATCACAGCGCTTGAACCACGGGGGCACAGTTAGCTCAGGGCAGGCAGTCTTAAATACAGCGCTGGACAGGGGGAGCAGAATATAGCGCTTCCCACACAGTTTAGCAAGGATAGCAGAGCAGTTCAGTCAGGGGGAGCCAGGTAGGGCAAGGTGGGCCCAATTGAAGGCAGGGGATGCGCAGGGCAGCACAAGTCCAGTACCTGGTTGATCACCCCAGCAGTCTCTGGTCAAGAAAAAGTAGACTTCTTGGCGCTTAGATGGTTCTGTGCCCTTAGTTGCTGGATACTTGAAGTTGCTGAGAGGGGGGGGGGGGTTCTGAGTTGAAGGCTTGAAGAATTTTCCTTAGTCACTGCAGATGGGCCCTGGGGTTCCCTACCACTGGGCCAGATCAGGGGGGCTAGCTTGGGACACCTCACCCAGCTTAAGAGGCAGCACCTAAATCCTGTCACTCCCAGTAGCATAGGTTCCTCACTAGGCCCTCCCGCCTAAAACTCCTGCGTGGGTTCCCCAGGTCAGTGATGCCCCAACTGACTAGAAAGTTTCCCTCCTTTTCCTTATATAGTGTCAGTTGGCAGTTGGAAGTGGCAGTTGGTGCCTCCCCTATTCCAGAAGGTTCCAGGAGCTTCCCTCATTCTAGCTATGGGCAGGCTGGCAGGCTGGTATGGCAACATTGTTTAAGGGTTCCAGCCAGCTCCTGGCTACTAGAGTGCGCCTATACAGACCACGCTGCAGTAGCAGGGGTCAGTGGCAGCCATATTGGGGGAAGAGAACACCTGTACCCTGGCATTGATTAGCAATGGGAGGGTGCCCAGAGTCCTAAAGCCAACAAAAAGTAGGTGTGAAAAATGAGGCAAGGGCAAAAAATACAGGGAAAGACCACCCTAGGGCTGACAGGTCTAACACTGGGACTGTGTTTTTTTTTATCCGTGAAAAGTTTGGTTTCCCAGAAGGCTTCATAAAATTAATAAGAAGACTTTATAAAGGCTCACAGGAGCAAAAATGTATTAATTCTATAAATGTAGGTTCCTGCCGAATAAATTGGTGTACAAGGTTGCCCCCTTTCCCCGATTTTATTCGCCCTCCTTATAGAACCATTGGCTATAGCTATCAGACAAAAGACACCACATACCACATCTCAGCAAGGCATGACAAATATAAAACTCTACGCTCATGATATTGTTCTTTTTATTTTAAACTCCGGGCAAAATACTCAAGAGGAGATCCTAGGGATATTTTCAGAATTCCAAGCAATAGGTGGGTACAAAATAAATAAGGCTATAACTGAGATTATTTCATGAAACTGCTCCGTGGATACTCTATTGCCAAATTTCAGGCTAACGTACAACTCTCGCCCAAAGAGATATCTAGGGATGTACGTGACAGAAAGAGTAGAGGAGCTGTTTCAATTGAATTGTATTCACCTGATACAAAAAGTTAAGCACCTTTTAGCACGATGGAATCAACTTCCATTATCAATTATAGGCCGAGTGGTGCTCATACGAATGTCAATTCTACCTTTTTTTTACTTTTTGATCGCAGCAGCCCCGTGCGCTTTACAAGTGTCTTTTTTTAAAGAGATAAATAGTTTGTTTTCATCCTTTTTTGTGGGCTAATAAGACGCTAAGACTACCACTAGGCACTTTAAATTCCACGAATGATCAGGGAGGACTGTCCCTCCCAAAAAAAAAGAGAATACTATTATGCAAATTTTGTGCACAACAAACACAGATTTTTTACCCAATCTGATAACTCGGAAATAGATAATTTATTTATGGACAAAACTTAATAGAGTATAAAATCAAGGACCCAAGAAGAATAGTTAAGGATCCTAAGAAAGTGCGGTACAAAGTTCTCCAATGGATTCTTGAACAAATAACTCATTTGTCAGCTGTTTATGATATTCCTAGGATAAATGGCACGAGAAGCCTGTCTTATCTGTAGACTGGTGAGGTGAAATTACTACGGACTGGTATATTAAGAAAGTGAGAGGAAAATGGGTATAGGCAAGTAAAATACTTTCTTAACCTAGACTCCTGGAAAAAGTGGACCGAGATAGAAATCGGGCTCCTTCATTCCAAGGACATGCTTAAATGGTCATATAGAAAAAATTAAGCACTTTCTGGAAAATATAGATGCTGGAACTTTAACAACAAGTTCAGGAACAAGTGAAGCTCTAGAAATCCTTGAAAAGCGGTCAGTAAGTGCTTGGATGAAAATCTTTAATGATAATACATCTGTTACTACCTATGAGAAAATGCAGGATAAATGGCGTAAAAAAGAAGATCTGCAGATTCCAAGAACAATTTGGAGTAGAATCAATAGACTTAATGCCACAGCAATTAGAGGGGCTAATTTTAAACAAATGCTATTTAATTCAAAATGGTTACTCTATATTACCCCTTCATTTCTGCATAGTGTATATACCCAGATTGATGACAAATGTTTTAGTTGTGCTAAGGAGGCACATGGCCTCATATCGTTTGGGATAGATTGAGAATCTATGGGAAGAAACTATGGGAAGAAATTGAAAAATACCTCAGAAGTACCATAGGCCAATCTATATATATTGATAATTATATTGCTCTCCAAAAGTAACATTAAACAATATGGAAGAATAATGCTTATATATATCTGCCTTGGTGGCAAGCAGGATCTTTATTTCTGCAAAATTGACGAAGCAAAAATGTACCCTCATTTTAAGCATGGAGAGCTAGACTGTGTAAAGTTAAAGAGCTAGAGAGGCATTATGCACTAAGAACAGGATTGCTTAGGAAATTTGAGAAACGTTGGGGGCCCATAGGAAATTAATATTGGATCTGGGTAATAGTATTGCTCTTTGAGCAACTCTACAATTTATGTCCTTTTTCACTTAAAACACATCCCGTAAAAGTCGACTGATATATGCATATGTGTTTCGTTGTTTAATTCTATCTTATATCGAGTATATAGACATGTTACTCCATACTTGTCTTCTGTGGAATGAGGAACTGTGCAATATCTGACTATATATAAAATCTGTGTACTTGAGTATCTTAAGTTAATTGTTTACAGAGTGATCTACCCAGGTATTCTTGCTAGGTTGCTAAATGTAATTTATATTGAGCACTTTACAGATAAGTTGAATAAGTAGAAAATAGATAACCATGAAAATAAACGATGACGATGTTCTTTGCAAAAAGGAGTGAGACAGTGAGTTATAAACCAGTACTTGAACGGTGTGCAAGCCCTGGTTGGAGAACAGATTAGTTAAATAAGTAGAAAATAGATAATCAAGAAAAATAAACAATGACTATGTCTTGTTGCAATAAGGAGTGAGACAGTGAGTTATACCCAGTACTTAGACTGCGTGCAAGCCCTGGTTGGAGAACAACTGGTCAGATCAGTATCCAGAGAATAAGTTTGTGGGTTCAGGGTAGAGATTTGTTCATTAAAAGCAGTTTGGCTTCTTTTTTTAATGAAGTGGTTAAAGGGATAAGTTTGATTTCAAGGGGCAGGGAGTTCCAGATTCTAGGGGCTAATCCGGAGAAGGATCGGTTGTAGATTTTCTTTTTTCTGAATTTTTTGAGGTTTCAACAGTAAGGTGCTCGTGCTCCTAGATGATCTGCCACCACCGGACTTTTCCAGTTTGTCAGCTAGGTACTTCGGTGTATTGAAGTGTAGGGCTTTGTGAGTCATGCAAGCAATTTTCATCTGAATCCTGGCTCATAAGGGAGCCAGGTTAGTGCCTTTAGATCTGGAGTGATGTGGATGTACCTTTTCGATCCAGTGATGAGCCTTGCAGCAGAGTTAAAGGATGCCCTTAGTGGAGCTAACCTGAATCTTGGCAGACCACATAGGGTAGCACTCCCATATTTTAATCTGGGGATAACTAGCGATTGCACCGCTGATTTAAGGTCGTCGAAGGGGAGGAAGGGTTTTATTTTTCTTAGAATACTCATTTGAGAGTTTGCTCCTCTGGTGGCTGAGCTGATGTGCTCTTGCATGTTGAGATTTTTGTCAAGTGTAATTCCTAGTGATCTTGTGGAATCTATAATGTGTGGAATGCAGTTGAAAACTGTTAGGTGTTTAATCCAATCTTCGATGTCGGGGGATTTTTTTGGTGGGGCAATTAAGATGAATTCCGTTTTGAGCGTGTTGAGTTTAAGGTGGTTTCTGGTATGCCAGTTTTTTTTTTTTTAGAGAGTTGTGTTGAGTAGCCGGATATCCTCAGGGGAGGAGATTTTAAGGTATAGTTGTGTGTCGTCTGCATACATGTGGTATTGTACATTAGAAAATGTCAGAATTTCTGTTAGAGGCTCCATTAACAGGTTAAAGAGAGTAGGTGATAAGGTGAACCCCTGTGGGACCCCTACAGTGACAGGAGTGATAGTGGACAAGGATTGGTTAACCTTAATTCTTTGAGTTCTGTTGTGTAGAAATGAGGCAAACCAATTTAGGACAACCCCATATGATCCCATTCTGTGTTCAAGTAATTCAAAGGAGGCTGTCATGTTTGACCGTGTCGAATGCATAGGATAGGTCTAGGAGGATTAGGAGGCAAGATTTGTTCTGATCTGGCATTTTAAGCGTGTCATGAACTATGTGGGTAAGGACTGTTTCCGTGCTGTGACCCAGGCGAAAACCAGATTAGAATTGGGCAATAAGGTGGAACTGATCAATGTGATTGCATAGCTGGGTATGTACGCATTTCTCAAGGAGCTTTGCCAGAGAGGGAATGGTGGAGATGGGACGGAAGTTATCGGGGTTCATATGATCTGCTGTGGGTTTTTTTAGAATGGGGGTTACCTGCCCTGATTTTAGGAAGTATGGTAAAGCCCCTTGGAGTAGTGAAGCATTCACTGTCTTAGTCCAGAGAGGGAGTAAAGAGATTTTAATCTCATTAAAATGTTAGCTGGTAGTGGGTCGCAGAAGTGGTTTGACGGATTAAGTGTTGTTAAGATATGAAGAATGGCATTTTCATCAAAGGTTTTGAAAGTGTACCACGATGCGTTGTTTTTGAGGGAGAGTCCATGTAGGTCTGGGTGCTGAACAATCATATGCTGGCCTGGGCTATTCGGGGGTATATTCGGGAGGAGCTCAATTGCTGTCTGGAGATCACTTTCAATCTTTTCAGACTTTTCAAGAAAGAAGGAGGCAAATATATTGCAGTTTGGCAGCAGAAGGGATTCCATTGTGCAGGGGTTGGATTTTTGAGTAGATTGATGTTTGATAATTTCGAACAGTTTTCTTGGACGATTTTTGGCTTTGTCTAGTTGAACTCTGAAGAAATTTGCTTTGTAGTTTCTGATGTGAATTTTGTAGCTGTTCCTCAGTGATTGCAGGTTCTTGAGGTGTTCTAGGGACGGCGAGGATCCCCCACACTCATTCGGCTAGTCTCAAATTGCGTCCTTCTTCATTTAGGCTCCCGTTGTACCATGGTTTGGAGTCTCTAGTGGACAGTCTTTTAGCTGTAAGGCCTCAACGGTATCAAGAATGGTCGTCATGGAGTTGTTGTAGTGGTTTGTAAGCTCGTTGACATCAGACATGTCCGCTGGAGGAGGCAAAGCAGTATTGCTGAGGGATGTAAAGTCATTAAGGACTATGTTATGAGTGATCCTTTTATATTGTCTAGGTTTCCTAAGTTGTGGTTTGTGTATCCTCACTGATTCGGTTATGAGAAAGGTGATGCAGTGGTGATCTGTCCAGTCGCATGGGACGATAGACTCGTGTTGAATGGCGTTTGCTTTAGCTATGATTAGGTCCAGGGTTGCACCCAGGTTGTGCGTAGGGCTGTCACAGATTTGGTCCAGGTTAAGGTCCACTAGAAAGGATTTTAGGCTGTTAACTGAGGGGTCATTAGGATCGTTCCAATGAAGGTTGAAGTCTCTGAGGAAGATCTGGGAGCAGTGTTGTCCTACATTGGTAGTAATGATTTCCATGATTTGTTCGATGAATAAGAGATTGTCACGTGGAGGGTGGTAGATCACATGTAGTGTACATAGTGGTTTGTTGTTACTCGCAATTTTTATGCAAAGGTATTCACAAGCGGATAACTCGACGGGTTGCAACTGGTTCACCGCGAGATCACTGTGGTATATGCAGGCAATACCTCCACCTAGTCCATTCGGTCTGACATTGTTCTGCATTCTGGCCATCATTTGTTCTTTTTTGCATCAGTCTAGAGCAGGGCATTCTGTTAGGTTTAGATGGAAGAAATGTACAAAACAAATGTACAAAAACGTCCATGCTGCTCTTTGGCAGTTCATGAAAAGAAGCTGGCGAAAGAAGAGGTTATAGTTCTTACACAGTCAAATCATTTCAGAGCTGAAGCATTTTTAATATTGTATACAACAAAGCCATAGTTGCTGCTTTTTTATTTATTTTATGCAACTAACATCCATTGACAAAGCCAATAGTCATGGCTTGTTATAGGTCTAATGTTACTGGATGTAATGATAGAAACAGCAAAATACCATATGGACGGCATATAATGCGCAGCACATATTTAACTTTGATGTAATTAGGGCATGGCTTAAAACACCTGACACACCCCGTGGAGAGACCCCTAGATTTTTGATCCCATTTAAAGGTCTGGAAACAACACCATTTCACAGTCACCTCACGTCCTGGCACTGTGCATCATATACATGACTCATGACTTCCAAGTTTTCAGATAGCCTATGTTCAAGGGCATAGTGAAACTTCCCCCACCCCACCCCTTGCTTTAGGAACTACAGAGAGGGTGAAGTTCTTTATGGGCCTCTTCTGTCTGCAACTCGGTAGACAAAGGATCAGCTCATAATTAACGTGAAAAGGAGGGTGAGTGAGTAAGTGAAGGAATGGGTAAATGGCTGGATGGATTAGTGAAGGATGAATGGATAAGTGAAAGGGTGAATGGATGGATAATGAGAGAGAGGATGGATGGATGCGTGAGTGGACGGGAGGGTAGATGGACAAAAGGATGAATGGATGACTGAAATGGTGGATGGATGAGAGAAAGAATAGATGGATGAGTGAAAGGATGGATGAGTAATAGGGTTAATGGATGGATTCATGAGTGGAAGAGTAAATGGAGGAGTGGGTGGATTAATAAAGGATGGGTGGGTAAGCGAAAGGGGAATGGAGAGAGAAATGGATGAATAAATGGATGGATGAGTGAAAGCATGGATGAATGATTGGCAGAATGGATGGGCGAATGGGTGCCTGGATGAGTGAAAATAAGAATGTAAAGATTGATGAGTGAAAGAATGCATACATGAGTAAAAAGGAGGGTGGCGAGCTGGAAGAAAGGATGAATGGATGGATGAGTGAAAAGTTGAATGGGTGGACGTATAAGTGATTGGGTGGTTGGATGAGTAAGTAAAAGGATGGCTGGCTGGGTGAGCGGGTTAATGGTTGGATGGATGAGTGAATGGATGGATGGGTGGAAGAGTAGATGGATGAGTAAAAGAATGAATTGGTTGAATTGGTGGATGGAAGGATGATGGATGTATGAGTGAATGGATTGGTGGAAGAGTGGAAATATGAGTTAAAGGATGGATTGGGTGAAAGGGTGGATGGTTGGATGGATGATGAATGGATGAGTGAATGGATGGGTGGAAGAGTGGATGGGTGAGTGAAAGGATGGATTCGGTGAAAGGGTGGATGGATGGATGAGTAAATGGATGGGTGGAAGAGTGGAAAGATGAGTGAAAGGATGGATTTGGTGAAAGCGTGGATGGATGGATGAGTGAATGGATGGGTGGAAGAGTGGATGGATGAGTGACAGGATGGATTGGGTGAAAGGGTGGATGGATGGATGGATGATGGGTGGATGAGTGAAAGGGTAGATGGAGGGATGGATGAATGAAATGATGGATTGAAGAATAGTTGAATTGGTTGAAAAGGTTTGGATATGAATGGGCACACAGATGGAAGGACAGAATGAATGGTGAAAGACTGAATGATGGATCAAAGAATTAGTGGATGACAGAATGTAAATGCGAAGTGGTGGATATCAGGGGTTTGATGGAAGGATGAATAGCTAGATCCTTGGACTAGAGAGCTCTTCTGAGGAGGCTTTGATAACTTACTTTACTTTCTTGGTGCCATAAGAGCTTTAGTTCAAAGTGGGAGGTATTTACATTTTCTGGCTACTCCCTTTTCTATGTGTTACTATTCTGTATTTGCTGTGTGTTTATGTGTGGGATCTATACATCATGACATTTTGTGTGACACCCAACTACTACTTGACTGTTACACCAGTAATTGTAAATGTTTGCATGTTTTGTTTTAGGTGTAAGGTTTTAGGGAGAGCCTCATAGTGCCATTAGCTGTGCATTGTGTTTGTAGCAATAGGCAAGGAGTCAAAAATAAACTATGTAATAGTATATCAGCAGTGCCATCTTCAAGAAAGCTGCAGAGACAATCAACTTTGTGACTTCCGTCAACCAGTGCAACTCTCTCTGCCAAGCCCCCCATAAGCAAAGTCAGATTCCATATTTTAAGTCCCACATTCTGAAACACCCATAATGCGTTCCCTATAGGGGGCTTCATCACAGAAATCCTCCCTTTAGTTCACCTATGTGTTTACATCTCACAATGGCACTCAGATATGAGATGCTAGTAACAAAGTGTCTCCGAGCAGATCTTCCCCGACCATTTGTCTCACCAAACATACCTGCTCAGGACCATGAATTGTAAACAAAATATCAGACTGGACAACCAGTAACTGTATAAATGGATTATTATCATATGAAATACCACAAAAAGACCTGCACAGTTGCTCAAAGTTGCACGCATACCGGAAAACCATGAAGTGCATGATTGTCTCAACCTAATGTAAACTTATTTTGACTTGTACTTAAGTGATTGTCTATTTACTTACTTTTATACTATTGCACAACTTCCTCTGATGTGTCTGTAAAACTTACCTTTTGTCCCAAAGTTTTGAACTGCATTTTGACCTTCTGTCCTGAATTTTTACCCTTTGTCCTGAATTTTTACACTTACCTTCCTGAATTGGCACCCCAGCCCAAGTAAGTTATTTTTTGCACACGTAAATTTGGCATAAAGTCCTTCAGTTATTCCAAGGTGAGTGTCAATTGTTGTGCCTTTACTAATAGCAAGTTTTTAGAGGGGCGATAAGTACAGTTTCTAGCACAGTATTCATAGAAAACGTCCCCATCGGATTCCTTGTGTCTTCGGATGGTTATGAAAGTTTATATGGTGTCATTATTAGGACAATACTGCCCTCCCATGGTGAAAATGAGAATATCTAAAAATTCCCATTATTACAGTGAGGTTCGTTTTCTTTGTTACGAGCGTAAAGTTTCACAACCATCCTGTATTAAGAATTGTTACCTTTAGTTGAGGCTGAAGTGAAGTCCTCTTTGGGATGCAGGTGAAATTGACGGTCCTGCGAGGAATATTTTGGCAAGTATATTAAGTGAACATTAAAGAAGAAGGACTTTAACGGCTTGTACAGTGGCGTAACGATATTTTGAGGAGGCCCCCCTGCAAGGTACGTGGAGGGGCCCCTTCCAGACTCTATCAGGAGCTCCCCAGCCGAAGTGCAGTGCTGAGGGGGCCCCCGCTCTGCAGGGGATGAAATGAAATGAAAATGGGATTTGTAGAGCCCTGCAGTTGCCCTGAGGCGTCCAGGCGCTGAAACTCAAACAGAAGATGCGGGGGCCTGTGTTACGCCCCTGGGCTGGTATTGTCTTAAACAGCGATGGATGTTAAGAGGGTTACATCATAAAAGGCAGAGACGCCTGAGGTCTTACCTCAATTGCGGGCCGTCTCGGCAGGCGTTGCTGCAGTTCTCCCGATCACGAATGGTAAATGGGAGGGATGCCAGATGTAGTTGAAGACCGCTGTGGTGACATTAGTCGGAAGCAATTAGCTCTCACCAGAGGACGTGGGGGCATATAAACAAGCAGCAGCGATAATTATCGCTGGCCGCTCTTAGCGTGAGAATGCATATTGCCGGCTATCTCTGGAAATTATCGCCATGCTAGCGCTGTATCAACGGAGCATAGCGCAATGGCGATAATTAGTCCAGTGATAGCGGTGTTTTCCATGGAACATCGCTGGTTTTTCAGCGATGTTCCATGGAAAACTGCAATATCCTTGGTGATAGGGCCTGTGGTCTCAGCCACACAATCCACCCCATGTTAGGTATGCCTTAGTCAGGAATTTAATAGACGTTAAATTCCTGCGTTAAGGCATACTTAACGTGATTTTAAATATCGCTAACCCTCGTTGTCAATATGACGAAGCTGGGTTAACGATGTTTTCCCATGGTGTTTTGTCAGGCATGCCTTCTTTGCATTTCATTAGCGATGCGATGGGAGGCATGATGACAAGGGGCGTTAATGCAAGGAAACATGCGCCAACATGTCCTTGTTGATAATGCAATACTATCATCGACAATTTTCGCCTGAAAACGGGCTCCCTTGTTGATATGCCCCTTAGTTTGGTGCGTCCTCTCTGGTTTTCAGATCTCCAAGGGGCAGAAATGAGGGTCGAAAATGACCTGTGGAAAGTGTATCTTTTGGTTGAAGTTGTTAGTCAGAAGACGGACTAATTTGCAGTTATTATGAACAATTGTCCATTGGTATTTTGGAGTCAAATAGTCGTATCCTTTATTTGATAAAGCATATTTAGTGGGATCATTTGTATTCCAGTTTCTTAAGAAAACAATTGTGGAACATTTGGTGGGCATGAGCTGATGTCAATGTTTTAGAAATATGTTTCTCGGGATTGACAGTGTTGCTGTTTGCTACATTGTGTCTTGGTGTGATGTTATTATTTGAGTTATATACTATCGCTTTTACCTTGGAGCTCCCATGTTCCGTATGTTCCTTCTCCATGTTTGTTCTGCTGTGGAATGTGAGGCTGATGGCACTCCATGATCGACAGTTGCAGCTGGGTCGTTGAGGTGGTTGGATGCCAGGTTGTGCTACTAGTAAAGTACTTACCTTTACTTCCTGGCTACTCGTCTTTACTTCAAGAATTCCTCTCAACAATTTTGGCGACCATCTTGAGGCTCCTGGAGCACAACCTTGTGCTATTTCGGAGTAATTCCTCTTTCTTTGCTCTGCCGTCTGCCCTGGTTCCTGCAATCTTCGGAGGATTTGCACAGCTGTTTCCGGCTCCCACGTCATCCTGTGCTGTTTGTTTCCCCCATTTTGAGGTATTTTTTTCCTTCTTATGACTGATGTGGCGAGTCGCGACCGTTTGTGGTGCGCGCAACGCTCCTGCCTACAGTGACGTCACCTTCTGCATCACTGGAACGCACGCACACGTTGATATTTTTCTATGTGTGGTGCGCAACACGCGTAACGTTACGTAATTTGCCGCCATCTTGTTTTATTTTATTGTACTTCACTTCGTTTTCCTAAGGATTAGTTTTTTCTCGCTACTTACCTGAGTGCCTGCAAATTTGTTCGCCTTCAGAACTTACTTCGTTCAAGCCTCCACTCACATTACGGTATCGTTCATAACTTTACTGATTCATCGTACTGCACATTTTGTTTTTCAATTTTTATTTCTTTCATCAGCTTGAACGTTGGTGACATCTTGTGGCTTATTTTGGTACTTGCTCCATCTCACTACCAAGTGCAGTTACCTACGGTGATCTGCACACCTTGCCTGACTTTGTCCACAGGCGATCTGTACACCTGGCTGGCCTGTTTTTTTTTCTTTGTTTATATTTACATTTGCCCTACTTTATTTAGGTTCCACACACCATTTTATTCACCAACTTTATTGTTGCATTTTGAAACATGGCTGCCAATTCTTCTAATGTAATTGTTCTGCCAATGTTTCTTTCTCAGCCAGGTTCTCCACCTATAATTTGGGAAGATTGGATTGAGATGTTACATAACTATATTGTAACACTGTAACACTGTTTCCCCTGACAGAAAAAAAGCTTTGTTACTGAGTGCATTGGGTACGGAAGGACAACGTGTGTTCAAATATTTACCTGTGGCAATAGGACCCAATGGACAACCCATGGATGATGTATTCAAAGAAGCGATTAGGAGACTTAAAACAAGATTTTCCAAAGAAATTCATTTGGTTTTAGTTACATATATGTTCTATACTCAGCCACAACTAGAAGGAGAAAGCATTGATTGTTTTGTCTCTGGGTTACATGAACTTTCGGTCAAGTGTCGCTTTGGGATAATGACAGAAGAACTGATTTGTGACCAGTTGATCGTTCAATGTTGTGACAGGAAAATACAAGAAAGCCTATGGGCTGCCAAAGACCCTTCTTTGAAAGATGCCATTGATATGGCTAAAGTCATTGAAGAATTTCAAAAGTGTATTAAAGAATTGAGTAAGAAGGATACATTGTCACAAGAAGTAGTAGATGTTGACCCAAAGGATGACTGCCTTGATGCGAATGTGGTATTGAGAAAAAGTGTTAAACCTACCAATGTTTCAGGGGCTACATTTAAACCTAAAACCAGAGAGTGTTTGCGTTGTGGCAGTCAGTACCATTTAGCTGATTTAAAAAAATGTTTTGCGATTGATCAGAATTGCCGGAGGTGTGGGAGGAAAGGGCACTATGCTAGGATGTGTAGGCAATCAGATGGCTCTGAGAAGTCAAAGTCCAAAGTAAATGTTGTACAGCAGAATGATGATTATTAAACAACTGTAAATAGGGTCTTAGTTGTTGGAGAGATGTGTGATCAAAATATGGTGGGAGTTACTCAAGACTCTCCTAGATTAAATAGACCCACTGCTGTATTTAATGTTTGTGGCAAAGACATTACTTTGATGGTGGGCTCTGGTTCCATGTTCACAATCATCCCTGAGTATCTGTTTCGGTCTACTTGGAAGGGGGTTTCTCTGTTGGACAAATATAATAATCCAGTTGGCTATCAGGGTCAGTCTATAGATGTCTTGGGATACATGTCTGGTCAAATTACCTTTGACTCACGTACTACTCATGGTAAAGCCTATGTGGCTAAAGAGGGACCTCCAATCCTTGGTTGGATGCATCAATATGATCTACACATTGTCTTCAATCCGAGAGCTCCAAATCAAATTATGGTAGTAGAAGATGACATCCAAGTTCATGATATTCTTGAAGTACTCACAGAGTGTTTGAGGATAGGCTTGGTTGTGTTAAAGGGTATCAGCTAAGCATGGGCGAATTTTGCGAATCTGGCGTTCGCGAATTTTGCGAATTTGCGAACTCGCGATCTGCAAAATCCGCGAATTCTCGCGAATTTGCGGATTTTTTTTTTTTTTGTGTTCGCAAGGGTTTCTGCCAGTTCGCGAGGATTTGGTACTAGTTCGCAATTGCGAACTTAATTGTCTGCTCGCAACGGTCGCGACTATGTTGTTTCTACGTCTGGTTCATCATCACAGCCTCCCCAGCACCCTCTGTTTCACCACTTCACCCATGCCACCCTCTGTTACATCAATGCCACCCTCTGGTTCATCATCACTGTAGAAGATGGGGGGGAAAAGCAAGCACACCTGCCCTGCTTCAACTGACATGAATTAATTTGGGGTTAGTTTATTAACAACACCTGCCCTGCCCCAACTAACAATAATGAATTAGGGGCTAATTAATGTGTCACTGAATTTGAAGTTCCAGCCTGCCACCTGCTTGTCTGCTCCCTTAGCTGTAAATCAGGACCTTTGTGGCATACAGTTAAGGTCAGAGCAGGGTCACACAATAGTTGCAAGTAGGCAACCGAATTCTGGAGGGCCCCCTCAGGAAGCACTACAGGGAATCGTTACAAATCATGAGATTGACCTTTTGCAGCTGCTCATTGGTTTTGCTTTTGCAAAAATCGTTTTTCGGTAATTTCGCGCTATTCGCGAGGCTCGGGGTCGTGCGAAACCGACCGCGGAAGCCGCCAATTCGTTCGAATGAGCTTTATATTTTTTTGCGGCGTGTTATTTCGCGATGTTTTTTGCAGTATTCGCGAGCCGCTTGTAGCGCAACACGCGAATTTACCCCAAGGTTGAGTACGGGCACGTGTTTGCGTGACGTATTTCCGTTTCCGCCCGCTATGTATAATCTCGCGAAGTAAGCGCATTGCGAGTACAAGTTCGCACGAGATCGCGAGGAAAATCGCGTGCGAACTTACTTTCGCGCTCGTGAACGGGCGGCCATCTTGTTTTTCATTCATTTCCTGTGTCTGGGCATGGTGTTTATCCTCTTGCTATCTTTGCCATCCTTTGCTTGTTTTCAGTTTTTTTCGAACGAATTTGCTTCTTATCTATCCCTCTCTTTTCCTAGCTGTATATTTTTGTCTTTTCTGCTATTTTTGTTTACTTTTAAACTACTTTTTTAAACTCTTTTCTTTTCTTCTTCCCTATCCTATTCCTTCTTAATTTTCTACTTCCTACCTTACCTGCCCAGACCATGGTGAAGCCAGGCGCCGTGAAGCTGCCCAGGCACTTGAGGGCCGCAGCGGCGGCGGGGAGGAGGAGTCCTGGACCCCGTGCCAGGACAGCATGCGGGCGATTGAGGGGGGAGCAGGTGACGCGACGGGAGATCTTCAGCCCGGAGGAAGTGGGCGCGCTGGTCTACTTCGTCCAGCGCCGCCTGCCCAGGACCATCGCGGGAGGCGGCAGGATCGCGGCCGGCTACAACATCCGGGAGCGCCGGAAGCGGTGGCAGAAGGTGTGCTGGGCCATGTCCCAACTCTCCGGGGTCCAGCGCACCTACTGCCAGGTCACCCACCGCTGGACGGACCTCCTGGACCGGGAGCGCGACCTGCTGGACCAGCTCGGCTTGGAGATCCCCGGGCTTGGTGAGTAGTAGTAGCTATTTCATCACTCACTACTATGTTTTCTCCTGCTCTGTGTTGTTGTATTGCAAATATTTGTTTTTTACATGGAGCAAGCCAATAATGCTGCTGACGATTACATTGTAGTTAAATTATATTTCAAAATCTTCTGTGCATTTCAGGTGCACTGCTCTCCTTCTCAGTGGCGTTGCTACTATGCTTATTTGTTTTCTATTTTGTGGTCTCATTGGCCTGAGTAACTATTATGTATGAGTGTACTTTACAGAACTGCGTAATGCTAGACACTAGGGGGCAGATTACATTTACAAGCCCCTTGCGCCACGTTTACGTTGCCTTGCGTGACGCAACAGCGGCTTAAACGTGGCGCATCCCTGCGAGTCATTTACAGCGTGACGCATCTAGGGAGATGTGTCACGTTATAAAGCCATGGGCCTGCGCCACAATGGGTGCGTTCCTAGTACGCAGGGTGGGCGGTCCGGCGGCTGTGCGCCTCGCAAAAGTGCCTGCGTGAAATCTACAAGATTTAACGCAGGCACTTCTGCGACGCTGCTACGTCAATTCAATTCCTTATGCCTGCTTGAAGCAGGCGTAAGGACTGACACAGCATGTTAAGTATTGGGTGGCCCTGAGCATTACTGGAGTTGCATTGCGTTGGCGACGTGACTCCAGCGATGCGCCGCTCTTACGTGACGAGATGCGTCACGCAAGTGCCTACCCTTGCGCCAGGGCGCGCCGCATTGTAAATGAGGCGCATCTGCCGTGTCGCAAGGGTAGTTTTGCGTGACGCATTTGATCTGGCGCATCTCTGTAGATGCGCCAGAACACGTAAGTAAGTATGCCCCTAAGGGGCAGAATTGCAATTACCGTCGCATCCCTGCAAAGTAGCAGGGATGCGCCAGTAATTGTGCGGCCCGCTACCACCACCAAACATGGTGCGCCGTATTTGCAATGCGGCGCACCATGGGCCCAAAATGTCACCGAAGCTTTACTGCTGGAGTTGCGTCGCAACGATGGCGCAGCTCCAGCAATGCTCCGGGGTACCCTATCTCCCCAATGCTGGGTCAAGCCGTACGTCTGCTTCAAGCAGGTGCAGGGTTTGTGTGACGCATCATTGTCCTAAAGGTGACTGATTGAAATTTTGTAGATTTCCCTCAGCCACTTTTAGGATGTGTTCCAGCGCAGGAATGCCCTTCCTTGCGCCGGAACGCCCCCTGATGGCGCAGGGCTTTATAACGGGATGCATCTCCCAAATGCGTCACGTTGTTATAATATTATACGCCGCACCATGGCGCCTCTTTTGTTCAGCTGCTGCGTCACAAAAGTCACGCAAGAACGGAGCAAAAGAGCCGCAAGGGGCTTAAATCTGCCCCTTCCTTTGTACCCCTGACAATAAGAAAAATAGTGGCGGTGGATTGATAGTTTGACTATTTAAATGACTGGTTATGTAGCAGGCAACTGTTAGTGTTGTCACTGATCTGACTGAAATCACAATGGAGTTTGTCTGTCACTTTGCGTCTTGCCTGCGGACTGCTGCCTGCCAGTCCTAGGTGAACCTTTCAGTACTTTGTTTAGTGAGTTACGTTACTTTCGAAGTCGCAGGTCCGCAAATCAATGAAAACTAACCCTAATCAACATAATTTCGCGGAAATATTTTGTTATTGTTGTTTTGAAATGTTTGATTTGGTTGACATTGACAAGCAACAATCATCCATGTTTTCTGTTCTTTCTTTCATGTTGTACGTCAGCTCCCCCCAGGGGCGAGGGGACACAGGAGCAGCAGGCGGCGGCGGATGCTGTTGAACAGGGCCAGGATCGGGCAGGCGAGGGCTCCTTTGCTGGCCCCAGTAAGTTTTCATTTTAGACTAGTACCTATTTTTCCTAGCGTTCCTCATTTGATTTTTTCAAAATCGTCTTTGATCTTCTTGTAGACTGTATCTAAATTCTTATCCTGCCTCTACTATGACTCCCTGTGGTATTACTAGATTATTCTTATTAGTCTGTCTGTGTAGCTAACTAAGATTGCACGGTTGGCGAAACTCCCATTCTAGTCAGCAATAGCTCTATCAACTTAGTGCAGTCCTCTGGGATTGTCCATAATGTCTTTTGAAGTGTTCTATCTGCTTTGAAAATTCCCAACTATAAAATGTGAATGACCACCAAGAAAGAATAAGATACTACCTTTTGGTTTGGATAGGAGGACAATCCATACCACTACTGTTGCGGGGACAATTCTTCGGCAGAAACAGAACTATGGACAATAAATAGTGCATTGCTTATCAATTATAATAGGCGCTGTTAGAGTTTCCACATACCTCTGTGATAACAGACTTTGAACCCCCAATGTCCTTACTGACTGACTACATAGTGTGGCACAGTCATTTACCTCCCGAATTCATCGATGATTGATCCCCAATGATGATTATCCAACGTAGCTCAAGAGTACGGAGTCAGAGTCAAGAAGTGTCAGAGGCACGGACTCATGCTTGCAAAAATTGCAAAACCTTTCGCTCAGTCACTCTAGTCTGGACCAAAAAACACAGAGTCTATTTAAATTTAAAAGCTTTATTAAAAGTAAACACATTTATTAAAATGAAGTCATAATAAAACTAAACGTTTAACTGATAATGGAAAAGTGGTTAGTGCTGACGATTAATTGAAGACATTTCTTGTGGTCGAGCCGAGCTCTCACCTGGTTTCAACTTGATCTTGTTGTTAGAAGTCCATCTTCTGTCTGTGTGGAGAAAAATGGTGCGTGTTAAAAAGCCAGCCTTCATCAGTTGTGCCAAAAAGTGCAGCAAGACAACACCCTTCCCTGGAAAAAGGGAATATTTTTTTTACTTTAGAGTAGACAGTCACACAAATTACATTGTTTTCACATGTCTTAATTCCTAGACCAAATACTAGTGAGTGGTTTATTCTAACATTCTTAAATGTACTTTGTAGGTGGAACATCTGGTGGCGGGGCCAGCGCGGAGGTGGTGGTGCTCGACACGGAGGCGGAGGGCAATTCTTCATGGGAGGAGGCGGCCGCGGCGGCTGTAGTGCCGGCTGTGAGAGTTGAGACGGTGGTGGTGGCGGGCAGAGGTAAGCTCTTATATATTCCTTACTTATTGAGATTGAAGACGTGGCTGGGAAGGAAAGAATATGAGATGCATGGCTGGGTGAATGATGAAGCAATGATGGGTGGAAGGACAACAGCCTGGGTGGGTGACACAGAAACTGTATGTGTCCATATACCTGGATCATGCTACTATCTGACTCTTAGATAGCATATGTGTATCTAGAGCAGGGGTACTCATAGTACGGCCCGCGGGCCGGTGGCGGCCCGGCAAGCCTTCCTTGGCGGTGCGCAGACCTTGCAGACAATCACTGCTCCCCCGGCCCCCACAGAGCAGAGGCTTTGTTGTATTTCACCTGTTAGCGCCCCTGCATCTCCACTCTGACAATCACTGCTCCCCCGGCCCCCACAGAGCAGAGTGGAGATGCAGGGCCACAAAGAGGTGAAATAGAACAAAGCCTCTGCTCTGTGGGGCCGGGCGAGCAGTGATTGTCAGGGTGGAGATGCAGGGGTGCTACAACAAACAAAGCCTCAATAATATGTTAATGGTCTTTTAAAGACCTGTTAAGTACTTTGGTGTGGCTGTCTGTGTGTGCGCGTTGAGGGAGCTGTCTCAGCCCGGGCTGAAGGCTGACACAGACAGACACACACACAGTGAGATGACAGAGGGGGAGGGAGAGGGAGGGCAGGAGGGAGAGAGAGATGGAGAGGGAGGGCAGGAGGGAGAGCAGGAGGGAGAGAGATGTATGTAAATGCTGGGTCTGGTGGCTCAGTGGATGAAGGCATCTGCTGCAGGGATCTGTGTGCAACATCATGGTCACAAGTTTTCATTTTGCTTTAGCCCCGCCCCCTCTGACTCCGCCCCCACCAGTGCGGCCCTCGGCCACAAACTACACTGTAAATTTAGCCCCCGAGAGAAAGTTTGTGAGTACCCATGATCTAGAGAGAGTAGACGGTCAGTGGATGAACTAAGTGTAACTTTGAAGAGCATGTAACACTGCACCCGCACGTCCGTTCCAGTGTAGGAAAGGCAAGGAAAAGAAGTTGTAATTTTGTCCAAATACTACCATCAATAGTAGCAGTAGTTTGTATTGCAAGCACAGCATAGATCCGGTTATTACGGTGGCCACTCCCTACCTCTCTTAATAAGTTTAGTAGTACTCAGTCATTCATGTGTGGATGTATCACTGGTCACTCAATAAAAAGCAAAGCACCTAAAGTCATCCCATATGTAAGCAAAAACATCCCATGTGAAGTGATAGATAATCAGATTATTTATCTTCTTCATTTTCCATTTCTAGTACTCATTTGTACTGTAGGGTGAAAGTTAAATTAATTAAGCAGTAGCCCTTGTAACAGAGTATTCTCAGTGCCACCCGTAATAGAAAAGTAAGAGCTTCACCACCTGCATGTACTGGACCGGTACAGTAACGCAAGTGTAGGTCACTCATCATGGCGTGCGTCTGTTTTTCTTGGGTGCAAGTTCACTGCGCTGGCATTATGCCGGCTTGCATAAGATAACGTACAAATTTTCCTAAACAAGAGACAAGAAGAAGAATAAGACTGGTGTACTTTCATAGTCGACTCCAATGGAAGTCCATAGTGCTCGTAGAATTTGTTCCTTAAACTCCCACTAATGTTAGAGCAAGGATGAAGAAGTGGGAGGTTAGATAGATACTGGCCTCAATAGTTATGTAATGCGCTTGCAAGTTGCTAGTTGTACTGTAACACAAATTTCTGCTGAATGCTTGAGTTAATCTTAAAGAGCATTGGTTACAGACTATTAGTCTTTCTTTCTTCATATAGATGCTCCTTCCAAAGCAACAAGGAGGAAGGAGCTGGCTAGAGCGGCCCGGCAACGGAGGATCGATGCCACTGTTGCTGAATATCGGCGGCTGGTGGCCCTGGAGGACGACGAAAGTGCGCAGTCGACCACGACAACAACGTCGGCTGCATCGGCCTCCGTGCCCCCACGGGCTGCCACCCAGCACAGTGCTCCATCCAGACCGAGCCGGGCTGCCAAAGCCAAACGCCGACGCCGAGCAGCAAGGACAACAGCTGCCTCTCACAGCCATTGCAACTGCAAGGCACGCCTGCGCCGCAGTACCCTGAGGGTGTCCCGCCTTCAGCAGGAGCTCCACCACTTTACCAACGTGGTGGAGGGGCTCCGCTTAGAGCATGCCTTGCTCCGCGAGGAGTTTGATGCCCTGGCCCAAAAAGTAAACAGCATCCACCCATAGTGTCCCTTGCCCCTTTTTTAGAGACTTTTGGGGGGTGGAAATTGGGAGTTGGGTTTTTAGGGGACTTTTGAAGGACAATCGTTGGGGTTAGGGAGGGTCTTGCGGGAGATTATTTTGTTAGGGCGATAAAAATATACTTTTTGAAACTTTATCTGACCATACCTGTTTTTTACTGCTTTTGAGTCTGGTGGGTGGGGGTTTAACAGTAAGTTTGTTTTCCTGAATAGTCCTAGGACTTTAGTAGTACTACAGTAAATCTCTAGTCTCTCCTAATACTCCATTATACTACCTCCAACCAAACGCTTATCTTACCTGTAATTTGTGTTTGAAAGTAGGGCTAGGCCCAGGGCTGGCTCCACGGGAAACAGCGAATAAGGTTGGCAATCCAGGGCGGATGAAATTTCCTCCTCATTGCGGTGGTACTAGTGGTGTGACACAGTGGCAGTTGCATGCCTATGGAAAAAAAGAAAATGAAACCTGGTTTGTCCTTACTGTAGCATTACAACGGTACGATAGAGAATATAGCAGGTGACAGTACACTAGACTACAACAGTGCCACAATGTAGCCTAACAAATGGTAAAGTATTTATAGTATAACTTGTACTTGTGTAGGATTTCTTTGACATTGGCTAATACTACAAGAAATAGTACTGAAGCTGAGTAAGTCTAGAATATATCCTCGGATTCCTTCACCAGCCTGTTGCTATGACCTTATCCTCCCCAGCAAGTGTGTGGAATTATTGATGTCAGTTAGTCACACATCAAGCAAAACCACACAACCCGGGGGAAGAGGGTTTGGGTTTGTAAAATGGATAGGAATGGGGGTTTCTTTTTGGGTAGGTTTTGTTGAGAGAAAAAAAAAAAAGCACAGCATGGACAAACAATAATTGAACATGAAGAAATTTTTAGTTACAAAGCTAACCATAAATCTTTTACGTGACATAAAGGAAGTGCATGCACTACTGAATGCATTGTTACAGAAAAGTAAGTAGTACTTTCGACAACCGTGAATGCCAGAATGCGACAGTACAGGGCTACATTAAATTAGGTTAAAAAAATAGCCGAAGTAAAACATATAGAATGGCTGTAGGGATCAATTTAGAAGCAGAGAGAGATCCAAGAAATGCAGTCAGTCACACACACTCATTGAATAAAATAATGGAAACTGTATCTGTATTGTTGTAGTTGTCCTGTTGAATTTGGTAAGTAAGTTGCATGCAGCAAACAATTCCTCTTATTAGCGGCACTCCACCATTCCAGCTGACGCTTCGTTCATCAATGTTGGTGACCAGAAGACACCCTGTACACTGCCTGCCTGGCCGATGCTGAATTGCGGCTCGCTAATGTGAAGCCTGACTCCATCCTTTTTTCCCCATTGCAGACTGAAACCCGGCCTGTAATTATTGAACGAAAAACAGCACAGATAAATAAATATAAGGTATGTACGCTGTGTAGTGCAAAAAGTCACACTTTGATTTTCCTAATAGACAGTACAACATTTTTGAAAGTGCGTACTCTGTCTGAGTCACTTTTTCAAGGATTAATAAGTATGGGCGAATTAATTTAGCGGATCTTTCCCCTCAAGCTAGGTGTACTGTAAACTGTGTTTTAGAGCAAAATTAGACCTTACCAGCAGTGCTTCCACCCAGACCCTTACTAAAGCCAGTTGCAAAAATGTAGAAGACCCCCAATCAGATCTCAAAAAACGAGGCCTAGCAGAAAACTGGTGACAAAACGTACTTCAAAAGTAAAAGTAGGCCCAAATACCCCCTTACCCACCGTGGATTGTATTCAAACCACTTGCAAGCAAGCAAAAGTATCCATAGCCAGCATCGCTCCAAGACTCGAAAACCCCCCCACCCAAACACATGCAATAGAAATACTGCTAACCCTAACGAGCCCTAAGTTAAGAATAGTGGCAGAGGCTTTCTTTAACTATGCCAAATCCCCCCTTTCCTACCATGGATTTTCTTCAAATGACTTGCAACCAAAATTACACATTCTCACAAGTGCTCTAAGACCCCAGAACTCAGTTGCAAAAATCTTTAACACCCCAAAACACATGCAATCCTGCTGCTAGGGCTAACCCTAACGAACCCTAAGTTACAAAAAGTGCCAAAAGGCTTTTCCTTATGGATTTTGTCCCAACCACTTCTATCCGGTATTAGACCTGCCCAGGAATGCCCCAAGACCCGCCAACCCACCCGCCAAAAAGCACAACACCCCCAAACAGCCCAAAAGCAAAATCTCATACTTACAATATTTCTCGGCCTTCGGTCCAAACGCGCTGTGTAGCTAGGCCATAACTCCGGTTTACCACCACGGATTTCCTGAAAAGCAAATGCAATCAAGATTAGAGTGTCCCAGCAGTGCTCCCAGACCCTGAAACTCACCCACAGACAGCCGGAACCCCCCAAATAGCTCCTCAAAGGCAAGCAAGTCAGCAAAAACACACAAAACATTCCGCCTCCGATTTGGTCCAAACCACTTTTATCCGGTATTAGAGCTTCCCAGCAATGGACCCAGAGCCGTCAACCCAGGAGAAAACGAGTAGAAGACCCCCAAACAGCCAAAGAGCAAAAGTACAAAAATGGGGACTTAGTCATTTTTTGGCCAATTTCCCAAATCACTTCGCGCGCGCTCTGCAGCTAGGCCCTAACTCCCCTCTGCCACCATGGATTTGCTTCAAACCTCTTGCAAACTAAAGTATCCATAGCCAGCAGTGCTCCCAGACCCCGAAACCCACCCACAAACACCAGGAAGCCCCCCAAACAGGCCCCCGAAAACGCTACATTGAGCAAAATGTCAGAAATATCAACAAAAAAAATCCTTATGGATTTTGTCCCAACCACTTCTATCCGGTATTAGACCTTCCCAGGAATGCCCCAAGACCCGCCAACCCACCCGCCAAAAAGCACAACACCCCCAAACAGCCCAAAAGCAAAATCTCATACTTACAATATTTCTCGGCCTTCGGTCCAAACGCGCTGTGTAGCTAGGCCATAACTCCGGTTTACCACCACGGATTTCCTGAAAAGCAAATGTAATCAAGATTAGAGTGCCCCAGCAGTGCTCCCAGACCCTGAAACTCACCCACAAACAGCCGGAACCCCCCCCAAAGAGCTCCTCAAAGGCAAGCAAGTCAGCAAAAACACACAAAAAATTCCGCCTCGGATTTGGTCCAAACCACTTTTATCCGGTATTAGAGCTTCCCAGCAATGGACCCAGAGCCGTCAACCCAGGAGAAAACGAGTAGAAGACCCCCAAACAGCCAAAGAGCAAAAGTACAAAAATGGGGACTTAGTCATTTTTTGGCCAATTTCCCAAATCACTCCGCGCGCGCTCTGCAGCTAGGCCCTAACTCCCCTCTGCCACCATGGATTTGCTTCAAACCTCTTGCAAACTAAAGTATCCATAGCCAGCAGTGCTCCCAGACCCCGAAAGCCACCCACAAACACCAGGAAGCCCCCCAAACAGGCCCCCGAAAACGCTACATTGAGCAAAATGTCAGAAATAGCAACAAAAAAAATCCTTATGGATTTTGTCCCAACCACTTCTATCCGGTATTAGACCTTCCCAGGAATGCCCCAAGACCCGCCAACCCACCCGCCAAAAAGCACAACACCCCCAAACAGCCCAAAAGCAAAATTTCATACTTACAATATTTCTCGGCCTTCGGTCCAAACGCGCTGTGTAGCTAGGCCATAACTCCGGTTTACCACCACGGATTTCCTGAAAAGCAAATGCAATCAAGATTAGAGTGTCCCAGCAGTGCTCCCAGACCCTGAAACTCACCCACAAACAGCCGGAACCCCCCCAAAGAGCTCCTCAAAGGCAAGCAAGTCAGCAAAAACACAAAAAAAATCCGCCTCCGATTTGGTCCAAACCACTTTTATCCGGTATTAGAGCTTCGCAGCAATGGACCCAGAGCCGTCAACCCAGGAGAAAACGAGTAGAAGACCCCCAAACAGCCAAAGAGCAAAAGTACAAAAATGGGGACTTAGTCATTTTTTGGCCAATTTCCCAAATCACTCCGCGCGCGCTCCGCAGCTAGGCCCTAACTCCCCTCTGCCACCATGGATTTGCTTCAAACCTCTTGCAAACTAAAGTATCCATAGCCAGCAGTGCTCCCAGACCCCAAAACCCACCCACAAACACCAGGAAGCCCCCCAAACAGGCCCCCGAAAACGCTACATTGAGCAAAATGTCAGAAATAGCAAAAAAAAATCCTTATGGATTTTGTCCCAACCACTTCTATCCGGTATTAGACCTTCCCAGGAATGCCCCAAGACCCGCCAACCCACCCGCCAAAAAGCACAACACCCCCAAACAGCCCAAAAGCAAAATCTCATACTTACAATATTTCTCGGCCTTCGGTCCAAACGCGCTGTGTAGCTAGGCCATAACTCCGGTTTACCACCACGGATTTCCTGAAAAGCAAATGCAATCAAGATTAGAGTGTCCCAGCAGTGCTCCCAGACCCTGAAACTCACCCACAGACAGCCGGAACCCCCCCAAATAGCTCCTCAAAGGCAAGCAAGTCAGCAAAAACACACAAAACATTCCGCCTCCGATTTGGTCCAAACCACTTTTATCCGGTATTAGAGCTTCCCAGCAATGGACCCAGAGCCGTCAACTCACCCGCAAAGAGGTAGAACAACACCCCCACAAGTGCTGAGTCTTTCTTCATTGGGCGTAAACCAGCCCTCTGCTTTGATGGAAATAGGAGTCTGGAGGAGGAGGATAGAGGAGCATGTTCTTCTGAACTTGTGAACCTGAGGAATGCAGACTGCGGCACCTTCAAATCAATAAGCAAACAAGTGAAGACAGTTCTGCTGATGGGCTTGTTTTTGTGATTAGGTGATTAAAGTTTGAATTATATTAACTGTGCACAACAAAGAAAGACAGACACACAGGAATAAAAGTGAATAAGGACGAAAAAGAAAGTTATTGATTCATTGTCTCATTTTCAGGGCTCGGTGTCACGGTCCACGAATAAGAATAAGGCTTCGTCATCATACTCTGCGAATTCAGGCAGGGTGAGCTCAGTGTCACCTGACAGAGAAGAAATTCCCTCATCTATGTTGCTGTCCACCTCGTCTTCATCCGGCGTGCTTTCTCGTACTCTGTAATCAGGTGGTATGAGGTGCTGATTCATCTTGATCATTGTTAACCTCTCCACATTTTTGGGCGAGAGGCGGCTCCGTTTGGAAGTTACAATGCCACCAGCAGCACTGAAAACACGTTCAGAAGACACGCTTGCGAGTGGGCAAGACAAGTAGTTTAAAGCCAGGTTGGAGAGCTGTGGCCACAATTCTTTTTTCCCATGCCAATACGCCAATGGGTCAGCATTAACATAGACCTCTGTTGAGTCATTCAGATAGTCCTTCACCATCGACTCAAGGTGCTCCTCCAAGGTTCCTCCACTTTGCTTAGCTGTTGCTGTGACCTTTTGAGAACCAAACCCAAGCCGAGCTAGCCAATCCTCTTCAGCCTCCAATGTTACTGTTGTGTCTGGTGGTGCAGATGATCCGGTTGCCGTTCTCTTTAACGGCTGAGAGGTCACTTGTGCCGCAGCCACAGGTGCAGAAGTGGATTGTTGTGACTGGGGATGGCCTGCTGATGCTGATGTACTGCCTTTTCCTTCAATTTTCTGCCGTTCTCTTTCAAACCTCTTGGCTGAGGAGGCTAGCCACTGTTTGTACTTTGTAACATCTTCATCAGCAAAAGGAAAGAATGCTTGGCCTGCCAGCGCCTTTTTGTAGCGTGGATCCAGAATAGTAGCACAAATATAATGCTGGTTTGAGTGGATCATTTTAAGACGTTCATCACCTTGTAGGCGCTCTAATAATTTCTCCGCCAGAACAAAAGGGTCTTGGTTTTCTTCATCTTTTTGAAACACAGAGCACACCTCCTTCAGTTGGTGCTCCAGCATGTACAACAATGGGATAGCTTTTCCCAAATTACAGTCCTCCTTGCTGACTGCACGCGTGAAGAACTCAAAAGGACGAAGCATGCTTGTCAGGCTTTTAACTATATCCCATTACGCCGCACCCATCCTCAGGTCCTCCTTCTGAGCTGTACCCTGTGTTAAGAAATAGTGATCGAGTACCGTATACTGCTCATACAGACGCTCAAGCATGTAGAAGGTTGAGTTCCAACGTGTTGCCACCTCCTGGATGAGTGCTTTCACTGGCATTTGACGTTCATATAGCAGGCTCCTCAGATGCTTCCGGGCCTTAAAAGAATGGCTGAAATGTTTGCACATTTTTCGGCAGGTGTCCACTACCCTGTACGCTGCACTGTCTTTATCACTCAAGAATTTTTTGACAACCAGGTTTATACAGTGCGCCAAACACGGCACTCTGAAATAGTCACCCAGGTCCATGGCCTTAACTACATTGGCGCCATTATCCGTGGAAACATAACCAACCTGGCGTTTTTTTGGGGACAGCCAGTCAAGGACCTTTGTGTTAAACACATCCAAAATGTTTTCTGCTGTGTGACGTTTCTCCAAACCAAACATGGCTAGTGTTGCATGTTTCCGAGCAGCTTTAAAAACTTGGTCCGGGTCAACACCTAAGTTTAGCTTTGCTTTAACCCCTGAAAAAGAGACCCAGTGTGCAGTGATGCACATGTAATCAGCGCCTGCGCCACTGGTCCACATGTCTGTTGTCAGATGTATAGTGTGAACAGCACTCTTCTGCAAAGCTGCCCCAATCACCTCCAGAACATCTTCATGTAGTACTGGAACCGCAACTCGGGCAAAATAGAACCGGCTAAGAACCTTCCATTTAGGGCAGAGCGCTGCCACTAATTCTAGAAAACCAACCCCTTCTACAAAAGAAAAAGGGAGAAGGTCCAGAGCTAGCATTTTAGCCAGCTTAGTGTTATACAGACGCGTCAGTGGGTGGTTGCGTTCATATTGCGCTTCTGTAAACAACATCTTTTTAATGTTGCCCTGGACCAAGCATTTACGGGATGATGATTTCTTCGACCCAGTTATGCTCGCTGATGAACTTTTTCGCATTGGTGTATCACTCTCTCCCACACTCTTAGTGTGGCTCACATGGGATGTGCTGCTGCCAGGGGTACTGGGTGTAAGTGAAGTGTTTGACACGTCTTCTTCCTCCTCGTCATCATCAGATGAAACATCAACGTTTTCATTACGTGCAATTCGGGCTTCCTTGATCGCATGTAGGTGCGCAAACTATTGGACAGTGTGCTGTCTCCTAAGATGACCTCTCTGGCCTCCGGTACCATAGTTGGTACCAAACTTACCACGACTAACTCGAACCTTACAAATGCTACAAATGGCTACGTTTTCCTTTTTTGGGCAAACACTAAAGAAGTCCCAAACTGCAGACTTGAAATGTCTTTGGGGGCCGGAGGAGGCGGCGATACTGGTGGTGGTGGTCCTGCTGCTAATGCCAGATACAGTGGAGGATGTGGATTGCCGAACTTCAGTACGTTTTGCACTTTCACCACCACTAATTGAGGTCGAGGTGGATGGAGGTCCCTTCTTGCGAGGAAGAAATATGGAAGCAGTAGGTGTTGGTGTACTAGTTAACTCCAATGATTGTTGTGTTTCCATTGCCTCCTCGTCGACATCATCATCACGCTCAGCAGCTTCTCGGGATAGGGTCAAAATGTCTCTTTGCTGCATGCCCGCTGGGGCTGCAGTGACCTTTATGATGACTGGCTCGTCGTCGTGAGAGGCTTCATCAGCAGCAGTATCCGTCACTTCTTGTTGAGCCTCATCACACTCCATAGCTATGAGTTTTTCGACGACCTTCCTTTTACGCTTAGGTATCTTTGTCAGATCATGGTGTGCCTCACTCTCAGACTGCCGTGATGGTTCCCAATCTTCATCCAGATCATCAGAAGGAGGTGGGCTTGAAGAAGATGTAGACACCCCCTTGATCTTTTCCTTGCTAGGGATGTGGAAGACAATGAATGATCATCAGGAGGAGTGGCTTCCTCAAATGATACCTCGGTTTGATTGTCAATTTCCTGATGTGCCCCTACTTCGGGAGGAACAACTATTGTGGGCACTTGTGACCCTCCATGCACCTCTGCTTGCGCATCTCCTTGCGCTGCCTCTCCTTCCACATGTACTTGGGCTTGTACTTGCACATGTTGTTGTTGTTGCGGCTGTGGTTGTTCAACACTTGTCAGATGAGTTACAACAACCTGTGTTGATTCAGGGACATTGCTGCTACTTTCTTGCGATGAGCCAACATCACTGGTCGATGGTGATTGAAGAAGTACACTGACTGCCTCTGCAGCACTCACGGGCTTTGACTTAAGTTGGCGTGGTGGTGGAGGCACTGAGCCCAATGGAGCGGGGGTGCTGCTCCCAGCTTGGTCCCCAGCAGATCCCGCTGCTGCTGCAGGCGTACTTTTTTTTTTAACCCCAAAAAACGCGGCGGCCGGCACACCAGCCTCCTTGGTAACTTGCTTCTTCTGCTCCTTACTGGCAACTTTCTTGCTAGAGGAGCTACGGAGAACTTTTTTTGGGGCCATCTTCTTCAGAGCAGGTTAGAACAGCAGGCCGCAGTTGCACGAGTTGCATTAATTTGGGGTTAGTTTATTAACAACACCTGCCCTGCCCCAACTAACAATAATGAATTAGGGGCTAATTAATGTGTCACTGAATTTGAAGTTCCAGCCTGCCACCTGCTTGTCTGCTCCCTTAGCTGTAAATCAGGACCTTTGTGGCATACAGTTAAGGTCAGAGCAGGGTCACACAATAGTTGCAAGTAGGCAACCGAATTCTGGAGGGCCCCCTCAGGAAGCACTACAGGGAATCGTTACAAATCATGAGATTGACCTTTTGCAGCTGCTCATTGGTTTTGCTTTTGCAAAAATCGTTTTTCGGTAATTTCGCGCTATTCGCGAGGCTCGGGGTCGTGCGAAACCGACCGCGGAAGCCGCCAATTCGTTCGAATGAGCTTTATATTTTTTTGCGGCGTGTTATTTCGCGATGTTTTTTGCAGTATTCGCGAGCCGCTTGTAGCGCAACACGCGAATTTACCCCAAGGTTGAGTACGGGCACGTGTTTGCGTGACGTATTTCCGTTTCCGCCCGCTATGTATAATCTCGCGAAGTAAGCGCATTGCGAGTACAAGTTCGCACGAGATCGCGAGGAAAATCGCGTGCGAACTTACTTTCGCGCTCGTGAACGGGCGGCCATCTTGTTTTTCATTCATTTCCTGTGTCTGGGCATGGTGTTTATCCTCTTGCTATCTTTGCCATCCTTTGCTTGTTTTCAGTTTTTTTCGAACGAATTTGCTTCTTATCTATCCCTCTCTTTTCCTAGCTGTATATTTTTGTCTTTTCTGCTATTTTTGTTTACTTTTAAACTACTTTTTTAAACTCTTTTCTTTTCTTCTTCCCTATCCTATTCCTTCTTAATTTTCTACTTCCTACCTTACCTGCCCAGACCATGGTGAAGCCAGGCGCCGTGAAGCTGCCCAGGCACTTGAGGGCCGCAGCGGCGGCGGGGAGGAGGAGTCCTGGACCCTGTGCCAGGACAGCATGCGGGCGATTGAGGGGGGAGCAGGTGACGCGACGGGAGATCTTCAGCCCGGAGGAAGTGGGCGCGCTGGTCTACTTCGTCCAGCGCCGCCTGCCCAGGACCATCGCGGGAGGCGGCAGGATCGCGGCCGGCTACAACATCCGGGAGCGCCGGAAGCGGTGGCAGAAGGTGTGCTGGGCCATGTCCCAACTCTCCGGGGTCCAGCGCACCTACTGCCAGGTCACCCACCGCTGGACGGACCTCCTGGACCGGGAGCGCGACCTGCTGGACCAGCTCGGCTTGGAGATCCCCGGGCTTGGTGAGTAGTAGTAGCTATTTCATCACTCACTACTATGTTTTCTCCTGCTCTGTGTTGTTGTATTGCAAATATTTGTTTTTTACATGGAGCAAGCCAATAATGCTGCTGACGATTACATTGTAGTTAAATTATATTTCAAAATCTTCTGTGCATTTCAGGTGCACTGCTCTCCTTCTCAGTGGCGTTGCTACTATGCTTATTTGTTTTCTATTTTGTGGTCTCATTGGCCTGAGTAACTATTATGTATGAGTGTACTTTACAGAACTGCGTAATGCTAGACACTAGGGGGCAGATTACATTTACAAGCCCCTTGCGCCACGTTTACGTTGCCTTGCGTGACGCAACAGCGGCTTAAACGTGGCGCATCCCTGCGAGTCATTTACAGCGTGACGCATCTAGGGAGATGTGTCACGTTATAAAGCCATGGGCCTGCGCCACAATGGGTGCGTTCCTAGTACGCAGGGTGGGCGGTCCGGCGGCTGTGCGCCTCGCAAAAGTGCCTGCGTGAAATCTACAAGATTTAACGCAGGCACTTCTGCGACGCTGCTACGTCAATTCAATTCCTTATGCCTGCTTGAAGCAGGCGTAAGGACTGACACAGCATGTTAAGTATTGGGTGGCCCTGAGCATTACTGGAGTTGCATTGCGTTGGCGACGTGACTCCAGCGATGCGCCGCTCTTACGTGACGAGATGCGTCACGCAAGTGCCTACCCTTGCGCCAGGGCGCGCCGCATTGTAAATGAGGCGCATCTGCCGTGTCGCAAGGGTAGTTTTGCGTGACGCATTTGATCTGGCACATCTCTGTAGATGCGCCAGAACACGTAAGTAAGTATGCCCCTAAGGGGCAGAATTGCAATTACCGTCGCATCCCTGCAAAGTAGCAGGGATGCGCCAGTAATTGTGCGGCCCGCTACCACCACCAAACATGGTGCGCCGTATTTGCAATGCGGCGCACCATGGGCCCAAAATGTCACCGAAGCTTTACTGCTGGAGTTGCGTCGCAACGATGGCGCAGCTCCAGCAATGCTCCGGGGTACCCTATCTCCCCAATGCTGGGTCAAGCCGTACGTCTGCTTCAAGCAGGTGCAGGGTTTGTGTGACGCATCATTGTCCTAAAGGTGACTGATTGAAATTTTGTAGATTTCCCTCAGCCACTTTTAGGATGTGTTCCAGCGCAGGAATGCCCTTCCTTGCGCCGGAACGCCCCCTGATGGCGCAGGGCTTTATAACGGGATGCATCTCCCAAATGCGTCACGTTGTTATAATATTATACGCCGCACCATGGCGCCTCTTTTGTTCAGCTGCTGCGTCACAAAAGTCACGCAAGAACGGAGCAAAAGAGCCGCAAGGGGCTTAAATCTGCCCCTTCCTTTGTACCCCTGACAATAAGAAAAATAGTGGCGGTGGATTGATAGTTTGACTATTTAAATGACTGGTTATGTAGCAGGCAACTGTTAGTGTTGTCACTGATCTGACTGAAATCACAATGGAGTTTGTCTGTCACTTTGCGTCTTGCCTGCGGACTGCTGCCTGCCAGTCCTAGGTGAACCTTTCAGTACTTTGTTTAGTGAGTTACGTTACTTTCGAAGTCGCAGGTCCGCAAATCAATGAAAACTAACCCTAATCAACATAATTTCGCGGAAATATTTTGTTATTGTTGTTTTGAAATGTTTGATTTGATTGACATTGACAAGCAACAATCATCCATGTTTTCTGTTCTTTCTTTCATGTTGTACGTCAGCTCCCCCCAGGGGCGAGGGGACACAGGAGCAGCAGGCGGCGGCGGATGCTGTTGAACAGGGCCAGGATCGGGCAGGCGAGGGCTCCTTTGCTGGCCCCAGTAAGTTTTCATTTTAGACTAGTACCTATTTTTCCTAGCGTTCCTCATTTGATTTTTTCAAAATCGTCTTTGATCTTCTTGTAGACTGTATCTAAATTCTTATCCTGCCTCTACTATGACTCCCTGTGGTATTACTAGATTATTCTTATTAGTCTGTCTGTGTAGCTAACTAAGATTGCACGGTTGGCGAAACTCCCATTCTAGTCAGCAATAGCTCTATCAACTTAGTGCAGTCCTCTGGGATTGTCCATAATGTCTTTTGAAGTGTTCTATCTGCTTTGAAAATTCCCAACTATAAAATGTGAATGACCACCAAGAAAGAATAAGATACTACCTTTTGGTTTGGATAGGAGGACAATCCATACCACTACTGTTGCGGGGACAATTCTTCGGCAGAAACAGAACTATGGACAATAAATAGTGCATTGCTTATCAATTATAATAGGCGCTGTTAGAGTTTCCACATACCTCTGTGATAACAGACTTTGAACCCCCAATGTCCTTACTGACTGACTACATAGTGTGGCACAGTCATTTACCTCCCGAATTCATCGATGATTGATCCCCAATGATGATTATCCAACGTAGCTCAAGAGTACGGAGTCAGAGTCAAGAAGTGTCAGAGGCACGGACTCATGCTTGCAAAAATTGCAAAACCTTTCGCTCAGTCACTCTAGTCTGGACCAAAAAACACAGAGTCTATTTAAATTTAAAAGCTTTATTAAAAGTAAACACATTTATTAAAATGAAGTCATAATAAAACTAAACGTTTAACTGATAATGGAAAAGTGGTTAGTGCTGACGATTAATTGAAGACATTTCTTGTGGTCGAGCCGAGCTCTCACCTGGTTTCAACTTGATCTTGTTGTTAGAAGTCCATCTTCTGTCTGTGTGGAGAAAAATGGTGCGTGTTAAAAAGCCAGCCTTCATCAGTTGTGCCAAAAAGTGCAGCAAGACAACACCCTTCCCTGGAAAAAGGGAATATTTTTTTTACTTTAGAGTAGACAGTCACACAAATTACATTGTTTTCACATGTCTTAATTCCTAGACCAAATACTAGTGAGTGGTTTATTCTAACATTCTTAAATGTACTTTGTAGGTGGAACATCTGGTGGCGGGGCCAGCGCGGAGGTGGTGGTGCTCGACACGGAGGCGGAGGGCAATTCTTCATGGGAGGAGGCGGCCGCGGCGGCTGTAGTGCCGGCTGTGAGAGTTGAGACGGTGGTGGTGGCGGGCAGAGGTAAGCTCTTATATATTCCTTACTTATTGAGATTGAAGACGTGGCTGGGAAGGAAAGAATATGAGATGCATGGCTGGGTGAATGATGAAGCAATGATGGGTGGAAGGACAACAGCCTGGGTGGGTGACACAGAAACTGTATGTGTCCATATACCTGGATCATGCTACTATCTGACTCTTAGATAGCATATGTGTATCTAGAGCAGGGGTACTCATAGTACGGCCCGCGGGCCGGTGGCGGCCCGGCAAGCCTTCCTTGGCGGTGCGCAGACCTTGCAGACAATCACTGCTCCCCCGGCCCCCACAGAGCAGAGGCTTTGTTGTATTTCACCTGTTAGCGCCCCTGCATCTCCACTCTGACAATCACTGCTCCCCCGGCCCCCACAGAGCAGAGTGGAGATGCAGGGCCACAAAGAGGTGAAATAGAACAAAGCCTCTGCTCTGTGGGGCCGGGCGAGCAGTGATTGTCAGGGTGGAGATGCAGGGGTGCTACAACAAACAAAGCCTCAATAATATGTTAATGGTCTTTTAAAGACCTGTTAAGTACTTTGGTGTGGCTGTCTGTGTGTGCGCGTTGAGGGAGCTGTCTCAGCCCGGGCTGAAGGCTGACACAGACAGACACACACACAGTGAGATGACAGAGGGGGAGGGAGAGGGAGGGCAGGAGGGAGAGAGAGATGGAGAGGGAGGGCAGGAGGGAGAGCAGGAGGGAGAGAGATGTATGTAAATGCTGGGTCTGGTGGCTCAGTGGATGAAGGCATCTGCTGCAGGGATCTGTGTGCAACATCATGGTCACAAGTTTTCATTTTGCTTTAGCCCCGCCCCCTCTGACTCCGCCCCCACCAGTGCGGCCCTCGGCCACAAACTACACTGTAAATTTAGCCCCCGAGAGAAAGTTTGTGAGTACCCATGATCTAGAGAGAGTAGACGGTCAGTGGATGAACTAAGTGTAACTTTGAAGAGCATGTAACACTGCACCCGCACGTCCGTTCCAGTGTAGGAAAGGCAAGGAAAAGAAGTTGTAATTTTGTCCAAATACTACCATCAATAGTAGCAGTAGTTTGTATTGCAAGCACAGCATAGATCCGGTTATTACGGTGGCCACTCCCTACCTCTCTTAATAAGTTTAGTAGTACTCAGTCATTCATGTGTGGATGTATCACTGGTCACTCAATAAAAAGCAAAGCACCTAAAGTCATCCCATATGTAAGCAAAAACATCCCATGTGAAGTGATAGATAATCAGATTATTTATCTTCTTCATTTTCCATTTCTAGTACTCATTTGTACTGTAGGGTGAAAGTTAAATTAATTAAGCAGTAGCCCTTGTAACAGAGTATTCTCAGTGCCACCCGTAATAGAAAAGTAAGAGCTTCACCACCTGCATGTACTGGACCGGTACAGTAACGCAAGTGTAGGTCACTCATCATGGCGTGCGTCTGTTTTTCTTGGGTGCAAGTTCACTGCGCTGGCATTATGCCGGCTTGCATAAGATAACGTACAAATTTTCCTAAACAAGAGACAAGAAGAAGAATAAGACTGGTGTACTTTCATAGTCGACTCCAATGGAAGTCCATAGTGCTCGTAGAATTTGTTCCTTAAACTCCCACTAATGTTAGAGCAAGGATGAAGAAGTGGGAGGTTAGATAGATACTGGCCTCAATAGTTATGTAATGCGCTTGCAAGTTGCTAGTTGTACTGTAACACAAATTTCTGCTGAATGCTTGAGTTAATCTTAAAGAGCATTGGTTACAGACTATTAGTCTTTCTTTCTTCATATAGATGCTCCTTCCAAAGCAACAAGGAGGAAGGAGCTGGCTAGAGCTGCCCGGCAACGGAGGATCGATGCCACTGTTGCTGAATATCGGCGGCTGGTGGCCCTGGAGGACGACGAAAGTGCGCAGTCGACCACGACAACAACGTCGGCTGCATCGGCCTCCGTGCCCCCACGGGCTGCCACCCAGCACAGTGCTCCATCCAGACCGAGCCGGGCTGCCAAAGCCAAACGCCGACGCCGAGCAGCAAGGACAACAGCTGCCTCTCACAGCCATTGCAACTGCAAGGCACGCCTGCGCCGCAGTACCCTGAGGGTGTCCCGCCTTCAGCAGGAGCTCCACCACTTTACCAACGTGGTGGAGGGGCTCCGCTTAGAGCATGCCTTGCTCCGCGAGGAGTTTGATGCCCTGGCCCAAAAAGTAAACAGCATCCACCCATAGTGTCCCTTGCCCCTTTTTTAGAGACTTTTGGGGGGTGGAAATTGGGAGTTGGGTTTTTAGGGGACTTTTGAAGGACAATCGTTGGGGTTAGGGAGGGTCTTGCGGGAGATTATTTTGTTAGGGCGATAAAAATATACTTTTTGAAACTTTATCTGACCATACCTGTTTTTTACTGCTTTTGAGTCTGGTGGGTGGGGGTTTAACAGTAAGTTTGTTTTCCTGAATAGTCCTAGGACTTTAGTAGTACTACAGTAAATCTCTCGTCTCTCCTAATACTCCATTATACTACCTCCAACCAAACGCTTATCTTACCTGTAATTTGTGTTTGAAAGTAGGGCTAGGCCCAGGGCTGGCTCCACGGGAAACAGCGAATAAGGTTGGCAATCCAGGGCGGATGAAATTTCCTCCTCATTGCGGTGGTACTAGTGGTGTGACACAGTGGCAGTTGCATGCCTATGGAAAAAAAGAAAATGAAACCTGGTTTGTCCTTACTGTAGCATTACAACGGTACGATAGAGAATATAGCAGGTGACAGTACACTAGACTACAACAGTGCCACAATGTAGCCTAACAAATGGTAAAGTATTTATAGTATAACTTGTACTTGTGTAGGATTTCTTTGACATTGGCTAATACTACAAGAAATAGTACTGAAGCTGAGTAAGTCTAGAATATATCCTCGGATTCCTTCACCAGCCTGTTGCTATGACCTTATCCTCCCCAGCAAGTGTGTGGAATTATTGATGTCAGTTAGTCACACATCAAGCAAAACCACACAACCCGGGGGAAGAGGGTTTGGGTTTGTAAAATGGATAGGAATGGGGGTTTCTTTTTGGGTAGGTTTTGTTGAGAGAAAAAAAAAAAAAGCACAGCATGGACAAACAATAATTGAACATGAAGAAATTTTTAGTTACAAAGCTAACCATAAATCTTTTACGTGACATAAAGGAAGTGCATGCACTACTGAATGCATTGTTACAGAAAAGTAAGTAGTACTTTCGACAACCGTGAATGCCAGAATGCGACAGTACAGGGCTACATTAAATTAGGTTAAAAAAATAGCCGAAGTAAAACATATAGAATGGCTGTAGGGATCAATTTAGAAGCAGAGAGAGATCCAAGAAATGCAGTCAGTCACACACACTCATTGAATAAAATAATGGAAACTGTATCTGTATTGTTGTAGTTGTCCTGTTGAATTTGGTAAGTAAGTTGCATGCAGCAAACAATTCCTCTTATTAGCGGCACTCCACCATTCCAGCTGACGCTTCGTTCATCAATGTTGGTGACCAGAAGACACCCTGTACACTGCCTGCCTGGCCGATGCTGAATTGCGGCTCGCTAATGTGAAGCCTGACTCCATCCTTTTTTCCCCATTGCAGACTGAAACCCGGCCTGTAATTATTGAACGAAAAACAGCACAGATAAATAAATATAAGGTATGTACGCTGTGTAGTGCAAAAAGTCACACTTTGATTTTCCTAATAGACAGTACAACATTTTTGAAAGTGCGTACTCTGTCTGAGTCACTTTTTCAAGGATTAATAAGTATGGGCGAATTAATTTAGCGGATCTTTCCCCTCAAGCTAGGTGTACTGTAAACTGTGTTTTAGAGCAAAATTAGACCTTACCAGCAGTGCTTCCACCCAGACCCTTACTAAAGCCAGTTGCAAAAATGTAGAAGACCCCCAATCAGATCTCAAAAAACGAGGCCTAGCAGAAAACTGGTGACAAAACGTACTTCAAAAGTAAAAGTAGGCCCAAATACCCCCTTACCCACCGTGGATTGTATTCAAACCACTTGCAAGCAAGCAAAAGTATCCATAGCCAGCATCGCTCCAAGACTCGAAAACCCCCCCACCCAAACACATGCAATAGAAATACTGCTAACCCTAACGAGCCCTAAGTTAAGAATAGTGGCAGAGGCTTTCTTTAACTATGCCAAATCCCCCCTTTCCTACCATGGATTTTCTTCAAATGACTTGCAACCAAAATTACACATTCTCACAAGTGCTCTAAGACCCCAGAACTCAGTTGCAAAAATCTTTAACACCCCAAAACACATGCAATCCTGCTGCTAGGGCTAACCCTAACGAACCCTAAGTTACAAAAAGTGCCAAAAGGCTTTTCCTTATGGATTTTGTCCCAACCACTTCTATCCGGTATTAGACCTGCCCAGGAATGCCCCAAGACCCGCCAACCCACCCGCCAAAAAGCACAACACCCCCAAACAGCCCAAAAGCAAAATCTCATACTTACAATATTTCTCGGCCTTCGGTCCAAACGCGCTGTGTAGCTAGGCCATAACTCCGGTTTACCACCACGGATTTCCTGAAAAGCAAATGCAATCAAGATTAGAGTGTCCCAGCAGTGCTCCCAGACCCTGAAACTCACCCACAGACAGCCAGAACCCCCCAAATAGCTCCTCAAAGGCAAGCAAGTCAGCAAAAACACACAAAACATTCCGCCTCCGATTTGGTCCAAACCACTTTTATCCGGTATTAGAGCTTCCCAGCAATGGACCCAGAGCCGTCAACCCAGGAGAAAACGAGTAGAAGACTCCCAAACAGCCAAAGAGCAAAAGTACAAAAATGGGGACTTAGTCATTTTTTGGCCAATTTCCCAAATCACTTCGCGCGCGCTCTGCAGCTAGGCCCTAACTCCCCTCTGCCACCATGGATTTGCTTCAAACCTCTTGCAAACTAAAGTATCCATAGCCAGCAGTGCTCCCAGACCCCGAAACCCACCCACAAACACCAGGAAGCCCCCCAAACAGGCCCCCGAAAACGCTACATTGAGCAAAATGTCAGAAATATCAACAAAAAAAATCCTTATGGATTTTGTCCCAACCACTTCTATCCGGTATTAGACCTTCCCAGGAATGCCCCAAGACCCGCCAACCCACCCGCCAAAAAGCACAACACCCCCAAACAGCCCAAAAGCAAAATCTCATACTTACAATATTTCTCGGCCTTCGGTCCAAACGCGCTGTGTAGCTAGGCCATAACTCCGGTTTACCACCACGGATTTCCTGAAAAGCAAATGTAATCAAGATTAGAGTGCCCCAGCAGTGCTCCCAGACCCTGAAACTCACCCACAAACAGCCGGAACCCCCCCCAAAGAGCTCCTCAAAGGCAAGCAAGTCAGCAAAAACACACAAAAAATTCCGCCTCGGATTTGGTCCAAACCACTTTTATCCGGTATTAGAGCTTCCCAGCAATGGACCCAGAGCCGTCAACCCAGGAGAAAACGAGTAGAAGACCCCCAAACAGCCAAAGAGCAAAAGTACAAAAATGGGGACTTAGTCATTTTTTGGCCAATTTCCCAAATCACTCCGCGCGCGCTCTGCAGCTAGGCCCTAACTCCCCTCTGCCACCATGGATTTGCTTCAAACCTCTTGCAAACTAAAGTATCCATAGCCAGCAGTGCTCCCAGACCCCGAAAGCCACCCACAAACACCAGGAAGCCCCCCAAACAGGCCCCCGAAAACGCTACATTGAGCAAAATGTCAGAAATAGCAACAAAAAAAATCCTTATGGATTTTGTCCCAACCACTTCTATCCGGTATTAGACCTTCCCAGGAATGCCCCAAGACCCGCCAACCCACCCGCCAAAAAGCACAACACCCCCAAACAGCCCAAAAGCAAAATTTCATACTTACAATATTTCTCGGCCTTCGGTCCAAACGCGCTGTGTAGCTAGGCCATAACTCCGGTTTACCACCACGGATTTCCTGAAAAGCAAATGCAATCAAGATTAGAGTGTCCCAGCAGTGCTCCCAGACCCTGAAACTCACCCACAAACAGCCGGAACCCCCCCAAAGAGCTCCTCAAAGGCAAGCAAGTCAGCAAAAACACAAAAAAAATCCGCCTCCGATTTGGTCCAAACCACTTTTATCCGGTATTAGAGCTTCGCAGCAATGGACCCAGAGCCGTCAACCCAGGAGAAAACGAGTAGAAGACCCCCAAACAGCCAAAGAGCAAAAGTACAAAAATGGGGACTTAGTCATTTTTTAGCCAATTTCCCAAATCACTCCGCGCGCGCTCCGCAGCTAGGCCCTAACTCCCCTCTGCCACCATGGATTTGCTTCAAACCTCTTGCAAACTAAAGTATCCATAGCCAGCAGTGCTCCCAGACCCCAAAACCCACCCACAAACACCAGGAAGCCCCCCAAACAGGCCCCCGAAAACGCTACATTGAGCAAAATGTCAGAAATAGCAAAAAAAAATCCTTATGGATTTTGTCCCAACCACTTCTATCCGGTATTAGACCTTCCCAGGAATGCCCCAAGACCCGCCAACCCACCCGCCAAAAAGCACAACACCCCCAAACAGCCCAAAAGCAAAATCTCATACTTACAATATTTCTCGGCCTTCGGTCCAAACGCGCTGTGTAGCTAGGCCATAACTCCGGTTTACCACCACGGATTTCCTGAAAAGCAAATGCAATCAAGATTAGAGTGTCCCAGCAGTGCTCCCAGACCCTGAAACTCACCCACAGACAGCCGGAACCCCCCCAAATAGCTCCTCAAAGGCAAGCAAGTCAGCAAAAACACACAAAACATTCCGCCTCCGATTTGGTCCAAACCACTTTTATCCGGTATTAGAGCTTCCCAGCAATGGACCCAGAGCCGTCAACTCACCCGCAAAGAGGTAGAACAACACCCCCACAAGTGCTGAGTCTTTCTTCATTGGGCGTAAACCAGCCCTCTGCTTTGATGGAAATAGGAGTCTGGAGGAGGAGGATAGAGGAGCATGTTCTTCTGAACTTGTGAACCTGAGGAATGCAGACTGCGGCACCTTCAAATCAATAAGCAAACAAGTGAAGACAGTTCTGCTGATGGGCTTGTTTTTGTGATTAGGTGATTAAAGTTTGAATTATATTAACTGTGCACAACAAAGAAAGACAGACACACAGGAATAAAAGTGAATAAGGACGAAAAAGAAAGTTATTGATTCATTGTCTCATTTTCAGGGCTCGGTGTCACGGTCCACGAATAAGAATAAGGCTTCGTCATCATACTCTGCGAATTCAGGCAGGGTGAGCTCAGTGTCACCTGACAGAGAAGAAATTCCCTCATCTATGTTGCTGTCCACCTCGTCTTCATCCGGCGTGCTTTCTCGTACTCTGTAATCAGGTGGTATGAGGTGCTGATTCATCTTGATCATTGTTAACCTCTCCACATTTTTGGGCGAGAGGCGGCTCCGTTTGGAAGTTACAATGCCACCAGCAGCACTGAAAACACGTTCAGAAGACACGCTTGCGAGTGGGCAAGACAAGTAGTTTAAAGCCAGGTTGGAGAGCTGTGGCCACAATTCTTTTTTCCCATGCCAATACGCCAATGGGTCAGCATTAACATAGACCTCTGTTGAGTCATTCAGATAGTCCTTCACCATCGACTCAAGGTGCTCCTCCAAGGTTCCTCCACTTTGCTTAGCTGTTGCTGTGACCTTTTGAGAACCAAACCCAAGCCGAGCTAGCCAATCCTCTTCAGCCTCCAATGTTACTGTTGTGTCTGGTGGTGCAGATGATCCGGTTGCCGGTCTCTTTAACGGCTGAGAGGTCACTTGTGCCGCAGCCACAGGTGCAGAAGTGGATTGTTGTGACTGGGGATGGCCTGCTGATGCTGATGTACTGCCTTTTCCTTCAATTTTCTGCCGTTCTCTTTCAAACCTCTTGGCTGAGGAGGCTAGCCACTGTTTGTACTTTGTAACATCTTCATCAGCAAAAGGAAAGAATGCTTGGCCTGCCAGCGCCTTTTTGTAGCGTGGATCCAGAATAGTAGCACAAATATAATGCTGGTTTGAGTGGATCATTTTAAGACGTTCATCACCTTGTAGGCGCTCTAATAATTTCTCCGCCAGAACAAAAGGGTCTTGGTTTTCTTCATCTTTTTGAAACACAGAGCACACCTCCTTCAGTTGGTGCTCCAGCATGTACAACAATGGGATAGCTTTTCCCAAATTACAGTCCTCCTTGCTGACTGCACGCGTGAAGAACTCAAAAGGACGAAGCATGCGTGTCAGGCTTTTAACTATATCCCATTACGCCGCACCCATCCTCAGGTCCTCCTTCTGAGCTGTACCCTGTGTTAAGAAATAGTGATCGAGTACCGTATACTGCTCATACAGACGCTCAAGCATGTAGAAGGTTGAGTTCCAACGTGTTGCCACCTCCTGGATGAGTGCTTTCACTGGCATTTGACGTTCATATAGCAGGCTCCTCAGATGCTTCCGGGCCTTAAAAGAATGGCTGAAATGTTTGCACATTTTTCGGCAGGTGTCCACTACCCTGTACGCTGCACTGTCTTTATCACTCAAGAATTTTTTGACAACCAGGTTTATACAGTGCCCCAAACACGGCACTCTGAAATAGTCACCCAGGTCCATGGCCTTAACTACATTGGCGCCATTATCCGTGGAAACATAACCAACCTGGCGTTTTTTTGGGGACAGCCAGTCAAGGACCTTTGTGTTAAACACATCCAAAATGTTTTCTGCTGTGTGACGTTTCTCCAAACCAAACATGGCTAGTGTTGCATGTTTCCGAGCAGCTTTAAAAACTTGGTCCGGGTCAACACCTAAGTTTAGCTTTGCTTTAACCCCTGAAAAAGAGACCCAGTGTGCAGTGATGCACATGTAATCAGCGCCTGCGCCACTGGTCCACATGTCTGTTGTCAGATGTATAGTGTGAACAGCACTCTTCTGCAAAGCTGCCCCAATCACCTCCAGAACATCTTCATGTAGTACTGGAACCGCAACTCGGGCAAAATAGAACCGGCTAAGAACCTTCCATTTAGGGCAGAGCGCTGCCACTAATTCTAGAAAACCAACCCCTTCTACAAAAGAAAAAGGGAGAAGGTCCAGAGCTAGCATTTTAGCCAGCTTAGTGTTATACAGACGCGTCAGTGGGTGGTTGCGTTCATATTGCGCTTCTGTAAACAACATCTTTTTAATGTTGCCCTGGACCAAGCATTTACGGGATGATGATTTCTTCGACCCAGTTATGCTCGCTGATGAACTTTTTCGCATTGGTGTATCACTCTCTCCCACACTCTTAGTGTGGCTCACATGGGATGTGCTGCTGCCAGGGGTACTGGGTGTAAGTGAAGTGTTTGACACGTCTTCTTCCTCCTCGTCATCATCAGATGAAACATCAACGTTTTCATTACGTGCAATTCGGGCTTCCTTGATCGCATGTAGGTGCGCAAACTATTGGACAGTGTGCTGTATCCTAAGATGACCTCTCTGGCCTCCGGTACCATAGTTGGTACCAAACTTACCACGACTAACTCGAACCTTACAAATGCTACAAATGGCTACGTTTTCCTTTTTTGGGCAAACACTAAAGAAGTCCCAAACTGCAGACTTGAAATGTCTTTGGGGGCCGGAGGAGGCGGCGATACTGGTGGTGGTGGTCCTGCTGCTAATGCCAGATACAGTGGAGGATGTGGATTGCCGAACTTCAGTACGTTTTGCACTTTCACCACCACTAATTGAGGTCGAGGTGGATGGAGGTCCCTTCTTGCGAGGAAGAAATATGGAAGCAGTAGGTGTTGGTGTACTAGTTAACTCCAATGATTGTTGTGTTTCCATTGCCTCCTCGTCGACATCATCATCACGCTCAGCAGCTTCTCGGGATAGGGTCAAAATGTCTCTTTGCTGCATGCCCGCTGGGGCTGCAGTGACCTTTATGATGACTGGCTCGTCGTCGTGAGAGGCTTCATCAGCAGCAGTATCCGTCACTTCTTGTTGAGCCTCATCACACTCCATAGCTATGAGTTTTTCGACGACCTTCCTTTTACGCTTAGGTATCTTTGTCAGATCATGGTGTGCCTCACTCTCAGACTGCCGTGATGGTTCCCAATCTTCATCCAGATCATCAGAAGGAGGTGGGCTTGAAGAAGATGTAGACACCCCCTTGATCTTTTCCTTGCTAGGGATGTGGAAGACAATGAATGATCATCAGGAGGAGTGGCTTCCTCAAATGATACCTCGGTTTGATTGTCAATTTCCTGATGTGCCCCTACTTCGGGAGGAACAACTATTGTGGGCACTTGTGACCCTCCATGCACCTCTGCTTGCGCATCTCCTTGCGCTGCCTCTCCTTCCACATGTACTTGGGCTTGTACTTGCACATGTTGTTGTTGTTGCGGCTGTGGTTGTTCAACACTTGTCAGATGAGTTACAACAACCTGTGTTGATTCAGGGACATTGCTGCTACTTTCTTGCGATGAGCCAACATCACTGGTCGATGGTGATTGAAGAAGTACACTGACTGCCTCTGCAGCACTCACGGGCTTTGACTTAAGTTGGCGTGGTGGTGGAGGCACTGAGCCCAATGGAGCGGGGGTGCTGCTCCCAGCTTGGTCCCCAGCAGATCCCGCTGCTGCTGCAGGCGTACTTTTTTTTTTAACCCCAAAAAACGCGGCGGCCGGCACACCAGCCTCCTTGGTAACTTGCTTCTTCTGCTCCTTACTGGCAACTTTCTTGCTAGAGGAGCTACGGAGAACTTTTTTTGGGGCCATCTTCTTCAGAGCAGGTTAGAACAGCAGGCCGCAGTTGCACGAGTTGCAGAGTTGTCTGTGGCCAGACGTGACGTCGCGTGACGTTATGCTGCACACACACACCGCTGCAGGACTTCTTCCTGGCACTGGTGGTTCTCTTGAGTCTTGTGCACCTAAAAGCAATGGAAGACAGAGGAACATCAGTTCAGTTATACACCCCAAAAAAATCGAGAAAAAAAACAGAAAAATCAGCACAATCCCATGCCCTCCATGATGTTTAAATTCAAGACACCCCACAGAAAGACTAGGCCCATGCACCACTCACTACCCCTGGTGAAAAGACCACAACAGGCCAAAAAAACGAAAATCACAAAAAAATCAGCACAATCCCAAGCCATCCAGCCCCTCCATGATGTTTAAATTCAAGACAACCCACAGAAAGACTAGGCCCATGCACCACTCACTACCCCTGGGCATAATGGATGAAAGCTAGGCAAAATGGGTGCAGGCCTGAGAACACTGCCTGCATTCAAAATGGCCCCCTCCCTCCCAGCACATGGCCAGGGCCTGTAGCAGCACCTAAAATGGCCCCCACCCACATGGCCTGTCCCAGGAACACCCCAAAAAATCGAAAAACACTGACAAATCAGCACAATCCCAAGCCATCCAGCCCCTCCATGATGTTTAAATTCAAGACACCCCACAGAAAGACTAGGCCCATGCACCACTCACTACCCCTGGTGAAAAGGCCACAACAGGCCAAAAAAACAAAAATCACAGAAAAATCAGCACAATCCCAAGCCATCCAGCCCCTCCATGATGTTTAAATTCAAGACAACCCACAGAAAGACTAGGCCCATGCACCACTCACTACCCCTGGTGAAAAGGCCACAACAGGCCAAAAAAACGAAAATCACAGAAAAATCAGCACAATCCCAAGCCATCCAGCCCCTCCATGATGTTTAAATTCAAGACAACCCACAGAAAGACTAGGCCCATGCACCACTCACTACCCCTGGTGAAAAGGCCACAACAGGCCAAAAAAACGAAAATCACAGAAAAATCGGCACAATCCCAAGCCATCCAGCCCCTCCATGATGTTTAAATTCAGGACAACCCACAGAAAGACTAGGCCCATGCACCACTCACTACCCCTGGGCATAATGGATGAAAGCTAGGCAAAATGGGTGCAGGCCTGAGAACACTGCCTGCATTCAAAATGGCCCCCTCCCTCCCAGCACATGGCCAGGGCCTGTAGCAGCACTCAAAATGGCCCCCACCCACATGGCCTGTCCCCATGAACACCCCAAAAAATCGAAAAATACAGAAAAATCAGCACAATCCCAAGCCATCCAGCCCCTCCATGATGTTTAAATTCAAGACAACCCACAGAAAGACTAGGCCCATGCACCACTCACTACCCCTGGTGAAAAGGCCACAACAGGCCAAAAAAAACGAAAATCACAGAAAAATCAGCACAATCCCAAGCCATCCAGCCCCTCCATGATGTTTAAATTCAAGACAACCCACAGAAAGACTAGGCCCATGCACCACTCACTACCCCTGGTGAAAAGGCCACAACAGGCCAAAAAAACGAAAATCACAGAAAAATCAGCACAATCCCAGCCATCCAGCCCCTCCATGATGTTTAAATTCAAGACAACCCACAGAAAGACTAGGCCCATGCACCACTCACTACCCCTGGTGAAAAGGCCACAACAGGCCAAAAAAACGAAAATCACAGAAAAATCAGCACAATCCCAAGCCATCCAGCCCCTCCATGATGTTTAAATTCAAGACAACCCACAGAAAGACTAGGCCCATGCACCACTCACTACCCCTGGTGAAAAGGCCACAACAGGCCAAAAAAACGAAAATCACAGAAAAATCAGCACAATCCCAGCCATCCAGCCCCTCCATGATGTTTAAATTCAAGACAACCCACAGAAAGACTAGGCCCATGCACCACTCACTACCCCTGGTGAAAAGGCCACAACAGGCCAAAAAAACGAAAATCACAGAAAAATCAGCACAATCCCAAGCCATCCAGCCCCTCCATGATGTTTAAATTCAAGACAACCCACAGAAAGACTAGGCCCATGCACCACTCTCTACCCCTGGTGAAAGGGCCACAACAGGCTAAAAAAACGAAAATCCTTCCAGCTCCAGATCCAAATGAAAAGTGACCAGGAGATGGACAAAGCACTGGGAGGAGCCTGCTGGACAGGAACAGGAAGTTGAAGACTGTGGGGCACTTCCTTCCTCCCACCCCCCCCTCCCCAAAATGGACTCCTCGCAAAAAAAGTGCAGGCAAATGTCAACCTGAGGAGTTATTCAGATAAAAATCATCATTTCCAGAAGGTTTATGCTGCTTGCTGGTGGATTTCTTGTGCAGAATTGCAAATTTTGTATTTTTGTGAGTGCGAGATTGTTGCTGCTCGCCGCATCTACAAGCTCGTAATTGCGAAGTACCGCGATAAGTGATCACGTCGTACTCGCGTTGACAAACTCTCGCTGTGCAAGTTGGCAAGCCGCGATTATGTAATCGCGCTCGCCAAATTCCCGCGGGATCCCGCAGCAAGATCCAAAATGGCGCAGCACTCGCAAAATATCAAGAAAAACAACTCGGCAAACGCTGAATGACGGTAAGTAAACACCGCGCGCCGCAAAATTGTATCACCAAGAAAAAAAAAATCCGCTGCGTGCGAATTTGCGGATTTTCGGTAAATTCGCGAGCGTTCGCGGATTGCGAATTTACCAAAAATCCGCAAAATCCGCGAGCGTAACGGATTTTCCGCCCATGCTTAGTATCAGCACAAAATCATTCTTAAGCCTAATACGTCCCTGGTACAACACAAGCTGAGGAAAGTTCCTCTGTCTCTGAGGAAGGACCTTAAAGATCTGTTGGATGATCTGTTGAAATCTGGAGTCATTGAACCTGTAGAGGCATCTTCTTGTATTTCTCCGGTAGTTTTGATGCTTAAAGTCAGATCGTCGACTCCGTTTTTGCATTTATTTTAGGTCCCTAAATAGAGATATTGTTACTGACACATTCCTACTGCCTAATATTAATGAATTGTTGCAGTCTGTAGGTGGTGGTAAGTATTTTTCTAAAATTGATTTGAGAAGTGCTTACCACCAGATCAAATTGCACCCAAACTCTAAGTCTCTTACAGCATTCATCACAACGGAAGGCATTTTTCAGTTCACTCTCATGCCCTTTGGGCTAGCTTCGGCTGCGAGTGTCTTCCAAAGAATGATGATGAATATGCTCAAAGGCCTGTTTGGTGTAGTTTATTTTCAAGATGACATTTTGGTTTCAGGAAAAACAATCCAAGAACATAATGCATCTCTTAGGCAAGTTTTGTGGAAGCTTGAACAACAGGGTCTCACAGTTAATAAAGAAAAATATCATGTTCTCACCAATCAAGTTGATTACTTGGGGTATTCAATCTCTAGTGGTGGCATTGCTCCCAAAAATAATCTGTTGGAAGCTATACGAAATGCTCCTCCTCCAAGGGACAAGGACCAGCTCAGGTCTTTTCTGGGTCTTGTAGAGTACTATGCCAAATGTGTGCGTGGATTTGCTGATTTATCTGAACCTTTCAGGAAACTTCTTCGTAAAGGTTGTAAATTTGATTGGGGCAGTGATGAGGTTGATGCTTTTTCAAAAATAAAGGAGTGTATTTGCAATGCTGGTATTCTTGCCCCTTTCAGTGTTTCCCAACTTCAGAGAGGCACTGAGAGGAAAATTGCATTTGCATCGAAAAACCTTACTGAAGCTGAAAGGAATGATTCAGTGATAGAGCGTGAGGCTCTTGCTACTGCTTGGGGAGTGGAGTATTTCAGAGTGTATTTGTGGGGGTCTAGGGGGCATATTACCAACAACTAGCGATAATTTTTGTCTCTAACTTGTTTAGAGACAAAAATTATCGCCGCAAATCGGCGATTTTTATCGCAGATAAACCTTGCTATTAGCAAGGTTTATCGCAAATGCGATAAAAAACTGCCGCAATGCATGAATATCGCTGAAAAGTCAGCGATATTCATGCATTATCGAGCAAATGCTCTTAGCCATGTTATCCACCTCCCATTGGATAACATGGCTAAGAACTGCTCAGGGCAGGTGTTAGCTTTTGGAGATATTCGCGCTTAGCGCGAATATCTCCAAAAGTTGGTAATAGGAGATAGCGATGTTAGCGACTGTTTCCAGTCGCTAACATCTTGGCACGCCCACTTTGCATGTCATTAGTGATAAATATCACTGACATGCAAAGCGGGGCCCAAGATGGTCGCTATCTCCTATTAGCTGTCGCTAACTGGTGTTAGCGACAGCTTCGTAATAGGGAGATAATTTTATCTCCTCTTTCTTGGCTTTTAAAGCCAAAAAAGCGGAGATAAACCCCCTTGATAATATGCCCCGAAGTTTGTGTTAAGGACTGATCACAAGCCTTTAATGAAAATCCTGTTGGCAGGGGGTGCTGGTAAATGTTCAGCGCCTCTTGCCAGGTTTGCTGCAAGGTTACAGGAGCACCTTTATGATGTTGAGTTTATTCATGGTTGGAGAAATGTACACGCTGATTGCTTGTCATGCATGTCACTTGATTGGGAAACAGTGGACAGGGAGGTGGTCAAGAAACTGGAAAGTGAAGAAGACTTTGCTTTTGTCTTTGATGTTTGTGAATGCAGTTTGGTCTCTTTCTCTAAGTTACAGTGGTCTGAAGCCATGATCAGTGATTCTGTTTTGCACGATGTTATTTTGCTTATCATGAAAGGTTCGCCCCGCGAGAGTATGGTGCCAACACCGGTTAGACCTTATTGGAAATTATTGGATGAATTGTATCTGAGTGGTAAAGATATTATTGTGAGAGGTGAGAGATGTGTGCCTCCTGCTGCTCGCAAGTTGCAGATCTTTAAACTTTCGCATGAGGGTCATTTGGGCCAAGGTATGACTATCAGGTGTATCAAGCAGGAATTCTGGTGGCCTGCTATGGATGATCAGATTAGACACTGGGTGTTTGATTGTTCTCTTTGTAAAGAGAGTGAGAAGAGATTGAAACTTGGTTCTCAGAGCTTGATGGGTCACATTGAGGATCCTGGGGAGCCGTGGCATACCTTTTGTCTTGATTTTATTGGTCCTCTTTCTGAGTTGTCTTTAGACATGAGGTTTGCTGCTGTGATTGTGGATGTGCACTGTAGGTGGTTGCATCTTGAATTTTTGAAAAAAGATGTTACTTCTATGTCTATGATTGCTGTGTTGGACACTTTGTTTTTGAGTGAGGGTATTCCACAAGTCTTACTTACTGACAATGGGACTCAACTCACTTTGGGGGAGATGCATTGTTTTCTAGAGAAGTGTGGTGTGAGGCATTCATGTACTTCTCTCTACAATCCCATGGGGAATGGCATTGTGGAAAAGGCAAACAGACTTATCAAAGGTACCATACAACATGCCTTAGTTAATGGATTGGGTCCCAAATGTCTTGTTCAAGACATGTTGCGGGCTTATTGTACTACTCCTCATAGTGTTACTCTGAAGTCTTCTTTCTTTGTTATGAGGGGACATCTGCCATGTTCACGTCTTGTCCCATCTTGGCTCAGAAATTGGGTATCTTCTGGTGAGGAGCCTGTTTTTGATGTTTCTCTTTCTAAAATATTGGTTGGTGATTGGGTCAAATTAAAGTCTGGTAGGATTAAAGGTTGTCTTACTAAGTTTAGAGGACCTTTCCGCGTTGTCAGTGTGGGGAGGTATTTTGTTGTTATCAAAGGAGGAGAGCGTTGGAATTCACGCAGAGTACCTATGCACCAAAAAGGTGGTTCTGTTTCCAAGTGTTCCACAGATGATGAAGTTTGTTCTGAAGCTATGTACATACCGGATTAGGTTATTGGGTATGATTCTCAAGCTAAAGTTGTGAAAGATGTTTCATGTTCCAATTACTTGTTTTCTTCTTCCCAAGGCATCAGGGAGGAAGATCAGGTGGAGTTATCTAACTCTCCTGTTGTTGAGCTGTCTGTTAGGAATTGCAGACCACCTGTATAACTTCAGGATTATGTTAGATCATGAGTTTTATTCTGTATTTTTTCCTCTCTTCTCTTCTTTTCTCGTTCTTCTTCTTTTCTGTGGTCCTCTTCCTTCTGTGCTTTCTTCTTTGCATATTAAGGGAAGAGGATGTGATGTTATTATTTGAGTTATATATTATTGCTCTTACCTTGGAGCTCACATGCTCCGTATGTTCCTTCTCCATGTTCTTTGTTCTGCTGTAGAATGTGAGGCTGACGGCACTCCACGATCGACAATTGCAGCTGGGTCGTTGAGGTGGTCGGATGCCAGGTTGTGCTACTAGTAAAGTACTTACCTTTACTTCCTGGCTACTCATCTTTCCTTCAAGAATTCATCTCAACATGTCTCCATTCACCATATCTATTATAAGAATGATAAATTGCGAGAGACGAGACATGAATATTTCTTCTTGTGTCTTTTGTATACTTTGGTGGAAATGAGTGTAAAATAACTAATAGATAGTTCATTGTAGTGGGCTGGTCCCACAGGTTCTGGTGTAGATAAGAAGACGCTGTAGACCAGACCAGGTACATGTAGATGATGTTTATTAGTTCTTCAGATGTAAATATCAATAGCCCCAACAGGAGCAGCCTCCTAGCTGCTCAGCCCATCCTTAACTGACTGCTCTCATGCATCCAACATTCCACTCACAGACCAACACTCTAACTGGAACACCCACACTGGCTGAGCAGCTAGATACAGATGAGTAAAGGGACATAAATACAACATGAGGATACTACATTATCCTCTTCTCTCGAAAATGGAAAACAAAAGATAAAGACCAAGAAGAGAAAAACTATGCACAATAAAAATATACAAACATCGTAAGAAATCAGTAAACCCAGGGATGAATATGAAATAGCATCACAAGAGGGAAAACAGACATCCAATTAAAGAAAGAAGGAAGAAAGTGAAAAGATAGAAATACACTAACACCATCCTCCTCCTTTAATAATGAACAGATAAGTTAAGAACGTACTGAATAAAGAAGATTGTGGCGAAATCCAAAAACGCCACCCCTCATGTAAGGGACACTATGGGACTAAAACCCACGTGCAAAACTGTTTGGGACTGGCACCCAAAATCAATCTTGATTGATTGAAACCCCCTCAAAACAAAGGTGGGACTGAAACCCAAATGTAAATAATGTGTCACATGGGACTAAAACCCAAGGACTTGTGCAACAAAAACCCAAAGCAGCACAGTATAGCATCAAAAGAAAAATGCCACACACATGACAACGTCAATTAAAGTGTAGGGACTGGCACCCAACACCAGCACAACAAAGGTGGGACTGACACCCCCTTTACTAAAAACAAGGAAATGGGGCTGATACCCAAACCAAATGTAGAGTGTGAAGCAAGGGTCATGGGACTTAAAAACCCACACCTATCCCTAATGAGGGATAAAATATGGTACACTGGGGTAATGGGACTAAAAACCCACCCCCATAAATACAGTGTGAACAAGGGGTAATGAGACTAAAAACCCACTCCCATCCCAAGGCAGGAATAAAAATATGTGAATGGGGTCATGGACTAAAAACCCACTCCCATAGGAAAATAAAAGAATTGCCTGTGAAGAGAAAACAAAATAGCCTTACATCTTATAGATAAGGACAACAACCTTGGAATAACGCATTGACCATGGTGTGACTGTCACCGTAATGACGTAGACAGGCATTCAAATAACATAAATTAAGACCTGTAAGTCAAAAACGCACATATTGGTTAACTCAAGTCATAGGTGTGCCTGTCACCGCGATGAAAACGAGAGACAGGCAGTTCTATAAACAAACAAGAACTTTTCTGCAGAGATAACAGGGACAACACCGGTGAGCGATCTCTCACCCGGATTGTACTTGAATTTGGAAAAATACGCATAGATCTTGTGTGATAATAGATGGTCTTGAATATGAAGGAAGAATTCCAACTTGAGACACTAGATAGCACCCTGACCTAGTGTAGAGCATTGAAAAACTGTTCATGTTAAGAAACAACAAAAACTCGCAGCTTGAACACCTGCCCACTGAAATAACGTAGAGTTTGCCTCGATGGAACGAAAAATGACAGAATTAAAATGATGAAGAATTTGTGATCCGATGAGTTGCCTGAGTGTGAAAAATAAAGGGACCCTTTGAGCACACGAAAATGTGAAGCAGCCTCTCACCTTACAGATAAGTGTTGTGCCCTCCATGAACGAGTTGGCTGCTGCTCAGCATCACAGACAGCAGAGGTCATACTTATAAGTTATGAAACCGTCACTGCCAGCATCCTTCAATCCTAAAATGGCGTCACGCACAGGAGACGCATGCCGAGAGGCCCACGGCGCGCTCCTGATCCCAAACGTCTTTTGGCAGCATCATAGATCGTGGAGACACGAAGACGTCATGAAAAGCTGGAAAGGCTCGGCGCAACAGAATGCTCAGGTAAGGTGCGCGATTTTAATTTTGAATTTGAATATAAACATAACTGATTTCTATTTAGGCCTGAAAGCATTGAAGACTTGATAAACATGTCATATGATGTTGATAAGAACTTTAGCATTTTTAAATAAATTGCAGGCGAATCACCACAATAAACACATGGCAGCAGTTTTAAAAACGTTGTGACTAAACTGTTTGTCTACATGGGCTCGATAGTTTTTTCCTTCTCACACACCTTAACTCGGCTCCTCATGAACTGGTAATGTCACATCTCGTGAATAAAACTCGCCACCGTGAACACTGGGTCCTTAGAGAATAACAGTTGATAACAAATCCAGTTGCCGCTAAATGTAGATTCTGACTCGTCGAGCATGCCTTCGTCTTTTCAAACAGTTGAAATTTGGTTATGCTTTCTTAAAACCACTAGCTTTCCACTAATCTTGAAATACAGTCACAAAAAAAAAAATATTTTCATTTAAATCTCGTTAGACCAAGCAAATAGCTTCTCACCAAGCAAGTAGCCTCACGCTTTAAGTCACTTTAGCCCCACTACGGTGGGCAATGTCACATAATGTCACTGATAACTTTTTCATTTTGTGCTGAATAAAACGTTTCTTTTTGAAGGATTAGCTTTCTTGATGCTTGAAAAAAAAAATCTATATTTGCTCGACTATGGCAGCATGTTAATTAAATATTCTTGAAGAAAATATACAGACACAGCTCACCTGCACTTGGGCTGTCCGGTGTAGGGGACACTGATGGGGCTAGCAGGTAGTTTTTGGTCTGTTTGCTTGACAAGAATCTTCTTCCTTAAGTTGTTTGCTTCTTAGTGAGTTTCATCAACATTTCTTTTCCTTTATTTGCTTTTCTTCATATTAATTTTGCACAAAAAGATAGGTTCTTAGTCCTCGTCGCCATAATTGTAGTGGGCTGGTCCCACAGGTTCTGGTGTAGATAAGAAGACACTGTAGACCAGACCAGGTACATGTAGATGATGTTTATTAGTTCTTCAGATGTAAATATCAATAGCCCCAACAGGAGCAGCCTCCTAGCTGCTCAGCCCATCCTTAACTGACTGCTCTCATGCATCCAACATTCCACTCACAGACCAACACTCTAACTGGAACACCCACACTGGCTGAGCAGCTAGATACAGATGAGTAAAGGGACATAAATACAACATGAGGATACTACATTCATCATATTGATATCCATTACCTTAATGTGGTACTGAGTTTAAATGTTGATGTTTGTTCACTCATGGCGCGTTCGGACCGGGCATTTATTATGAGCAGAGAATAGTGTGGCTTATGTTTTTTGAAAATATTAGAGGTGTAAGAAAATGTACCACAGAGTCTGGCACCCTGAGATGAAATATGGGGCTAGCTTCCTCATTGATTGATCACCTTTTCTGATCGTTCCGGGGGCACTACGTTTGTTTTGATTTTGTAGAGGTTTCAATGATTCAAAGAAAGCCAGGTTATATTGTCATAAAGACCTTGGTTGTAAGTTCTAAGGCGGTACACCCAGCGTTGTTGTTTTTCAAAGAGTTGGTGTTCTTCATTATTGCTCACTGTATCTGTGGTTTCTAGGGCCACCCAGTTTAGGTCATTAGTGGTGTGGTTAGAAGTTAGGAAATGGTTGCTCATTCGTGTGGTTGATTTTCTGCATCTGATGTTACTTCTGTGTTCTCCAATATGTATTTTTACTTTGCGACAAGTCATACCAATGCACTTCAAATTGCATGGACAACTAACCATGTGGATTCCATTTGTAGTATTGCATTTTGTGTTTCGTTTGAGGATCTAGTTCTTTTTCTCGGTCAATTTTAGAACTTTGGTTGCTTTGGTAAGGTGGCAGACTGTGCAGTAACCGCACAAGTAATGTCCTGTCACATGCATCGGCCCCAGTTTTTTTAAATTGTTTTTAAAAAAAAATTACTGAGCGTCGATACAAAACAAAGCAGACATAGTAACCACATTACATAAAGCAGATCAATTTACAAAACTCCACAATTCCATCATATAAATAGGCAATAAGAAAACGAGTTCCATAATCCATTTGTACATGATATAAAGAGTGAACCCCATAGAATGTCGAGTCACTAATTTAAAATGTACACTAAAAAAAAACCGCAGATCCTTATCCCATTTTACCTGGTTTAAAATAGCAGCATTCCGAATAGCAGCTCCATGATGTCCTGTAACCCCTATCTTGCTGACCTATGTGATTACAGTCTTTCCTTTAAGAAATGGTACTTCATAATTAATTTAATTCTACGTCCTGAACTCTCTCGTGGGGACTACCCTCCTTTTAAATGTTACAGTAGCAACCAGAGGTCAACAATGTTAACATTTATGCAAAAAGTCACCAAAATAAATTACATAGTATCATTTTTAAATGTGATTGCAGCATACCCCTCCCATGTCTTTCCAAATCTCTGCACCGCCCCTATCCTCTTTGCCTAGGCCTCTTCAAATTTGTAGGTCCTTTCCAGCGTAAGTAGCCATTGAGCCAAGGAAGGGATTTCCTGAGATCTCCAATTCTGTAATATTAAAGATCTGGCTACTGCTATGGCTACGAAAAGAAAGGATTGACTATAAAATGAGAGCTGGCCGACTGTATAGGAGAAACCAAACGACGCCAACGATGCACATGGAAGGATATCTCTTGACAGACATTTACTGATAAACCTAAACACATCCTTCCAAAAATACTGTATTCTCAGGCAAGTAAAGAATATATGTGTCCAATCCCCAGCCTCTGGCTGATTACATCTAAAACAATCATTCGATGTCATAGGAAACGATTTATGGAGTCTGGAAGGAGTATAATATGCCACCCATCTAGATAGGAAGGACATTCTTTGAAAATTGGCTGCTCTCAACGCCCTGTGGCCAAGCTCACAGACTCATCTCCATTCCTGGCTGTTAAACCAGCAATTGGTTTCCTGAGCAATTTTTGGGCGCATTGTTTCAATGAGGCTTTTATTCGTATCCTGATGTAATAACCTATACCAGTTGCCAATACAGTTAGATTTATCTCAAAAACTGATTTGAAAATCATTTTAACTCTCTCACTGATTACTGTATAGTTGGTCATGAGAAAGCATGTAATCTGTCTAAAGCTTAACCATAAGTCGCGGCTCTGGAATTCAAATTGTATTACTAAGACATCCCACGTTATCAAATTGGCACCATTGTAAAAATCGCCTAATTTAAAAAAAACTAGCCTAGAATAGGCCTGAGCTCCCTTTTGCGAGAGCTTAAGGCCCCATAGCTCACAGTTGTGTAAAGAGGAGTATGCATGACATGATGGAATTTTATAGTTTTTATTAAACCGCTGCATGCGGCTTAAGAATATACTCACAACCTTGTATGTTGTCTTTTTTTTGTAACTTCGCAGTAGTCAAGACAGCCCTGTATGCCACCACCTGTCTCCTAAAAGTGGCCTTAACCTGGTGCTGTATTTCACATTTTCCTTAAAAACCACTATATAAAATTTCAGGTTTCATCAATCCATTTTTGATCCGATAGTAATGTTTTGTCAAAATGCCACCCATTATTTTTTCTCTTGGGGGCGGGCAATTGTATTATAGAGGAGACCAGAGAGTGATCTGAAAAGGGGTTTGAAAAAATCAAAGATTTCCCCCACACAAGATGGTTACTTATCAGAAAAGAAATTTAAACGAGATGCTGTTTTAAATCCCGCTGAGTAACACGTGAACTTGGTAGTGTCTGGATGATCTACCCTCCATGTATCTAATAGGGCAAGATCCTCTTTTATAGTTTTTAAAAGTCTGTCTGTTTTAGGGTTCAATTGCTTTTTTCCCTTGTTAGAGATGTCCAGGCCTAAATTTTGTATTAAGTTAAAATCTCCTTCCATAATTATGGACCCATGAGCATTCACCAGCAGATCATAAACCTGTTTTAGGGCCGCACAGTCGTCCGCAATTGGTCCATAATAATTAAGGAGGACTAGGGCTACCCCATTAACTAAGAAGTCTATCCAAATCCACCTAGCTCCCTCATCCCGGATCACCTTACCC